>NC_085131.1:9471166-10108833 GCF_030269925.1 Bombyx mori | reverse complement strand
TTCACAACCAATACTTTACTTAGCAAGCAATCTCTATCTGCCTATTCCTAATCTCAAGTTCCTAGTTCGTTATTAATATTTGATTAATGTGATCGTTGGATCATTATTTGAAAGATTAGGATTAGGCATTTAAGAATTGTGAGATACGTTGCACCGAGTAAGTGAGTAGATAGCGCAGGAACAGGTGGGAACGTATGCTGAACATTCTATTTTACGTTTTAAGAATACAAAGATTAGGTGGAACAGGTTGATTATACTCATTGACAAAATGGGATTAGGTGCAGCCTAATCTCGTAAAATACCTAATACTCGGATCTGTTCTAATAAATCCGACTCATCTCTAATCTGATCAACTTTGGACACCAGATATGAGCTGCTCCGCGTAACTATAGCAATCTCACCAACAAACAAATTTCTTTGGCTAGTTCATAATGTTAAAAGATAGATTTTGTAATTTATTATTAAGAAGTAAACTTGACTTAAACGGAAGCTCGTTCGATGATGTCTTGGGTGAGAGACGCCCGCGCTCGCAGACGATAAGGTCGGGTAGGAGCTTCGAGTAAAGCTCCGCTCTCACACTGCTTATTGCCCAAACAGTTGCACGAGCATACCTGAAAGAAAATACTGATTTTAGTGATCTCCTATACTAATATTATAAAGAGGAAAGATTTGTCTGTTTGTATTGAATAGGCTCCGAAACTACCGAACCGATTTGAAAAATTCTTTCACTGTTTGGAAGCTACACTATTCCCGAGTGACATAAGCTATAAATTTTTAAAAAAAATTAGGGATCCTTACTAAAAGTCCAATAATGTAACCCAAGGTGTAATAAAATTACCCAAAAGTATTCTTTACATCGCGTGCCCTGCGAAAACTATTGATGATAGAATAAAATAATGTACTACGACTTTGTAGAAGACTTTATTATTTACAAAAAGTGTCGCGACAGCATATGTCTAACTATTGTAGTTATGCCGCAATAAGTGTTCTTTTATTTAAAAAAATAAAACAACGTCATATCTCGTTGAAATTTTTGTTAAAGTCCCGAGCGGAGCCGGAGCGGCTCAAAAATCAACAACTTCACCAAATGTATAGATTACGACCGGACCTCAAACACGGACCCCGTGATGTAGTAATCAGGTTAACTAAAAACTTGACTTAAAAGGCGGTTAATGCTGATGTCAATTTTAGGTTGAGATTTTGTTTATAGAAATTATTCTAAATAAGTTTGTTTTCAATCAGATTGGCTTGAAGTAAGGCTGGAGGATCTTAGAGAACCTGACAACAAAATAGTTTTGCTCTCAAAGTATATACGTCAGTCACGTTAAGACCAAACCCAAAAAGGCAGTTTCAATGCGATTATAACAAAGCAGACTTTTAAAGCATAATTAATTCATTTCGTTATATTATTATTTTTAATGACGATAACGCGAGCTACGAACTTTTTCTATAAAGTTATGAACACACTTTTATCTGCTTGGTGTCTATGTTTATATGTAACAGAATCCTTGAACGTCATTTTTAATGACTTATAATGTCCGATTGACTTGACAATTTTCACACGCATCTAGGACCGATGACAATACAGTAATTGTATAACATCGCGCTAAAAATGCCGCCCTGCCTATATCTGCCGTTAAGCAGTAATGCGTTTCGGTTTGAAAGGTGGGGCAGCCGTTGTAACTATACTGAGATCTTAGAACTTATATCTCAAGGTGGGTGGCGCATTTACGTTGTAGATGTCCATGGGCTCCAGTAACCACTTAACATCAGGTGGGCTGTGAGCTCGTCCACCCATCGAAGCAATAAAAAAGAAAAAAGAAAAATAATATCCAAACCGGTACCAAACAGGAATAAAAGAAAATATATTATTACGCATAAACGTGTTTTTTTTTTTACTTTTATAGACTAGGTGTGGACAACAAGGTCCCGAGTTCACTAGATGTTATGTAGTTTTAATTAATACGCTTTTATTAGCTTCAGACGTATGTACGTTAGTATGTAACGGAATCTTTGAACATGATTTTGACCCCCTTCAAAATGTCGGATTAACTCGAACGAAACTTATTAAAGATCGACGACAATTAATATTTAAAAAAAATTGAGAAAAAACAAAATTGAATATCAGCTAAAAAATTAAAAATTCATAATAGTTTCAGAAAACTAACAAAATACGCTTTATATAAAATTCAACTAAAAAATAGAAAATATATTTTATTGTAAAAAATAGCGTACTATACTGAACATAACCAGAATGTCCTTGAATTAATCTTGTTGTTTGTTGTGCGTTGCATGATTGTATCCAAAATAAACCGGATTGCGCGGGATCTTTCGGGTCGCACGCGACTTGTCAATCGCGGGAGTAAATTTGAATTTTGAGAATGAATGAATTAATCATTGCATCGGTGACTCTGACTACTGACTTGCGATAGCGTTTCGGTATATTCCCGATACCTAGTATGTTGTTTGCACTTTTACTAAAATATTTTAAGTGACGATAATAAATCTTAAAAATAATAATTGTATAGTTACTTTTTTATAACAATTAGCAATACAGATTACGAAAAAAATAAAAACTGTCCTTTTTGGAGTCTTACGCATAGTCCTTATTCTCGTTCTAACGTGAGAACGAGATCGATCGCGCAATCCTTCGGTCATTTTTATGTTAAATAGATGTGAGTTGTGACCGAAATGATTGAATCTTTATGACCCGATCACTATACGAATGGGTCACGATCGACCCGGGTCATGGAAAACGATTGATCGACACAGGTCCATTACTGACCTGTGGTATTATTATATACTCTTCTGAGGGCCGATCCCGGCGGCACTGCAATGCCAGGCCGACCCGTGACAGGAGTGGAGCGAGCCCCGAACTTCCCGTCATTTTGCAAAAATCAGTTTAATATACTGGTCCCGCAATGCGGGAACTTTCAGATATTAAGCTGAAAAGAACAGATACTACACTTTGATCTTAGCCAAAAGGCCGAGAAGCGATACCTTTACAGAAATACTCGGGAAAGGTCATTCGAACGCGGTGCATCTCGTCATCGCGAGTTAGGAATTGAAAAGAAAACGAACAGCGACATCTAGCGGTACACTTCGTAAATAGTATTAATGTTTACATTTCGCATAAATTTTGGTTCATTTAATTATTATTGGTTTTATATATTGTACTATGTCTTCTTTGTTGTGTGTACATAAATAAATAAAATAATAGGCCTTAACGAAAGAAGTGTTCATTAAGGCACTTTAAATATTAAGATTCATTTTGTTACTCTCCTGCTGATGAAGCTTTATATAAATAACGATGATTGTGAATGATAAGAAGATATGTTCCAAAAAAATAATACGAAATTTAGTTTAGGGCTAAGCTAATTGAAAGTTTGCGAGATTAAATCTTTATGTTTTGATATATCGAAAACATAATAGATCAAGTGTTCGAATCTCGCAGGAAAATACCAAGCGTTTCGATTTTAAGAGCGAGGCACTGTTAAAAGTGAGACCTTAGAACTTATGTCTCAAGGTGGGTGGCGGCATTTACGTTTTTGATGTCTATGAGCTCCGGTAACCACTTAACATCAGGCGGGTCATGAGCTCGTCCACAGGAAGCTTAAAGTAGTTCGAGTTTCATTAGAAAAATGGTGCCTGTCTTCGGGATTTGAACATCGTTATACACCACGCGACACGACATACACCGGTCTTCATATTTTTTTATAGGCCAACGCTGAATACAATATATTTAAAAAAAATACTGAAGAAAATTCGACACATTCGGTACATACAACACAACACACCTACATACAATACAGCCGGTCGCGCAAATCACCTCCTCGAAACTTGATACCATCACGCGCACACACACACCCACTTATACCTAGTCAGGTCATAAGTATTGTCACACAGTAAAAACTTTTCTTTTAGAATGCTGGCCACAAAAAAGTTTATTGAACCCGAATTTCGAATTGTTCATGAAAATAAAAATAGTATACATTTAGAATTTTACTCATTTTTAAATATGGAGTGGACGCTTAAAAAAGACCGTGTTGCAGTTATTGCGTTGCATCGTTGCGGTTACGCGCCAATTCAAATTTTTAACATACTGAAAAACTTGAATATAACCAAAAGATTCGTTTATCGTACCATCAAACGATACAATGAAGACTCTAGTGTAGATGACAGGTCAAGAAGTGGTCGCCCTCGGTCTGTTAGGACTCCAGCAGTGATAAAAGCTGTGAAGGCGCGAATTCAAAGAAATCCCAAACGTAAGCAGAAACTGTTGGCCCTTCAGATGGGGTTAAGCAGAACCACGGTGAAAAGGGTGTTAAATGAAGACTTAGGGCTTCGGGCATATCGAAGAAAAACAGGAAATCGTTTGAATGCTCGTCTAATGGACCTGAGACTGAAGAGATGCCGCGCTTTGTTGAAGCGGTACGCGGGAAAAAAAACTCCTTCGTAAACGCCTCTGGGACTTCGTATCCGCGAATAAAATTCTTATAGACGAGCAGTTTGGATTCCGCGCCAGACACTCGTGCGTCCATCAAGTGCACCGCCTCACGGAGCACATCTTACTAGGGCTGAACAGGCGGAAACCCATTCCGACAGGAGCCCTCTTCTTCGATATAGCGAAGGCGTTCGACAAAGTCTGGCACAACGGTTTGATATACAAACTGTATAACATGGGAGTGCCAGACAGACTCGTGCTCATCATACGAGACTACTTGTCGAACCGTTCGTTCCGATATCGAGTCGAGGGAACGCGTTCCCGGCCCCGTCACGTCACAGCCGGAGTCCCGCAAGGCTCCGCCCTCTCCCCGTTACTATTCAGTTTGTATATCAACGATATACCCCGGTCTCCGGAGACCCATCTGGCGCTCTTCGCCGATGACACCGCCATCTACTACTCGTGTAGGAAGAAGGCGTTGCTTCATCGACGACTTCAGACCGCAGCTACCACCATGGGACAGTGGTTCCGGAAGTGGCGCATCGACATTAACCCCACGAAAAGCACAGCGGTGCTCTTCAAAAGGGGTCGCCCTCCGAACACCACGCTGAGCATCCCTCTCCCGACTAGGCGCGTCAACACCCCCGCCCCCGCCGTTCGCCCAATCACGATGTACGACCAGCCCATACCGTGGGCCCCGAAGGTCAAATATTTAGGCGTCACCCTCGACAGTAGGATGACATTCCGCCCCCACATCAAGACGGTACGCGATCGTGCCGCCTTCATCCTAGGACGTCTCTACCCGATGATATGTAGGCGAAGTAAAATGTCCCTTAGAAATAAGGTGACACTCTACAAAACTTGCATACGCCCCGTCATGACCTATGCAAGTGTAGTGTTCGCTCACGCGGCCCGCATACACTTAAAATCCTTTCAAATTATTCAATCCCGTTTTTGCAGGATAGCCGTCGGAGCCCCGTGGTTCGTCAGGAACGTCGACCTCCATGACGACCTGGACTTAGAGTCCATCAGTAAGTATCTGCAGTCGGCGTCCATGCGCCACTTCGATAAAGCGGCACGACACGAGAACCCTCTCATCGTGGCCGCCGGTAACTACATTCCCGATCCTGCGGACAGAATGGAAAGCAGTCGACGTCGCCCTAAACACGTCATCTCGGATCCTCCTGATCCACTAACGGTGCTTTTAGGTACTTCAAGCACCGGTCACCGTTCTCGTCGAACCCGTCGCTTGCGACGAAGGGCTCGACGAGTAAATTAACTCTCAGACACAGCCCACTGAGTTTCTCGCCGGATCTTCTCAGTGGGTCGCGTTTCCGATCCGGTGGTAGATTCTGCGAAGCACGACTCTTGCTAGGGTTCGTGTTAGCAACATCGTCAGGTTTGAGCCCCGTGAGCTCACCTACTAAAGTTAGGGTTACGCTGAAATAGCCGCTAGGGCTATCAGCTTAGGTAGGAAAAAAAAAAAAAAAAAAAAAGGGAAAAAAATATCGGGAAATTCTTTTTTCGGATGAAAAAATTTTTACTGTAGAAGAGAGCCACAACAAACAAAATGATAAGGTGTACGCACACAGTAGTGAAGAAGCGAGCAACCGTATTCCGCGTGTCCAACGAGGTCATTTTCCATCCTCGCTCATGGTATGGTTGGGAGTTTCTTATTGGGGCTTAACAGAGGTACATTTTTGTGAGAAAGGTGTAAAAACGAATGCAGTTGTGTATCAAAATACAGTCCTAACGAACCTTGTGGTACCTGTTTCTCATACCATGTTCAATAACAGGCACTGGGTATTCCAACAAAATTCGGCGCCAGTTCATAGAGCGAAGAGCACACAAGACTGGCTGGCGGCGCGTGAAATCGACTTCATCCGGTACGAAGACTGGCCCTCCTCCAGTCCAGATTTGAATCCGTTAGATTACAAGATATGGCAACACTTGGAGGAAAAGGTGTGCTCAAAGCCTCATCCCAATTTGGAGTCACTCAAGACATCCTTGATTAAGGCAGCCGCCGATATTGACATGGACCTCGTTCGTGCTGCGATAGACGACTGGCCGCGCAGATTGAAGGCCTGTATTCAAAATCACGGAGGTCATTTTGAATAAACTTTAGTGTCATAAGAATCTATGTTTTGTTAAGTTCATTTTGGTATATGAATGGTTACATAATGAATAAACTTGTTTCAATTATTTTACATTAAACATGTGACAGAATTTATGACCTGACTATGTATAATAAAAAAAAAAAAAAAACCTAGAGGAGGTATGGCGACTTTTTCACTAAGTGACATTTTCTATCAATCAACTTCTACCGTAAGACCCATTAAGTAGCTTCGTTGCAAAAAAAAACCCAGCAGAGCGTGGCGGCAGGAAAGTTGGATGATACGGTGTAATGTTTTTTTTTAATGCCCTTGTAGGCAGACGAGAATACGGCCCACCTGATGGTGAGTGGTTACCGTCGCCCACGGACTTCAGCAATCCCAGGGGCAGAGCCAAGCCGCTGCCTACCGCATAATACTCTCCACAAGCCTCTTTTAAAGAAGGACATGTTATAGCGCTTGGGAAACACCGTGGAGGGGAGCTCATTCCAAAACCGGATGGTACGTGGCAAAAAAGATCTCTGGAAACGCACTGTCGATGAACGCAACGGTTCCAGATGATATGGATGAACTCTGCTCCGACGGCGAGAGGTGCCTTCGTCTCGAGCGTTCTGGAGTGCTTGAAAGCCAAAGTGGGTTTATCCTCAAACTGATAACTTACAGACGCCTGGTCGTCGTGTGAACGCTGCCGGGCCGCGATGCCGTGTCCCTCTATCGGTAGCAATGTTCTAGAACCTTCTTTGTCTTCGTCTCGAGCGTTCTCTTCGGCTTGCCTGTTCAATTAAATTAAATCAACTTTAGCCATCAAACTGCTGATCCAATCACATTTTGAGAGCCTCAGTAGATTGCTTAGTTTACTACATTTTTTTAAAGACAACCATAATATTTATCGAATATTAATGTAACTGTTTAAACTAATTATCTCAGAAATTACTATTACTACGTCACTATATTCCACCAGATCAATAATACCATCATCATCATGTATTAAGCTGTTTGATAATTACATTATAGCACATTACCTCAACATACACGTATTTTCGTCGAAGTTTAGTTGTTTTTTTCTAACTACCTACATAGTGCATATTTAAGTTAGGCAAAGAACAAGAAAATCATTACGGCGACGGTAACCATGCTATGGGTATAACTTAAAGCATAACAACCGAACCATAAAATATACACTACTATACAGTATTTTGAAGTCGTCATGGCCTAACGGATAAGACGTCCAGTGCATTCGTGTTGAGCGATGCACCGGTGTTCGAATCTCAGGCGGGTACCAATTTTTCTAATGAAATACGTACTCAACAAATGTTCACGATTGATTTCCACGGTGAAGGAATCACATCGTGTAATAAAAATGAAACCCGCAAAATTATAATTTGCGTAATTACTGGTGGTAGAACCTCTTGAGGGTGGTGGGTGGGTACCACTACCCTGCCTATTTCTGCCGTGAAGCAGTAATGCGTTTCGGTTTGAAGGGTGGGGCAGCCGTTGTAACTATACTTGAGACCTAAGAACTTATATCTCAAGGTGGTGGTGCATTTACGTTGGATGTCTATGGGCTCCAGTAACCACTTAACACCAGGTGGGCTGCGAGCTCGTCCACCCAACTAAGCAATAAAAAAAATATATAAAAAAAATACAACCCTTTGCCACAAATGACATTATATCTTGTGATCGGTATTAAAATCTGTCAAATGTAAATAGTAAAAAACTTTCAAAAGTAGAAGTAAGGAGGATTGCCTTTTATGTGTATTATCTATGGCCTTTATAGGGGACAAGTTAATGTTGGAAGATTCACCGAAATAGTTAGCGCTAGTGTAGGAAATGTAAATGATGTGAGTAAAGCAATTTTAAACAGAATGAAGTGCGCTGGTTTGAATAATTTAATATATTTAGCCGGACCCAAATATGACTTCAGCGGAAGAACTAAATCTCTTCCAAAAGCACTGCTGTGGAAAAACGCGGGAACCCACTATGTGTGTTTTCCCAAGAAAGTCTCATGAGACCACGACCATCAGCATTGAGGATTATCGATGCAAGGAGGAGGTGGTCCTCAATTTAAGATGGGAATAAGTTACTAGCCCAAAAAATCGATTAAGGCCCGCTGTGACCTTAACCGAGTCCATGCAGCCGTAATGCTTGCCTTTCCATACAAACCATTGGTAGTCGTCCTGTTTCGGCTTCGATAACGGTTCCAATACAGGCAGGGTACTTACATGGTCATGAATCTGAGAACGAGTAAGTTGATGCTGGCGGCGACAACGGCCAGCCCGAACAATATGAAGACGAGACTCAAGGCCACATATCCGGGTTTACTGGTCAAGGCTTGATCGTTCTGGGAAAACAGAAATATAATAATATATATAAATATATGTAGTAATGTAGATGCGGGTTAAAAGTATTATTGGTAAACGATTTATGTAAACTGTAGATTTACAGTTAATTAATTCTAATTTATTTAAAACTTGACCAAAAAAACATGTTTTTACTTTATTGTTTTTGTTTGTTGTTAATCGATTCGCTTGCACATCCCTATCCGGTGAAGCAGGAAACGATGTCAATAGCTGCTGTTCTTGTTCTTCTTTTTATAAATATGGCTTTTTTGTGAAGATTTTATGGCCTGGTATCGAGACCTTTAAGCCAAGTTTTATATCTCTTTATTCTGTTATAATATTAAAAATATGTGAAGCGAAATAAGATGACGTACAGTAATTTGAGATTAATCAAATGGGATTATATTAAAGGAAAGGAAAAGTTTATTGGCTGTGGTTTGATTCGTTCATTGGAGCGGAGTAAACTTAATTGAAGTTCAATTAAAAACATCGAATTGTTGATGCTAATACAAAAAATAGTCCTTTAATTAGAAAGGTAAATGTCGCTTAAACCAAATAGCTTTTCACTCCGCCATGTGTACATGTAGATATAGGTACAGCAGAGCGTATTCTGATCTCTATCAGTCATTTATTGACGTTTAAGTTTCTTTTCACACTAGGTTTTAAATAATTATAAATTATTCAAATACGTAATTCCTCACTTGCAGAGCGACGTAGTCTCCGAAGCCGATGGTGGTCAGCGTCACGAAGCAGTAATAGAAACTATCGAAGTAGCTCCAGCCTTCGTACCGAGAGAATACGGCGGCTCCTAAACAAAACACGTAAAAAACAACTTTATCCATACTTTCTGTGCTTTTTTATTGCTTAGATGGGTGGGCGAGCTCACAGCCCACCTGGTGTTAAGTGCGCCACCCACCTTGAGACATAAATTCTAAGGTCTCAAGTATAGTTACACCGGCTTCCCCACCCTTCAAACCGAAACACAATTACGGCTTCACGGCAGAAATAGGCAGGGTGGTAGTACTTACCCGCGCGGACTCACAAGAGGTCCTACCACCAGTAAAAAGCGAGCAAGCTTCTGAGAAAACGATTAACTTCTCAAATTATTACGATATATGAACATTGAAGTGCATACATAAATTGAAGTTTTTTTTATTTTTATTGCTTAGATATGTGGACGATCTCACAGCCCACCTGGTGTTAAGTGGTTACCGGAGCCCATAGACATCTACGACGTAAATGCGCCACCCGCCTTGAGATATAAGTTCTAAGGCCTCAAGTATAATCACAACGGCTGCCCCACCCTTCAAACCGAAACGCATTACTGCTTCACGGCAGAAATAGGCAGGGTGGTGGTACCTACCCGCGCGGACTCACAAGAGGTCCTACCACCAGGAAAAAGCGAGCAAGCTTCAGAAAAAACGATTAACTTCTCAAATTATTACGACATATGAACATTGGAGTGCATACGTAAATTGAATGGATTTTTTACTACCCACAGATAAGGAATACCTGCCTGTAGTTATTATGATTGATGAGAGCATTCCAGTAGCAAACATCAGATTCATTTCGGTTGCTTCAGTGGTATTACAACGCAGATAACATTTCGCTCTACGAATCACAACTGAAGCGAACTTATTTAACCGTTCCCCGATACTCTGGAACATCACCAGCCCTAGGGGTATACCCACCTGTGAAGGAAGAAACAAACGAATATCAGTTCAGAATATTATTTGTTGTTTTTATCATGTAATAAAAGGCTGCGTTTCAACATTTTCACATCATTCGGAGTCGTCGTGGCCTAAAGGACAAGACGTCCGGTGTACGTATA
This sequence comes from Bombyx mori, assembly GCF_030269925.1. Taxonomy (NCBI): domain Eukaryota; kingdom Metazoa; phylum Arthropoda; class Insecta; order Lepidoptera; family Bombycidae; genus Bombyx; species Bombyx mori. The sequence continues at coordinate 10,098,108 of NC_085131.1, read as the reverse complement.
TTAAGCGATGCAACGGTGTTCGAATCCCGGAGGCAGGCGACACCAATTTTTCTAATTAGGTACGCACTTCACAAATATTCAAGGTTGACTTCTACAGGGAAGGAATAACAAACGCTGCGATAAAGCAATTGTAGTAAAATAAAATTGATTCCTAATTGAACCTAATTCCATTAGGATTTTTTTTTATTGCTTAGATGGATGGACGAGCTAACAGCCCACCTGATGTTAAGTGGTTACTGGAGCCAATAGACATCTACAACGTAAATGCGCCACCCACCTCGAAATATAAGTTCTAAGGTCTCAGTATAGTTACAACGGCTACCCCACCCTTCGAACCGAAACGCATTACTGCTTCACGGCGGAAATAGGCAGGGTGGTGGTACCTACCCGTGTGGACTCCCAAGAGGTCCTACCACTAGTGATTACGAAAATTATAATTTTGCGGGTTTGATTTTTATTACACGATGTTATTCCTTCACCGTGGAAGTCAATCGTGAACATTTGTTGAGTACCTACGTATTTCATTAGAAAAATTGGTACCCGCCTGCGGGATTCGAACATCGGTGCATCGCTTCATACGAATGCACCAGTGGAGAATTAACAAGAATTAACAAAGTGGAGCTGCAATAATAACACTGCCACCCGGCAACACCACAGTCGTGTCACTGTCGTGCGCCAGACAATGGCTAAATTCTGGTCACACCACAGTGGTGTCAAACGAATATATTTTTACGAAACATGCGGACAGCAAAGTGATAATATGTAATTACGGCTTTTTCTTAAATTGTTAGAATACGGGCGATCAAATAAGTAATCAGTATATAAGTAACAAGGATTTGTGATATAATAAAGCCCACTGAGTTTCTCACCGGATCTTCTCAAAGGGTCGCGTTTCCGATCCGGTGGTAAATTCTGCGAAGCACTGCTCTTGCTAGGGCCAGTATTAGCAACACTCCCGTTTAGAGCCCCGTGAGCTCACCTACATGTCAAGGAGAAGCTGAAATAGCCTCTCAAGGCTATCAGCATAGGTGTGGAGAAAATAATAATTTAAAGTAATTTTAAGGGCAGCAACTTAGCTGTGCCCTTGGCATTTCTTTTATCTATAAGCACCAATGACAATTCACCATCAGGCAATAAAAAAAACTAAAGATTTGCATTTTAGCTCTCATAAATCTACAATTGTTTACTAGAGCCCATAGCTACTAAATTATGAATATTCCTTTTAGTCTGTGTGGTTAGTGATTCTGACTATAATACCAAACAGTCCAGGTTCACATGGTTGCAGTCACTATCTATGTCAAAAATATGTTGGACTGTAATTGTTCTTGTCTTGCATGTTACCCTTACATTAGAAAAGAGTACTAGATGTTAAAATTGAATGTTGTTTTGAGATGAGATCAAAATATCAATTGAAGCTCATCTTTAAAAGACCAACTATTAATTAGCATTCATTTATATTGGAAAAATGTTTTAACTTTATATCTGAAATCTTACCATGGCATAGGCCATACAAAAAGCCTTTCCTCCTACAGTAACAGGTGTGGAATGTCCATAGCCAATCATAGCTAAAACGACAGTGGCAAAATAGAATGCTCCTGCGAACTTCCACTGTGGACCAGCTTTGTGGGGCTTATTCTCTATCAATACTATTTCTATCACATGGTAGTCTTCAGCACTTATATTATATTTGCGTAATAAGCCATTTTTCATGTCTGGAATGGCATACAAAAAATTATAGCAGAAACATGTAATTGAAATAAAGAAAACTGAAATACATACATACATTGTTACTATTAGTGCAATATTGACAATTATGGCCCCAAACTGTGTGCCCCAGAATATTACAACTTTATGAGTAGAATAATCATTCTAATGATATTCTTTGACTTCATTTTTCAAGGTGGGCAGTTTTTTGGTGTGTCTATGGGTTCCAGTGGCAAAGACAAATGGCGATTTAACAATCAACCAAACAACCTGGCACACTATCTTCTGCAAAGAAGTTGCAAACTATACATCAAGCCGTACTCAACTCTTAGTTTTTTTTTTATTGCTTAGATGGGTGGACGAGCTCACAGCCCACCTGGTGTTAAATGGTTACTGGAGCCCATAGACATCTACAATGCAAATGCGCCACCCACCTTGAGATATAAGCTCTAAGGTCTCAGTTTAGTCAAACCGAAACGCATTACTGCTTCACGGCAGAAATAGGCGGGGTGGTGGTACCTACCCGTGCGGACTCACAAGTCCTACCACCTACCACCTACCACCAGTAAAATCAAATTTTTAAAAATATAAATATTGATCTTTGTTTATAGACTTCACAATTGCACAATTAACTTTTAAATCCAGTCTTTTGCATCAGCTTATCTGCTTGTAGTGTAAAAATTGATTGCAGATTAACACATATAAACAAATATAACAGTTATATAACAGCAGATATAAAAGTTATCATTATTATATTTTTTTAAACATGTTATTTTCAATAGTAAATTAAAATTTCAAATGCCAGTAACAAAACAAAAGAGAAAAATGTTATGCATTAAGTAAATCTAAATCTCGTGGTGTCAGTTTCTAATCCTATTCAAATCATTGGACTTAAAATAACATACTTAAATGTGTGAGTGCAGGATTTTACCTGACAGCACCTCTAATCTTTTACTTTCGGTGTCTGACTCCAATGCATCAAAGACCGCTGCTCCGATGAGAAGATACGTAAAAGTGCAAACCACAAGTGACAATGTTCGTACATTCTGCCGCTTCATGCTACAAAAAAAATGTTTACATTTTATAGTGCAGGGATATGTATGTCAGTGCATTTTATTCAAGATGTTTTCTTGCCTGTAAGTATTTATAGCATTATTAAATCTTATCGTATATTTGTTACAAATATACCTATTTTGTAATTAACTTGATATAGGTCTGATATCTATATTAATTTAAAAATCTACAGTGGTTTTTACGGATGTTCCGTTAGAACTACTGAACCATGCGTCCGATTGACTTGAAACTTGGTATCCATGTAGAAAATACATGTACTTAATGGATAGGCTAATATTTTTAAGAGTTTTGGACTCCCTATAATAATGACAATAAATAATAATGTTAATTTTAAATGCCCAGCGAAGCGGGCGTACGGCTATTTTTTTTTCTAAAATGAAAGATAAGAGTTGTTGATACCATAAATAAACAGCGCCTACTCATAAACAACAATAAATTAATGTAAGCCAATTAGCTTAAAAAAAGTACTGATCAGATCACAAACTTGCCTCTTAATTTCATTTAAAATTACTCGTTTAAATAAAGTGGTCTCAAATATTATTGTGTATAATCTATGGTCCCACCTATCAGTGTGACCAGATTTTATTTGACGAATCTACTGCTTGTGGAGGTTAAAATCTACTACATTCTACCAAAAGAGAACGAAAAATACTCAAAATCTATTATACTTTTTTTGCTGTCGTGTTATTTTTTTATTTATTTTTTATTGCTTAGGTCGGTGGACGAGCTCACAGCCCACCTGGTGTAAAGTGGTTACTGGAGCCCATGGACATCTACAACGTAAATGCGCCACCCACCTTGAGATATAAGTTCTAAGATCTCGTTATAGTTACAACGGCTGCCCTACCCTTCAAACCAAAACGCATTACTGCTTCACGGCAGAAATAGGCAGGGTGGTGGTACCTACCCGCGCGGACTCACAAGAGGTCCTACCACCAGTAAAATAAATTACCACCAGTAAAGTAAAATGTAAAAACATGAATCTTCTTGATTAATCAATAAAATAATAAAAAGAAACCACAATTAATTAAAGAGACCAATGTTCTTTTTTTTAAATTAAATTCTAAATAAAAATATAATTACAAAATAAAAATAATAAAATGAAACTTTAACTTAAAATTCTTCTCTTTATGTTGGGTAACATTTTCATAAAGTTGTTTTGAGTCCAATAACTTGATAATAGTTCTGTCAGGATCAAATGTGCGTCATCAACTGTCGTAGCCCCTCTTTTCCATGCATGATTGCAGCAACATTCATAGTATTAAATCGATTTCGATCTTGATTTTTAATCCTATGAATATTAGAAATTATTCTTTCTACTTTGGCGTTTGACAAAGGTAGTATCGTCATTTGCTTCACAAATCGGGACAAATTGCCATAGCTTGGTTTGCTATTCGCATCACAGATTTGGCTGTCTGCACTCCAAAATTTATCTACCATAAAAGTTTCAGACATTGAACTAGAAGTTGACAATAAATTAGACACGGAAACATCTAATTTTAATTCCCTTTATTCTTTGTCAACAATTTGCATGTTTTCTGTTGCAACTACAAGGATATCGTGATATGAGATATCCTTGTGTATAATAATTGTGTTTCATTTTAAGCTCGATTATAAAAATTCTCAATGAAGGAATTCTCACTGGTTTATCACACTATGCACAAGGCACCAAGAAAAGAATGAAAATAAAATAGTTACAATCCATTCGATGAAAGGGGGAATATCCCAAATTTGTCCGTTATGCCAAAAAAGTACTAGAATAACTGAAAAGCGTGAATTCTACTAAAATATACCAAATAATTTTTACATACTTAATTCTGTTACCAGTACTTCAAAATCTACCAAAAAAGTAGAAATCTACTAAATCTGGTCACGCTGCCACCCATGCACTTTTATTTTATTTTTAGTGATATTGTGACCAGGTAACTAAGACTTTTAGGTCAAGTCTAATTTTAATTTTAATGTAACCTTTTTGTATGAAAAATGATATTATGAAATGAAATGAAATGAAATGAGATGATATGAAATGAAATGAGATGATATGAAATGAAATGAAATTTAATCTCCGTAAAATGGTGGTCATTTACTGAGACTTTTTCAGTTGACTTTTTGGAGGATCCAAATCGTAGAGGCATCGATTGCATTTTCTTATCAGCTTTAAATAAAATACTTTTTATGATTTTATAGTGCTTACAATTTTTTTCGTCCTTTTTTATTTCTCTATCTTATTCTAATTACTTTCAGCGCCTTTTTTAAAATTTACCCGGCTGCTACTGTAGCGCCACCCTTATTTAGCAGATTTTAATTATTATTATTTTTCCTACCTAAGCTGATAGCCTTGAGAGGCTATATCAGCGTAACCTTAACTAGTAGGTGATCTCACGGGGCTCAAACCTGACGACGTTGCTAATACGAACCCTAGCAAGTGATAGGGTGGACTAGCGGCTATAGCAATTAATTAAAACGTAAATTAAATACTTGAAAACATTGTGTTGACTTGTATAAGAGAAAATATAATTCAGAATGACACCGCACATCAAAAGTAAAAAGGAACATAATACAAATTTAAATATAGTGCAGCATAGACAATTATACGTGGACAGCATCACGACCTTCCAACACCTTCTCCTGATGTTCACTCATGTTGCCGAGACACGTTTCTATACATGCATTAATCTTGCACAGTGTCTTTCAAATTTTACTTTTGACAATGGTTTTGTCATTACGTCAGCTAACTGAATTTCTGTGGGACAGTAGCTAATATTTATTAATCCATGCACGAAGTGTTCATGTATAAAATGGTACCGCACGTCTATGTGCTTAGACCTTTTGTTGAAGGATCCAGACTTCACAAGTTGAATCGAACTTTGGTTATCAACATGTAGATTTATTTTTATGTCCATACCGGTTATTTCCTGTAATAGAGATTTGAGATACAATGCCTCTTTGCAACAGTCGGCTGCGGCTATGTACTCGGCTTCAGTCGACGATAGCGCTACTATAGGCTGCCTCTTAGATGCCCATGATATTGGTCCATCGGCTATCATTAGCACGGAACCAGAAGTGCTTCTTCGCGTCAATGGGTCTCCAGCATAATCCGAGTCGCTGTAAGCATCGATGCTCTCTATCGGTTTGTTTCGTTTGAATAAAATGCCTTTATGTTTGGTTCCCACTAAATATTTGAATATTTTCTTCAATTTTGTAACGTCTTCTCTAGTGGGGTTTTCGACCTTCCTGCTAACTAGATTGACCGCTTGTGCGATATCTGGTCTGGTTCTGGTAGACAGGTACAGTAAACTTCCCACTGCTTCCCTATAGGGATATTCCTTCTCCTGGGCAGTTTCCTGTATCGACTTTGAATCGCTACTTGCGGGCGTGTCACAAGGTTTGGCATTTTTCATGTTGTATTTTTCCAGTACGTCATTTATGTAGGATCTCTGAGTAAGAATGATTCCTTCTTTTGAGTTTTTTATTTCCATACCCAGATAAGTACTTGGATTTTCATTCTTTTTCATTTGAAATTTGGTTTCAAGTTTCTTCAAAATAGCTTCGATCTTTTTCTTATCTTTTCCTATGACAAGTCCATCATCAACGAATAGTCCGATTATTATTGATTTATCTTCGTTTATGAAAACGCATCGATCTGTTTTGATTGTCTTGAATCCCAAATCAAACATCGCTTGGGTAAAAGTTTTGTTCCATGTAAATGGAGCTTGTTTTAATCCGTACAAAGATTTTTTTAATCGGCAAACTACTTCAGTAGTATTGCAGTTAGTCTCATAGCCAACAGGCAATTTCATATAAACTTCATCTGATAACTCTCCGTATAAGAAAGCTGTCTTGATGTCAAATGTCATGAAGTAGTAAGATTTAGATGCGGCAATTGCTAATAAAGTTTTTAATGCAGATTGACTTACTACTGGGCTATAAATGTCTTCGAAATCCAGGTTTCCTTTCTGCTCGCATCCACGTACGACTAATCTAGCCTTGTACGTACCGTCATCTTTAATCCGAAATACCCATTTGTTCGACAGTATTTTGTGTCCTTTGGCTTCTGACTTGTCTACTAATACCCAGGTGTTATTTTTCTGTAATGATTCCATTTCAGATTGTATCGCCTTCTCCCAATTTCGTCTGTCGGTGCCAGTCACAGCTTCTTTGTATGTTAGTAAAGAGCAGTCATAGTCGTCATTATTTTCTGACGTAAACATGGTCACGCAGCGACTTAACTCATAATCTTTGGTCCATGCTGGTGGTCTCACGTCCCTTTGTGGTCTTCCACTTGAGGGAGATGGTTCATCAACATGATCTTGACTAGAGCTGGAATAAAGGGGGTTAGGTTCCTGAAAAGGTAAGTTCTCATTAATGTTGTTTCTTTTTTCTGGAATTTCAATTTGTTCTGTTTCAGGTTCTGGAGTAAGACCTTCGCGTTTCTCAGCAGGAGTACCGCTATAATGCATCTTTTCGACTACTTTTACATCTCTGCTGATAACAACATCATTCCTTTCGGGTATATATATTCTAAAACCTTTTGTATATTCCGCATATCCCAAGAATACTCCTTCTGTCGCTTTGGCTGTGAATTTTCCTCTTCGGTTTTTGTTCATCACAAACGCTCTATTTCCGAATACGTGTAGGTGATTTCCTGATGGTGTTCGTTGTACCCATTTCTCATATGGGGAATTGCCTTTGAGAGCTCTTGCTGGGCTTCTATTTATTAAATAGTTTGCAGTGTTTACTGCTTCTGCCCAAAGTTTTGCAGGAATATTGGCATCTATCATCAGACATCTAGCTTTATCCATCAGCGACCGATTTTTTTTTTTCACTCATGCCGTTTTGCTGGGGGGTATAAGGTGCAGATAGTCTTCGGCTTATACCGTTATCTTTGAGGAATTTATCAAACGCTTTAGACCTGTATTCGCCTCCATTATCAGTTTGTAGATTTTGAATTTTCTTCTTATGAAACAGTTCAACAAAGTTTTTATATTCCTTGAATTTATCGATTACTTCGCTCTTTTCTTTTAAGAAATATACACAGCAGTATCTTGTATAATCGTCAATAAATGTTACGAAATACTTTGATCCGGCCATTGATTCGTTCTCAAATGGGCCACACACGTCACTGTGAATTATCTGGAGCACTTCGGTAGAGATTATTTGTCCATGGCTTTGGAATGGTAGAGTGGAAAATTTTCCTTTGATACAAGTCTCACAGGTACCCAAAGTTTTATCTTTAAAGTCGAGTCCTCGCATCATTTTATTTTTAACCATTTCTTTTAGGTCTCTTTCATTGATGTGACCTAATTTCTTGTGCCATTTCATAATTTCGCTTTCATCACTAGGTGCGAAGTTTGCTGTCTCTTCCGGTTTATCAAATTCAAGATAGTATAATCCATTTCTTCTGTTAGCTTTTAATACAGTTTTCCCGCCTTTTATGACACTGGCTTGTTCTTTTTCAAATAGAACCTTATAGCCATGATCCGTAATTTTGCTTGCAGAAATTAGATTATTCGATAAATCAGGTACATATAATGTGTCAGAAAGACTAATTTTATAGCGTCGATCCTTTGTATAAAGTTCGGCTTTTCCTTTCCCTTTAACTTCGGTCGTATGTTTATCTGAAGCTAGCTTTAGAGTGTCAGTCGCGGGGATTAAATTATGGAGTATACTTTTATCACCCGTCATATGTGACGTACAGCCACTGTCAAGACACCATAAATTGCCTTTACATTTCGATGTTCCTGTTGTTAAACAGATGTTAAATGTCTTTTCTTGACCTTTAGTTTTATTGGGGTTATTGGGTTTCTTCTTTGACCAACAAGCTTCTGTGGAATGCCCTTTCTTATTGCAATCCTTACAAAATTGTACCTTTTTCTTCGTCTTTGTGTAGAAAGCTTCTGAAGCCTGAGGTTCACTATCTTCGGTTTGCCTTCTTGCTTCGTATTCTTCTACGATTTTTATTTTTAAACTGTCAGGACTTGGTAGAACATCTCTCGACTCAATTGCCGTTCGGAAGCTTTCGAAATTTGTAGGTAAACTGTACAACATCATTATACTTAATAACTCTGGATGAATTTTGACATCCATGTCTTCTAATTTACCTACTACATCCATAAAATTACTGAGATGGTCTCTCACATCTTCTTGTGGAGTCATTTTCTTTAATACTAGCTGCTTTAACAACGTAGCCTTTCTTGCCGGCCCTGAACTTTGGTGAATAGACTTAAGTTTGTCCCATACCTCCTTGGATGTATTACACCCTTTAACTTGTTTCAGTTCTGGTGGAGATATAAGTAAAATTAGCTCTGACCTTGCCTTTAAGTCTTCCTTTAGGAACGCACTCTTTTCTTCGGCAGTCGTAGTTGCCGCTAACGCTTTTGCACCACTAGCGTATTCCCATAAATCGTATCTTACGAGAATCGCCTGTGCTTGTAAGCACCAGGTATCATAGTTTGATTTTGTCAGCGGTTGTATGTTTCTGATACTCGAGCTCATTTTAATTTTTTTTTTTTTTTTTTCTCATTTACTTACTATTTTAAATTTTAATATGCTTCTTCCATTTGCCACTAGATATTTATGTAACCACGCTCTGCTACCACTGATAGGGTGGACTAGCGGCTATAGCAATTAATTAAAACGTAAATTAAATACTTGAAAACATTGTGTTGACTTGTATAAGAGAAAATATAATTCAGAATGACACCGCACATCAAAAGTAAAAAGGAACATAATACAAATTTAAATATAGTGCAGCATAGACAATTATACGTGGACAGCATCACGACCTTCCAACAGCAAGAGCCGTGCTTCGCAGAATCTACCACCGGATCGGAAACGCGACCCACTGAGAAGATCCGGCGAGAAACTCAGTGGGCTGTGTCTGAGGGTTAATTACTCGTCGAGCCCTTCGTCGCAAGCGATGGGTTCGACGAGAACGGTGACCGGTCAGATTTTAACAGACACTTTTCAAACACAGAGACGGTTCTCCTAACCTCTACCTTTCATAGAGTTTAGGCAGAAATTTATGTCATCACATTCATATATCAAAGTGGTCTTATTGGCGGGAACGCGAGGAGTGAAGTTGTGTGATTTGTTTTATTTTTTCTATTTAGTGTTTCTTCAGGTTTAAATATTTAATAACGGTGGTTTATTAATTATTTAATATCTGTGAAAGTGCAGAAATGTGGGAAAATAAAACAAAGCCACTGGACGTATCTTCTCGGGATCCTCCAAAAAATCTACTGAAAAAATTTCAGTAAATAACGACCATTTTACTGAGATTATATTTCATCCCAAATCCCAAATCCCAATTTGGGGAAGGCTTAACGACGAAAGGGAAGATCTTCCACCGAGCGGGTGATATTTGCTCGGTAGACCGACGGTCCAGATGTTGTTGTTCGGAACTTGTATATATGTGCTTTATCTTGAAAATGTCGTAAGCGAGATTCACGCATCTGTCAATTATCTTGCGTTGTATGATGGCTACCCGCCACATCACTCCCCTCCGAGACCGGAGGTCGTGTCATTTAGTTAGCATTGTCCGTGATGAGATTAGCTTGCAAGTGCCAGTGCTGCTCGAAGTCTGCGGTGGGTTGAGACTGAGCTTGAATTCTGCGTGATTGTCGCCAGTGCTGCTCGAAGTCTGCAGTGGGTCGAGACTGAGCTTGAATGCTGCGCGATGAGGCAGTGTAGGTACGTGCCGTAGGACCAGGAAGCGCGGTGAGTCGGCTGCGATGGTCCTGTTGAGGCTGCGATGCTGGCTTGCTGTGGGACGACTGTCGATGACTTGCTTTTATCTGCGAGAATGCGGGGATTGTGGTAGCCGAAGTTCTTGATGCGCTGATGATGAAGGCTGCAGTTGTTCCGTCGCAGGTCACCAGTTTGGGAGATATACGACGGAGGGAAGATCTTCCACCGAGCGGGTGATATTTGCTCGGTAGACCGACGGTCCAGATGTTGTTGTTCGGAACTTGTATATACATATGTGCTTTATCTTGAAAATGTCGTAAGCGAGATTCAGGCATCTGTCAATTATCTTGCGTTGTATGATGGCTACCCGCCACAATCATCTCATCTCATTTCATTTAATTTCATCCCAGTTAATTAATGTATCAAATTAATCATCTTATTTTTATTTCATTTCATATTATTATTTTTCATAAAATTAAGAATGTAAATTAAAATAAGATATGACCTAAGGATCTTAGTTACCAGGTCATAAAATCCCATAAAAAAATATATTTCAAAGTCAAACGTGGTCAAACGTCAAAGGTTTGTCGGCGAGAAAAAAATTGAAATTTCGTTGAAATTTTTGATTGTCTCATTAATTAAAATAAATAAATAACATTTTTATTTTAGATCCAAATATTCAATGATGCGGGTATCTTGCAATAGATCTAACCCGCCTTTAGGTAATACTACTATATTTAGACAAAATTGTCGCACGTTGCTTTCGCGGCCACGGGTTTTATTAAAATAGCTATTTTTATTAATTTCAGGTGGTTTGATGGCTGTAGAATTTTACAGATCGTCGGCAAAAGAAATAGACATCGTTTGGGAGAATGACTCAGTTATTATTCTTCCAAATTCCACCAAACCAGTGCCATTTGGGACTAGCAATGATTTGATTAGAATTCTTGAAAATACCTTTAACAAGTCTGTGAGTCCACTTGAGAAAGTCACAATGAATCATTGGTTGTCTTTCAGTCTTATATTGGAAGATGAAATACCCAAGTCTGTTGAGTATTTAGATAAAACACTAGGGCCACTAACCTATTTGGTTGGTGAAACTTTATCTGTATCAGACTTTGCGGTCTTCAGTGTTCTTTACGGTAAGTTATCAAACGTCATTATTGTTGACAATTTTAGGTACAGCTTAGTAGCAATTTGAAATAAATATAAGTATTGATTTTTTTTATATAATTGCAGTATCAAGTAAATTCAAAGAAATTTCAAAAGTGATTCCTTCTCAAAACATAAGACGCTGGATGAAATTGGTAGAAGCTCAACCGCAAGTCCAAACAGCTATAAAGGCTCTGCCGTCTGATGCCCTTGACAAACTTACCAAAGTTTCCTCCAGGTAAAATACTATAAAATAATAAACATATAATTAATTTAACTGTCTAAGTAACAAAATAGGCGCCATCTAGTGCTGTAATATCCTGTGAGGTCCCCAAGTAATTTTCTGAGGTGACTTCTACAAATCCCAAAGCACAAGTTATTGTAGCCCAAAGGACAAGATGTCCAGTGCACTTCTATCAAGTAATAGTTCTATGCAATTGTTCAAATCATGATGTTTATCTTTTAGGCCACATCTTATAAATGAGCTTCTTGATGTAAGATGATTATTAGAGATAGCAAAAACATTATTATTTTTTATTATAGGAAATCACCACCAACAAATGCTGAATCAGGAGGTAGACAACAGGAAGGAAAGTTCATTGAACTCCCTCATGCTGAAATGGGAAAAGTTGTTGTAAGATTTCCACCTGAAGCTTCAGGGTGAGTGATGATTCTGAAGCTTAATTTTGTTAATTTGATAATTTTGATGTTCTGGAACATGTTCTACCATCAGTATACAATATTAGGTATATTTTATGTTAGGGACTAGAATCCAATTACTTGTATAATTAAGGATAGCTTCATTAATTGTAAAAATTAATGTCTAAAGATAAAATACTTGTTTTTAGACATCATCCTGTTCTAAACTATTTTTATGTATACAGATATCTTCATATTGGTCATGCAAAAGCGGCTCTTCTTAATCAATATTACCAGCAAGCCTTTCATGGCAAATTGGTCATGAGATTTGATGACACAAATCCAGCTAAAGAAAATGCAGATTTTGAAAAGGTAAGCCACTGATAGCATCACATGGAACTAATGTAGTTCTAATATGGAACTAATATGGGCTTTAGTATTTTAGGTGATGTATTTATCAATTTTTAGATAAATGTGGTCTAAATGCGCTTATATTTCATTAATGAGATAACATTAGATACATTAATTAGATGTAACTTTAAAAAGACAGACTGATATATCAGTCTGCAAGGTGTAGAAAGGCAAGAATTAAGGGATATGTGAAAAATTTGTTTGCGTGTAAATTTAATGGTAAATGGTGGGATTGTTTAGTAAGATCAACACTCTTCACCACCCTATTGTCCCAAAACATAGGATGAAGACTTAGATATTAAATGGTTCACCACAAAAAATACTACAAGAAATCTTCCCTTATTCTTATTTTTCAGGTTATTTTAGAGGATGTAGCAATGCTCGAAATAAAACCAGATATGTTCACACACACGTCCCAATACTTTGATTTAATGATGGAGTATTGTGAGAAACTCATCCGTGAAAACAAAGCTTTTGTGGATGATACTCCTGCTGAACAAATGAAAACTGAGAGAGAACAGAAAATTGAAAGCAAAAATAGAAACAATTGTAAGAATGCTAGACCATCCATTCTTTTAAAAATAAAATTTTATATTACCTTCTCCCAATTAACATTTATACCACATCCATAATCCATAAGGATGATTTGATGATTATTTAATTCATATATGTTTCATTTCTCATGAATCAAAATAAGTAGACCAAATTGAAATGCAATAAAGATCAAAATACATTCTAACTATATTACATTCTTGGCATACAGCCGTAGAAAGGAACCTGCAACTGTGGGAAGAGATGAAGAAAGGCAGTAATATTGGTGTCCAATGTTGTGTACGAGCTAAAATAGACATGCAGTCAGCAAATGGTTGCCTGCGTGATCCCACCATTTACAGGTGCAAGCCTGAAGAACACCCAAGAACCGGCACACAATATAAGTGAGTACATATCGACGCTTGAAAGGCAAACGTGACTAAGCGACAATGCGTGAACTTTACAGTAGACTAATTTAAAGTTGAAATACCTGAAAAAATAAATATTTTAACGAATCCGGCTGTAGGATTGAAATGATTTTAATAAACCTAGAAATTGCGCATCGAATATGGTTATTGCCTATTGAAAAAAGAGATAGATTTGCAAAATACTGGAACTGTTTTTAATATATAGACACTTGCCTCTTAATTGCCTACCTGGAGCCACTGCGGTCATCCACAGTGCGCTTCCAGAGATCTTTTTTGCCACGTACCATCCGGCTATGGAATGAGCTCCCCTCCACGGTGTTTCCCGAGCGCTATGACATGTCCTTCTTCAAACGAGGCTTATGGAGAGTATTAAGCGGTAGGCAGCGGCTTGGCTCTGCCCCTGGCATTGCTGAAGTCCATGAGCGACGGTAACCACTCACCATCAGGTGGGCCGTGTGCTCGTCTGCCTATAAGAGCAATAAAAAAAAAAAAAATTTGAAAATTAGTCTTTTATTCCGCGTACGCGCGCCTTAGTGGGTATTGTAATTCTTGCCACACCAGTTTTTTTTTTTAATTTAGGTTTCAGTTTCCACTCTGGTACCAGTTCGGCCATAGTCCAAAAGCTTATTGCCCTCTTATGTATCTACTTGTTTGATTTTTTTCTGTTTAGTGTATGGCTGCTTATTTTTCAAGAAATATGATTTGATAGTAAATATAATTTCGTTTTACAGAGTTTATCCGACCTACGACTTCGCGTGTCCAATCGTGGATTCCATAGAAGGGGTAACTCACGTCCTGCGAACGATGGAGTATCATGATCGAGACCCGCAGTTCTACTGGTTCATAGAGGCACTTGGTATTAGAAAACCTTATATTTGGGAGTATAGTAGGTGAGGCTTAGATTACTTCTTTAAATAGCAAAAAAGAGTTAAAATCTGCTAAATAAGGGTGGCGCTACAGTAGCAACCGGGTAAATTTAAAAAAGGCGCTGATAGTTATTAGAATAAGATAGAGAAATCAAAAATGACGAAGTAACTGTAAGCACTACAAAATCACAAAAAGTATTTTATTAAAAGCTGATAAGAAAATGCAATCGATGTCTCCACGTTTTACCACAGCAATAATTTTAGGTTATATTGACGAAATTATTTTGGACTACGTAAACATGTGAGGTCTTGTATATATTACACTGTCACTAACTACTCTAGTCATTAAATATATTAAATTTTCTAACTCAGCATACTTCTTCAATCAGTTAACAACTGCTCAATTCATATCATATCCTGTGCCTATGCTAGCGCCATTCTGGAGAATTTTTGAACTGTTATTTCGTACTGAAAGTGAGACACTTTTTCAAGCTTCTCCCATATGAGACGGCTCTCCTTACCTCTACCGACTCTACCCTCCATAGTTACAAGACAAATTAGAGTGAACCGCCATTTCTGTAGGGAACTAAAGACAATCTTCCACGGTATATATGCGATTCACATTTTGTGACATTAAATCCTGTTTAATTTAAATTGAGGATACATGGTCTTATTTCAGATTGAGCATGACAAACACTGTACTGTCGAAAAGGAAACTAACTTGGTTTGTGGAACAAGGACTTGTAGATGGATGGTAAGTTCGTATCAAATTACCAAATCTCAAGAAGCAGCACAATAAATTTAAATTATATATAAACTAGCTGTACCTGTCTGCTTTGCTGGGCATTTGAAATTAACATTATTATTTTTCACCCCCACAAAGATTCTCATAATTAACGCCCCCACAACTGGTGTAGGCAGTCCAACACTCATATAAATATTAGCCTATCCATTAAGTACATTTATTTTCTATATGGATACCAAGTTTCAAGTCAATCGGATGCACGGTTCAGTAGTTATAACGGAACATCCATAAAAATCACTGTAGATTTATGAATAACATATCTTTTGTGCAGGGATGACCCTCGTATGCCAACAGTACGTGGAGTGCTGCGACGCGGTATGACCGTGGAAGCGCTACGTCAGTTTATTCACGCTCAAGGCTCCAGCAGGTCCGTGGTGTTCATGGAATGGGATAAAATTTGGGCAATCAATAAGAAGGTATGTGAAATTAACTTTGAAGTACTGCATACTTACAAATACTTTCGAAAGAATATTTTTGGTAATGAGCGATCAGAGTAAGCTTTTTTTTTAATTCCGGTTTATTTCTCAAATATTTCTGAACTCAATTTCGTGTTACGTGGGACGTCATTTGGGGCCAATATAAAAACGATCAGTTGTGATGTTAGGAATTGTGATTTATTTATTTATTACACTTCATGTAAAATTTACATTGGCGGACTTAATGCCTAAGGTATTCTCTACCAGTCAACCAAAGGTAGTACAGAGAAAATAGTGGTAGGTGCAAATGTATATTAAATTACAAATACGTACACAAATATATATATATATATGTATATACTATTAGTTAACTAGCCTTTTAATTCACTAGTGTTACCTCACTGCTCCAAATTGGACTATTAGCACGGACATATCAAGTTTTGGGTTTTCATTTTATAATATAATAGATTTTGCCCCTGAAAACTTTTATTAACATAAATGTAGTTTTGTTGATATCGTTAACCTAACTAACAGATGAGAAGAGATATTGTTGTATCTATTTATCTAAAGATCTGCACATTTTAGTATATAAAATATAATGTGTAAGTCATATGTTAGTATGTATGTAAAATTATAGAGATACTTGTGCGATATGAACTACCTTATAATGAAAGAAAAAACTGCAAGAATGAGCAGGCCATCCAGAATATCACAGTAGATGGTATATAGTAGAAGCAACAGTCTTTCTTGCATATGAACTTACATGAGAACTACAACCATTATCCTAGTATCTCTATCAAGTCTGGTACATGGCCGCTTTTGTGGACTGTAGTAGTCTATATCTATACTAATATTATAAAGAGGAAAGATTTGTTTGTTTGTTTGTTTCGAATAGGCTCCGAAACTACTGGACCGATTTAAAAAATTCTTTTTCCATTAGAAGCCGACGTTGTCCCTGATGAACATAGGCTACTTTTTTAATATTTTTTTTAATTTTTTTTTGTTTCATGTGTGTTTTAATGTTTCCGAAGCGAAGCGAGGGCGGGTCGCTAGTATTATATTAAACAGCTGTCTCGTCGGCCTTCGTACATCATCATCGTCAGCCTTTATCTGCCCACTGCTGAACATAGGCCTTCCCCAATGCCTTCACAGAATACGGCCCTCCGCCTTCCGCATCCAACGACTTCCCGCCGTGCGCACTAAGTCGTCGGTCCACCTGGTTGGAGGACGCCCCACGCTCCTGGTACCCATCCGTGGTCTCCATTCGAGGACTCCATTCGAGGACTCCATTCGAGGACTTTCCTCCCCCTTACAATAACAGTAAATAGCAGGGCAAACTTTAATGCAACAAATGATTCCAGGTCATAGATCCGGTGGCTCCTCGCTACACAGCATTAGAAACAAACCCTGTTCCTGTGAATCTTAAGGGTGTCACAAGCGACAGCAGCTTAACTGTACCCCTGCATCCTAAAAATCCAGATGTTGGTACCAAAACTATATGGGTGGCTCCCAGGTTACTAATAGACCAGGCTGATGCGAAGACCTTGAAAGAAGGAGAAAACGCCACGTTTATTAACTATGGCAATGTTACCATCGATAAGATTCACAGGTAAATCATATTTCAGTTTTTGCAACCCGATTACGTTTCTTTACATAGAGACACGAATTCAAAGTCTCAGTTTTTACAGTACAATGGCCGCCCCACCCTTCAAACCGAAACGCATTACTGCTTCACGGCAGAAATAGACAGAGTTGTGGTACCCACCCGTGCGGACTCACAAGACGCCCTCTAGCAATATAAAAGTTTTTAATTCTATTTAATGTGTGATTGAGTTTAAGCCAAAGGTTACGAAATATCCCATACATAATTATTTACCCTTTCTAACTTTATCCGAAATTTCAGATCAAAGGATGGTACAGTAACAAGTATAGATGGAACACCGAATCTCGATAATAAAGACTACAAAAAGACCGTCAAGTTGACTTGGCTCGCTGAGAGCAAACAATCACCAATGGTAGAGACCTATTGTGTTTACTTCGATCATATCATATCTAAAGCAGTGCTGGGCAAAGATGAGGACTTCAAGCAGTATATCGGCCATCAGACTAGGGTGAGTGAAAACACCTAGGGCATGTGTTTGATCAGAGTAGCTAAAATAGTGTATGTTAATCTAAACTATTATCAGTAAAATGTGAATAGGTGTTTACGAGTATGAATAGAGTGCAGTGATGGATTTATGGCTAGGCCTGTGAGACCCAGGCATAGGTATTAATCAGGGGTGGCATGATTTGAGAGGCGCCAAATTTTTGAAATGCCAAAATTGAGAAACTAACAAAGACAGTCGTCTCCTTTGAAAATGAGGTCACATTAATTGTTATAAAAATAATATATAGTGATTTAAAATTTAAAATGAAAATATTCATCATTTTCCTGCCCTTCTCCCAGTCACCTGGGGTCGGCACAACAGGTTTTCTCCTTCCGTACTCCTCTATCATATACCATTTCTTTGCTCACTCCCCTTTTACACGTCATATGGTCTTTCACGCAATCCATCCATTTCTTACGGCCTGGCCACGGGGATCGGCGGTGCGAACAGCGAAGCGGTGGACGAGGCGACCATTCGCGCAGCACCGTTTGCAGGCCACGGGTACTCACGTTCGCCGCCGCGACTAGTAAGGAAGTCCGACAGCGAAATGTCTATATCGAAATTATCTCGATATTGCTTACAAATTAATAGTTTTTTGGTTCAGGACCTATTATTTGGAAAATATTGTGAAGTACATGATTTGAATAAGAATCGGAGTATACCTATAGATGGAGAATTCCACAAGAAGTACGAGAAATACTTTGGGTGGCTAGACTTCCAAATAGCTGGTCTAGCTAGTATTTCAGCTATTTTTTTTTATTGCTTAGATGGGTGGACGAGCTCACAGCCCACCTTGTGTTAAGTGGTTACTGGAGCCCATAGACATCCACAACGTAAATGCGCCACCCACCTTGAGATATAAGTTCTAAGGTCTCAAGTATAGTTACAATGGCTGCCTCACCCTTCAAACCGAAACGCATTACTACTTCACGGTGTAGTGAAACACACGCCAGTTGGTTTAATACTGATTTATTTTTAAGGACACCCTCACTACGTCATTATAAATATACTACATCTTCCTTTAACAAGAAAAAAAAAGAAAAAAAATACAAGTTACAGTACAAAAAAAATATTTTTTAAGCTTATTTACTTTACTTATTTACATTATTATCTATTGTTTATACTAATAATATAATACAGCACATAATATAACTAATCACACTCGAAAAAGAATTCTTTTAGCATTCGTGCAGTTCTTTCCTTAGACCTTGTAATAGGAACCGCGGGTGGCGACGCTGGCGACCGCGCACACAACTGATCACTAAAGCTAGCTGGACTATCGTAATCGTCACTGACATCAAGTTGAGTAGACTGAATATTGGTGGTTGTGCTCTGTGTCGGACTGACCTGTCCACTTGCTTGTGGGTCACTCTCATTGTCAATACTGGTTCCCAGTTGCCTACTAGTTATTGACTTTTGTCGACGCCTACGAACAGTCTTCGTAATCACAGTTGGTGTCCTGCTATTTTCAATTTTTACAATCGGTTGTTTCAGTGACTTTCCTTCACGTTTATTATGGTCTGTTGTACGCACAACCAACTGACTTCGAGTACGCCGAAAACGACTGCCGCAGTCATCTTCGATAATATAGGAGCGAGGTTGCGATGTACCTTCCACTATTGTCACCGGTTTCCTAACGCCGTTACCAATTAGAGTCGCCTTATTACCCGATAACAAGGGTTTTAACAATTTAGCCGATCTATCATAATGTTTTTTTATTTTCTCTCTGTTCATCATTATAGCTTTGTAATTCCTTTCATTATCTACTTTTTCCCTTAATAGCTCTGCAGTAGTTGGCAATTTTGTATTTAAACGTCTACCCATGAGAATTTGTGCAGGCGAATCCAATCCATTACGTGGTGTTGTTCTAAAATTCAACAAAGACAAATAAAAATCCTGACCTGAATCTATACATTTTTTAAGCAGATTTTTCACACTCTGTACTGTCCTTTCACTTTTACCATTCGACTGTGGGTAATGAGGCGATGACGTCTCATGATGTACTTCCCAATCATGCATGAACATTCTAAACTCTCGTGAGCTGTACGCTGGACCATTATCAGTCACTAATTGTGCTGGAATGCCGTGACGCGCGAACTGTTCCCTCAAAAAATTAATAACATGCTTAGAGCTAATATTTGCCAACTGTCCGACTTCTACGTAGTTAGAAAAGTAATCGACTAGAATAATATAGCTTTTCTTTCTATATTTAAAAATGTCGGAGGCTAGTTTATGCCAGGGTAGCGCGGGCACAGGGTGCTGTAGAAGCGGTTGCCGGCGCGGTCGAGGCGCGTGTAACGCACACGCTGCGCACCGCCGCACCTCTCGCTCCACATCCTCAGACAGTCCGGGCCAAAACATTACTTCACGCGCGCGTCGTTTGCATTTTTCGATACCTAAATGTCCCTCGTGGACCCTCAACAACATGTCGTCTCGTAAAGCGCGGGGTATAAAGACACGTTCCCCCTTGAAAATAATCCCTTCTATATAATGAAGTTCCTCGCGATACGGCCAGAACACTTTAATTTTTTCATTTACATCACGTCTATTTTTTGGCCAGCCATGCTTTATGTACTTAATTAAACACCTACAATCACTGTCCGTCTCCGTTTCTTTTTTAATTACCTCCAACTTTTTGTTACTATACGGTATATTTTCTATCATGAAACACGTTTGCACGTTAACTTCAGAAGAAACCCGATCATTCATCATTTCATTCAAAGGAGCCCGAGATAGCGTATCTGCAATATACATATTTTTACCCGGAGTATATACAACTTTGAAATCATACCCTTGCACTCTCATCATCATCCTCTGCAACCGAGCTGGAACCGAAACTAGTGGTTTGTTGAATAATGCTTCTAGGGGCTTGTGATCAGTATGTACGGTTACGTCGGACCTACCGTAAATATACTGCCTGAACCGCTCAATCCCAAACACAATAGCTAGCATTTCTTTTTCTATGTGTGCATACCTAGTCTGAGTGTCGGTGAGCGTGAGTGATGCGAACTCTACCGGACGACCGTCCTGTAACAGCACGGCACCCAGCGCCACACTGGATGCGTCCACCGACACTACTATCGGTACACTCTCACTGTACAGTGCCAGCACGGGCGCACAGCTAAGCTTCATTTTTAGCTTGTCCACAGCTTCGGAATGATGCGATTCCCAGAACCACTCGGATTCCTTTTTCAGTAAGGTCCGTAACACATTCACACTCTCAGAGTAATTAGAAATAAATTTAGCTAAATAATTAACCATGCCTAAAAATCTCTCTAACGCCTTCCTATCTTTCGGATAAGGCATTTCTAAAATAGCTTTGACTTTTGAGTCATCTGCCCGCATACCATTCGCATCGAACTTATGACCTAGGTAAGTAATTTCGGGTACACCGAATTTACATTTATCGCGATTAAACTTTATGCCTACTTCCTTAGCACGCTGTAAAAGGCACTCCAACCTCCTATCATGCTCTTCCTTTGTGCGTCCCCATATTATGACGTCATCGATGAAAGACTCCACACCATCTAAGTCTTCCAAATGCTGCCTGAGTTTAGCATGAAACACTTCAGGCGCACAGTTTATCCCATACGGTAAACGTAAAAATTGATACCGGCCGAACGGAGTACCGAAGGTGCACAGATCGGCGCTGGCGTCGTCTATCTGTACCATCCAGAACCCACAGCGCGCGTCGAGCACGCTGAACACAGTGGCACCGCGCAGGCGCGCTGCCAGCTCAGACACTGTCGGCAACGTGTACTGGGCGCGCCGCACCGCGCGGTTCAGCGGACGGGGGTCTAAACATACACGAATGCCACCGTCCTTTTTTGCGATTAAAACAATTGCATTTACCCAATCGGTCGGGTGTGTGACCTTTCTAACCACACCTAACTCTTCCATTCTACGTAACTCGTCCAACAATTTACCTTTAATTCCTAAGGGAATTTTTCTCGTTGGACTAACAACAGGCTGTATTTTTTTATTTATTACAATACTATATTTACCAGGTAATTTTCCTAGACCTTGAAACAAGTCTGAGTACTTATCAATATTTATTAGATTAACGTTGCTAATTAATCCCAAAGAAATACAGCTTTCTAAACCGAGTACATTCTGACAGTTTAAATTAGCAACAACAAATGGCAAAAAATAACGTTTGTTATTGAATGTAACACACAGATGTTCAGTAATACCTATAATAGGTAACCTGTTCCCTGTAAAGGAATGTACCCGCTTTGTAAAGGGCTTAAGGCTGTTAATTGATAAACCCAAATTGAAAAAATCAGTTTTAGACATTACATTAATCATAGACCCCGTATCTATTTTTAACATAATATTTTTTCCTTTATATTTTACAATTTCCACCCATTCATTAGACGACTTACATATGTTATTGTTCCCCGCGATCGTATTTACATAGAACATTTCTTTGCATTTTTCTTCACTATCACTGCTCGCAGTATCCATACTCAAATTTAATACCTTACGAATCGCTTTCCTTTGCACACATACTCGCGAAAAATGCCCTTTCTGATCGCACACAAAACACATCGCGTTAACTGCTGGACAACGTTCACCGCCTAGACACCGGCTGTTTCCACATCGCTGACAGGCGCTGCGAGCTGTTCTCTGCCCGCCGTTACTGCCAACTCTTGCGCCGCGTACTCCTCTCGCGCGCTGTCCGCTTCGTTCACCGCTTCTGTTCTGAACTGCAGACACTTGCACACTGTCCGCAGCGCAGTTAATGTATTTACTGTCCTCTTTAGACATCTCGGCCGCCTGACAGAGTTGTAAGGCCTTCACTAGTGTAAGATCATCAGTGCGAAGAAGTCGATCTCTCACCGTGTTGTTATTGACACCGCATACAATACGATCACGTAACAAGCTTTCGTGTAATTCACGGAATTCGCATTGCTGACTCAGTACCCTCAATGCGGTTATGTATTGGTCAATATTTTCGCCATCTTCTTGATCACGGGTGAAGAACTTATACCGTCTTACTATGATATTCGGTTTTGCTCCAAAGTACTTATCGAACTTATTCAGAACACAGTCGATATCATCCTCACTTTCACCTTCGTTAAAAGTGAAGGTCGTATAAACCTCGTAACCGGCCGATCCTATGAGATTCACCAACAAACTAGCCTGAACTTCTTTAGGCTCTTTGCTCACTCCAGACGCTTTAAGAAATACTTCGAACAGCTTCCGCCACTGTCGCCACGCCTCTGAGCGTGCAGCCGGACCGCCATCGAGTGATAATTCTGCTGGAGGACGCGCGTGTTCCATATTTATCTTGGTTACTTCGATTTAACGTGTATTAATGTTAAAAACGACGCACCGCTGCCACCATGTAGTGAAACACACGCCAGTTGGTTTAATACTGATTTATTTTTAAGGACACCCTCACTACGTCATTATAAATATACTACACACGGCAGAAATAGGCAGGGTGGTAGTACCCACCCGTGTGGACTCACAAGAGGTCCTACCACCAGTAATTACGCAAATTATAATTTTGAGGATTTCATTTTTATTACACGATGTTATTCCTTCACCGTGGATATCAATCGTGAACATTTGCTGAGTACGTATTTCATTACAAAAATTGGTACCCGCCTGATATTCGAACACCGGTGCTTCGCTCAACACGATATTGCACCGGACGTCCGTTAGGCCACGACGACTTTAAAAATATAAAATAAAAAATAAATAAAAAATATAAAAATTTCGGCGTTAATTTTTCGCGGCGAAAACAACTAAACTCATTTAATCACTGTACTATTCGCCGCGACTACCGCTCGACTCCGTGGCTCGCGCCGTCCGTATTCATGCATTTGTTTTGCTCGCCCGCCGCATCGCACGATTCGCTCGGTACATTTCGCCGGTCGCCGGTGCGCGTGGCTTGTTAGGTACATTTCTATGCGCTTATTTTAGTCGCTAGACGCTTCGCCGTTCGCACCGCGCGAATATTCGTATCGGCGAATGTCCCGTGGCCAGGCTGTTAGGTCTAATTCTTCCTCTATATCCTTCCACATTCATAGTTAACACTCTCTTACCAACCTCATTTTCATTTCTTCTCATCACATGTCCATACCATCCCAAACGCGCACTTCTCAAACTTCTCTGTCACAGGTACCAATTTCAGACTTCCTCTAACATATTCATTCCGTATTCTATCCATTCGTCACTAATTCACACACACACACGTCGCAATATTTGAATTTTTTTAGTGGTCCAACAAGCTGATCCATACAAGACGGCAGGCCTTATTAAGGTCTTATACATCTTCCCTTTTAGGGGAAATATGTGAGTCACACGTGGTGCTCGTGACCTGTCGCTATTTCATCCATCCTGCTTCAAAATGAAAATATTGTGATATATAAATAGGAGCAGTTTTTTTTTTTTAAATTAACAATGATAAAAAATACGAAATAAACACAAATATGAGTTAATCCATGCATCTAAGCAATAAAAAAAAAGTTTATCTAAACTAATATGTATATAAATCTACAGTGGTTTTTACGGATGCTCCGTTATAACTACTGAACCATTCATCCGATTTACTTGAAACTTGGTATCCACGTAGAAAATAAATGTACTTAATGGATAGGCTAATATTTATATTAGTGTTGGACTGCCTACACCAGTTGCGGGGGCGTTAATTATGAGAATGTTTGTGGGGGTGAGAAATAATAATGTTATTGGTTGATTCATGGATACCCTCAAAAGACGAGGAGTTCTTCAGACGTGGAATCCGAACTCTGCCTGCGAGATGGGAAAAAGAAGTTGATAGTGATGGACAACACTTCGATTAAATTTAAATTACCGTTCTTTCATAATAAATATTATATTTTCGACAAAAAACGGCGGAAACTTATTTGTACTGCTAATAATTTTAAATGGCCAGCGAAGCGGACGACTACAGCTAGTTCGTTTATAACATTCAACAGTGGGAAATTCCGATGGTCGGCGAGCCGGAGCTGGCCAACGCGAAGGTTGGGGACATAGTGCAGCTGCAGCGGCGCGGGTTCTTCCGCGTGGACGTGGCCAGCGCGCCCCCCTCCCCGCACACCAGCCGCCCCGCTCCCCTGCTGCTGTTCCACGTTCCCGACGGACACACTAAAGAAATGCCCGGACAGGTGAGCTCCTTTATCCGCTACACTGCTGTCATTTCAATTTTGCAACTGCACGTTAACACAATACTATTGTTCCCTGTTAGACGAAATTCGATTATAATGAATTGAAATTATAAACTTGTACATTATTATGATTCTATTGCCAAAGACTATTTATTATACTTCTTTAATCACAGATTTCGCCAAGATCACACTTTAAACAAATCTATATATTATAATACGTGAAGCAAAAACTTTGTACCCCTTTTTACGAAAATGGCGCAGACGGAGGAGTATGAAATTTCCCACACTTATAGAGAATATAGAGAAGAAGTGCAGAAGGCTAATATATTTTTTTAATTATGCATTAAAAATACATTAAATCAATAAAGAAAATTGTTTATCTTTCTTGGTGAAATCTGTCACTATAGAAATATAATAGTCTTTGACAATAGAACAAAACAAAAAAAAACATTTCCCCATAAAAATGTTCATGGGTTTCGTATCTGTCAAACATGTTCATCCCGTTGATAAAGTAAACTCTCGTCTCAAATTAAATAACGTACTTAAAGTTCGGTTTCGAATCGAAAAGATATATCCAGATTTGATTGCATAGATGCTTAGACGATCTCACGGCCCACCTGGTGTTAAGTGGTTACCGGAGCCCATAGATATCCACAACATAAATGCCGCCACCCACCTTGAGATATGAGTTCTAAGGTCTCAGTACAGTTACACGGATAACGGCGTATTTTAGATTTAAAAAATGAAGAATGATTTGAGTAATGAAAAAGGATTGACATATTTATATTGAGACACCGTGGTATTTCAGTTTTGCTGGATCCGGTATTATTAATTTTGGAGCCTAGGTAAATAAAGTTGTCAAAGCTATAAACTAAGGCAACAAATAATTTTTTGAAACGTAACTTAAGTTTAGTTGTGGGTAGTAGGGCTCTACACTTAAAGTTTAACAAACTACGCTAGGATTCAGTTTTAATTAAATACTAGTTTAATTTTTCTCTAAGTGTTTAAGCATTAAGGTAACATTTAAACAATTTGACTATTTGTTCTCGCGCTGACAATTGTATGAATTAGTGAAATCCAGTCCCAATCCTCATTCATTAACTCTAATTCTATAAAAAAATAATCCTGAAACTACTATCACTGCGCCACCTATCTTCTGTTTACGGTACTGTAATGGAAATCTTACCTGGAACGATAACTGCACCTAATTACATCACAATCGGATCATGGCTTGGGAACGTATTGAGGATATTGTTTTTTAAATACGCTTTTTTAATTTATCAACTTATCTACGTAACGGAACATTTCAATGTAAATTTCAAACAATAACGTCTGATTGACTTGGAAATTTAGTCACGTATCAAGGACTGATGACAATACATTTATTAATTTGGCTTAATGTGCTAAGCACGATCACTAGGGTAATAAAGACGACATATTTATGTTTAATTCGTGTTATCATTTGAATGTATTTTTCGGAATATTTGATTTGTATTTATGATATTTTTGCTTAAATGGGTGAACGAGCCTGATGTTAAGTGGTTACTGGAGCCCAGAGACATCGACAACGTAAATGCCGCTACCCACCTTGAGATGAGTTCTAAGGCATAGTACAATGGCTGCTCCACCCTTCAAACCGGAACGCATTACTGCTTCACGGCAGAAATAGGCGGGGTGGTGGTGCCTACCCGCGCGGTCCCACAAGACGTTCTACCGTTCGTTCAGTAAACGACCTAATAATAACATCTTATAAACTTATAAAGAGAGAGAGAGAATAAATACACTTTATTGCACACCAAAACACAATTATACATTAAAAAAAACAGTCAAAAAGCAGATACATTTGCACAATAGGCGGTCTTATCGCTAAAAGCGATCTTTTCCAGACAACCGTTTAATTTACAGAAATTATATTAGTATATAATATTACTATAGTATAGTTTATTATGTAAATAAATTCGTAATTTATATTTAAAACAAAACCTAAACCTAAAACTTCTTAAAACGAATGACAGCGAGCTTACAATTGAAATTGAATGAATTTTAATTTGATTTACTTATGCTACGTAATCTCAAATACACTTCATAAAGGAATTGTTCAACAGGAAATCAACTAGTAATCTTCGTTTCGGATATATGACCAACATTTGTTCCAAGAAATCTTGAAGCCCCTTCAGTTTGATATTATCCTGTATTTGCTCTTGAACAGATCTGCTTCGTTTCCATTCTTTTGCATAAATGCTTTGTATGGTTTCCGGTATTATTTGGCTTTTTTCAAACTTTGAATAAACACGCTAAAATAAAAATTCGATGCAATAGTTTAAAAATACTTTTATCATCTAACTAATCGTTGGTAGCCTACGGGCTATTTCAACTACGCCCGGATGAGTTAAAGTATACAGTTATATATTATCTATACCTTTTTTTAGCTTTTATTATTAGCTGGGCCGATTTGGTTAATTTTGGTCTTGAATTATTTGTGGAAGTCCAGAGAAGGTTTAAAAGGTAGATAAATCTTCTATTTATCTTTTATTTATCGATTGAGGCACTACGAAGTCTGCCGGGTCAGCTAGTATATTTTAAAAACCAGCTTATACTTCTATCTGATATCGAATTCATTCAGAGTGCCTTTCAACAAATATTTTTCCCGTTTACCATAAAGGTTGTATTGTACATTCCTCTCTTCGATCCCAACCACTACGACAAAACGTTCTTCACCAAACGAAGTAAACTCGTCCGCCCTCGACGGCCAAATAATAATAAAATAAAATTTAAAATACCTCTCCATGTTCCCTTGTTCGTCTGATAAAATACTTTCCTTTAAAGTGTTTTGATCTGTAATCGCATTTACATAACATCTCTTCAGGTATACCCCCTAGGACACATAATATTTTATATAATACGCTGTTGTTAGTGTCGCCATGAAATAACTGACATTTTGTTGCCATTTCGAAAATCACGAGCCCGGTAGACCAAACGTCAATGTTAGATTCAGATCTTTGGTATCCTAGTATAATTTCGGGCGCTCGATAATTAGTCGATCCCATATGAGGATTTAATAAAACAGATTTACTAATGAACGCCCTATCGAATCCGCACAGTTTTAATTTTTGGTTCGAGTCGTTCAATAATACGTGGCTTGGATTGATATCTGAAAAATGTATAAAAATTTCAATAAAATAATAAATATTTTAAATAAATGTATAATGAATTTAAAAAATCACGTAAATCAATAAAAAAAAACATACCGGAGTGGACTATTTTTTTGCTCCGCATAAAAGTGACGGCTGACACCAACTGTTTGGCTAGAATTTGAACGTGGTCAATGTGGAAAGCATTTCCTTGTCTCTTCAACGCTTCTATCAAATTTTTAGGGTAGTATTCCATTACCGAACACCATTGTTGTCGCAAAGAAAATCTTTTATAAATGTTTATAATGTTGACATCACTATCGTTTCTATTATTATTGTATACTAGCATGTTATTTTTAAAGGATATGTTATTTCTGGAACAAATAATAGTTTTATATAGATTAACATATCATAAATAACATATTAGAAAATACAAAAAACAGTAAAAAATACACACTTGGGTAGTTTAATTGCATAATTTCGGCCGCAGGTGCGGTCACATACTTTATAAATTTTAGTAAATTGGCCATTTCGAATAAGTGACGTCACTTTAAATTTACCATGCATACAATCGAACATTTTCTTTTCCAAGTCATCCATCAATCTCTGGTTATAATTGTTAAAATACTTCTTTGAAAAATTTACATTTGTTGTTCTATGTGTATTGGTCGAATATGTATCTGTTTCAGTATGAGAATGAGAAGATCTGTAATAGTTTGTTATCAGGTTTTCGCTTTCGCGTTCAGAATGGTTTGATGGTGTTGCATTTAGTAGTAGTATTCTACTTTCAGCCATTTCATTGTGATTCAGTTTGCTTTTATTTACAGTTTCATCACTATCGGCAAAAAGTGAAGGATGTGATTTATCTTTTTCAATATATGCTAAATCTGATTCCTTTGTATCGAGATTTTTTTGAAAATTATTTCCACTATCTATTTTTCTGTTATTTTCATTTGCATGATCTGTGTTTTTGCCCATTTCTGATTTCTTAGGTAATGCTGTGTTTTTATCAAATATTAGTGACGTAGTCTTATTGGTACTCGACAACTCCATATTTGAATCTAGTTTTAATATTTCTTCTAAATTGCTACTATTTATGACTTCAAAAGTACTAACTGAACCTTCATAACTGTGATTACTGCTGCTGTTTGAATCATTATCAAACATTTTAGATAATTCCTTTTCAATCAATTCTATATTATAATCACTTTTTTCAGTGTCATCAACATTATCTTTATTGTCATTCTCTTTGGTGTCTTCAACCTTACCAGTTTGGTTATTTAATGTTGTATCTAAATCTTCATCTGAAATAACAATAGTAAAATTGTTGTCATATTCTTGAAGACTTTCTTGATTCACAGATTCACCAGTTTTTGTAATAATTTTTTCTTCGTTTTCTCCTTCTTTTACATTCTGTGATAATTCTGTTCGGTTTGGTTTATGCTGATTTGAAGGTGTATAGTTTTTTAATGATCTGAAAATAACGTAACGTTTGTTTTAAACAATAATCACTAGAAATGTTCAGGTTTTCCTATAAATTTATTTCGTGTGACACCAGGAATGTAATGGCTATCTACGTGCCGAGAATAACATGAGCTTCAATTGACCTCGAGCTCTTTTAATGGATGTTTTGGTGGTAGAGGTATGTACATTAAATGTAATAAGTTGTATACTTTTCAATACCTACATAAATGGAAAGGAATCTTGTGCAATGTTATTTATATGCATCATAGCTTTAAAGAAGACGATAAGGATGTAGACGAAATTTGAAACCTAAGCGTGTGACGAGGCGACCAGATAATAATACACCTACTGCTCAGATCTAATTACTAACTTCGTTCGAGGAAGAATATGTCGCACCTTTGAAATTGAAGGAGCTTAGTCCAAAATTCTGTTTTATGGTAAACGCCAAAATGTGGATTGAAGAATTGTAATACATATTTTCAGTTTAGATTTTAATACTTTAAGCCTTAAATCGCATACCTTAAAATTTAAAGTATGCGCTTGATTTAAAAGAGGCGGAAAGTGTGCTTTGTCCTGTCCTAGAGTAAAATGTAAATATATTTTTTTAATTTTCAAAATTTATTTTTGTGAACTGATAGAGTAAAATATGTTTAGAAGTCGTTGGAAATATAAATCTCGTTTTTATAATTTTTTTTAGTTAAGCCACTTCCATTCTAAAGGTGCTATGTGACAGGAACGTCTAGAAAATGGAATGGAATAATGGAATCCTCTCAAAGAATTACCAAGAGTACTTCCCTTGGTACTTACGGTATAAAACGATTCTAGAACATTTAAAACGAAACTTCGATTAGAATAACATAATATTGAGCTTAAAAAGCTTCTAGGGCACCCATTAAGAGTTTATTTTTTTAACTCACTCGCATTGCTTGTTGCTCGCACATTCTTGAGATAATAATAATTCACTTTTAATTTCATCCAAATTTATAATTGGTGAAGGAATGTTTCCTATTCCACACATTTTCGTTGAATTTGAGTTTTTGTTGGGCAAAGGATGATTACTACAAGAATCGTTGTTAGTGAGTCGTTCTGATGGTATATATAAATTTTTATCCTTGATTTCGTCGCTAGATTCTCTTGAACTACTTGCTTTTTCGTAATAGTTTATGACTACGTTAATTAATTTAGGTCTACGCTTAGATTTTTTTGTTTTCTTTTTTCGCGATTTTGTTTTCTCTTTTAGTTCGACATCCAAATTTTCACTGTAAATTTTCTTTAAATCATTGATAATTTTTTCTTGGTGTTCACGCAAATGTTTTCTTTCAATAAGGTATTGGTATTTTTGTTTAATTTCATTTACATTTTGTTTAAGGTTCCAGTCTGAGTCCGAACTATCTGTATATTCATTTGATCGTGATAAAATATCATCTTTGTAGTTGTTTAATGTGTTTATATCGTTGTTATATGTTTTTTTTCTTTTGGTTTTGTGATCAGTGAAATTTGTATCTTCATGGAATGATCTGCTTTCGTGTTTCATATCGTTGGATGTTATATGAGTGCCTTTTTCTTTTAATATGCAGTATCCATGGAGAGTATTTTCTGAATGTATTTGAGTTTTTGTGGTTTCATCACATTTTCTTTCAGACTTAAGATTTAACTACAACAAAAAAAAATAGATATTAAATTACAACATTTTTCTTCTTTGATTAATTTATCAATCAAGTGAGCCCTAAAGTTAAAAATTTACATTGTGTTTATTAAGATCACAAGTTACCACTAGGTTTTCGGATTATGCACTCACATTTACTCGCTATATAAACTTTATCAATGCAAACAAAGTCGTCGTGGCCTAAAGGATAAGACGTCCGGCGCATTTGTGTTGAGCGATGCACCGGTGTTCGAATCCCGCAGGTGGGTAACAATTTTTCTAATGAAATACGTACTCAACAAATGTTCACGATTGAGTTCCACGGTGAAGGAATAACATCGTGTAATAAAAACCAAACCCGCAAAATTATAATTTGTGTAATTACTGGTGCTAGGACCTCTTGTGAGTCCGCACAGTTAGGTATCAACACCCTGCCTATTTCTGCCGTGAAGCAGTAATGCGTTTCGGTTTGAAGGGTGGGGCAGCCGTTGTAACTATACTGAGACCTTAGAACTGATATCTCAAGGTGGGTGGCGCATTTACGTCCTAGATGTCTATGGGCTCCAGTAACCACTTAACACCAGGTGGGCTGTGAGCTCGTCTACATTACTAAGCAATAAAAAAATATATATGGAAAATACATAAAATTTTATGTCTCATTATGCATTTTTGTATGTAAATTAGGGCCAGAAACTACACATAGTTAGTAAGTACAGTTAAGCTTTTCGTTTCTACCACCGTAATTCGCCACTGACAGTGTGTTTCCAATGAGCATTTTTTCTCCTAAATAGCTTGTTTCCTCAGCGTTTCTCCGATACCACGAACATGACATTTCGTTCTTGAAAAAAATCATTAGAGAGCCAACGGCTTGAATTCGCCTGTGGCAATACCGATGTCAACTACGATGACCAATTACGATTTGCTTGTCCTCTTTCGATTTTAATAAATTATTAATATCATTTTGTATTTTAAATATACCAATTCTTCTAAATACACATCATTCGAATATTAATGTAATCGTTTCACAGAAGATGTTTTGTATAAAAAGTCAAAGATCAAGATAATATCCCCTAATTGTATCCTAATCATGGGATAGCTGAGAGGTTTGTTATCTGTCTATGTCTGTGTTTATGTGTAAGCGTGCGTTTTATGTAATCAGAATATCGCAGTAATGTTCCTACTACTTCCAATGGACTAACTCTACGCGGGTAAAATTAATAATAATATCTTAACAAAAATTAGTGATTTAAACAATGGAAATTTAAAAATTAAAATTAATCAACAGAATAGCAAATATTTTTTTTGCAGTTCTATAATATGTATGTTCTCTATTTGTTTAAAACAATTTTATAAACAAACTAGCTGACCCGGCAGACTTCGTAGTGCCTCAATCGATAAATAAAAGACCTAAACTTTTGGATAAAATAAACTTAAAACAAACAAAACTAATCCGTTCGACGGGGGACACATCAAAGGAAAAACAAAATTGTTATTTTTATTTAATTCCGTGCATTTTCATATTTATCTACCTTTTAAACCTTCTCTGGACTTCCACAAATAATTCAAGACCAAAATTAGCCAAATCGGTCCAGCCGTTCTCGAGTTTTAGCGAGACTAACGAACAGCAATTCATTTTTATATATAAAGATAACGTAAAAAAGTCATAACCTGTGTTAATTATTGCCCTTTTTAAAGTGAAAACAGGCATAGCTAACTATTAATGGAAAAAAAATCCACATTTTTTAAATATTTAATTTTGCAATAGTTATTAAAAAATCATAATTAGCAAATTAATAAACTTTTATGAAAATTTATCGCAGGATCTTATGAAGTATATTATATATCAAAAGGTCTTCACGAAATTATAGAAATAGTATATATTATTTCAAATTTATAGGCCAATTATTTATACCTTTTATCCCATTATTTATGCCAACGGAGATTAGGAAAGATATTGTTAGTTAACAATTGAATAACTTTAAAAAAATGGTGAAAATACTTTTTGTCCTATAGGGCTCGATTCCTTCAAGTGTTAAGAAGCTAATAGAATTTTTTCAAAATTTTATTATGAAATAACATTTAATATTATAAAAAAAACATGATGAACTTTCTTTAACTGTCGTAACATTCGCGCGGAGCCCTATTTTCAACGTAAATTTTAAATTATAAACAATGGAGATGAGTATCGAAAGTTGGGACTTCTTTATCAGAAATGTCCTCCTCTTTAACGAGCTTTTTTCAAAATTGCCTAAATATTCTAATATTTTTCGAGTTAATAACGAAAAACTAAATACTATTTCTCATCTTATCAGTTTCTTCATCTTTTATTGTTAATAACGGTTGCTATTAATTACTTGCACCAAAATCCTTCAAAAACGTTTAGCCTAGAGGTGCTCCAACGAGCTATCGCTCATATTTTTAGGGAATCCAATGAGCCATCACTCATATTGTTAGGCCCTTTATCTCTATTTTTCACGTTTTTCAAGTTGTTGACTAGAATATAGGGTTTGTAGTTAAAAACTCGGCTCTTGATTTGTGTGACGGTATTTATATTGATCTATAGGTTCCGGTAAGCGCTTAATATCAAGAAGGCCGTGAGCTTGTCTGCCCACGTTGTGGAGACATTATCTAGAAAATCTAGATCATATTCATAGATGAAATGTTATCAAGATGGAATTGGCAATTGAAAACAACAATAGAGTCAATAATTATTTTGGAGACGAATTAACGAATGTAACCAATAAAATTAGTAAAGCGTCACACAGGTCACTTACATTACTGTTACGTAATTCGACTAGACTTAGTAACCTTCAAATTATTCTGCATAAGTCTGTTTTGTTTTACAGAACGACACGGTCCTTAGTTTCATTGATCTTAATAAATATATTTTAAATCGAACAATAAAATTATTGTATGTTTAAAGATTATAGGAATGCATTGACGTGACGTGCGCATACAGTCGAACAAGTCTTATTACACGAGATATACTCGTATCAAGAGTTGATGCGAATATATTAAGAATTGTTGAATTTAAAAAGATAGCATAACATTATTACGTAATTACGTAAATGAAGGACTGTTGAATCTTGTATGGTTTATTAATACTGTTTACTGTTTAATTTTTAATATTAATTTTAAAAGAGATTATGTTCTTTAAATTTTTTCTCATTATATAACAGAAAAACGCAATTAAGTATTTTATTATTGTTTACTAGCTGACCCGGCAGACTTCGTAGTGCCTCAATCGACAAATAAAAGACCTAAGCTTTTGTATAAAATAAACTTAAAACAAACAAAAGGAATCCGTCCGACGGGAGACACATCAAAGGAAAAATAGAATTGTTATTGTTATTTAATTCCGAGTTCATATATATATCTACATTTTAAACCTTCTCTGGACTTCCACAAATAATTCAAGACCAAAATTAGCCAAATCGGTCCAGCCGTTCTCGAGTTTTAGCGAGACTAACGAACAGCAATTAATTTTTATATTATTGTGAAGTACTCCATATCATTAAATGTATTAGACATATTTTACAGCACCATAGCCCCTATAGATCAGAAATACTCGCTATGGTATGCTTTTCCCCTATTGAAAGTATTAACAGATAAATATGAGCTTAAATCGAATGTTAAAACAAATAAAAAAAAACCGAGATAATTAATAATTGTTTGATGGAAATTGAAGCAAATTGATGTACATTTCTTTCTATTGCAAATAATTTGAAATTACAGTGGACCCGCAGTAATTCGACAAACGTTTTGCTGGGCAGTGTTGAACTAACGAATTTGTCGCATTATAGAGTATTGCCTAAGACCCCGTATAATTCCGGATTTTTTCTACAAAACATTACTTTTTAACCCTACAAATAACCTATATATATGCACTATGCCCTATGTGCTTGCTAAACTACTGAAAGATTCATTGCGATCTAAGCGGTCCAAAATATCACATTTAACGACATTACGTATACATTATATGTACACAATACACAATGAATAAATAATGAACGCATGCTAGGTCGCACTGCTATCATATGTATGTATTTTTTTATTTTTTTATTGCTTAGATGGGTGGACGAGCTCACAGCCCACCTGATGTTAAGTGGTTACTGGAGCCCATAGACATCTACAACGTAAATGCGCCACCCACCTTGAGATATAAGTTGTAAGGTCTCAGTATAGTTACAACGGCTACCCCACCCTTCAAACCGAAACGCATTACTGCTTCACGGCAGAAATAGGCAGGGCGATGGTACCTACCCGCGCGGACTCACAACAGGTCCTACCACCAGTAAAATGTATGTAGTCAAATTCAAATTAAGCAATCAGAATCAAAACAATATCTACGCGTCGTGTATAATAGTGGTGGCGCATACAAGCTGTAACCTATCTGAATTCATTATCTACATTAGCGAAGATTGTCAAAAAATATTCAAAACATGTCGGATTACAAGGGGAGCAGGATTAGACAGGGTCCGGACTACCACGCATCCCTTGTACGTGATTTGGAAACTTGACCAAGGATTTTCTTAAATTTCTGGAAATTTACCAGAAATAAAAAATCGATGTCTGGTATGAACCCCATCTCCTGTCGTCGTTGTCATAAAAAACGTGTCCGAAACTTACAAAGCTGTCTGCGAATTATAAAAGTACTAGCGACCCGCCCTCGCTTCGCTTCGGAAACTGTAATTTGTTATTGATTTCTACACTATTTAATGGATGTTATTATACATAATATAAACCTTCCTCTTCCATCAGTTTCTATTAAAAAAAACCGCATCAAAATCCGTTGCGTAGTTTTAAAGATTAAGCATACAGGACAGGGACAGAGAAAGCGATTTTGTTTTATACTATGTAGTGATAATACGATCGTCAACCGGCATTTGCTGATGGTAGGGCGTCGTATTGTAAGCCCGCACGGGTAGGCACGGGCACTACCATCCTGCTTGTTACTTCCGCAAACAGTTACGCGTTCCCGTTCCTACTTCCGCGTCCATGGGACGACCGTTTTACAATATCAGTGAGAGTTCTATCTATGCCTCAAAGTGACTGGTAGCATTCACATTGTGACGTCATCAATATCAAGCTGCAAGTTTGGTCACCCATCTACATAAAATAAAAAAATTAAAATTGTCATTGCCGGCTATGTGCACTCCGCGCCTTAATAAAAATGAATTCTAGATGAAATTTAGTAAAAAACAAAATATCACAAATTGTTCCATTAATTAGTAGTTCCTATCTATAATTTTCAAAGTGAAACAATCCAATAAAATAATCCAGTTTAAAATTATAACAACCATTTTTTGTACGTCGAATTATTATTTTTTGGACGGGATAGCAAAGAAAATTTAAAATTTAGCTAAATTAAACGAAATATGTATATTAATGTAATTAACCGTACTAAAAATAAAAATAATCATTTTTGAAATTGGATGATCTGGTTAGGATTTTGATATTTTGATAGATATAGATCAATATATTAAAGCGTATTTAAAAAAAAAGTATTTTTAATAAAAAGTATTTCGATTATGTTCATTCAGATTTTTATCCATCTAAACAACTAAATAACAAAACATACGATTAGGTAAAACTATCATGAATCAATCAGTCCAGTTTCCAATTCTCTAATAAGAACGTTCATTTGAATTTATTTTTTTGGAACTGAACTGTCGATGTTATATTCAATTTCAAGACAAGTTCAAAGTAATCACTATGATTATAGACAAAGAAGTTCAATAATCCATTGACTTTGAGTTAACCGGCTTGTCCTTCAATATATACAAAAGCTTATTTTGGCAACCAATGATCGCAGCGTCTGGGAATTATGCATTTACATAAAATGCTTACGTATATATTATGTTTATTACGAGAAGCGGTTTGCGAGACATTCAGCACTCGGTATCGGCATATTATTGGCATTATATCGGCATTGTGCGGCATATTAACAGATTATTATGCCTGCCGTATATAAACGGGATTAAAGTTCTTATATTCCGATGAAATTGACAATTTGGCATCGTTTCTTATGGCGGGCAGCAATATCTACAGTGTTCTCGATCTAGGTTAATTTTTTTTTTTATTGCTTAGTTACGTGGACGAGCTCACGGCCTACCCGGTGTTAATGATTACCGGACCACATAGACATCAATAACGTAAAAGCCGCTTGAGACATAAGTTCTAAGGTCTCACTTTCAACAGTGCCCCGCACTTAAAATCGAAACGCATTACTGAATAGGCAGGGTGGGGGGGTATCAGCCCGTGCGAGCTCACAACACGCCCTGCCACAAACAATTACGCAAATCATAATTTTTGTGGGCTTATATATATGATCTTATTCCTTTATTGTGGAAGTCGTTCGTGAACGTTTAAGTGTGTATTTCTTTAGAAAAATCTATAGCTGCCTGCGGGATTCGAACACCATTCGAGTCGCATCGCTCGATACGATTACACCAGGTGCGTTGTCCTTTAGACCACGACGACATGCCAGACGAAACGCCAGATAGTCAGATCTGGTTAAAAAAAAGTACAAAACTTACTTTTATCTGTTTTTCTGGTTGGCTACAGGGCGCGATTGTTCCTTGCTTGATATCGTCGAGAATTTCATCTTGTAAATAGTTATCTTCTGTAAAAGCAAGAGTGTCCATTTTGAAGTTCTTTGTAGGAGATTTTTCATCCGTAGGTATTACAGTAATGCAGTTATGACGCTGTTGGTAGCGACGTTTCGACATTTCGCTGTCTATTAATCTAAAAAAAAAATTTCAATCTCATTGCAAAAATCCTCCTTCGCCCAAGGAAATATAATTAAACTTCATCCGAATGTTTACGCATTTCAATTTTTTCCTTGTTAATGCTTGCAAACAGTGTCATTTCCCGCACAATAGAGAATATGGAGATAGTAAAACGTAAATCTAGTTAATTCGATAGCTGGTCAGAGAAGCTCGTAACGCCAAAAAAAAAAAACAACAGCCAAGTAATTATTCAAAATAGAGTCCAACAGGCCTTTTAAGAACCCGACCCGATTTATCGAATCAAAAGCGGCATGACAACTACAATCTCGCAGAGCTTACTTATTATCGTTAATATTTTTCCACTCACATAAAATATAAATTAAAAAGTACGTGCAGTTTCTGGTGCGTGTGCTCTTCCAGAAATCGCTGCTTACACTGCGACGAGAGCTACCGCGAATATTACATTCAAACGAATCGGGGAGAAGTTATCGGCTCATTGCTATTTATTTCGTCTAAATGATTCACGGAACCGAGTTCAGGGTCTTATTATTGTTTTACGTAGTTGAGAATTAAAATGCTTTGATATATAAAAATATTTTGATGCCACTAGCTATCGTGCTTTCTTACAAAATATAGTTAAAGGGCTTGCTTGAGATTTTTGAAGCCTAACAAATTTGTCGTCATTTTAATCACATGTCACATTTTAATTATTTTATGAGCTTGACGTCCATCTATTACTACATCTATTACTATAACTATTATACTTAGTCTGGCCATAAATACTGTTACAATAAAAAATAAAAAAAAATCTATTGCAAATAACATTTATAATAATATAATAATATAATATAAGACTTTATTAACAATTTAATTTAAGTTACATTTTTAATACACTTATTATCTAGTTTTATTATTCGACACCGGTTTCTTGATCGTCTTGCTGTACAGCATAGGCCTCCCCAAGGGTTCTCCATAATATTCTATCCTGCGTTTTTCTCATCCAAGTCGTTCCTGCCACTTTTTTGATGTCATCTTCCCATCTACGTTGCTGCCTTCATCTATTTCGCTTTTTATATCTAGGACACCATTCTGTCACTCCTTTGGCCCATTTTTCTGTTTTATCTCGAATTAAATGTCCAGCCCATTTCCATTTCAGTTGTTGTATTCGGTATTTTATATCTATGATCTTTGTTTGTTTTCTTATTTTTGTTAACCGTATTTTATCTTTTAATTTCATGTTTAACATACTTCTTTCCATTCGGTGTTGACAAATTTCTAAAGATTTTATGTTCTTATTTGTCAATCCCCATGTTTGGCATCCATAGGTCATACTTGGAAGAATGCATGTATTAAATATTTTCTTCTTTGCCTTAACAGGTATTTCTGAATTCTTCATGACATCTTTTAATGCCCAGTACCTTTTCCATCTTATATTTATTCTGTTACTGATTTCTTTTGCTGTGAGGTCTTTGGGGATATGATTTGGCCGAGGTATGTATACTCATTTACATATTCTAATTTAGCTGTGTTGTAAGGTTTGATAGGGACTTTTTTGTAATTTGTCATCAGCTTTGTTTTGTTTGTGTTCAATGATAGTCCAACTTTTTCACTTTCACGTACAAGTTGCTCAATCATTTTTTGTTAAGTTTCTGGATTTTCGCTTATAAGTATGAGGTCGTCGGCAAATCTCAGATGATTTAATAACACTCCATTAATATTAATACCGTAATTGTCCCATTCGAGCTGACGAAACACATGTTCTAGGGTTGCAGAGAAAAGTTTGGGTGAAAGGGGGTCTCCCTGTCTAACTCCTTTTTTGATGTGAAAGTGTTCTCCTAGCTTTTCTGTCCGTACTCTTGCTTTCATGTTTTCGTATATGTTTTTCAATAGACGGATGTACTTATTATGGACTCCTTTTAAAGCAAGCGCTTCCCATATTTTCTGATGTTTTAGCGAGTCAAATGCTTTGTTATAATCTATAAACGATAAATAATAGTTGATGTTATATTCATTACATTTTTGGATTATTTGTTTTATAGTATGTATATGGTCGAAAGTAGAGAAGCCACTTCTAAACCCTGCTTGTTCTTTTGGCTGATTTTCGTCCAGAGTCTTTGTTAATCGTTCTAGTACTATCTTGGAGAAAAGTTTATAAATATTAGACATTAGTGAAATGGGTCTATAGTTCGAAATATCATCTGTTCTGCCTTTCTTATGAATTAAGATAATCGTTGATGTAGTCCATTATTGAGGTATATGTTCCGCTGTTAGAATATCGTTAAATAGGTCGGTTAGTGTATTGGAGATAGCATGGTACATTCCGACAAGAAGTTCATTAGAAATATTGTCTTCCCCTGGTGCTTTATTTTTATTTAGTGACTTCGTGGCATTATTGACTTCATCTATTAGTATGCTAGGCACCTGTTCTTCTGAAAATTTTTCATCTTCTTTGTCTAAAGTAGGTGTTATTGATTGGTCATCGTAGAGCTCTCGATAGAAATCGGTCGCGGTTTGGAGTATGTCACTTCTTTCCGATTTATGTTTTTTTTGTCTTGTGGTGTGTTACGTTATTTATCCAAGTTGTATATTCTTGGAGTTCTTTCCATGCCTTCTTGAGCCCACCTGATTTATCTATATGAAGTTGTAATGTCTCTGTTCTTAATTTTTGTTTGTGTTTTCGTATTTCTAAGTTTATATTTTTACTAATTTTTGTTATCTCTTGCTTGTTTTTCTTTCTATTACTAAATAGAAGGCTCCTCTTTCTAATTAGGTCCCTTGCTATTGGTCCTAATCTATCTTTTGGTGTGTTTTCTCTTTCTAGCTGTTTGTTGATTTCTTTTAATACGTTTTCCAGAGTATTATACATATTTTTCTTGTGTCGTTTTCAGTTCTTTAATAATTGGTCGTAGCTTTATTTCTAAAGATTTTAATATATGATTTGGTACTGGTAGAATGATTGGCAGCTTCCTATTTTTTATAAATTTTCTTTTATTTTTTGGTTGAAACATATGAAGGTGGCCTCGTAGTAATCTGTGATCTGTGTTAAAATTAAATCTGTTGAGAACTTCCACGTTTAAGAAAAGTTTCGGTTTATTTGTTGTAATAAAGTCAATTTCGTTTCTTGTTATGCCATCAGGAGATTGCCATGTCCATTTTCTTAGAAAATTTCTTTTATAGAAACTATTCATTACACTTAAGTTATTCACTGCCGCGTAGTTTATCAACCTTTGTCCATTATCATTTCGTTTGCCTGTTGTGTAGGGTCCTATTATTTTATCTTCGTTTTTTCTCCTCTGACCAATTTGGCTATTAAAATCTCCCATTACAATAATGGTTTTGTATGAATTCTCCATTATTTCATTTAAGCTTTTGTAGAATTTGTTTTTAGTCTCTTTCTTTGCTGTTTCTGTAGGAGCGTATATCTGAACAATTGAAGTTGGATTTTTGTAGCCAGGAAGAGTGATATTTATAATTGCTATTCTATTTGACACTCCTTTAAACTCTATTATATTGTTTTTAAGATATTTCTTAACCAAGAATCCCACGTCTTATATTCCTGGTTGTTCATTTTTGTAATATAATATGTATTCATCATGTTCTTCAATTTTTTCAGCCGACCGTCTGACATCACTTATGCCGAGGATATCCCAATTGATGTGATTCAAAGCTTGTTCCAGTTCTAATAATTTTTCCTTCGATTTTAATGATCTAGTATTTAGTGTTCCTATATATATTCTATGTTTTCTAGCCTTTGTATTTGCTTCATTTAACGTCTGGTTTTTAGTTGGATTTGGATTAGAGTCGAAATTTTCGAGATCTTGGGGGTAGTGGTCGGTGACCCCGCGGTGACCAGCCGTATTGGGGTTTTCATTATATGTATTGGATGGATTTCGTTACCGGTGTCTGTTAATTCCTATGGTTTAATTTGTTTTTCATTGAAAGAGGATGATCTTGCCCTCATATATTCGAATGCATTGGTTTTGTGTAATTTTGGTGGTGCAATAATATGTTCCGAGTTTTTGGTGTGTGTAGGTGTATGCATGATATTAGGTGATGTCGAGGTTTCCCACTTTCTTTTTTCGGCATCCGACGTATCTCTTAATATAATTTTATTGTTTCGAATGAATGCCTCTTTTCCATTTTGTTTTTCTTGTTTGAGTTGTTCTTGTAAGTTTTTGCGTAATTCTATTGTTTCTTTTGAAAAAACTTGTGTGATATAAGCATGTTTCGGCATTTTCATCTTATTTTTCAATATTTCTAGTTTCTTTAGAAATGACGTAAAAGATATGAGTATTGGTCTCACTTTTTCCTCATCATGCTTTTTTCCCAGTCTATAGTAGTTATTTATCTCATAGGAGTTGATATAAACATTTAAACGTTTCATGATTTCTTTTATTAAATTAAACAGTTCTTGTCGATTATTTTCTATTTCTTTTATGCCGTGTAGAATCAGGTTGTTTTTCTTACCTTTGTTTTCTAAGTATCTTGTTTTGTCATTCAACTTCTGTACCTCGTTTTTAAGATACTTATTTTCTTCCAATATTGGTTTTATTTTGTCGTCTATATTGCGCATGATACTGTCGGTTACACTCTGAGTAATCGTTGCAGTTTGTTTATCGAGTTTCAATTTCATCATCTGGAATAGTTTTGTCATATCCTCTGACATTTTGATCGAAGCCATCGTGATGTAAACAACTGTTTTGGTTTGTGTAGATTGGAACGTAATTTGCTCGTTGCGTTGGCACCACTGGGTGTCGTTGACGTTTTTCACTTTTTAAAGTCGTGACAGATTCTGCGTTTGATCTAGTTGTCAGTTGATATTTATTTATTTCTACCCTCA
Source organism: Bombyx mori (assembly GCF_030269925.1). Taxonomy (NCBI): domain Eukaryota; kingdom Metazoa; phylum Arthropoda; class Insecta; order Lepidoptera; family Bombycidae; genus Bombyx; species Bombyx mori. The sequence continues at coordinate 10,055,296 of NC_085131.1, read as the reverse complement.
ATGGAAATCTCAATGTGTATATGTACCGCAATACAATCGATGTTAAAAGGTGTTTTCTTTTAGTTTTTTTTTGTGTGTTTTCTTTTAGTTTTTCTTTGTGTTTTCATCAATCTTCCTTTCCAAGTTTTTGTTATGTGATACACGTTTTATATTCGTTGGATTTCACTGTGGTATGTAATAAAAACTGGGAGCACTATAACGTACACTGTTGTCCTTTGGAAACGGAACGGAGTTTAATGCATAAATATAAAACAATTTAAAGTATAAAAAGCTTATTCGAAGTGGTCTGTCTCCATTGGCTGTAATACAGTCTTTTAAACGTTGAGGCCAGTTATCAATATAAGCACGCACTCTTTCCATGGGAAAAATTTTCACTGCCAATCGTACGGATTGTTTTCCAAATTATCTCTAAAACTGACCATAAATCATAATCCAGCGGATTAAGATCGGGACTAGACGACGGCCAGTCTTCAGCTCTGATGAAGTCCGAAACGTTCGTTTTCAACCAAGACTGCGTAGACCGAGCTTTATGATCTGGCGCCGAGTCTTGCTGGAAGGACCATTCTTGATTAATGAACACGGTGTTGTTAAGGGGCTTCACTACCTTCTCAAGAATGGTGTCTTGATACACTTGTGTCGATTTTTTGATACCTTTTTCACAAAAGTATGGCTCAGTCACTCCTTCATAGCTAATACCCCACCAAACCATCATTGAAGTCGGATAGTGCCCACTTTGCACTCTGTCGACTAATTGGGAAATTTCCTTAGAGCTTTGAGCATAAATACGGTCATTTTGTTTGTTAAAATGTTGCTCAAATCTTTTGCTTTCGGACAGGGTTTCTTCGAATTCTTTCCCTTACTGCTTTGAACACCTTTTTCGTACGAACACTACGTGGACGGCCAGGTCTTTTTCTGTCACAAACAGAGGAGGTCTCATTGCACCTATTAATAGCCCGGTACACAAACATTTTACTAATACCAAGCGTATGGAGAGTTTTAAAAATTGCATTTGGCTCCATACCTACTTTGTGTAATGCAATCACAGCGATTCGGTTCTCTTTATCACCCCACTCCATTTTTATATCGCAAAATATTGTATACAATGTATTGGCACCAAAATGAGAAAAGTCAATGAGCAATCATATAAAAATGACAGATTCCAAATTCAAATGTAATATTTTGTTTATTATTTATTGTAACAGTATTTATGGCCAGACTAAGTACATTTGTACTAGTTTTAAGACGACCGATTAACTTAATTTGCACACGTATTAAGAACCGATGGCAGTACTAATAATTCTATTGCTCGGGCTCATGACTGGGATCAACTGGGAGATAATTCGCATTGTAATTTTTATGCGCTTCGGTAAGGTGGTACTTTCCTCTTGTGAGTCCGCGCGGGTGGGTACCACCACCCTGCCTATTTCTGCCGTGAAGCAGTAATGCGTTTCGGTTTGAAGGGTAGGGCAGCTGTTGTAACTATACTTGAGACCTTAGAACTTATATCTCAAGGTGGGAGGCGCATTTACGTTGTAGATGTCTATGGGCTCCAGTAACCACTTAACACCAGGTGGGCTGTGAGCTCGTCAACCCATCTAAGCAATAAAAAAAAAGTACCTGCGCAACTCCACATGGCAAACACACACAACAAAAATTTACACAAATTAACCTTATTTGTGTAATTTTTTTTCCTTGTACATAAGCCCTGCCTTTAGAGGCTACGCCAGCGTAACTGAGCGAGTAGGTGGTCTCATGGGGCTCCTAAGCTGAGGTCGTTGCTAACACTAACTCTAGCAAGAGCAGTGCTTCGCAGAATCTGCGGTCACGGGTCAATCAGCGATAACCGGACGAATCGCTTCGAGCATCCGTAGATTGGCAATAAGGCTTCCCAAACGATAGGTAACACTAGGCAATAGAAACACATCGGTCGTTTTATCCATTTAGCAGGAGACGCTTTCTGAAAAGGGTATTTTTTTATTACAGCAAAAAATAATCCTGCTTTTGCAATTTTGTTGTGTTTGCAAAAACCGTTTGCTCTTATGTTCTTGTCTCGAGACCAACTCATATAGCCTTGGTATTCTTTTCAATCACATCTATCTATAATAGCATTTAACCAACAGCATGGCGAAGTCAAATATGTACCAGTATGGCAAAGCATTCCATCTAAACGAAATGCTTAATAAATAAATAACACCTTCCATTCTTACTTCGGCCACGAAGCAGTTGTCCGTTTTGATTGTACTCGTAGTACATTGTAGCATTTGCTTTAGTGTGCCAATGGACTAGTGACACAAGTGGGCCTAAAGCACAAACAATCAATCTAATTTACAGCATTCATTATAAAATATTTTTTTTATTTTTTGTTTATTGCTAGATGGGTGGATTAGCTAACAGCCCACCTGATGTTGAGTGGTTACTGAAGTCCATAGACATCCGTAAATGCGCTACCCATCTTGAGATATAAGTTCTAAGGTCTCAAGTATAGTTACAACGGCTGCCCCGCCCTTCAAACCGAAACGCATTTCTGCTTCACGGCAGAAATAGGAAGGGTGGTGGTACCTACCCGTGCGGACTCACAAGAGGTCCTACCACCAGTAGAATTGTCATTTTGATTGTAAATAAAATTATGCGATACATATCTACGTTATACTCGTATTTATGTTACGCGTATGTTATCGCAAATTGGAACGGAAGTAAATTGTGAGATTAAAAATAATACCAAATATGCGGTCTCTTCGCTCTATATGAATATAGTTACAATTCTTGTTGCTCATAAATTTTCATTATTTGATTATGTAGTAAATGATGCGATAAAAAAAAAACCAGCAGCGTAACGACAAATTCATTTATTTCTGCGAGAAAGCAGAAAGTGGGTAGAAATGGCTGGCAAGGCTTGTTTTATTAACACTATCCCCCCTTCGTTAGCTTTGGCTCGTGCAGTGGCGGTAGGGGGCGTGTTAATATGTGACTTGGCGGCATGACTATACACTGGACTCGAGGTTCATGTCGTCGTGGAGATCCACATTAGCTCCAACGGCTATCCTGTAAAAATGGGATTAAATAATTTGAAGGGGTTTCAAGTTAGTGCTGGCCGCGTGAGCGAACACTACATCTGCATAGGCCATAACCGGATTTATGCAAGTTTTGTAGAGTGTCACCTTATTTCGAAGGAACAATTTACTTCGCTTGCAAATCATCGGATAGAAGTAGTTTTTGATATCCTTATTAATAATGCATATTTAATTGATCACGAAGATACATTGATGATATTCTCATATGATTTTATTAAAATCTGTTTTTTATGTTCAAATTTTGCATTATTCAAGATAAAAACACTCATAGCATACACGTGTACATTGATATTCAAAATACTAGTTTGATTGAATACGAACTAGTAGAGTAAGATCCCAAGGCCACCTGACGTCACGTATTTTCTGACGAACGAAATCTGGCCCCTTGCGTAATGTTAGTATGCACTAAGAACGCATGCCCACCTGGTAGCTTGCTTAGACGACAAATTTTCAGGTATCAGGTAATCAAGGTACATAAAATCATTAGGAACTTCAAGTAAATTCTGAAAGCTGATTTTTACGTATCTTGGACTATAGGCTTATCTGTCTCTATAAAAGAACCTAGCATACATTGCTCGCGCCAACAAGTTTAAAACTTAACTTTGTCGTTGTTACGTGGCAACGTAGTATGAAACGATATTTTAGCTCGCGACCGGCTATCGTATATTTTTTTAGAAAGTACAGCGCTAGTACGACCACGTTGTCGTTTTCAAGTCAGTATCAGAATTCTGGTGTGTGTGTGTTGTATTAAAAATATGTTTAACTTCTGTGTACTTTGTAGTAAATTGTAAACCAAGTGAATAGTTATTGATTACGGTAAACATTCATTTATGATACTTGTGCACATTGAAATAATTTTAATTACAAGCTTCACGGTCCAACATAACCTTAGTTTCATATTATGTTAACGAATCTCATATTTTATATTAAACATTATAGTGTAGATATTATCACAAAAATCGGTGTACAAATATTTATTTGTAGGTACTACATGTTAAATGGTTGAGTAATTTTAATTTTATTCATGATTAATATAATACAAGGATAGTATTGTGTCCAAAACATTCATTACATTATGATTGCGTCAGCATCATGTATAAATTGAAAAAAAACATTAATTATATTATGATTGCGTCAGCATGATGTATAAATTGAAAAACAATACTACTACTGTACTTTAGGTATGTATGTAGTGTAATGTATTTACCCTTGTCAGCAATTTTTTTTAATTGCCTCTAATAAGGCAAGGCTCACTATTGATAAGGCGGCTAGCTGCTGGGTTGGTACAATATCTAAATTTTGGTGATAATGAGATTGGTCACTTATGTGACCATATTCGAGGGCTATTTGGTTTAAGCGACATTTATTTTGTAACTTGTAACTTTGTAACTATACTGAAACTTTAGAACTTATATATCAAGGTGGGTGGCGCATTTACGTTGTAGATGTCTATGGGCTCCAGTAAGCACTTAAAACCAGGTGGGCTGTGAGCTCGTCCACACATTTAAGCAATAAAAAAATAAATAAAAAGTTCCGTTTTATGATTTATTAGCATCAACAATTCGATGTTTTTAATTGAACTACAATTATGTTTACCACATTCAAATAGCTGAAGAAGTTTTTTTGTCAAATTATATTTTTTCCAAATTTAAAACATTAAATGGCTCTCCTTTCAAGTTTCAAAAATGTATCATAAAACCAAATAGCTTTTCACCCCTCGATATGAAGTTACTAGTTTATATATGTAGCATTTTTTTTTCTTTTTTCTATTGCTTAGATGGGTGGACGAGCTTACAGCCCACCCGGTGTTAAGTGGTTACTGGAGCCCATAGACATTTACAACGTAAATGCACCACTCACCTTGAGATATAAGTTCTAAGGTCTCAGTATAGTTACAACGGCTGCCCCTCCCTTCAAGCCGAAACGCATGACTGCTTCACGGCAGAAATAGGCGGGGTGGTGATACCTACCCGTGCGGACTCACATGAGGTCCTACCACCAGTAAAAGGTTACGTCAACCACATTTTATTAAAATCCAGCATGCTTAGAAGGGTTTACGTCGAATATTAAGCAAATGAATAAGTGTTAGCAAAGTTTTTCAGGTTGAGCCCCCTGAGCTCTCGCCTACACGTTCGATGAAGTTATTAAAACCCCTCGAAGTTACTAGCGGTAGGTAGGCAAAAAGAAAGAGACCGAGTAATTAATATTTTACTTTCACTAGTGACCCCGCAGTAGTCGAAATTCGACTACAGTTAATTGAAATTATAAGTTTAAACATTATTATGGTTCTATTGTCAGACACTATTATAATTCGATAATATAATCACAGTATTCGCCAAAACTGCACTATAGATAAATAATATTAAAGACAAACAATATTAAATCTATTTTCAATTCGACCACAGACTTTAAACAATAACAAAAGTTTCCCAATTGACAGTAAACAAAGAGTATATTTTTATGTATGTGTTGTGTCAAATACATGGTAGTGTGTGTAATGTTTTCTTTATTGATTTAAAGTATCTTTTATGCATTATTTTAAAAAAAACTATTAGCATTGTGCACTCCTTCTCTATATTCTCTATAAGTATGAGAAATTTCATACTCCTCCGTCCGCGGAATTTTCGTAAAAAGGGGTACAAAGTTTTTACTTCACGTATTAATATATAGATTAGTAGGCGCCGTTTATTCAGTCACAAAGGAAACACAATTTATTACAGTAATATCGAGATAATTGTTGTATTTCTTATCGTATTTTCTTAGGTCACATTTACATTGAAAAATAGATACAGCTATCTGAATTTATAACGTTTTATCTATCATAACTAGATTACTGTTTTTTTTGACTTTGTAGGCACGACATACCCCCCACCTGAACGTAAACAATCCCCAACCAATAATAGTCTGAGTTTATTCTTTTCAATTGAGGGTTTAAAAGAAAATAAGCTTCAGTCCAATGTTAAAATGCAAAGACACCTGAGTCCAACTTTCTTCATCAATTATGTCGAAATCTATACATATAAATAAAATTGGAGTGTCTGTTTGTAATATTGAAATAACCACTTTTTACTACATGCATATGAATATGTATACTACAGCTAATCTCTGGAAGGGCTGAGCCGATTTTGACGAGACTTTCACTGATAGGTAGCTGATGATACAACGAGTAACTTATTCCTTTTTTAGACTAGCTTTGCCCCGCGGCGTTACCCGCGGTACGACAATAACAGCGGGTAACATCGCGGGACTCACCTGTCAATAATACAATTTAATGTTTCCGAAGCGAAGCGAGGGCGGGTTGTTAGTCTTATATAAGTTTGGTTCGTTTTAATTAATGTTTTTTTTTCGATATTTGAAATCGTTAAAGACAATTAAAATTGTGACCAAATATATTCTTGGCTTTGTAACTGAGGCGTGTTTTCTTTAAGACGCCTTTAAGCGTTTAAAAAGCTCGCTTTCACAAACAAGTAATAATAATTGATAAGTAGTTGGGTTTGGGTATTTTTTTTTTAGTAACTTAACTAATTTTTTTTTTCGTTTATGTGAGGTAATAAAATGATGAATATACTGCAGCTTATCAAGACCTTTACATCTTAGGCCACCTAAAATGGTACATTGGAACAAAACCCGTTTCGTATGTATTCTGGCATGGGAAAATTCTTTAAAACACCCTTGGAAGTAAAAGTGAAAATCCTAATATGTAATTATCTTTGAAACATTTATTAATTGCATAGGTGGATGGACGAGCTCACGTCTCACCTAATGTTAAATGGTTACCGGAGCCCATAGACATCTAAAACGTAAATGCCGCCACCTAACTTGAGATATGAGTTTTAAGGTCTCAGTATAGTACATTAATAAGTTATGGATGTAGTAACATTAAGTGATAAGCTAATTAATAACGTATTGAAATTCTTATGACTTATTTACATAATATGTACCTACCTATACGTCCGTAATGGGTTAATGAAAATTTATCGAAGACGATTGACGATTACTTCATTTCTGTTTAAATTGAATGTCGTTTCTTTGTGCTAAAGCTCACTGAAAGTTGTTTGCACGATAATTTTTTATCTCTTGTTTGAACTTTGATAACCCGTCAACTGAACATATCCGAAAGCGGTCAATAGAGACATTAAGACTGGATCTTATTAGTCTAAACGATATCAAGTACATTTTAAATGAATTAGTTCGTTTTATGGGGTTCGCTTCGAACAGAGTACTATACTTGAGACCTTAGAACTTGTATCTCAAGGTGGGTGGCGCATTTACGTTGTAGGTGTCTATGGGCTCCAGTAACCACTTAACATCAGGTGGGCTGTGAGCTCGTCCACGCATCTAAGCAATAAAAAAAATAAAAAAAAATTTGAGTTTAAAATGTAAAGGGTTCGTGTGGGTTGCCAAAGGCATAACGCGAATTTACTCATTATTTTCCTTTACTTCTTAAATTTTTCTTATAATAATTTGTCTGGTGCGACGGTGCATTAGTTAGAGCCTCTGACTGTTGCGCCAAGGATCGTGGGTTCGATTCCCACATCTGTCAAACAATCGTGTGATGAACAGATTTATTTGCTCTTTGTCTCGGTGTTCATTATCTGTATACCTATATATTTCATATCCTATCTATCCTAATTTGGAGCCGAATGACCGTACGTGATTTGTTCCCAGTTATTTAAAATTAAAATTGAACGAAAAACGAAATATATTCATTTAGGTGGAGACAATTAGGGCTACCATTTTAATATGGCCAACTGACCATTTTTAAATATCTTTTTAGTTAGTATTTTTAATGCATTCGGATTTATAGAGGTGAAGAATGTACAAACATGAACATAATATGACATTTTAAAAACCATGTTTTCAGGATCATTTATATAATAAATTTACTGATTTTCTTAGAATTGACAATAATTATCACTAAACCTACTAAGTATCTTTTTTTGTATTGCCTAGATGGGTGGATGAGCTCACAGCCCACCCAGTGTTAAGTGGTTACTGGAGCCCATAGACATCTACGACGTAAATGCGTCACCCACCTTGAGATATCAGTTCTAAGGCCTCAGTATAGTTACAACGGTTGCCCCGCCCTTCAAACCGAAACGCATTACTGCTTCACGGCAGAAATAGGCAGGGTGGTGGTACCTACCCGCGCGGACTCACAAGAGGTCCTACCACCAGTAAAAAATTCCATTCTCTGTAATTAACCAGCATTATTAATTGCGAATTGGAGTAACGTTTTTCATCCAACATCTAACGGTTTGCGAGAATTCCATTATCAACGGAAGTCTTGACCGTTTCCGTCGATAGCAGCGTAGTAACACTCATCCGATACCTAGGCGGAACTGAAAATTTCGGGAATTAACGAAGTGACACACTATTTAAAAATGTATTTATTGCTTTTCGAAGTATTCTCCGCGAAATTTGACACATTTTTCCATACGATGGAACCAATCATTGAAGCAACCATTCCATTCGGAAGTTGGGGTCTCCAAAATGGCCGTTTTGTAGGCGTCCACAGCTTCTTCAGGTGATGAAAATCTCTGTCCACGCAATTTATTCTTTATTTTAGGGAAAGTATAGAAATCATTAGGGCTTGGGTCGGGGCTGTACGGCGGATGGTCTAATAATTCTATGTTTTCTTGCTCTAAAAACTCTTTTGTTCTGTGCGCGGTGTGAGAACTCGCATTGTCATGATGGAGGATGATGCGGCGGTTGCAGTTCTCTTTACGGAGTTCAGAAACGACCTGTAGCAAACAAATGCTGGCATACCATTCTGCATTAACTGTTCTTTGTCCCTCAAGAGGAATAGTCGTAACATGGCCGGTTTTGGAGACAAACGTGGCCACCATTTTTTTTGCAACACTCCGTGAACGAACAATTTTTGTTGGCTTTAACTCATTTTCGAACACCCAAACTCGTGACTGGTTTTTTGTTTCGGGTTCGTACGGGTATATCCATGATTCGTCACCTGATACAATGTTGTATACAGCATTTGAGGATCCTGCGTGGAATCTTTCGAGAGTTCTGACGCACCAAGTAACGCGAGCCGCTTTTTGCTCTTCACAGAGCGAATGCGGTATCCATCGGGAAAACAACTTTTTTACACCTAATTGTTCATGCAAGATTATTTGTATTTGACTCATGCCAATGTCTAAAGTTGCCTGAATTTCGCGGTACGTCACATGTCGATCTTCCTCAATCAGCTTACGCACAGCATCAACGTTTTCTTGGGTGACTGCAGTTTTTGGACGACCTTGACGGGGATCATCACTGAGCTTGACACGTCCACGTTGAAACTCAGCAAACCAGCGATAAATTGTGGTTTTGGATGGGGCTTCATCACCAAATGCAGAAATCATCCGGTCAACACACTGTTTTTGTGTTAAACCACTTCGAAAGTCATAATAAATCATCACTCTTGAATTTTCTCGAGTCAATTCCATTTTCTCAACGACTAAACAAGTTTGACAAAACCTCGTGACAAGACTGAGAATCTTTTTTTAAATAAATAAATGGTATTCGATTTTTAAAACCAAGGAGTTTTCAATTAAAAAGATTTTAATATGACAGGAACAGTGGAAATATTCCATTCCTGATACTTTTAGTGCAGCCCTCGTACATCTCCACACAGTCAAAAAGTTGCCATGGTAACCATGCTACATATTAAATTTGCACTTTTATTTTTTCGTGTTTATACGTAGATGGAAAATCGATCTTAAGTAGCGTTTACTTAAAGTTTTTTATCAGTGAGCACCCGAACAGTGAGCAAAAGTATTTTCTATGCAAAATTCATTGTACCGGATAGTTTTGTAGATGTCTTAAGTAGTACTAATATATCGCGGTATCGTAATGGTGTGATTTCTCCCCTCACATAATGTGGTTCATCACAAAAATCTTCACTTCACAATTACTATAAATATTTCTCCTGCTTTATTATGGATACCCGAAACACTACACGTAGAACGAGATCAGAAGTACACTTAGAGCTTGACCACCAAATGGGGTAGGCAGCGGCCTGGCGTCAGGTTTGAGTCCCATGAGCTCATACGCTGACATAGAACCTCTCAAGGCTATCAGCTTAGGTAGGGAAAAAAAGAAAAAAAAAAATAGCGGCCTGGCTTTGTCCCTGACATTGATGACGTCCATGAGGGACGGTAACCACTCACCATAAGGTATATTAGTCTGCCTACAAGTGCAATAAAAAAAATTTACTCTGGTTTATTATTTTGTTTTACTATTTGATAATAACAATATACCGGATAAACCGAGCGTCTTCCCTCTTAAAATAGGATCTCGCTTCATACTATTTTATAAAACTAAATTATCTTCTTCTTCTGAGTCGGTCTCTTCATTCCTGGAGGTCATGTCATATTTGCTCGACGCACAATGCTTCTCCACGACTTTCTGTCCTCAAAAACTAGATTATAACGACAACAACAATTTTATTTGCATAAAATTTTCAGCCGAAACCAGCTCAGAGCGTTCAAGCGAGCAAGCCGGTGGCCGCGGCGCTGACTCCAACCTCGTCAGATTTGAACGACCAGATCACAAAACAGGGAGATCTGGTGAGATCTCTCAAAGCTGCTAAAGCCGAAAAGACAAAAGTTGACGAAGCTGTCAAAGTGCTTTTAGAATTAAAGGCTAAATATAAAACGGCCACGGGACAAGTGAGTGACCTCTTAATTCGTTTAAATACTTATGAATTTTTTAGGTCATACAAACAAAGTACATTAATAATGACGAAGATAAAGAGCTTACTGCAAAAACGTGATAAGTTGCCACAAAATAATACAGATACAGAGACACTTGACCTCTACATTTTACACATGCTGTAGTAGTGATGTCGTCAGTAACACAATAGACGATAAATTGCATAATAATTAATTAACATTTTAACTACACGAAATTCCACACTGCATATCGAAACGGTATCATCTAGCTTGAATATGCCATACGATTTTACTTTACTATTTTTAATGAAATTTCTACAAAGCATTATAACGAATATGTTATAATTAGTTTTTGAACTATTGAATCTCGACCAGGCCTTTCGGTGACACTTCCTATTGAATATCCTAGAATTACTTCAGAATACGTCTGTTATAATATCTATTATTTATTATATCATACTATTTACAAAGTACTTTATTGCATTACATTACAAAATATTAACTTTATCAACATTAAAACTGAAAGTTGTATCGATTAGACACGATAAGGCTGTCTTGCCCGAAGATACAGGCTAGCGACCTTGGCCTCTAGCTGTCGGTGTCGCTTCTTTTCTGATTAAACGTCACTAATGATAGTGCCGGCGCGTTGCATTAACCGGTTATTAAATTATTACGAAATTCCTTCCCCCAATGTTCTAGTTCTAATGTTGACTACTGAGCAAGTACCGTGCGTCCTGTCAGTTAGTGCTGCAAAGCAATCGCGCTTTTCAGAATTCAAACTCTCGATAAGCTGGTCGTATTTCTCATACATTTGAGACCTTTAACGTCTTAAAATATGCCGATAATCGCTAAAATTAGGCAAGAGAGCAATTGCCATCGACGCTAATAAATACGCGCAATAAATGAAATAATGAAAATTAAATCGGACTGAATTAAAATACAACGTAGATTAAGCTCTATGCTGGTAATGCTCTATGATCTATGTGGTTGAAGTGAGACCTTAAAACATATTATATCTCATTCACACCCAGGCTAAACCAGGTTTTTAAAAAAACACGATTTTACGCAAAATTATTAAATGCTTGGCACACAAAATTTAGAATAATGCCATCTAGTATCTAAATATTTTAGATACATACTTGCATTGTTACTGTTGCAGGGACAATTTTGTTTTGTAATACCGAAAAACTTCACGAGACGGCGTTACAAAAAATCCCTTCCCAAAACTATAAAACCATTGTGAAATAATATTTATTCGTAGGTGTTTGTTTAAGATGTTATGAATATTTCAGTTTTTATTTCATCAAAATAACTTGAATTTTACTACTGAATTCCGGAGAAAATACTAATTAAGGCTAAGTTAAGTTCGGCTTTTTATTCAAGCCTCTTCTTGTAGTTTTAAAATTACTTTTATGCGGATTGATGTTTCAAAGCTTTCAGATTTCAATTTTAAAATCTGAAATATTTAATAATAGCGCCATCTACCAGATTTCATTCAAACTTTGTAGATTTATCGAGGACCGATGACATTACACTAATGTGACAAAATTACCTATTCCATTATTCAATTTGCAAAAAATATTTTTGCCAATTTATATAATTTTTATCTATAGTCGATAAGGCAGGAATTGATGTTAAAGTACTTAATAGTTTTAAAAATACGCTTTTATAGAAAATTTTACTAAAAAATTAAAAATAAACAATAGTTTAAAAAACTAAAAAACAAAAAGCTAGGGGTGCTTTTTAAGATTTAAAATTTATTTTCTATTTTTTAGTTCAATTTTATATAAAGCGTGTTTTTTAGTTTTATAAACTATTATTTATTAGTGTAAATCTATAGATAGGATTGTTGTCGTTTCATCGAGTTTAAAAGTTTCAAATCAGAACAATCTTAAAGAATTCTTCAATTCCAAATACAAATGAGACCTAAATAAAATAAAAACATAATAAATATGTAAATAACTTTCAATTTTCTAAATTTGAAACTCGTCATGATCGAAATTCGAATTCTTCAAAAAAAATTTTTGTATCTACTATGTGTTAACCTTATTATCTATCGTAGTACTAAATTGCTAATATATTGTAGGACTGGAAGCCAGGTACCGCAGCACCAGCACCAGCACATTCCGCATCTCCCTCCGGTGACGCAGCGTCGCTAGACCAGCAGATCACGAAGCAAGGCGACTTAGTTCGTTCCCTGAAAACGTCTAAGGCCGAAAAATCGAAAATTGACGCGGCTGTCAAGGCATTGCTGGAACTCAAAGCCAAATACAAGGCTGCCACCGGACAAGTTAGTCTGAATTTATAATAACCAGTCGTCCCGCAGTAGTCGTAGGTCGTTTTTACTGGTGGTAGGACCTCTTGTGAGTCCGCACGGGTAGGTACCACCGCCCTGCCTATTGCTGCCGTGATGCAGTAATGCGTTTCGGTTTGAAGGGCGGGGCAGCCGTTGTAACTATACTGAGACCTTAGAACTTATATCTCAAGGTGGGTGGCGCATTTACGTTGTAGATGTCTATGGGCTCCAGTAACCACTTAACACCAGGTGGGCTGTGAGCTCGTCCACCCATCTAAGCAATAAAAAAGTCGACATTCGACTATAATTAATTGAAATTATAAGTTAAGTAAACATTATTATGGTTCTATTGTCAAAGACTATTTATACTTCTTTAATCACAGACTTCGCCAAGATTACACTATAGACAAATAATATTAAAGATAAACAATATTAATCTATTTTCAATTTGACCATAGACTTTAAACATTAACAAAAGGTTGACAATAAACAAAGAGTTATATGTGTGTGTGTCAAATACATGATGGTGTGTAATGTTTTTTTTATTGATTTAATGTACATATTATTAATGCATAACTTTAGAAAATATTAGCATTCTGCACTCCTTCTCTATGTTCTCTATAAGTGTGAGAAATTTCATACTCCTCCATCCGCGCAATTTTCGTAAAAAGGGGTACAAATTTTTTGTTCATGCATTAAAAATAGACAATATGTATTTATTTACAAAACAAAAACACACACAAACGCAACAGTATGATAATAATATTTAGAACGTCGGTCGTACGGCGATCACGCAAACTATTTCAACCCAAACATATTCTCGGTTATATATTTTTACTATAGTATTGTGATGTTTGTAGTCGCAAGTAGTGTGTATGCCGCAAAACAGTCGCGCGATCCGAATTGAAGGCTGGGACGACATTTATATTCGACGACCTTCCGACTTCGTTCCGACGTTCCGACTTCGACTTTAAACTTTAAAGTCGAATATCGAAGTATCATACTGGATAGTGGCATGTTAATTGCAATATTTACAGCCTCTCCAGTAAGGAGTACAATGGAACAATAAATTCGACTTTAAAATATATATCTTTGTTTTAGGATTGGAAGCCAGGATCCGCGCCTGCAGCAATGGCCACCCCCGCACCGTCCAATGACGTCACCGCTCTCGATCGTGACGTCACCGCGCAGGGAGACTTGGTGCGCTCGTTGAAAGCGTCTAAAGCCGACAAGGCCAAGATCGACGAGGCCGTCAAGCAACTCCTGGACTTGAAAGCGAAGTACAAGGCTGCCGCTGGACAAGTGAGATGACTTCTAATTTCAAATCACTCTCAATCTTGGATGGCTTTGCTCGTTGTACAATTTGTTTGATTATGTAGTCGTCGTGGCCTAACGGATAAGACGTCCGATGCATTCGTGTTGAAGCGATGCACCGGTGTTCGAATCCCGCAGGCGGGTACCAATTTTTCAAATGATATACGTACTCAACAAATGTTCACGATCGACTTCCACGGTGAAGGAATAACATCGTGTAATAAAAATGAAACCCGCAAAATTATAATTTGCGTAATTACTGGTGGTAGGAACTCTTATGAGTCTGCGCGGGTGGGTACCACCACCCTGCCTATTTCTGCCGTGAAGCAGTAATGCGTTTCGGTTTGAAGTGTGGGGCAGCCGTCGTTACTATACTTGAGACCTTAGAACTTGTATCTCAAGGTGGGTGGCGCATTTACGTTGTGGATGTCTATGGGCTCCAGTAACCACTTAACACCAGGTGGGCTGTGAGCTCGTCCACCCATCTAAGCAATAAAAAATAAAAAAATTCAACGGTATAGTAAGTTTAAATTTGAAAAATAAATGAAGATCCATGTGCACTAGTCGGATAACGCTTTGCTACTACACTGGAACCACAGCTAAGTGTATGTTTTACTAGTTGTAGAGAGGTCTTGTGAGTCCTCACGGGTAGGTCGCCCTCTGCAACTGCTCGGTTGCTGCACTCTGCCTATTTCTGCCGTGACGCAGTAATGCGTTTCAGTTTAAAGGGTGGGGGCGGCGGCGTTTTCGTTGTTGTTGTCTAGGGACTCCGGCGACCAATTAACGTCAGGTGGAACGTGAGTTCGTCCACCCTTAAAAAAAACAATAAACAATTGTATGGTATATACGTTAATAACATTCATATTTTATTAATACTCAAGCCTCACCTGTTGATGGTACTTGGCGCGCACGGATGAATTACGAATATACATCGTTAACAAAAAATAGATGTAACTTAGTTTTTTTTTTTAGGAATAAGTTATTATTTTTTTAACCTTTATGGACCCTTACTTGTCAATGACGCAGTAGAGTCTCGCCTTATGCAGCCAAGGAATCATACAAAAGCTTAATGAATTGGCATTGATTGTATCGACAGCTCTCAATGCCAGGCAAAGAGGAGTCGGTTTTTCAGGTCACCTTTTTTTTTTTAATTCGTATTTATTTCCTTCAGGACTGGAAACCGGGAGCGAAACCAGCGCCGCCGCAGCAAGCTGCTCCGCCGGCGGCCGATCCGAACGTAGCGGAACTCGCGTCGCAAATCGAAGCCCAAGGTGACAAAGTTCGGAGGATCAAAAGCGAAAAAGCCGATAAATCAGTCGTCGACGTCGAGGTGAGTTAAGGTTTCCATATTTGTCTATTAACTCATCTTTAAACGAACTTCAATCCGACTACACGGAAATGTAACTTCAAACGTTTTGCCAAGTGTTTAAATTTTGCGTTTTGTATTGACTGCGCCTTAACCCACAGACACAACCCACTGAGTTTCTCGCCAGATCTTCTCAGTGGGTCGCGTTTCAGATCCGGTGGTAGATTCTGCGAAGCACTGCTCTTGCTAGGGTCAGTGTTAGCAACACTCCGGTTCGAGCCCCGTGAGCTCACCCACACACGTTAGGGTGAAGCTGAAATAGCCTCTCAAGGCTATAAGCATAGGTAGGAAAAAAAAAGTATTTGCAACTTTTTGTCACGGGAAAATGGAACGTGTGTCTTTGGGGTTAAGTTACGAATTTAAAAATTACTCAACATTTTATTTTAATTTATGTTGCGGTAAATTGAAATCCATAATTACTTGGTGCCTTCGATTCGCCTCGAAGGCTCCGTCGGCCAGACGTCCTTGGGGTGAGCTGCGTCGTCTGGTTGTATTGTTGACCGCGGTAACCCCATTACCTCATCCGGGTTCTGGCATCAGAGAGGATCGGACGCTTGGGCGAAGAGTGCAGAGGAGTCGTTTAGTGGGTAGGGCCCTGAAAACATCCTTGGGCCCGCGGTCTCGCAGTCGCGGACCAGTCCCACATACCCCGCGCGCCCCCTAGGCGCGGGGACCTCGTAGGAAGTTCGGCTCCCGCACTAAAAAAAAAGGTTTTTTTTTCTAATGAGACACGTAGTACCTAACAAATGTTCACGAATGACTTCAACGGTCAAGGAGTAGAATCCTATAATAAAAATGAAACCTGCAAAAATTATATTCGCATAATTATTGGTAGGGCGTCTTGTGAGCCCGCACGGTTGGTATCACCTCCTTGCCCATTTCTGCCATGAAGCAGTAATCTGTAACACGCAAGGGTGAAGCAGCTGTACCACAGCCACACCTTCATTCTGTCCAGTATTCTTTAGCGAGGTAGCCGTGCAACTGTTTTGAAGGACTCAACTAAAAGGTAAAGGGTTCAACTAAATGAATGTCAGTCGACGAGCGTAGTACGCTGGTATAACACCCTGAGAATGTTACCGTCAATTTTCGTAAATTTCTCAATCGGCTTTTACGACACCCACGGGGGTGACGCTATTCTAAGCTAACACTTTTGATCATTATTGTTGAATTGCCTCTAAAGAAAATAAAAATATTGAAAATTTACTAATAATCTAGTCTACTATTAAGTTACTAGTAAATAGTAAATTCGTTTAAATTTCATAAGGATATTTGTATTTGAATCATTCGTGAACTTGATAACAATTATGTATTTCAGGTCAAAAATCTGTTGAACCTCAAAGCTCAATACAAAGCAATGACTGGAAGCGACTGGACACCGAAACCTAATCAAGCGAAAAGCAATCAGGCGAGCGCTAAACCGACCCCGGCTGCTAAGGTATTTTTATTTGTTTGTGCCCCTATCTGCCAGTAGCGTCGAGGGGCTAGTCTGGCTTCACCTTGACTGGTAGACAAGCTCCCAGTGTTCAGCCTCAGAGACTTTACTAACATCTACTTTCGTAGGCCAGATTAAATAGTTTCGCACTTCTGAACAGACCTATAACACGGTAGATAGGTTCCGCGTTATAAGTAACGCGTTGTAGGAGTATTCTCGCGTAACGTGCATGTATGACCCCACATAACGCGTTATGTACAAATATAGTATATATATATAAATATAATACCTATGTTTTATCAATTCAAAAACTATATAGGGACACAAATTATAAAAAATGTAATGATTCAAAGTTTAATTTAATTTTATAACAACACAATTGACACAATGTACAAAGGTACGCGAAATTAATTATGAACTGTAAAAATCATTATGAATTTCACAGTACAGAAATATAACGTGTGTAATCCCCGCGTTATATGGGGGAATACCCGTGTTATATGGAAGACAAATAGCTTAATATGAAAATGACTTATAATAGTACCGTTTCATAAGGGGATACTGTACTTGGATAATCGACTCACGAGATTTTCTAAATCACACACAAACTTATATCGTGTCTTCATTAAAATTACTCCTATTTCGTGCTGATTCAGTTCAGAAGCGTGCGATACATAACTAAGAAATTGTGTATTGTAGGTACCGAAGACGCAACCACCTAAACCTGTAAAGGAGGAATCTTCAAGCGGAGTCAAGAAGGTCACGAGACTAGGGCTGGAGGCCAGCAAGGAGACCGATCTATCCGAATGGTATTCGCAAGTCATCACGAAATGTGAGCGGGGACTTTTTGTTATATATCCTAAAATAGTTCGGACAATATCGTGGTAGGTCTTAATGCGACTAGTCGGTAGGTTTGAAGGATCGTACTTTTATAAATACAATAAGATTGGCCTCATGAGACGTCACCTCGACCTTGAGACGTCAGTCGCGGCGTTCTGGAGCATCACTGGTGGTAGGACCTCTTGTGACTCCGCACGGGTAGGTACCACCGCCCCGCCTATTTCTGCCGTGAAGCAGTAATGCGTTTCGGTTTGAAGGGTGGGGCAGCCGTTGTGACTATACTGAGACCTTAGAACTATATCTCAAGGTGTGTGGCGCATTTACGTTGTAGATGTCTATGGGCTCCAGTAACCACTTAACACCAGGTGGGCTGTGAGCTCGTCCACACAACTAAGCAATAAAAAAAAAAAAACAAAAAATCTACAACTCTTCTGGATAAGTGAAATTTTAATATTTTGTTGTTGTCTGATCTAGTTAATAATAACAATGAATAAGCACTTCATCAATCAATAAACTGGTTTCAATTTACTGGTGGTAGGACGTCTTGTGAGTCCACACGGGTAGGTACCACCACCCTGCTTATTTCTGCAGTGAAGCAGTAATGCATTTCGGTTTGAAGGGTGGGGCAAGCGCTGTGCTATATTGAAACGTTAGAGCTTATGTCACAAGGTGGGTGGCGGCATTTATATTGTAGATGTCCATGGGCTCCGTTAACCGCCTAACGCCAGGTGGGCCGTGACCACGTCGTATTTAACCATTTTTTTTTGTCATTGTGACAGTCAGCATAAATATGTATTGTATGTATTTAATATTCGCCTCACGCGTTTTTTTTTTAAATTTTATTGTAGTCTCATATTTTAATTTTCAAATTGTATTTTATCAAAATTGGTCAGTAAGAAACGACAAGAAATTAAGTACAAAATAAAACATTATTTACAGCGGAAATGATCGACTACTACGACATATCTGGTTGCTACATACTGCGGCCGTGGTCGTTCAGTATATGGGACACGATAAGGCACTTCCTCAGTGCCGAATTCCGGAAGCTCGGAGTCAAAGACGGATATTTTCCTATATTCGTATCGAAGGTAACCAAGATAATATTTATTTGGGAATATAATTTTTTTTTATAGGTTACACGGGTTAACCAGCTTACACGGCTCACGTGGCATTACGGGATTTTTTTTTACTGCTTATATGGTCCCCCCGGCCCCCTTGTCCCCACAGCCCACCTGGTGTTAAGTGGTTATTGGAGCCCAAGTCAGGTTTGAGCCCCGTGAGCTTACCTAGTAGTTATGGTTACGCTGATATAGCCTCTCAAGGTTCTCAGCTTAGGTAGGAAAAAAAAAGAAGCCCATAGACATCTACAATGTAAATGCGCCACCCACCTTGAAATATCTAAGTTCTATCTCAGTACTATCTATCTCAGTACGGTTACAACGGCTGCCCCACCCTTCAAACCGAAAGTTATTACTGCTTCACGGCAGAAATAGGCAGAGTGGTGGTACCTACCTGTGCGAACTCACAAGAGGTCCTACCACCAGTAAGAAATGCCAGCTGTATTATAGCTACCCATCACAATTGTTCGTCAGGCGGCGCTAGAGCGAGAGAAGACGCACATAGCTGACTTCGCGCCGGAAGTGGCGTGGGTGACGCACTCGGGCTCGTCCGAGCTCGCCGAGCCCATCGCCGTGCGCCCCACCTCCGAGACCGTCATGTACCCCGCCTACGCCAAGTGGATCCAGAGCCACAGGGACCTGCCGCTCAAACTCAACCAGTGGAACAACGTCGTTGTGAGACTCGCACGCTAACCTAAACGCCATAGATAAGACACATAACATAGATAATACACATAACATAGATAATACACATAAATTAGCTATCGGTAAGCAACTTAAGCACTCAACAAAAATGTTTACGGGTGTCGGCCACTAGATGGCTTAGCTTCGATTGATTAGTTTCTCATTGCTCCTGTAGATGGCAGTAACATATTACCTATCTTATATTTTATTTTTAATTAAAGTATATGTAAATTTTTAGAAACCACAAATTGATAAATTTTAGTCAATTTGTCTTTAACAAATGCAGACTTGTATGATTTATTACTTTTTTATTTTCTGTGTTTAATGATACAATAATTAAATGCCTTAACATTTAACAACATATAAATTTAGGGGCATCCGCTACAAGCTAATTCCCATACAAAAAATATTTGCCTTAAAGTGTCGCAGTTTCAGGGCCCCGCTACATGCAACAAACCGGCGCAATAGGGCCAGATATACATACATATACTTAACTTGTCGAATTCAACACTTTAGTAAATGGATATTTACGTTATCCATGCGATCAGTTTTTATCATACATTTACTTCTACGAGTCTGATACGAAATAATATAAAATCCTTAAATATGCATAATGATTGTTCACGTTACCGCGCTATGATAACACGAGTGTGCAAGAGAGACAACAATATATTCTTGCTACGCATCCTCTCTCATAGATCATTTTAGGACTGATTTCAACTTTCTTACAAAGAGCAATCAAGAGAGCATTAATTAACTCAACTTTTAATAAACTTAAAATGATTTTATATTATACAAATCACCATTAATCCCAATTTTTTTTAGTTAAAAGAAAACTTTTTTTTCAGTAAAATTTATTGTTTTTACAGAGATGGGAGTTCAAGCAACCGCAACCTTTCCTGAGGACGCGCGAGTTCCTCTGGCAGGAAGGACACACCGCTTTCCGGACCAAAGAGGAGGCGGCCGAAGAGGTCTTAATTATATTAGGTAATAATAATAATAATAATATTTATTCAAGCCTCTTAAAATACAAACACGTACAAGAATTCATAACACTAGTATAATAGTATACATGGCTTTTTTATGAGGTACACAATAACAATATTCCCTGACTTTTATGTTAGGAAAACCTGTGTTACAAAAGTCAGTAGGTGCACAACAGCACGACGAACCTACTCGGCTAACCCATGCATCAGCTCGCTGAGTTTCTCGCTAGACCTTCTCAGCGGGTCGCGATACCGATCCGGTAGTAGATTCATTCGCGAAGCAATTGCTCTTGAGTTGTTAGGTCTCCTTCGGAGGCGCTCGGGCAGTTGTTAGCAAATCCCACCCCTCCTGGCTGAGCCTTTGCTCGCCCACGTGTCCTGGTGAAACTGGAAAGGTCTCCGGGCTATTAGTAATCCTTCAATCTTAAAAAAAAAAAATTCTATTCAAATAATCATTTATGGTCATTTGTTAAATTGTGTAGAAGATACACTTGTCTTATGATAATGGTTGGTTTACAGATTTATATGCTCGCGTATACGAAGAGTTGCTAGCGATACCGGTGATCAAAGGTCGTAAAACAGAGAAGGAGAAGTTTGCTGGCGGCGACTACACCACCACGGTCGAAGCCTACGTACCGGCCAGCGGCAGAGGCGTTCAGGTTGGAGTAACTTACTGTCTTTGAATAATTACTTGACATTGCCCGTAGGCATGAACACTGTTACTACTACTACTACACTACTGCTACTACTACTACTACTACTACTACTACTACTACTACTACTGTATTTTGTATTTCTAACTATTCTAGTAACCTCGAGGGGTTATTCTAGATTCACCGAACTAGTAGGTGAGTTCACAGGGCTCTTACCGGGAGTGTTGCTAACTCTAACCCCAGCAACAGCAGTGCTTCACAGAATCTACCACCGTATCGGAAATGCGACCCACTGAGAAGATCTGGCGATAAACTCAGTGGGCTGTGTCCTTTGGTTAATTTACTCGTCGAGCCGTTCACCCAAGCGATAGGTTCGGCGAGGACGGTGACCGGTGCTTGAGGTATCTAAAAGCACCGTTAATGGATCGGGAGGATCCGTATTGACGTGTTCAGGGCGACGTCGACTGTTTACCATTCGGTCCACCGGATCGGGTATAAGGCACTATAATCGTAACGCTATAATGTGCGTATTAGCGCTGTAATCTCGAAATGGTCCTTGGACAATAGACGACGCCACTCGTTCCGGCGCCCGGATATCACATTCCAGCGGTACTTGAGACCATGCTTGGATTAACACAAGATAACGTAACGTGACATTAAGGAGGATGAACAAAATGACAAGCCTTCCTTTCTAGACAGACGAACAAAATACGACCCATCTCATTTCATGGACGTCAGCAATGCTGGGCAGCAGTTGACTAAAATTCGTTAATTTATGAACCATGTAAAAAATTAAGAAGAAGTGAATCTACACTTCTTTGTATTTTTTGGCTCCGGCACGGTCTGTGCATTAGCCAGCGTCAAGTAATAAGATTTTTATAATTCGTCGCTTTAACTATTTACAGTTTATGAATAATAAAAAACGAAGGAAACTAATCGCGACATAACACAAATGATTAAAAACGAATTAAATTTACAAACAAGATGATATGTGATGAAATACAATCTTCGTAAAATGGTGGTCATTTACTGAGATTTTTCCAGTGGACTTTTTGGAGGATCCCGAGAAGCTACGTTATTACGCATTTAAATCTGAAGAAACACTAAATAGATAAAATAAAACAAATCACACAACTTCACTCCTCGCGTTCCCGCAAAAAGTCCAGATAGATTCACTTATTTTTATTTTATATTCATCGTAGGGAGCGACGAGTCATCACCTAGGTCAAAACTTTTCGAAGATGTTCGAGATTGTATACGACGATGCCGAAACTCTGGAGAAGAATTACGTCTATCAGAATTCGTGGGGCATCACAACTAGAACTATTGGTATGTTAGAAAATTGAATGGATGATACATTGTCTTTTAGGTTGTTCGGGCTCTGGAATGGATCACCGAAAGTATTCACAAATGCAACATAACATTCTTTTTTTTTTACATTTACCTTAAGAACTTTTATTGAAATGTAATTGTTTAAAATGTTTGTATGGTTGTTTTATGTTCTACAATTTAAGAAAAAAAGATATTCGTGCCCTCTATAGTATCTATTTGTTCAATTCTAACGTCATCCCATAACGCGACGTTTCGTCTTTTTAACCATTGCATTATTTAGTTTAATAAAACTAAAGAACAGTAGGCAGCGGCTTGGCACTGCCCCTGGCATTGCTGAAGTCCATGGGCGACGGTAACCACTCACCATCAGGTGGGCCGTATGCTCGTCTGCCTACATGGGCAATAAAAAAAAAGGACAATTGAACATATTATTCACGAAAAATAATAATATCATAGGTGTAATGGTGTTGGTTCACGGAGACGACAAGGGCCTAGTGCTGCCCCCTCGCGTCGCCGAGATACAGGCCGTGGTGGTTCCGTGCGGCATCACGGCGTCCAGCTCGGCGGACGAGCGCCAGGCGCTGATGGACTCCTGCAAGGCGCTAGTCAACGACCTGCTCGCCGCCGGAGTGAGGGCCGAAGGCGACTACAGGGATAACTATTCGCCTGGCTGGAAATTTAACCACTGGGAGTTGAAGGTCATTATTGTATTTTTTTTACACTATTTACTCTGCACTACTTTTGGTTGACTGGTAGAGAATGCCTTAGGCATTAAATCCGCCAATGTAAATTTTACATGAAGTGTAAATAAATAAATAAATAAAATTTTTGTTTGTTCTACTAATTTAGTTTTTTTTTTTTGCTTATATTGGTGGACGAGCTCACAGCCCGCCTGGTGTTAAGTGGTTACTGGAGCCCTATAGACATCTACAACGTAAATATGCCACCTACCTTAAGATATACGTTCTAAGATCTCAGTATGACGTTAAATACTTTAATACTCAGTTAAATACTTTTTATTAAAAATATTATGCCGACTCAAACTGTTTGGTTAATGTATAGCGAAAATAAAACGTGGCACGAAACTACGTTTAATTTTTGTCCATGCATAATAATACATAACTTGAAATATTAATTTTAAATTCCGAAAAATAATTACAACTACACAAAATTCGCTGAAACTACATCTACTTCACGAAGAGAGAACAATATATTCGATTTCTATGCATTGAATTAAAACATTTCACTTTTTCTCCAGGGGGTTCCAGTAAGAGTTGAATTAGGTCCCAAGGATATAGCAAAGGGTACAGTTGTAGCAGTACAGCGTCTCACCGGTGATAAGATGGTCTTCAAACGTGATTCTGTTGCAAAAGACATTGTTGAACTCCTTGATAAAACACACGCGCAAATGTTTGAAAGGTAAGTTCAACTTGAAAGATCTTACGATATATATGTTTCCTAAAAAATACTCGCTCTAACTTATTTACTTACTGGTGTCAAGACGTGCAAATAAGAGTTCGCCAAATCTAATATTGCCTATTTCGGCCACCAAGTAATTGTGAGTTCCGGTTTGATTTAGAGGTCTATTCTGATGTAATGGAGATTTAGGCTTCATGTTTCAAGTCAAATCTGGCTGTTATAAACCTAATTGTATTTTTCATTATTTAAAAATACATTTTCATTTAAAATTTATTAACTATTTTAATTAAGGGCAACGAAAGATCGAGATGCTCGGTTATCATCTGTTACTAAATGGGAAGATTTCACAGCTGCTCTTGAAGAAAAAAACATTTTACTTGCACCATTTTGTGGAGAGATATCGTGTGAAGATAACATTAAGAACGACAGTGCAAGGTATTTTGAAACATATTAAAAATAATTTTATGACACTGATCCTAACAATAGTAAATTCAATTACATACATTTAATTCAAACATTTCTTGGATGTTAGTATTATTAATATGAATACCAATTCAAAAAGAGATTTAGAGCACATGTTAAATGAACTCTACTAATCTTGATTTTTGTTACTCTTTCATTTTTATAAAAATAGCATTTATGTTGTCTTAGTGTATAGTATTTCCGTTTATTAAGTTTTTTTTTTTATAACAGGACAGAAGACGACCCTAACGTTGATGTCAAGGCACCAGCCATGGGTGCGAAATCACTGTGCATACCATTTGAACCTCCAAGACAATTATCTGAATCTGACCGCTGCATACACCCGGCTTGTAAAAATAAGCCCAAGTTCATTACATTATTTGGAAGAAGTTACTGAATATAACAGTGGCATTTATGAATCATTGTTTTTAAGTAAAGCGTTTCACAAAAAAGATAAAATATAATTTATTTCAATATGGCATTGTATTATTTATATATAATCCTTTTTTATAAACAGAAAACTGGCAAGGCAAGTGAACAATGCATTGTTGCATTGTTCACTTTATTTACTTTTACTTTATTTACAGGTTTACAGGGACTTTATTTACAGGTTTCTTCTATTTTACGAGTTACTACAGTAAACAACACTGGAATAAGTCTGTAAACCAGAAATTCAGTACTTCACATTGTCATCTAATATAGGCAGAGTAGTGATATCCAGTGCTACACTCAAGATATGTACAAATAGGAACTTAAGACATTTTACAAACCATGTTTTCAGGATCATATAAATTTACAGATTTTTTTAGAATTGACAATAATTATCACTAAACCTACGACCTAAACTACGAAATGAAGAATTGTGGCTTTATTTTGTATGACGAAGCCCTTTTTTTTTTTTTTTTTTGGGGAATCCATTTACGGATACCCGGTCTGGGGGGGTAACGAACCGGGTTATGTCGGACTCCGGCGCCTCCTGAGAGGAAGAGGGGGACGAGGAGGGCCAAGGTCCTCCACCTCCCCGAATTCCTCACAAGAGACTACGCCTTGAAAAAGGCGCGCGAAGCACTTGCCCCGCAGAACGACTACCGACTAAACCCCATCGAGCTCCACCACACCGGATACACCAGACCTACGGTACCGCAGTGCGCGCCGAAAGTCCGCCTTTGCCGGTACCCGTCCTGATAAGACGGGATTTGATGATTGTATGACGATGCCCTGCATATGTCCCTGCTTATGGCATTCTGCTGCACTCATTTCAGGGATCTCCCACTGTGACACCATCCTGCGGGTCTTGTGCCACCCCCCATTCCCTGCATGACAAGGCCTATGGATTGGTTATCCAAAGAAAGCTATCCAAATCTGCCTATTTAACAAATTAAAAACTGTACAGGCTAATTTACTTTACTCCCTACATTATTTATTATTATTATACATTAATAGAGTAGAAGTAATTTAAAGAGATAAGATGATTTAAACAAGCTAAGTGTTGAGAAAGTAATGGAGGTCAGTCGTATATCTCAATCGCCAAATTAATGACTTTTTCTCATGTAAAATAAAAATCTTAAGTGTTAAAGTTCAATTGTATAATATCACAACTACCCTAATTTTTTATAGTGTTTCATCACTAGAAAGGATGTATGAAAAACTCATGTTAACTCTTTTCTAAATATTATAACAGAAAGAATACAAAATATTTTTAATCATGTAATAATTAAGACTT
Source organism: Bombyx mori (assembly GCF_030269925.1). Taxonomy (NCBI): domain Eukaryota; kingdom Metazoa; phylum Arthropoda; class Insecta; order Lepidoptera; family Bombycidae; genus Bombyx; species Bombyx mori. The sequence continues at coordinate 10,028,930 of NC_085131.1, read as the reverse complement.
GCACTAAAAGAAACAGGTGCATTACTAAGCTACAAAGAAAAAATCATACGGCACAGCTGCTGTGTAGAGCACTATTTTAATATTATTTAATATCTATAAAGTTTACTTTATGTAATAGTTTTCATGATAATTGCATATTTCAGTTCTTCATATATGTATAATATGTAATTAAATTAAAAACACTTATGATATATTGAAAGATGTCGAATATAAAACTTTCTGATTTTCAAAATATTTAAGAGTTCTTTTTTAATTAAGATTATAAAAATATGATCATAGTTTTTCAATGTGAAAAATTAAATTATTCACTTTCTGAATTATAAACATTTGATACTCCCAATTTTTGCAAAGATTCTTGTAACAATTTTATTCTTTTCTTCTTTTCATTCAAAATTTGGACAAACTTTGCATATAATGTTTCTTCAACTGTTGTCTTGATGTCTACAAATTTCTCTATAGTGTTTTTACACTTTTCTAATTCTTCTTCTTGAGCTTTAGTTTTTACTTTATTATTTCTAATGGTTGTTTTTAATTGTTCGTTTTCTTGTAACAAATTATCAATTAAAGTCTCCCTGGTTGTGGGTACATCATCCCAAACTACATTTACTGTACCTTGTATAACTTTTTTTCCTTCAAATCTTTTTTTCCATGTAAATTTTGAAGATGATTTATCTTTAAGTGAACTAAAGTCGTAGTCAAAGTCACTGTTATTTTGTCTAAATGCTCTTTTAACATTTTCGATAAATTCTTCCTCAGAATCATCAGTATACTCTTCTCTATATTTATTTGCTGATTGAATGGAATATTCACCAGACCAACTTGAATTGTCTTTATTGATATAAATATAAAATAGTTCTTCAGGATTCCATCTCCAAAGTACTTTTAAATAAAATGTTTTTTCTTGTACAGTGTGCTTGGTTATAAATATTTCATGTTCCATGACAGAATTACTTAGAGCAAAATCATCAAATAATCGTTTTCTTATTTTCACAGATACCGATCCACTGTAAATATTAAAGTATTTTTTATGCACTTTGATACACTGAACCTGTCCATATAAATACAATAAATAATGCGGTTTAACCTTTTTTTGGTTTAAGATTACGACAATAATATTTTCATGCGATAAGAAAAAAATTTTTTGATTTTTATTATGGGGTTTTATTACCTGGTAACTAAGACTTTTAAGTCATGTCTTATTTTAACTTATATATTTATTTTTATGAAAAATTATAATATGGAGTGAAATGAAATGAAATGAAATGAGATGAGATGATATGGTATAAAATGTAATCTCAGTAAAATGGTGGTCATTTACGGAGATTTTTTCAGTGGACTTTTTGCAGGATCGTAGAAGTTACGTCCAGCGACTTTGTTTCATTTTCCCACATATGTGCACTTTTACAGTTATTAAACAGTTAATAAACCACCGATATTACACATTTAAACCTGAAGAAACACGACATAAACAAAATAAAACAAATCACACAACTTCACTCCTCGCGTTCCCGCCAAAAGGCTTACAATATTTTGCCAATAAGGCATAGATTGTACACTAAAATAAGGCGAAGATAATATTTTTTAATAAATACTGCATTGCATTACATACATACATTTCTGTTATAATCTATGAACTATGAATATATTACCATACATTTTTTAAGGGATTTTATGACCTGGTAACTAAAGGTCAACTTTAGGTCATATCTTAATTTAATTTATATTCTTATCATCTAATTTATATCTTATAGTCATTTTTCATAAAAGTAAGAATGTTAAAATAAGACATGACTTAAAGGTCTTAGTTACCAGATCATAAAATCCCATAAAAATATCAGATACTTGTCGAAAATAAATAACCCCTATTATAAAAGTAAACCTTGTGATTTAATTCAGTACCTACTACTAAAAATGAGCTGCAGTGAAGATAATGAAGATTCTCATGTGGACGAAATTGAAGACAACGAAAGGGTAAAATTTTGTTTCGTATATATACAAAACTACATGTTTTGAAATGTTATTGAATAGAGGTAGAAGTTTCATTAACGTTCATCTGATTTTTAGACGTCAATACGATCAGAATTGGCTTCCTTATCTTTTGAAGTACTTCAACAATTGAAGGAAAAAATTGGAGCTAAAGTCTACAAAGAGGCATTGTTTGGAACTAAAGAAAAAGTAAACGTTCCGCCTAAAGTGTTCAAAAGAGAAAACAAAAACAGACCAAGAGAAATCAGTTCAAAGAAACCAGTGCCAGTAGTTCAGGTTGCACATGTGAAGAAGAAAGAAGTAAGAGACCCAAGGTACTATATGAAGCCCATATAAATAAACCAGCACAATAGAATCATGTTACTACTTGTATTACTTAAGGAAATCACAGTTCTCCTCCTCGTGTTGTTTCCTCACTGCTGAGGATGTGGCCATCATGCTCAGACAGGATTTTATTTTTTATGTTGTCTTTCCAGTTTTTCCGATAATTGGCCGTGAGAGGGGCTTTGGGGAATGGGGTTTCTAGTGTGGTGCAGATTTGATCAAACCAACTTGTCATGTTTTTTAGAAATTGTTTTCATTGGCCAGTACTTTGATATAGGAAAAAAACTCTGGACTTTAAGAGTTAGTTTTGGTTACATGAAGCTCTGAAATAAAACAACCATAATTCTTGTTTTCTTTCACAGTGTTTGTATCCAGATAGGGATTGTGAGGGTTGAAATTTTAATCCCATTTGAATTGTAACCATCTTATAAAGGTTATTTAGGAAAGACATTGTCACACACAAGGTCAACTCTGACTGAAAGTAGATTAATAAATATGGGAAATTAAGGTTACAAATAAGGCAGAATGTACCAAATATTTTTGTTACAGGTTTGACCCATTATGTGGAGAATTTGATAAGAAGCAATTTTCACAGAATTATGGTTTTCTGTCTGAACTTCGTATGAAAGATATTAAGGCTGCTAGACAAGAACTGAGAGAAACAACTGATCCAGAGAAACAAATAAAATTACGTAGATTATTGCAAAGATTGAATGATCAGCATAAAGCATGCAAAAGAAACAAGTTGGACAGAGAAGTTGCACAAAAGAATAGAGATGATATTGAAAAGCAATTCCGTGAGGGCAAACAGCCACACTTCAAGAACAAATGTAAATACTTGTTACTATATTTATCTTTATTAAAAGTAAAAAGTCAGACATTTATGATTTCAACATTTCAAATTGTAATTAGTGTTGTATGGTTTCATATTCATTATAGGTTGGCTTCATATGCCAACATTTTAATGAAATGTATTATATTAATAGTTGAACTAATAATATAAAAAAATATCTTCAATTGCATTATGAATAAAATAAATATCTGATCTACATAAGTCATTTCTGCAATGCATTAAGTGACTTACAAATCTATTTGTATGTGATTTATATGTATACCAAAACTGTTTTCTTGATTAATTGATTGATTCATTGGCCACGACTAAAGTGATTGGTGCCATGTTGTTGTTTTTTATTTATATAACTGTTAGTTTCAATTTAGCTACTCATACTTGTATTTCTATAGCTCATCTCATAAATAACATTTGCTTAAATGACAATATGAGACCTAGAAATAAATTAAATTTTTTGGGTTCCTTAATTTTTCAGCTGAACTACGTGTAGAAGCTTTGGTTAAGCAATATGAAAGTCTGAAAAACGAAGGAACTAGCCGTGTGCAGCGACACTTGAAGCGAAGAGAACAAAAAATGAAGAAACGATCACATAGAGCACCTGCTAGAGTTAAATAAAGCAAATTAAAAAAATATAGGTATATTTGGTGTTTTCTTTCAATACTTTTGCAGTTTAATTTATTTATAATAGTTTATAATATATTAATTTTTTTCAGGAAAATGCTCTAAACACTATTTTTATGTACCTATAGATTTTGATTTATTTAATATTCAAAGTTAAGTTGCAGATACTAATTATAAATTTATTAGGTTTACATACGAAATTTTGCAGTATACAAAAAGTGAATTTTTTATTACTATCAATAGGCCAGCGCAGTGAAGAAGGAGTGGTATATGGGAGCGAACAAAGTTTTCAAAGTAATTTACGACAGTACAGTTTCCGTCACGGTCCCTCAGCTGGTGATCTTCTTGTATACCTTACTCACAGGTGGGCTGAAGCCTTGGAGAGCAAGGGCGAGGCTCTTGCTGTGAGCCTTGATATCGCGAAGGCCTTCGACAGGATTTGGCATAGGGCACTTCTGTCGAAGCTATCGTCTTACGGAATCCCCGAGGGTCTCTGCAAGTGGATCGCTAGCTTTTTGGATGGGCGGAGCATCGCGGTCGTTGTAGACATTGACTGTTCTGATACCATGACCATTAACGCTGGCGCTCCACAAGTTTCGGTGCTCTCCCCCACGCTTTTCATCCTGTATATATCAATGACATGCTATCTATTAATGGCATGCATTGCTATGCGGATGACAGCACGGAGGATGCGCTATATACCGGCCATCAGTCTCTCTCGGAGCATGGTGCAAGAGAGACGGTGAGTTCTCCTCCACGGTGTTTTCCGAGCGCTATGACATGTCCTTCTTCAAACGAGGCTTGTGGAGAGTATGAAGCTGTAGGCAGCGGCTTGGCTCTGTCCCTGGCATTGCTGAAGTCCATGGGCGATGGTAACCACTCACCATCAGGTGGGCCTTGTGCTCGTCTGCCTACAAAGGCAATAAAATAAAAATTTGGACTGCCTCTTGGATGGATATTACATTTTTTTCCGTCAAGAATTTGTATAACCCTTTAAGCGCGAACCTTCGATAGATCGAGTCTCTATATTCTAGAGAAGTAGAAGTCAGTCGGCGCAATTTCTGGTGATTACGGTGGGTAACGCAACACTTCCAACCCTTCTCTTCAAACTTAGAGGCCATCTGTTGTGCCGTATTATGTCAAGTGTTGTCGTTAACAAAAAGTCGTTTTAAAAACAAGAGCAGTGCTTCGCAGATTTTACCACCGATCCGGATCCGGATCTTCTCAGTGGGTCGCGTTTCCGATCCGGTGGTAGATTCTGCGAAGCGTGGCTCTTGCTAGTGTTTGTGTTAGCAACGTCGTCAGGTTTGAGCCCCGAGAGCTCATCTACAAGCTCGGCGAATCTAGCATAACCTCTCGAGGTTAATAGAATAGATAGGAAAAAGGAATATATCAAGGAATAGATAGGCTGCAGTGACAATAAAACAGTACTTTCATAAACTTTTGATGTATTACAACTAAAATGCGCCCACCAACTCTACGGTCCTAAAAACTTTTCAGGTAACAACGTAATTACAAAATATTAGCAAGTATCGAGGTTCCAGGAATTTGATTCAGATACATTCGCATCATTCAGTATGTTTACTTTGAGCCATAGACCTATATAGTAGGGACACGACATATTGTTCTATACGTACAATTGCTTATATAAATAGCACCCATTTTGAAGGCACATACATAAACATATATCTATCTCGTTCTTACTCAGCACTTTAACTCGCAGGAAAACAATATAACAGTATTTCAGTGCGTATATAAAATGAAACATGAATATACGTAAATATCTCCGTCTCCGTCTAATGAGGCCGAAAATCCGCCATGTTTAGCGCGCCAAATGTCATTGTCACGTCAGTTCGGCCGTCTGTTTTGGGTTGTACATTATTTATTGACTTTGATATCGATTTAATATGATTGATTATATAAAATTTCATAATTTATCATGCTTAAAACATACAAAAATAATAATTAAAACGTATTTTATAGGATCTCAAGAAAGTCGATGCCCTAAAACTATTATCTATATGTATTTAAATTCATTATGGAGCCCTCATCCGAAAAATCCATTTTTCGGTCGGAATCTATTGATCATGACACTAATCATAAATACCACTTTAAAATATGTCATCAAAACATATTTAGACATTCTGTTTAGATATTTCGGGAAAAAGGCTACCGACAAAATCTCTTCGGAACCATTTAAATAAAATAGTTTAATTCCGCAGTGAGTAAAACACTATTGTAAATTTGTTAAATATTTAATAATTAAGTGATTTTAGAGAGGAAGTCACAAGGAATGACGTTTGTAATTAATGAATAAATGTTCTGTAGGTGTTTTTTTTCCACGCGGTCCCTTGATAAGTTTAAAATTTGAATCACTCTCAAGCGAAAGTGATTCAAATGGTGCGGCGCACCTTCCTTGGGGTGCGCTGCGGTAGTATGTTACGGACTTTAGAGTCAGCAAAACAATTAAAATAGATTGTTATAGTCTAAGAAAAATACGTACTCAAAAGACGATAACATTTAGCATGCTAGTAATGGGCTGATGGCTTTGAACTACGCCATATCTTTATGTTTTGCGACAAACGACAACTTTATAAAATCAGTGTAGCAACTTTTAAAAATCATCATATCGTTTACTTGGCAAATTCGAAGGACGAACTTGTCTTAGATTTCACCCATCTAAATCATATCATATTTGCACATAACAATATACCTACTTACTTCCCATTAAAGTATAAATTCTACAAATAAATAATACTCAACAATATTTAAAATAAAATGAGCCAAGAACGTTTATCGATAAAACCTGATAACATTGAAATCTTTTGTACAGCACTAAAGCTGCCATGTTTTGTGGCCAGATGACGTCACAGTGGCACGAAATTTTGGTTGACGTTTCATTTCCATAGGTTTCCTACTTCATTGCTTTGAGCTTCTTGTCTAATAAGCTCCAAATAACCGTCATAATTTTAAGATTAGCATTTAAGGTATTCCATTCCAGTTTTGACTTAATAAAACAAGACAAGTTAAATAAATTGCTTTATTAAACAACACAATATTCTTAGTAAACCTGGGGTGCAATGAAACCGTTTCTCGTGCCGACATGGAAACATATTTTTATCTATATATAAAATTGGAGTGTCTGTTTGTAATATTGAAATAACCGCTTTTTATTACATGCATATGAATATTTAATATACGGTACATACACCAAAATAGCATTTTTTACAATTTTTGTCTGTCTGTCTATCTGTGTCTGTCTGTTTGTTCCGGCTAATCTCTGGAACGGCTGGACCGATTTTCACGGAACTTTCACTGACAGGTAGCTGATGATATAAGGAGTTATTTAGGTTACTTTTTTTAGACTAGCTTCGCCGCGCGGCGTCACCCGCGTTCGACAATAACCGCGGGTAACATCGCGGGACTCAACTATCTATGCATATAAATTTAATGTTTCCGAAGCGAAGCGAGGGCGGGCCGCTAGTATTTAATAAAATAGTAGGTATCTTAAAGTGCTTGCTGTTCAATTTATAAATATACGTCTCCAACGTCATATCTGTAGTATAGGGGTAGCGCATTAGCCGACTTTTAATCGAGTGTATTACATTTTTTTTGTGAAATAATTATTTTTGAACGTGATTTTCTAGTGTTGTCGTGTTAAATATGGCCAGCTCTATTACTCGTCTTCATTTTACAGAATGGCCTCAAAAACCCCGTAGTCAATTAAAATGTTGTAGTTTAGGGTTAACCGCTGAATAATTTTTGAACTTCATCGGAAATTTGGTTGGCGTATCGCAAGCCGTTGAGTATCAGTCTGTCCAGGGGTGGACCTGGCTTTATGGAATCACCGGACCTGGAAGAAAGAATATTAAGTGTTCAAAATTGCAAGCGTAGACGCCATACGGCCAGTAATTACGCACATTATAAGAAAGAGGTTTTAAGTGTTTAAATGAAATCGATAGTTTAATTATTATTATTATTAGTGAATCAAATGAAAACGAACTTGCAACGAATTTCCCAAGGTTTATTCGTGTAGTAGATGTGCATTGATATAACGCCGTACTTTTCCGTCCAATCTCGTAGGCAGTCAGGGGCGTGTGGTATTGCCAGCTACAAATAAACTACAGTTTAATTGAGGGACATCTCATTATTGAAGCGTCCGTCGTTCATTAGGAAAGACGTAAACTTGCAAGTTGCAACTATGTTTTAATACGTTATTGTAGGTAGAGTAAATTATTCGACGACATGGTTAAAGGGCTTTTTGGCGGGAACGCGAGGAGTGAAGTTGTGTGATTTGTTTTATTTTGTCTATTTCGTGTTTCTTCGGGTTTAAATGTGTAATAATGGTGGTTTATTAACTGTTTAATATCTGTGAAAGTGCACAAATGTGGGAAAATGAAATAAAGCCGCTGGACGTAACTTCTCGGGATCCTCCAAAAAGTCCACTGAAAAAATCTTAGTAAATGACCACCATTTTACTGAGATTATACTTCATCCCGTATCATCTCATTTAATTTCATCTCAGTGGATTAATGTCTCAAATTAATCATCTTCATTTCATTTCACTCCATAATATCATTTTTCATAAAAATATGAATATAAATTAAAATAAGACATGACTTAAAGGTCTCAGTTACCAGGTCATAAAATTCCTTAAAAAAAACATGGTTAAAACTTCTAATGTTTATCAGATGCGACCATAGATTATACACTTAAGATGCGACCAAACTTTAAGCTTACATAAACTTATATAATCTTTAAACGTTTTGAGCTCGTGATTTTATAAATTAGACAAAAAACCACCTAATCGTATGCGTATATCCACGATTTTTATAAAAAGTACTGTATCCGTCATAATTAGTTTTCGTTTCGAGAAATTGTGTCTGACTATGTCTGAGACTATCAACGACTTTCATGACGGCTATATGGTGTAATTAAATCAAAGGAACCTTGAAGTGAATTACTTAATTAAGAATATAGCGCTCTAAGTGCTCGTGGTAGGCGGGGTAATTGTGTCCGAGCACACATGAGGGTTCATGTCATCATCACCATTCTGTTCAATTCTGATTCCTAGCCTAAATCTTATATATCTTAAGGCAGCATTCACTTTGGTATATAGCAAAACATTAAACAAACTCGGACACCACAAGCTACAGCAATTAGTTCGCAATTTTCCATTCATAAGCCTTCAAAAATATTCTAAAATTCTTCTTATCAGCCCACAACTGTCTACTGCTGGACATAGGCCTCCCCCAAGCCTCACCACAAAGACCGGTCCTCAATAGATCGTCGGTCCATCTTGTAGGAGGCCTACCCACGCTACGTCTGCCGGTACGCGGTCGCCACTTAAGAACTTTCTGGCCCCAATAGCCATCCGGTCTAATTCTAACATAGCCATACTTCTAATATAGCCTACTAATAATTGCTGTCTCGTGCCTAACCCAGACCGACCATTTCCATGATTAAATTAACTCAAAACACAACAGGTACGTGTTCTCTTGATCACCTAATACCTACATACTGAATGATGATACTCATTGTCCTACCTCTGTTGCTCGTCTGGCCCCTGGAACTGTTTCAAACCAGTTTCGATCTTTCAGATTTTTCTTGTTTAGTTTCCCTATGGTCTGAAAGCCGGTGCCAACCAGTTCGCTGTCCGTGATTAATGCGAACCACAGTAGCATTTCTTCGCAGTCCATTTTTCTTGTCATGTTGTAGTAATAGTGTGTGCCTTTGAAAATGTTTCGAACTTAAAAGTCAACACTAATTTATAATATAGGAACTATTATTTAACAAGTCATTACGGTCATTACCACGATTTTAACTTTAACGAGTTCTCGACACTACGACATTATTCTAAGCGCCAAGATTAAGGATAGACTATCACACTACAAGAAATCGTAATAAAAACTAGTGCTTATAATGTAGATCTACATTATAGATACACTTTTACTGGTGGTAGGACCTCTTGTGAGTCCGCACGGGTGGGTACCATCACCCTGCCTCTTTCTGCCGTGAAGTAGTGATGCGTTTCGGTTTGTAGGGTGGGGCAGCCGTTTTAACTATACTTGAGACCTTAGAACTTATATCTCAAGGTGGGTGGTGTATTTACGTTTTGGATGTCTGTGGGCTCCAGTAACCGCTTAACACCAGGTGGGCCGTGAGCTCGTCCAACCATCTAAGCAATAAAAAAAAAACTCTGCATTCTGCATCTACATTGTAGATAACTAGTGTGATAGTCTATCCTTAATCTTGGCGCTTATAATAATGTTAGATAGACGCAAAAGCTTAAATTTATATTTTGTATTTTTATTGCTGTGCATAAAATCGGCCATTGATCTCATGGGCCACTCGTTTTACGGTCGTATTGCTTTTTCTAATAAAGATAACAAGTTAGTTATAATTGTGTACTTTCAGTATTAGTAATACGATATTTTTTGTTCTTTTAAAATACGATTTCGAAATAATATGGATTTTCAGTGAATAATTGAATAACGTTTTACGAACAATCCGTACCAATTTTGGTACATTACTACATATTAAATTATATCGAGGGGTGAATCATTTAAGCGACATTTTGCTTAATATGCGACATTTATATTTGTAATTAAAGGTCCATTTTATTCGGTATTAGTATCAACAATTCGATGTTTTTAATTGAACTTCAATTAAGTTTACCGCATTTAAATAGCTGAATAAGTTTTTTTGTTATGATATTTTTTCCAAAATTTAAACCTTAAATGACTCCCTTGTAAAGTTGCAAAGCTGTCACTTAAATCCAATAGCTTTTCACCCCTCGATATGAATTGATGAGTATGTGACGTATTTGCATTTGTTTATTCAACTAAAGATAAATTTTACAGTACCCATGTTAGGGATGCAATTCTGTTTTTTGAAGAAAGTGCTGTTTAGTTCAGCTTCTGTAGTGGGGATTCGGAGAAGGTGAGCGTCTGGTCCGGCGACCCACACTCCACCGTCCTGCAATGTAGCTCCGTTTTCTATTTGTGGACCGGCTCCGGCCTTCAGAGATTCTAGAAAGACAGTCTACGTCATTTCCATCCTTTCTCTGGAAGCTTAAAAGCTATTTAAATCATTTTGTTCTGTTTATTTTAGCCTATCCTTACAAATGGTAATCTGCAAGTGTTGCGTTGAATGTATTTGAGGCATAATTTTTGCTACTACATTCGATTCTGAATTAAAGCCCTTTTCTCTTTAAGCATGGCTTGAATAAGCCTCCAGTTTTAAGGCTTGGCTTGTGTATTTATGGTATTTCCGCTTTCTATGAGCGACGGTGATCCTTCAACATCAGGCAGGCCGTAAGCACGTCTGCTTTTGAAAGAAAAAAACAAATTTAAATTGAAAAGTACCTTCTGACACATAGTATTGAGTGGCTGTCCAATAGTCCCTAGAGGGTTCTCCTTCCGCGGGAGCAGCGTACCATTTCACGAACTTTTTCTCGGGCTTGATAACAGAAGATTCAAACTCGTCGACCGGAATCTGGCAAAGGTTCTCTTCATGAATTAAATTGTTTTTTTTTTGTGACTTCAATTGTTACTGTATGAATAAATACGTTGAAATCGATAATAACCTATATATGAGGCCGTCAGCGCAAAAGTGGCCTAAGCTTACCATAGCTATTAAGGAGCAATGAGGTTTAAGTTTTCATGAATTTGAATTTGAGTAGGCAAAAAAACAATATGCGCAATAATTATGTTTACAAAGCTGTCTGTTATCTATGGGTGAAACTATGGATAGGCCGGTTTTGCATCAAAATGTATTATATTTTAAATCAATTCCATTATACGTCATAATTATAAGCTTGTTTATAAAAAAATGTGGGTTAGGCCACTTTTGCACTGATGGCCTCATATGTATATTTTTCTACCTAATCGCTGGTAGCCTAAGGGGCTATTCCAGCTATGCCCGGACGGGTAGGTGAGCTCACGGGCTTAACCTGAGAGAATTTTTGCTAACACTAGCCCTAGCAAGAGCAGTGTTTCACAGAGTCTACGACAGGATCGGAATCGCGACCCACTGAGAAGATCCGGTGAGAAACTCAGAGGGCTGATCTAACCTATTATATTTTAAGTTGATCAAAATTTTGTAATTTTATGTATACAATAAAATACATTGGTACCATGCTTCCCAGGGTACCTTAAAGGACTACTTTATTCGTTTTTTAAATTTATTTAAAAAACTACTTATTTAATTTTCAATAACATTTAATTGGGCAATCATGAAAATAAGATTCAATTGCCTCATATTTATTTAATATCATATAATAATAATAATACGTCCTTTGAATTGTTTGATTTTGTTGTATCATTGCTTTGTTCACAACGAATCATTACTAGCCATAATTTATTTGAATCGTGTATGTCACGTTGACATAAGTTTTCCCTCTCCTTCCCTTGCAGCAAGTTTCTAAACGGAATTATCGCCATAAGAAAATATTTCAATCCCGAAATGCTGATGTCATTGAATTTCAGCCTGAATACTTAAATAATCGTTTACAATAATGCAAAATTATGTAACATTTAAACACTTCGATTTTAAATACTATATATTTTTATCTACTATTTCTGTATAGTGAATTCGAACACATGATTTAGGTCTTGACAGTTGCAGAGTTGTTGTGTCTATTTATAGGCGCTAGGAACTGCTTAACACCAGTCCACTTCGATAAAGCGGCACGACACGAAAATCCTCTCATCGTGGCCGCCGAAAACTACATAGCCGATCCTGCGGACCAAATGGTAAACAGTCGACGTTGCCCAAAACACGTCATTTCGGATCCTCCCGATCCAGTAACGGTTCTTTTAGGTACCCCAAGCACCGGTCATGGTTCACGTCGAACCCGTCGCTTGCGATGAAGGGCTCGGCGGGTAATAATTTACTGGGTTAATACCCACAGACACAGCCCACTGAGTTTCTCGCCGGATCTTCTCAGTGGGTTGCGTTTCCGATCTGGTGGTAGATTCTGCGAAGCACGGCTCTTGCTAGAGTTCGTGTAAGGAACTTCGTCAGGTTTGAGCCCCGTGAGCTCACCTAGTAGTCAAGGTTACGCTGACATGGTCTCTCTAGACCATCAGCTAAGGTAGGAAAAAAATATTGAACAACAGTAAGGCAAAGTCTCAAGCCGTGAACCTCTAAAAATGAAATAAAATTTTCAAGTGCATACTCTATCGTACCAGACTATAGTTATATTGGCGGCATCTTTAGCCCCTGTAGACTTGATTCGAATAAATTAGATAATCGTCGTAATTTCTCGAAACCGACGGATGCAAATTGACCGCTCAAGACCCAGGAAGAGAATTGTATTTTATCTTTTGTTTTGTAATTGTAAAGTAAACATTTTATGGTTTAAATTAGTATTAGTTCATGCTTTCATAATTTGTTCTCATAATTCAATAGTTCAATACAGATGATCTTTATTTATTTTAATATATTTTTGGTGTGCAATACAATATATAATACAATAATAATATAAAACAAAAAACGAAAAGTACTGCTAATGCGTTTGTTTATTCGTGATCTATGACATTTTGTCCGATTAAGCTGAAACTTTGTAACTTTCTTTTATTTTTTTATTTTTTTTATTGCTTAGATGGATGGACGAGCTCACAGCCCACCTGATGTTAAGTGGTTACTGGAGCCCATAGACATCTACAACGTAAATGCGCTACCCACCTCGAGATATAAGTTCTAAGGTCTCAGTATAGTTACAACGGCTACCCCACCCTTCGAACCGAAACGCATTACTGCTTCACGGCGGAAATAAGCGGGGTGGTGGTACCTACCCGGTTGTCGGCATTATAAAGAAAGTGTATTTACTATATTTAAGGTTTGTAAATTAAATACATAAAGTGAACTGACTATCGCTTTTCATTTTATTTCATTTTGTTTCCTGCCTATGCTGCTAGCCTTGAGATATCAGCTTCTCCTTGTCGTGTAGGTGAGCTCACGGGGTTCAAACCGGGTGTGTTGCTAACACTGGCCCTAGCAAGAGCAGTCCTTCCCAGAATCTACCACCGGATCGGAAACACGACCCACTGAGAAGATCCGGCGAGAAACCCAGTGGGCTTTTTTTCATAAGCGAGTTTGTATGTTGTTGGTAATGGGTAGCTCAGATTCAAAACTAATAAATAAGAGTGCACAGGCACAGTATACGGCTTGTATATTCACATATATTATTACAAAATTCTCGTAGTTTTTTTTAATTGTTTTTTCGTCTAGTGAACCAGTTCATTTGTTATTAACTTATTACCTTAGCCTATGGATATCAACAAAGTCAACTCGTCACCGTCACCCATCTTGAGACATAAGTTCTATATTACAACGCTTACCCCGCCATTCAAACTGAGCCTACAGAGTTTCTCGCAGGATCTTCTCAGTGGGTCGCATTTCCGATCTGGTGGTAGATTCTGCGAAGTACTGCTCTTGCTAGGGTCAGTGTTAGCATCACTCCGGTTTGAGCCCCGTGAGCTCACCTACTTGATAAGGTTACATTGAAATAGCCTCTCAGGGGCTGATATCAGCCTAGGTAGGGAAACGATTTTTTTTTACCTGGAACGCATTACTGCTTGACTGCAAAAACAGGTAGGAAGGTGGTACCTACCCGTGCGCACTCACAAAACGCCCTACCACCAATATAATTTTCATTTTAAAAGTGTTACTTTATTATTAGGTACACAATCGAAATAAAATCTTGTATTTAAATGCAGAACGACTGTCGAAGAACCTTTTGAACGACAGTCAATTGGTAACCAAGACCTGTATTCATTGATTCAAAAGATATAAATACTTACAGCTATTTGCAAGCCGGCAACGAAGCCTGAAGTATCGTATAGTGGGCAGACAACCCTTCCCGGAGGACAGTACATCCTTAACTCGAGAATAGGTCCCGGCGGTGGTTCAGTCCTGCGCCAACCGTCATTTTCTGCATCCTTTATGGTGCGCGGTATGCTGTAGAAGTATTCGATGTCCGCCAGGGCGTCTGACCAGCCGAATTTTACTGAATAATCACAAAGTTTCATTACGTAACGTTGTATACAAAATTGGTTGCTACATTTTACTGGTGGTAGGACCTCTTGTGAGTCCGCACGGGTAGGTACCACCACCCCACCTATTTCTGCCGTGAAGCAGTAATGCGTTTCGGCTTGAAGGGTGGGGCAGTCGTAACTATACTGAGACCTTGGAACTCATATCTCAAGGTGGGTGGCGCATTTACGTTGTAAATGTCTATCTATGGGCTAGAGTCAACACCAGGTGGGCTGTGACATCGTCCACCCAATTAAGCAATAAAAAAAAATTGGTAAAAGAAAATTAAATCTAATATATAAAATTCTCGTGTCACAGTTTTCGTTGCCACACTCCTCCGAAACGGCTTGACCGATTTTGATGAAAATTTTTATGCATATTCAGTAAGCCTGAGAATCGGCTACTATCTATTTTTCATACCCCTAAGTGATTAGGGTTGTCCACCCCTAACATTTTTTTTTTATGTGGACATTTTTTTTGTTATAATGAGGTATTATGTGGTTGAATGAGGTTTTGTTATTTTTATTATATATTCCCTCATCGTTCACAGCACTACATACCTCTTTCACTCATTTACCACATCCTTACACACTTACAATAAGTTAGTTTTTATTTCTACACTAGAAATTCCCTAGAAATCTTATGTATGGCAAAACAATGTTTGCCGGGTCAGCATTATATAAAAATGAATTGCTGTTCGTTAGTCTCGCTAAAACTCGAGAACGGCTGGACCGATTTGGTTAATTTTGGTCTTGAATTATTTGTGGAAGGCCAGAGAAGGTTTAAAAGGTAAATAAATATGAAAATGCTCAGCATTAAATAAAAATAACAATTTTGTTTTTCCTTTGATGTGTCCCCCGTCAGACGGATTCCTTTTGTTTATTTTAAGTTTATTCTACACAGAATTTTAGGTCTTTTTTTTTTATCGATTGAGGCACTACGAAGTGTGCCGGGTCAGCTAGTCACTCTATAAATATTACGCTGTCTTTAGGTCAGTTATGTTAGTTCAAAAAGTGAATTTAGTTTTATTACGTAAAGTTACGTACAAAATTTCGTGCTATTTGATAAAAGAAAATCAAACCGCTGTCTATAAACATTACACTGTCTTTATGGAAGTTAATTTAGTTTTGAATACGCTCAGTGTGCTTCCAGAATCGAGCAATATATTTATTTAGTGATATATATAATTATGTACATAGGGACATTTGTTGATTGTGTTACATCTTGAATTCGCGTGATGTGCTTTTGTGTTCACAACAGTCTAGATGACTATAAACAAACAGTTTGTAAATATGATTTCATGATTATTAATTGGCTTACCCCGGAGACCGTCGTACTGGAATCCTGAAACAAAAAGGAGGAGGACTTCACTATATGGAATTCCATAATGTTCCAAAAATAATCTTTTTTTTTTTTTTTTTGTGATTGAAAGTTTACTGGTGGCCCGAAGGCCTTTCCAGTTTCACCAGGACAGGTGGGCGAGCAAAGGCTCAGCCAAGAGGGGTGGGATTTGCTAACAACTGCCCGAGCGCCTCCGAAGGAGACCTAACTACTCAAGAGCAATTGTTTCGCGAATGAATCTACTACCGGATCGGAATCGCGACCCGCTGAGAAGATCCGGCGAGAAACTCAGCGGGCTGATGCATGGGTTAGGTTGCACGTCGACCTCTTTGTCGAGTTCGACGAGTACGGTTACCGGGGTCCCTAAGCCTGCCCCTAGTATTAGAGCTGAAGGCATCTAATGCAAAGGTTATTGGATCTGATGGATCCGTAAGGACGTGTCTAGGGCGTCGACGGTGACTGGCTCCTGCATGATCAGGATTCGGGGAGTAGTCAGCGGCGGCAACGATAAGGCGATTATCATGACGCATAGCCTTATCGAAGTATCGTTCCGACGCTGACTTCATGTATTTCCGAATTGATTCGAGGCCCAGGTCGTCGTGTAGGTCAACGTTCCTCACGAACCACGGAGCCCCGACAGCTAACCTGCAAAAGCGGGATTGTAGGGATTGGAGGGTGTCTATGTGTGTGCGGGCCGCGTGAGCGAACACCACACTCGCGTAAGTCATGACGGGCCTTATGCAAGTTTTGTAAAGTGTCACCTTGTTCCGAAGGGACATTTTACTCCGCTTACAGATCATGGGGTAGAGTCTACCGAGAATAAACGCGGCACGGTCACGGACTGATTTTATATGCGGGCGGAATGTCATCGATGCATCCAGGGTAACGCCCAGGTACTTGACCTTCCTGGCCCAGGGTATGGGTTGTCTAAAGAGAGTAATCGGGGGTGTGAGATTCCTCCTCCTAATCCGGGAGGAAATCCGTGTGGAGTTTCCCCTCTGAAATAGCACCGCAGTACTTTTCGCTGGGTTGATGTCTATGCGCCATTTTCGGAACCACTGTCCTAGGGCTAGGGCTGCGCTCTGAAGCTTCTTCGCGATTAGGGACTTATTTCTACTAGAATAGTAAACAGTCGTGTCGTCGGCGAATAAAGCTAAATGGGTCGGCGGCGACCGGGGAATATCGTTGACGAATAAGCTAAATAGGAGGGGTGAGAGGACAGAGCCTTGCGGGACTCCAGCTGTGAGAGGTCGTGGGGAGGAGCGGGTTCCCTCGACTCGATATCGAAAAGAGCGGTTCGTCAAGAAGTCCCGTATGATGAGCACGAGACTATCCGGCACGCCCATGTTGAATAGTTTGAAAATCAAACCGTTGTGCCAGACTTTGTCGAACGCTTTTGCGACGTCGAAGAAGAGAGCTCCCGTGTATAACGGTTTTGGTCGATTAAGCCCCACAAGAATGTGCTCCGTGAGGCGGTGCACCTGTTGAACGCATGAGTGATTTGTACGGAATCCGAATTGTTCATCGATAAGAATGCCCTTGGATGAGACGAAGTCTCTGAGGCGTTTGTAGAGCAGACGCTCATACAGTTTGCCTAGAGACATGAGGAGGCTAATCGGGCGGTAGCTCGTCGGATGATTTTTTGGTTTACCGGGTTTATGTATGCCGATAACGTCCGCTTCTTTCCACACCGCGGGAAAGATACAGTTCGCCATAGCGGCATTGAAAATAGATGCCAACATCACGATGAGTTGGACGGGTAGAAGTTTAATAACGCGGTTAGATATACAGTCGGAACCGGGAGCCTTGCGAGGACGTAGGTCTTTGATCAAGTCTTTAACTTCTATCGGGGTGACGGGTGGTAACGCATCCGATGGTGGCAAGGAGGCTCTGCGTTCTACCTCACTGTCTACTAATTCTACATGAACAGGGTCCACGGATTGAGTGCTGGGCGTGCACTGGGTTTGCAATGTATCGGCCAGCAGCTCTGCTTTTTCGTCATCATCGAACGCCGCGAGTCGGCCTGAGGGGCCTACGAGGGGGGGCATAGTTACTACCGTATCCGATTTGAGAGTACGAGCTAAGCGGTAGTAAGACCTTTGGGAGGGCGCGAGTCCTTCTAAGAAATCAGACCATCTGGCATCTCGGACTTCGGCGATGCGAGACTTTACGTCGCGTTGTAGGGCACGCATTCGAATACGATTTTCCGCGGTAGGATACCTGTCGTAGGCGCGTATCGAGGCATTCTTAGCTCTAAGGAGTTCCCTAATATCGTCGGACAATTTGAAGCGGTGAAGGAAGTCCTCCGCTACAACTTGTTTCGATGACCTATCTAATGTCGAGGTGATGTGTGACGTTAACATGTCTATGGCTTCAGCGGTATCCTGAGGAGACGGGATAGAGTCCGGGTTAAACGGGAGCGATGGTGGATCAGATTCAGCCAGGCTGATGCCCAGCGTGTGCCAATCCACCACAGTCCTCGTGACGGGAACGGAATCGGGAGCGCGACCGAGCTTCATAACGACGGGACGGTGGTCTGAATCTAACTCTGAAACTACTTCGATCGAGTGTAAGCGCAGAGTTACGTTTTTTAATAACGCTATGTCGAGTATATCCGGGCGATGCGCGATATTTAGCGGGTAGTGAGTCGGGGTTAGCGGAGCGACGATATCGAAGGCGAGATCATCGACTAACGCGTCAAGCCGCCTGCCATTCGGGGTTGTGGTGTGTGAGTTCCACCTAATGTGTTTACAATTTAGGTCGCCCGCCAGAATGACAGAGCTCCCCATACCGAGCAGCGCCTCGATATCACTGCTTAGAACGATCTTATCCGGTGGAAGATAAACGGACGCGATAACGATCGGCGCGTGTCCCGTCAGTGAGATTCGGCACACTGATGCTTCGATATTAGCGAGCGCGGGAGGATCGAGCGGGACGCAATGCAGGGCTCTTCTATAGTAAATGACGGTACCACCACCACGGGCAGAGAGCCTGTCGTTCCTGACCATGTTATAGTTCGCGATTTTAGGGTCACGGCGCGCGGGCTTAAGTAGGGTCTCCTGCACTAAAAAGATATCAATTTGGTGGTCACGCAAAAAGTCAGAAACCTGATCACGTTGATTTGCGAGACCGTAAGCGTTAAAAAATCCTATCGTTACGGATAGGGGCTTTATTCTACTTATATACGCCATTGATTACCGGCGGAGTGAGGGGAGGACGTACGTATTTAATGACGCGTATACGTCGGCGTATTCCTGCACAACGGCGATAAAGTGTTGTGCAGTGGAGGCAGCGCGAATGGCGTCGCCCAAAGCGTTAACGCGCTCAAAGTTGATCGACTGAAAGAAGTCGATCGCTAAAGCGAGATTGTCGGACGCGGTCGGAGGGCAAGTCGCGGGAGAGGGACGAGTCGCGGGGGCGGGACGAATCGCGGAGGAGGGAGTTGTAGCCGTGTTCGTGTACGGCAGCGGTTTTGCCCAGGCCGAGACACTGGGCACCGCCGCCGGAACGAACGCTGGCTTAGCCTGCGACGCAGAGGGTGCTGAGGCTTTGATGTCTGGGCCGGAAGCTCGGAGGCGGTTTTGGCGGGCGACGCGGCGATTTATTTTAGGGGCTCGGGGGCAACCACGGTAATTCGCGGGGTGACCCTGTGTTCGACACAGGACGCAGCTAGGCGGTTCCGTCGCGGTTTTTTGGTCGCGAGCGCAGAGGGCCGTGGCGTGATCGCCCAAACACTTAACACATCGGGGGCGCGCGTGACAGTTACGGGAAGAGTGCCCGTACAATTGACAGTTATGGCACTGGCTAGGAGTGCC
This sequence comes from Bombyx mori, assembly GCF_030269925.1. NCBI lineage: Eukaryota > Metazoa > Arthropoda > Insecta > Lepidoptera > Bombycidae > Bombyx > Bombyx mori. Next base: position 10,008,953 of record NC_085131.1, on the reverse strand, counting down.
TTTTTTATGGGGGGCTTCGACAGCGATACCAGAGAGCCTACAGACGGTCTGTGTGTTAAAGATTTTCTTACCCTCGGGGGTAGGCTGGAGAGCGACTAGAACCATATTATATGGCTCCCTACCGCGACCAGTGTGCATACGGTGCACAGAATTCACTGGTAGGCCTTGTTCTAACAGGTCGGCTTTTACGAGCTCTACATCTAACTCTTTAGGGATTCCGCGTATTACAACGCGGAGTTCGCGCTCCTCCTGGAGCGTATACGTATGGAAACTTATACGCTCCTTACGGAGGTAAGAAGAGAGGGCCCTATGGTCGTCGGGTGTTTGAACCTTAATTTGAATGCCGTTCGCGAGGTTACGGGCATTCGTGAAATTTATATTTTTGGCCTTAAGGGCCAGGCAAACTCGATCCCAAGCTGCCTTCTCCTGAAGGATAACCGGGGGAGGGGTCTGGGTTTTATTTTGTGCCACCGGACGCGGCGACGGAGTGGCACGGGCTGGGGGCGCAACGGGAGTCTGAGGGCGGGGGCGCGACGCGTTCACGGCTTTGCTAATTTTAGCGGCCGCGGGAGCTCGAGACTCCGCGGCACGCTTCTTACCCTTCTGTACCAGGGTGAATCCATCCGTCGATGAGGCGGGGGCGAGGTCGACCTCCATGTCCGAGTCAGAGTCGGAGCACGAGGAGGCGGGTGCAGGCGACCTACGAGCAAGTGTAGGTGTTTTAGAGGGCGCGACGGAGGCCGCGGATGATCGCTCAGCTGAAACGATGGTCACGGCGGACGACGCAGCAGCTTTTCTCGCCAGTATAGGCGACACGGGAGCGGCAGGCACGACAGAGGCTGCGGTGCTCAATGCAGAAGCTCTGCACGCAGGTACAGGCGACGCAGGAGCAGCGAGCGCGGCGGAGTCCTCGAGAGGGCTCGCAGTGTGATTGGCCTTGAAGGCCAAAAACTCCGAGGCGAGCTGTGGGTGGCGAAGTCGGAGGAATTCCGCGAATACAGCGTCCATGATCGCTGAGTACCCAGGTGGGGCGGCCCCGGGTCTTGAAAACACTCGCCTTGCGGCGAGGCCCCAACTTCTCGGACCTGAGCGGTTCTATTGAACACAGGTGGCAATGCGGCGCGATTACTACAGGACAAAGAAAAATCACAACAAAACAGAAATTACGAAAAGAAACAAAAACAAATAAATACTTGCAGGAAACCACTTTGTCGGCAGATGTACCACGAACACAGAAACAACAAAAGGAAACAAAACAAATAAAAACTTCCAGAAAGAGCACTTAGTCGGCAGATGTACCACGAACACAGGCCGCGCGAACAATGGCCGGGCTAACAAAAGCCGGGCGAACAAAGACCGGGCGATCGAATGGACGATGAGCACGTCCGCACGTGACGGGTGCCTCTATCGGAATGACCAAAAATAATCACTACGACGTGGTGACTATTATATATTCTTCCTATATTGAAAAAAAAAAGAATTGGCCCTTTCCTTCATGAATTTTATTGTCTTTTGACGGACAATTCGTTAAAAGTATTTCAATAGAATTACTTGCGCGTGACGTTCTCACGTATGTAATACGTACTGGAATAATAATCCATTAAAATTTAATCCACGTATTTTTCAAGCCGGCTTTTCCCCTAGTAATTTCGATAAAAATACCTCTCTCAAAAAATCGTCTGTGGTATAGTCTCTCAAAAACTCTTTTAATGCTCGAAATAATAGCTAAATATGAATTAGTTACATCGTTAATACAATAGTTCGTTTTTAATCTTTAAAAGGATGTCAAATACTTTTAAAATATGATTTTTTAAAGCTAATTAAAAGTAGGCAGGTAGCATTTATTAAAAATAAAAACAACTCTATGAAACTATAAAACTTAGATTAGATTCGTTTAGTTAAATAAAACTTGGTAATGATATGTATATGTCGCAGGCAATTTGTATGATTCCGCCGTTTACAAACGGCGTCGTCATTTTAAAAACGCTCGCCAGTATGTAAAATGCCGAAGGCAAAATGATAACTCGTTCAATTGTTATAATTTCGACATTGGTTGTAGTTTTAGGGTGACCATAATAAAATGTAGTTTATAATAATTATCAGCCTTTATTTCCGCAATCAAGTACTAATGAAGATTTCAAGTAAGACTAAATTATGTGCTTTGTTCTCTTGAAGTACTGGCCTAGTTAAAATATTTAAATAACAAAACAAAATTTAAATGACAATAATAAAACTTATATGGATAATATGACACTTTCAAATAAAAACAAACAGGTCATTTATGTAAAATCATATTTTGTAGTCTGAAGTATTCATCATTCTTAGAAGACATTTCCCTAAATTAGTAAATGAAGATTATTTAAAAAATTAACGTTTCTTGATTTATTTTTAAATAAAAAGTAACAAAAGTAACAATAAAAATGTATATTACTTATTTGCGCATGTCCCATTTCATGACTAAAAAACACCAAGGCATTATAATATTTAAGTTACAAAGCAGATAAATTGACATAACGATACGAATAAATCGATCGCTTTTCTCTCAATAATAATCCTTCATTCAATCTATCAGGATACTGAATTTTGTCTCGACCACCATGTCCGTAACCTCTATGAATCTCTAACAATACATCGTAATATTCTTCTAACGGTATTACACGAACGGTTGGACTGCCAAGGCTATTCCTTTTTAAATAAGGCAGTCCAATTCACTGATGCTCATAACCTCGAATTTTTTTGACCTGCAGGAGTCCTCCGGGAACCAGATTCTGTGGCCACCTTAGCCTTTTTTAGGTGCCGGATAACCTCAAAAATTTTACTATTTGTCCAAAGCTTTTTTACAGCTTCCGTTTGAGAATTGTATATTTTTTTTAATTCACTATAATATAAAGCTTTAAAATCTTCTAAAATGTCTTCTCCACACGAAATATTTGCAGTTTTCAGTTATTTTTTGAGACACAAAATGACGCCATTGTTATTGTTTTGATCAACAGTGGCGCGCGTGGTAAAAAAATGAACTAAATACTTCAATTTGCCGCGGCATTATGAAAACGGCGTTTGAATTGTCGATGTTATGTTGTGGCATATTATAAAGTGACACGGCAATATACATTTTGCCTTCGGCATTTTACATAATGGCGAGCGTTTTTAAAATGACGACGCCGTTTGTAAACGGCGGAATCATACAAATTGCCTGCGACATATACATTCTAAATAATTTTGCATTTAAATATATTTTTTTAGTCTACCTACTGCTAATATCTTCGAAGGGTTATATGTTGATTTCACCGAATGCGTAGACGAGCTCACAGGACTCAGCCTAAGAGAATTTAATAAAATAAAATACTAAATACTATCAATCTTAAAGGTAGTGAAGTAGTTGTGTACACATTAAATAAGATTATTACACTATTGATATCCATAACAAAGAGGCCATAGACCGCACAATCAATGTCTTTCACATCGATTACTATAGAATACAGAAACTACTAGAATTGCTTTTGGTTGATAGACGAGACGGTATTGTAACTAAAACGCAAAACGTTAATTCAATAATAATCTACGTACCGTACGAATAAGAGCCGAGTACAATAATAATCACGAGTTTTGAATCCATATCGCTTGTTCAACACTACGTTTGTTATGTGATCGCGAACTGACCGCCAACTCACAACACAACGGACTGCGCTCGCGTCGCGTATCCCCTCAATTGATTAAGTACAAGTACCTACACTTGGGAGAGCAGACAATCGTTCTATTATATTTGTAAACTATTATGTTATATAACAGGAAACACTGAGTACTTCATTTATTTAATATCTACGCCTGTACACATATTGGTTATTTTCTCTATTCTTTTACGGGTATGTATTGGCATATAATATGTTAGGTTTTATTAAGTAACCTTCAAATGTAATAAGCATTTAATAGTGGAGGTAGATTTAAAAAATGTGAAGCGAATCCTTTAACGAATTTAAAACACATTTTTACATTGTTGGCTGTTGGCTGTTGGTGAAAATATCCTGTAGTGCTTTCAGTTCTAAAATCCCGTGGTTGTGAGAGCTCAATTTCAATTATAGTGTGTTCTAATGTTTTCTGTGCAATATACTATATTTCTACTATTATTATTATTATTATTTTTATTTTTTACCGTTTCTGATAAATGCGTTATATTAATAAGTTGCCTATAACATAACTGTGCCGTTGTAACTATACTGAGACCTTAGAACTCATATCTCAAGGTGGGTGGCGGCATTTACGTTGTAGATGTCTATGGGCTCCAGTAACTACTTAACACCAGTGAGCCTATTCAGTCACCTACGCAATAAAAAATAATAATAAATAAATGTGTCTATGATTATATAATAATTTATATATGAATATGTATTTAAACATATAAGACATATGTGTAAATTTTATATTATTAGTATGATTATAGAACGGCGTTATATGTTACGTCTATGTACATTATGTATATCTACTGCGCGAGTGTTTGTATACGCACGTATATAATATTATTATTATTTTTCTTACTTCTCAAAAAGCAGTGCACCTACCACAGGACTCTCTAAGCCCTTGGTTGACTGGTAAAGAATGCCTTAAGCATTAAGTCTGCCGCTGCACTTTTGTGCATAGCTGAATTAATAAATAAACATATAAGTGTAAAAAAAATGAAAAGTGCCCACTCAGCTTCTTACCTTTTTTTAAGGCATTTTAAGTTAATCGATTGTTACTATGAGTGTTCGTAATCAAAATTTAAAAACAATATTAAAAGCGTATGCAGTTGATCACATTAAATCGGTGGATGCACAGAACCATTTAAAGGATATTATATCGTACAAAAAAATGTAGCTATTTCACAAGTACATCCATACATTTACCGCACTTCATATCTTTTTTCGAAATATTCCGAAAAAAATGTTTTGTTAATGTGTAATATGAATAAATAAAATAAATAAAGAATTGACGTTTTAGGGCTACGAGCTTAATATAGTAAATATGTATAACTTAAATAAATACGTAAAATGTATTATTATTTATGAATAACAGTGATGTAAATAGCTACAGCCTAAAGCGTCTGCTTATAAATATTGGCAACAAATAAATCGAGCCATTGCTATGAGGCGCCGAGCAGGCTCTGAGACTTTAACGATAGCCTGCTTGGCAGCCAGCCACTCGATAAGGTTAAACGACGGTGCCACTGGTTATGTCGTATGTCTCTTATATACATAAACGCAATAATATTATAGTTTTAAAACGAAAGGATTTTTTTTTTGTTTTTATTGCTTAGATGGGTGGACGAGCTCACAGCCCACCTGGTGTTAAGTGGTTACTGGAGCCCATAGACATGTACAACGTAAATGGGCCACCCACCTTGAGATATAAGTTCTAAGGTCTCAAGTATAGCTACAACGGCTAACCCACCCTTCAAACCGAAACGCATTACTGCTTCACGGCAGAAATAGGCAGGGCGGTGGTACCTACCCGCGCGGACTCACAAGAGATCTTACCACCAGGTTTTATAGTAATTCATTCGTTCTTTGATAACCATCATCTATCATTGATAACAAAGAGATTTAACGTGTCATCGTTATCATCCTCTGTAAAGATCGAAGAAATATGCATTCCTTAAATAATGGTATGAAAGAATTAGGTTTGTTATTACTTTTTTTATTGCCTTTGTAGGCAGACGAGCATACGGCTCATTTGATGGTGAGTGGTTACCAGTTACCGTCGCTCATGAGCGTCAGCAATGCCAGGGACAGAGCCAAGTCCCAGCCTACCGTTAATATTCAAAGCTTTTTACAGATTATGCACTACTAGCATTTCCGGAATCCATATACCCATGTTGTATATTTTGAAATATTCGAAAATTTGTTAAATTCGTTCGGTAATCGATTTAACAGACCTTAACCTTAGAAATAGAGTCAAAACCGTTTACTGCGACATCGGTTAGAACAACATGCCGGTTATAATAACCTAGAACAAAGGTCCCGGCTGAATGCTATATGACCGCCTTATTAAAAACATTGCTTTATACGACATTGCTTATAACGACATACCTCATAAAACGACCACATTTAACTAATATTTCGGAGAATTAGATCTGTTAGAACGACTGGCTAAGCTGTATTGTAAACAATTTGAATAGGTATCCACTTTTGTCTTCAATGGCTATTAAAGTCAGGAAAGAAAACAATAGGATTTAGTTTGGTGTAGGGTATTTTCTAATTCTTAGAAACAAAACACGTGCATGCAGTAGAGTCAAAGACCGCTTCTTCATATCTCTTCAGTTAGTTTATTACTTATCTATACACAAGACGCACCAAAACTTTGTGGAGTTATTCGTGAAACTTTCAAAATGTCGCAAAGAAAAAGAAAACAAATTAATATTGAAGAAAAATTGCGTATTATGTAAATATATTTTTCCAATAATTCCCTATCGATTTGTTTGTACTTGCACGATACACATTAAACATCACCGGTTGTTACGACTATCGGTTTTTACGACTGAATATGAGCAGTCCCTTCGATGTCGTTATAACAGATTTTGACTGTATATAAAATTGTGCCGAAAATCAAAGTTTATTTAACAACTATTTCGGTATAGTTGCTCCTGTTGGGTTTGAACAAGGGTTGCCTTAAAGACTTTACGAGTTCTCTTGGGTTTTATTCAAGGTATCGCCGACGTGAATTTCAAAGTGCGACCTCCTGGGAGTGTAGGCTAGAAGCTTAGGAATCCTTCATAAAATTTTCAAGAGGGCTGGGTCAATGCAGAAACTACGAGTAGTATAGTAAAAAAAATGTTGTAAAAAATGTTTTTGACAAAAAAAAACAAGTTTTGTTTAATGAGATGCTTTATGGAATTTCGATTTCATATTTTATCTTTACCTACTGCAACCTCGTCATTTGAATGTGAATTATTTGTAAGTTCGTGTTGTGTATGTGACAGCCTTATTCGGGAACGTTTTGAATTGCGTAGGCTAATGAAATACTTCCGAACTTCACTATTGCTAGTTACGGATGCCTTATTTGGTGTGATCGATTTTCAAAATAATTTACAATCGACTCTTTGAATTTTAGTGCAATTCATTCAATACAATTTGTTCAGAATTTATTTGCGTGAAGCACTTAGTACTATTAGTATGGAGGGTAGAAGTTACCATTAGCTAGTCCCATCTTGGCGACGTATTAAGGAAAAAAATTGTTAGTGGTAGACTATACCAAATAAATAAACTTACTGAAGGAACACTTTTCGAAAATTAAATTATAGGTTGAGCGACAGTTTCTTTACAAAAAGATTAATTAATAAAAGAGATTAAATAAAATATAATTAAAGAAATGAAATAATTTAAAAATTATTTTCAGATGCCCACCTAAGTTTAAATGGTTGTAACGATGGTATGCTATGGCTGCTAGTCAAAGGCTTAAAATCTGTCACAAGTTATGTACGTACTTGCTCTGTCTCTGTCACATTTATCGCTTCGTGACATTTCCATCGCTTTCGTAACAGCAAGAACAATAGAAGGTGGCGGGTTGGACAAACCAACCGGATTCTAAATTCATGTCATGAACTTATGAGTCGTGTCGGTACAGACCTTGGGGTGTATTTGTGAATGATTCATTCGTTACTGGGTCTTCCCATCTAGTTGCAATAGAAAATGCTGAAATTGCAAAACCATTTGTAATCAAGGGAAATAATGTTGTTTATTAGAATCGTGTAATAAAAATCAAACCCGCAAAATTATAATTTGCGTAATTACTGGTGGTAGGACCTCTTGTGAGTCCGCGGGGGTAGGTACCACCACCCTGCCAATTTCTGCAGTGAAGCAGTAATGCGTTTCGGTTTGAGGGTGGAATAGCCGTTATAACTATACTGAGATCTTAGAACTTACATCTCAAGGTGGGCAGCGCATTTACGTTGTAGATGTCTATAGGCTCCAGTAACCACTTAACACCAGGTGGGCTGTGAGCTCGCCCACCCATCGAAGCAATAAAATAAAAATATAAATCGACCTTATGAAAAAGTACTAACGAAAAACTTACTAAAAACTGGTTTTTGTATGTTTTTTTCCTACTTATGCTGATAGCCTTGAGCGGCTATTTCAGCTTCACCCTAACGTGTGTAGGTGAGCTCACGGGGCTCAAACCGGAGTGTTGCTAACACTGACCCTAGCAAGAGCAGTGCTTCGCAGAATCTACCACCCCACTGAGAAGATCCGGCGAGAAACTCAGTGGGCTGTGTCTATGGGTTAATTCGTTCGTCGAGCCCTTCGTCGCAAGCGACGGGTTCGACGAGGACGGTGGCCGGTGCTAGTGGTGCCTAAAAGCACCGTTAATGGATCGGGAGGGCTTTGTATGAGCTTATGTAACTCTATACAAAATCGCGTAAGATAGATCTATTTTTTCCTTTCGCTGGTAGCCTAAGGATTTATACCAGTTACTCACGAACCGGCTAGATCAGTAGATTAACAGTGTTTTTCCAATAGTTGTTTGTCATGATGACAGTTTTGACGTCCTAACACGATCAGCATGTGCATAGATATTGTTAATCAAAGACTGTGAAATGTTTAGTTGATAATGTCTACTGCTAATGAGGTGTAACTGATAGGGGGCCCACATTACCATAATTTACGAGTTGATTTAAGTAATCCACGGTCGCTTCGATTATATTGACCTAGTTTGTGCGCAGTCAGCTGATGTGTACAACAGATCGTAGACCGCGACTTCAGTCGCATGTTTATATTTTTAATTTTTCCATAAAATTTTAACATTTGTGGGAGGTTTAAACGACAAAGGGAAAATCTTCCACCGAGCGGGTGATATTGCTCGGTAGACCGACGGTCCGAATGTTGTTGTTTTTTTCTTTTTCCTACCTAAGCTAAGAGCCTTGAGAGGCTATATCAGCGTAACCTTAACTAGTAGGTGAGTTCACGGGGCTCAAACCTGACGTTGTTGCTAACACGAACCCTAGCAAGAGCAGTGCTTCGCAGAATCTACCACCGGATCGGAAACGCGAACCACTGAGAAGATCCAGCGAGAAACTCAGTGGGCTGTGTCTGAGGGTTAATTTACTCGTTGAGCCCTTCGTCGCAAGCGACGGGTTCGACTACGCCATAAGGCGATGAGTTTTCTAAAATAATGAGATACGTGTTATATGTTATCTTTTGAAGATTATATTTTACATATTGGTTCAATCGTTCCTAAAAACCGTCTATCCAAATATACTTAATCACTCCTTTACGTGTATAGGTAACTTATAAATAAAGTTCTTTTTTAGGAATATGCAGCTAAAACGTTTGCATTTCGGGCACAACTAACGGCCGTCTGGTGTAGTGGTAAGTGACATGGTCACTACACAAGGGGGTTGCGGGTTCGAATCCCGCCAAGGGAAGATATTTGTATGATAAATATAAATGTCTTTTCCAGGGTTATGGATGTATATTAAATATATGTATGTGTATAATAAAAATCTTACATTTATTTCCGTTATCTGGTACCTGTAACACAAGTTCTTTACGAACTTATCACGGGACCAGTTAACGCGACGTGATTGTTAGTAAATATTTATTTATTTATTTAACTGTATCCGCATTACTTTCACTCCTTAGACAAATATAGTTTTCTATTATTAATTATTTGCTGAAATAAGTAGTGAAATTTTGTGTGTGTGACAAAAAAATTTAACTCGTACAAAGTATTATTGCAAAACTATTATGTAAACGAGTTTGCCAACATGTGTTCTGAATAATACAAAATTCGTACTTTCAGGTGTTTCAATAATCGCCAATGGAGCGAGGTTCGGTTTGAAGGTTGCAAAACACTTGAGGGATTTCGCTGATATTATTATGAAAATTTTACATAAGTTAAATCACATTTAAGTACACTTAACTTAGACTGCAGCTAGCTGTAAGCTTTTTGTTTTCAAAGTCTCTTTTGTTTTCAACGAATGTACTCATAAGGTACGCGTCCATTAGCCGGCGCCGGACGCACCGCACGCAACGGATTTTATTTATTATATAATATAATTCATTCAATAATACATTTAATAATTTATACTTCATTTCGCAATAGATGACCGTTGAATTCAGTATTTCATTATAATTTCGCAATTAAGTAAATAAAATCTAGTCGTTGTAGTTGAAAAGTTAATCCAATGGTTTGTTAGTTGGATTTCACAATATTCAGATCGATAGAAAGTTTTATGGCAAATATATCGTGTTTACCTCGTGTTGTAATCCGTATAGCAAATAATTACAGGATGGCATCATATTGACACGCAAGGTAAGAACGTAATTGAACTTTGAGAACGATGTTCGATAATATATCGGCAGTCTGGTATTCTTGGTCAGAACTTGTCGTAGGATCCTGCCATTTCACAGCGAGAATGTTCTCCGGGATTAAATAAGCTTTAGAAACCTTGACAAACATTCAAATTGTGTGAAAAATTATGCAAGTGATTCTATAAACGCTGAAAACAACATGGGCTACGAGGCTTATGGAGAGTACTTAACGGTAGGCAGTGGCTTGGCTCTGCCCCTGGCATTGCTGGAGTCCATGGGCGACGGTAACCACTCACCATCAGGTGGACCGTATGCTCGTTTGCCTACAAGGGCAATAACCATAAGGGCAAAAACTTGTCTGTCCAATTTGTATAATTAAATTCTTGGATTTTAAATAATTTTGCATCCAGCCAAATACCCGGCTGTCACTCATTTAAACCGGCAATATCAAGAACACGGCTAATTTTTAATTATTACGATGAAATTTTACTCAAAGCAATGTACATTCATAATTAATTTAACAAATAGATACTTATTTATAAATACAAAAAGCCCGTTTGAGGAAAGCTCGTTTTCTTAAGGCACATCATTTGCATAATGTTGTTACTAACCTTATACTCTTTGCTAATTACGATATTTTTACTTGTCAAAAGTGAAGTCAGTCGCACAATAAATGTCGTTGCAACCACACACAGTTTTTCTTTACGGATAGTACGCAAACCAAATTGAAACTTAATTACATCATTCATATTGATAATATTCCATTGTCTGAACACTTTTGACATCAAAAGGGTAACACCAGGGCGATGTGAAATGTTTATTCCATGAAGTTTCAAAGCCGCAAGCTTTGTACATTAAGTTCACGTCATCCAAGCTCAGTAAATTTTTTAGACCAAGCCTTTTCGTGACCGATTTAATTGTGTCATTCATTTCTTTGCTAATCCCATAGAGTTTTTGTTCCGTGTATGTCAATGGATTACTTGATAAATTCTTGTAAAAATATGTTGTTACTAACCTTATACTCTTTGCTAATTACGATATTTTTACTTGTCAAAAGTGAAGTCAGTCGCACAATAAATGTCGTTGCAACCACACACAGTTTTTCTTTACGGATAGTACGCAAACCAAATTGAAACTTAATTACATCATTCATATTGAGTCGCACAATAAATGTCGTTGCAACCACACACAGTCCTTCGAGCCGGATCAATATGAATGATGTAATTAAGTTTCAATTTGGTTTGCGTACTATCCGTAAAGAAAAACTGTGTGTGGTTGCAACGACATTTATTGTGCGACTGACTTCACTTTTGACAAGTAAAAATATCGTAATTAGCAAAGAGTATAAGGTTAGTAACAACATACCGCCCACCAAAGGACTACTAAGTTCTTTCTAAATCTATTGCACTAATTACAACGTCAAGGTGACTTCAAAACAATATTCTACAAAACGAAATAAAGGTTGCTTAAATACTAGACATCATAATACAATATGCTTAACTTGAGACTTAGTATTAATTTAATAATAATATTATTGCTACAGTGACATTGGTAGAGAATCTTGACAAAATTACAAGATGACATTTCACCGAGTGGAATCCACCGGCAAACGACATAATTTTGCTATTGATCTTTTTGTCACAGCACTGCCACTTTTCACACTGTAAACTCTCGTGAGATTATCAGGACCTGGGTGCTTCTCGACTATTCTTCCCAAAGACCATTTTCCAGGCGGCAAGTAATCTGTTTTTATCAAGACTATATCTCCAATTTTAAATTCTTCCTCTCTTCTTAGCCACTTAGGACGCTGCTGCAGTCTGGATAAGTACTCGTCCTGCCATCGCCGCCAAAAATCATTTACCAGCTTTTGTGTATGTTGCCATCTAGATAAATGATGTACCCGAACCTCCTTCATGTTAGGCGATGGTACGACGATAGGAGCTTCTCCAATTAGGAAATGCCCGGGTGTCAATGGGTTTAAATTTTCTATATCTGTGTCATCCAGCGGACATAACGGTCTCGAATTTAAACAAGCTTCCACTTGGCAGAGAATGGTGCTCATTTCTTCAAATGTAAGGTGAGTTTTAAGGATCCTTTTTAAATGAAATTTTATAGACTTAACTCCCGCTTCCCATAATCCGCCAAACGTAGGACTGTAGGCTGGAATAAAATGCCATTGGGTACCTTCTGCAGCAAGCTTTTCTGCTATGTTTCCGGGGAACTGTAATTGAGCCTCGTTCCAGGCATCTTGCAGTTCCTTATCAGCTCCTATAAAATTTCGACCTTGGTCACTCCAGAGGTGACAGCATTTGCCTCTTCTGGACACAAAACGCTTAAAAGCTCCGATGAAGGCTTCTGAAGTTTGATCACTAACTAGTTCAATGTGGATCGCCTTAGTAGCCATACAGATGAAAATACATACGTAGGCCTTGACTGTCTTACATCCTCTGAACCGTGACATCAAGATGTGAAACGGCCCTGCAAAGTCAACCCCACTGTTTATAAATGGTCTTGATGGGTTTACTCTCTGCTCCGGTAAGTCTCCCATTAGTTGGGTTCTTGTAGTAGCATTCATTCTGGCGCATATTAAACATTGGTGTACATGTTTCTTTGTTATTGATTTTGCCCTTAAGATCCAATATTTTGATCTGAGATAACATAGCATTAACTGAACCCCTCCATGTAGTGTTTTGATATGGGCGTCAGCAACGATCAAGTGTACTAGGGTGTTGTTATTTCCAAGAATAATTGGGTGTTTTCGGTCATCAGGCAAGTTAGTATGTTTAAGGCGACCGCCCACCCTGAGGATATGATTCTCATCCAGGTATGGGTTTAGCGATCGTAATTTACTTTTTCTTCTAACTTGTTTCTTATCTCTTAGCCAATCTATTTCTTCTTTGAATTCTTGTTGTACTAACTTAATGCATGTGATAAGCGCCTCTTCAAATTCTTGTGTAGTTATTTCCTTGCTCGTACTTAAATTACTTTTGTATCTTAAAAATCTTTTACAGTAAATAATAGTTTTTAGTAATTCTGGTAACGTATCAAAATCTTCAAACTGAGCGGTTAAAGGTTTTAGTTCTTCTGCATTGTGGTAAGTATTTAATTTTATTGTTTTCATTTCTAATTCTGTTTCTGTTATTCCTGGCTTACTGTATAATATTTCTTTTTTGCATAACCACTTGGGCCCTGTCCACCACAACTCTTTCTGTTTCAAGTCCGCCAGCAGCATGCCTCGCGACCCGATGTCTGCAGGATTCTCTTCCGAAGCTACATGGAACCATCGATGTGTGTTTACATTCTCTACAATTTCTACGACCCGGTTTGCCACGAATGTCTTCCATCTATGAGGATCACCAGATAGCCATGCAAGAACAATTGATGAATCTGTCCATGCATAGATGTTAGAAGTAGGTATACGCATTGCATTTTCTATTTGCTTAAGTAGCCTTGCTAATAACAGCGCCCCACATAACTCCAGGCGTGGTAGAGACACGGTACGGAGTGGTGCCACTCTAGTACGGGCAGCTAATAGATTGGTGAATACTGAACCATCTTCCCTCTTCACACGAATGTAAGCTACCGCAGCATAGGCTTTCATGGAAGCATCGCTGAAACCATGAACCTCGATGTTTTCCATCTGTGTGCTTACTGTGTTTAGCCATCTTGGAATACCTATCTCTTTTACATGTTCAAAGTCTTCTCTAATTGTCAGCCAATCGTGTAACAGCGATTGGTTAATCTTATCATCCCAGCCAATCGGTTCTAACCATAGCCTTTGTATGAGTATTTTAGCCAAAATTAAGCTAGGGGCGATCCATCCCAGTGGGTCAAAAAGTCTTTGAATATCAGATAGTATGCCTCTCTTAGTAATACTGCTTGACCTTGCTGGTAAGTTAACCTTGTATTGAAATTGATCCGTGCCCAGGTTCCATATCAAACCTAGGGCTTGTACTTTTCCATCCAATTTAAAATCCAACTGTGCTCGAGATGTACGTTTGTTTGGTTCTATAGATTTCAAAAATTCAGCAGAATTGGATGACCATTTTGATAATACAAATCCACCTTTCTGTAGAATATTATCTATTTCTTGTGCTCTCTTTATGGCTTCAGGAGCACTGCTGTCCCCCGACATTAGATCGTCCATGTAAAAATCTTCTTTAATAATTCGAACAGCCATTGGATGATTTCGACCCTCATCGTCCGCCACCTGATGAAGCGTTCTTACAGCCAGGTGAGGAGCCGCCGCTGTACCAAATGTAACACGAAGCATACGATATTCTTTAATCGGGTCTGTATCATTCTCTCTCCACAAAAGGCGTTGATATCGATCGGCGTCTTCTTCATAAAGTAATATTTGCAGGTACATCTTTTGTATATCACTTGCATAGCAAACACGATGTAATCTCGATCTCATAAGTATGTTCCTTAAGTCCTCTTGCAGTTGCGGACCTACAAGCAATTCATCGTTTAGAGAAACGCAGTTAGAGCCCTTCGCTGAAGCATCAAATACTACGCGTGTCTTAGAAGTTTCTCTGTCTGCGTGTACCACGGCGTGATGAGGTAAGTATACTGATTTTCTCTCATTTATTTCATTCTTAGGTATTTCTTCCATGTAGTTAGCTTTTATGTATTCTTGCATGACCTTTGTATAATCTTCTTTCAGTTTAGTTTCTTTCTTAAATCTTCTTTCTAGCTGAAGTAACCTCTTTCTAGCTATTTCTTTCGTATTTCCATCAATCGAAATTGGATTCTTTGTATTAAATGGCAGCCTTACTAGATATCTTCCTTCACTATTTCTCGTATGTGTGCCTTCATATATTGTTTCACATAGCTTTTCTTCCTTTGTTAATATTCTCTTTTTATCATTGTCAATTTCCCAGAGGGATTTCAACATATGATCTATATGGACTTGATGATGAAGGACCAGAAATGATTCATTTTCACTGTTATTATCGATTTCTCCGAAGAGGATCCACCCCAGGTTGGTTTCTTGGGCACATGGAGAACCTGGAGGGCCCTTAATAAGTGTTGGTTGCACAATCTGTGCATACTCTTTAACACCAAGAAGTAAGTCTATAGAACCTGGTTTGAAGTAGTCTGGATCTGCCAGGTTGAGTCCTTCTAGATGTGGCCAATGTGTGACAGTTACAGCTTTGGAGGGGATCTTCGTGGTCAACTGTTTACTCATAACATATGCTTGTATGTTGATTTCGAAGCTTGGATTCCAGCGGGAGCCAATCTTAAGTTGAACCACGTGATCAACATTAGTCCTAGTAGATCCCACCCCGATAATACTTCCTCTCGCTGATTGCCTGGTAAGTTTGAGCATTTGAGCCGCCTTCTCGCTTAAAAATGAAGCCTGCGAACCTTGGTCTACTAGCGCACGAAGAACAACGGTTTGGTTATGCTCGTTCCTCGTTAAAACCATCGCTGTGGCTAGTAGTGCTGTGCTTTGTTTAGTACTGTGATGTGACGCCACCATGCTATTTATAACCTCTTCTTTCTCTTCTACCCCGTGGTGAGATGCACTCGGTTGATTCCTTTCCTCAGTTTGTGCCGAGTCTTGATGGCGGTGGAGAAGAGTATGATGCCGTCTTCTACATAAGCGACAGGACATTTGTAACTTACACTGGTAAGCAGAATGCCCAGGCACCAAACAGTTAAAACACAGATTGTTAGTCTTGACATAATCAGATCTTTCTTTAGGTTGCAGTTTGGTAAAATTCTTACAATGACATAATGTATGTTTTTCTTTACAGAGCACGCAAGTTCTTTCATTTGGCTGTGACGTGGTGGCTGTGGCAGTTACTAAGTGTGAACGTTCTCTTACAGGTTTGTCACGGCTGCTACAAGTCCCTGACACGGACAATACAAGTTCTAAGGTACGGTATCTTGACTGCAGGAAATCTTTGAAATTCTCCCAAGTTGGTAGTTCGTCCTCTGATTTTGAATAAGCTGTCTGCTCCCATTCTTTGTGAGACTCCGGGTCTAACTTCTGTATCACAAGGAATACAATTATAGGATCCCAGGAGCTCGTAGCTATATTTAAATTTTCTAAATTATTCAAACAATCTGTCGTGACGTCTAATAAATTTTTTAATTGATTTGTAGACTGAGAACTAATTTTCTTCTGATTAAATAATTTCTTCAAAACTGAGTTAATTATTAATCTTTTATTTCCATACCTTGACTTCAAAATATTCCATGCTTTTTTATAATTGTTTTCCGTGACTTGAACAGGTTTTAATAATGTTTCTGCCTCGCAGCTGACTGTACTCTTAAGATAATGTAACTTTTGTACGTCACTTAAAGCCGGGTTCTTATCCACTAAGGAGGTAAATAGGTCTTGAAACGTAGGCCAATCTTCATAGTTTCCAGTGAATTTAGGTAATTCTATTCTCGGTAACCGAACAAGGTTTTCGGTATCCGCAATAATCTTAGAATTATTTGGTGAGGACGTTAAAGTACTCGGCGCGGCTGCTTGTGTGAAAGATTGCAAAAGATCTTTTAAATCGGCTAACAAGACGAGATACAAATCTTCGAACACGAAGTAATCTTCATTTTGAAAATATGGTAACTCTTGTCTTTGTTCTTTCGGTGTTATTTTTACCAATTGTAGATGCGTTTGCTTAAATGTAGTCCAATATTCTTCGATACATTTGATTCTTGCTTCTACATAACCTCTTGTCAATCTAGCTTTTGGACATTTCTTCAAATTAATTTGAGTTTTGTTTAAGAGCGCAGCGGTATCTTCTAAAACGTTCAAAAGTTCATCCATAGTACCGTCCAACCAGAAAACGGAATAAAATTGTAATATTTATAAATTATGTATAAATTATTTGTCTTTAAATCACTGGAATGTGGTTTACGGCTTACTGGAAAACAATATTTTCACTGGCCGGCGTCCATCTTCGATAGCTTGTATATTCAAAAAATCCGCTCGAATTTGACCAATATGAATGATGTAATTAAGTTTCAATTTGGTTTGCGTACTATCCGTAAAGAAAAACTGTGTGTGGTTGCAACGACATTTATTGTGCGACTGACTTCACTTTTGACAAGTAAAAATATCGTAATTAGCAAAGAGTATAAGGTTAGTAACAACACATAATCTTATTGTTCGTTCTCTCGGAGAGGGTGGGTACGTGCAGAAACGAATTTTAATCTTGTGAGAGAGTCGCTCCATTACGATTCTATTGTTTTATATTAACAATGATATTCGAAGTCAATTCTCATGTCAAATCGGCTTTTCTAAATTATAGATTTTTGCAATCGTCATTCGTGAACTTCATTTGTTCGTGATTTTGAAATGAAATTGGTGATTATTTCATTTAGGCTGTATAATTACAGAATCGCGGCATTTCCACTTCTAATCACAAAGCATAAAGACCATATTTTATAAAAATGTAAAATCAATGAATGATTTTACCGCATTTTTATCTCTGGTATTTTTTTTTTGTTTTCGCGGGACGTACACAATTATAATATATACTTTTACGGCTTAATGTCGCTCCATTCCATGTGGATTCAAGTAGGCCTATACATTTTTAATAAAAAATACTCTCATTTTATATAGTATTTTATTTGGTAAGAGAGTGTTAACTATGAATGTGGAATGCTATAGAGGAAGAGGTAGACTTAAGAAAAATGGAAGGATTGCGTAAAGACAATATGTGTAAGAGAGGAGTGAGCGAAAAAATGATATATTTTAGAGAAGTATGGAAGGAGAAAACATGCTGGGTCAACGGCAGTTGACTGGAAGAATGGCAGGAGAATGATGATTTTATATGGTATTTGACCATTGTATCTCAATAGTCCGTGACCGCGTAAACTGTGAAGATATATTCAATATGATATTTAAAATCGTATTAAATATATTCGTGACATTATACATTACATTTAAAAAAAGAAACTCGTCTTTGAGAAAACAGTGTTCTGTTTTTACTGATATCGGTGACTCAAATAGATATGAGCAGGGTAAAATGGCGTACAAATACTTACTTGATGCGTTGAGCAGTGTGACGTTGACAAATCGCGGAGAGGTCTCGTCGGATCGTACACGATTACACCGCTCCTCCATCAATCTCCTGTCTCCGGAGTTATCGAGCGCGATCCACTTACTAAGGACACTCGAATCTTTAAGCCGACACATTCAAAGAAATGAGAGCTCTATTTTAACAACGACTTAGTAAAAGAAGAGAAGTAAGAAACAGTTGATCTTCCATAGGTATTCTCTTTCATAGCGATTTTTATGGCATCAACGGGTAAACGAGCTTGCGGCTCATGTGATGTTAAGAGGGTACCAAAGCCCACAGACACCATAAAGTGATTACCGCCACCTACCAAGAACTTTGAGGTCTGAGTATCAATTATACAGGTCGTAATGATTGTACCGACCCTCAAAACGGGACTTATTAATACTTCGCTTCAGAAATAGGCAGGGTGGTGGTACTTCCCACAAGACGCCCGGAAACCACTTTCTAATAGGAGAGTCGTGTTATCTTTCTTCCATACATGCAATACATATGTACATAAATAAACCAACCAACACATTTATATATTCAACAGATTCTATACGTTCTACCATTTCTTGATATATTTTACCTAAATGACAGAGTAGTACTAAGTAAAAAAAAAACGTCTTTACAGATTCATCCGATCTACTAAATAATACTTTATTAGACGCGTGCAGATTTAGCATTAGGAGCAGGCTTCGGAACCCTGGAAACGATAAAATCTAAATAGATAAAAAAGCTTAATTATCGAATTCAATACATCTGTATATTAATACGTGAAGCAAAACTTTGTATCCCTTTTTACGAAAATTGCGCGGACGGAGGAGTATGAAATTTTCCACACTTATAGAGAATATAGAGAAGAAGTGTACAATGCTAATTTTTTTTTAAAATAATGCATAAAAGATACATTAAATTAACAAAGAAAACATTACACACACTACATACCATGTATTTGACGCACACACGCATGTATACTATTTACTGTCAAATTTTTGTTCTTGGCGTCTGTTGTCAAATTGAGAATAGATTAAACATTGTTTGTCTTTGTTAATATTTTTTATAGTGTAGTCTTCATAGATTATACACTTATTATATTTGAGTAGTCTTGGCGAAATTTGTGATTATAGAAGTATAAAATACAATCATAATAGTATACAAACTTACAATTCCAATTAATTATAGTCGAATTTCGACTACTGCGGGACCTTTAGTTCTTTATAACTTTGGAACCGTGTGGTTTTCAAAATTTGTTTGTCGATAAGTGATCGGCACGAGCAATAAAACTTCCCGTGTTTACTTACTATTGTATTTATGATTTATGCCTCCTGTACTTGTTTTTATGTTATATACGGTGAAGCAACTATAAACATAGTAAGGACTTGTACAGTCGTTCAAAGAGAGTGCAGATCGCAGCGCAAGTGTTATTGAAATTGAACACATTATTTAGGTTACGCTTTCGTCTTTATACTTTTGCAATATGTAATCAGAATATTGTAAATTAGTAGACTTCGCAAGTTAGCTATGAGGCTATTCGTCCGGGCCTCTGGGATCGGTTGACACTCACTTTCCGGCTGGTGCATCACTTACTTCGGAAAGTACTGCACCAGATCAGAGGTGAATCGACAGTGGATGTGGCTTGGACACAAAGAACGCTCGCAATATACTCCGCATGAGAGGAGCCGAGCGGCGCAGTGGCCTCGTCCTTTTGTATGCTAGTTTGGGCATAGGCGGGAGAGATCCAAAAACATGACCTACGAACTGCTCTATACGCGTCTTGCGAAAGAACCACCGGGAACAGATATCTGCGCTTACGAACGCACGCTAGTTTTGGCCCAGCGGGATATCTCGGGTGTACGAAGTGCCAGCGCTTTTTAGGCATGCTTTGAGCAGACTGCCGACCAAAAGGCCCGGCAGCTCTGCGTCCAGTGTGGGCCGCATGGCAGCCACATTGCTCTCCGTTCGAAACGCACAGATTCGGGAATGATACATAAACAAACTTGTTAGTTTTTCTGCTAGTTATAATTAGTATGGAATCTGAAATGTGTTCATTTATGTGCTTGATGTTTTTAAATAATAAAATATACAACAATCGCCAAAATAAAAACTTGTATCATAATAAAATGCTAAGAGCTATTGGTAAAATATACAAGTTCGCTTTTGTAAATAGCTTGTATACTTTATTTTCTTAAAACAAATATGTCTGAAACTCGGCCTAATTCAGCAATCTCTTTGATTTCGCTAATTACTTCGTTTAGTTAATGTCGCCGAGCTCCGACAGAACATTATTTACCTGATTTATGAACATTTCTTATTGCTTCACGAAAAACATACTTAGGACGAGATTTTTTTTTCGCATGTCGTATCACTCTTGTCAGATCGGTCGTGCTCGTCGTCCAGCATCATTGCTATGGACAGATGTTATGCGCCTCACGAGCAATCGCCACTCCTCCCGGCTTGTGGTGAGCCTGGTACACTCATGCAAACAGCCGCCAACTGCTGACTTGATCTGGTCTTTCAGGGCAAAGTAGAAGGCACCAGACCGCGTGAAAAGGTGCCCATGCGATGGAGGTCGAGATTAGTATACATTTTTATAGTATTTTTTATCTTTCTAGAGTAGTAGTATTGTTTTTGACGATGTGAGTTACATATATAAGGATTTTTTTTATTGTGTAGGTTATTTTAAAACTTATTGGTTCTAAGAATACGAAATGATTTTAAAGGTCTTGCGAATCTTGTTGTACGAGTCCACGATCCATTTCATACAAAACTTCGTAACGCAACTTAGTTCCGTTATTAACATAAATTTCAGGGTATCGAAAACATCGCTTGAGCCTCATTAAGACAATACTAAAATTTCCTTAGCACCTCTGTATTTTTTATAGCAGTACTTTCCACTATTTTATTGCCTTATAGCCTGCATGGTCAGATACCACGATATCTGCGGTGCAGCAATAATTCGTAGCGGTTTGATGTTGGAACCACCATTGCATTGATGCAATTAGATTTGAACCTTGTCTCTCAGAGTGTAAGGCTCTATTTACCTTTTAATATTTACGCAGTGCAAATGCTCAGCCGTTTGTCTGTCCATATTAGCCAAGAAAAAAAATCATGTAACTTAAACGCACTGAATAACGACCTTTAAATTCGGCACCCATTATCGCCCTTTTCATAAAATTATAATTTTAAAGTATTTTATTAAAGTTAGACCAGCGGTTGCTTTAAATACGTTAATAATCTATTATATTTTTTTTAGGTAATAATAATTTTATTTATTATAAAAAAAAGAACATAATATCACTAACCTAAAAGTACATGTTATTATCCGCAATATGCTTCGTGAAAAAGTACAATACTTAAAATACTTTCAGCTACAAGCGTCGTCATAATCTATTTGTGTTGTAAATATAGTTAATTTTTGTACCTACGTCTATAATTCTTCTGTAAAGTTGACGTTCGAAATCCTATCGAGTTAGATAAACGTGAATAGGGTTTAATAAGAAGATTTTGGCAGCTCGGCGTACAACACGGACCAATCTTGTTACCTCTGTATCTGATCGAGATAAATGAGTTTAGGGAGGTTTTCTGGAATGTCCTCACTTAAACAGTAACGAGAATTTTCGGACGGTTTTCACTTGACAAATCAGTACAGGATATTTATCGTACATTAAAGTTGTAAGCTGCGTATCTTAAAGTTCAGATTAAAGAACTTTGAGAGAAATATGAGAGCCCCATAGTAGTACAGTACAATGTGTTCTTTCAATACATAAGCAGAAAATGAAATTTTATTATTTACCTATGAATGTCGATGCTATTACACCGGTCACCGTTCTCGTCGAACCCGTCGCATGCGACGAAGGGCTCGGCGAGTAAATTTACTCACAGACACAGCCCACTAAGTTTCTCGCCGCATCTTCTGTGGGTCGTGTTTCCGATCCGGTGGTAACTTCTGCGAAGCACTGCTCTTGCTAGGTTTAGTCTTAGCAACAACGTCAGGTTTGAGCTCCGTGGGCTCACCTACTAGTTAAAGCTACGCTGAAATGGTCTTTCAAGACCATCAGCTTAGGTAGGGAAAAAAAAGTGTTTTTAATTTTTTGTTTCAATCTAATAATCACTTATTACGTTTTTAGTGATTTATATGGTAAAGACAGTTACTAGAAAAGAAAAGGCGGTTTTTATTGTGTCATAACATTATTTGTCTTAGAGCAGAGTTAAATAATTCTACAGTCGCCAGTCTCATGTTTTGTTTTGACAGTAAACACATGTTTTAGTATAATGAAACGAAAGCGAAAGACAAAGGCACAGTCTGTCTCTTTCTTACAGAATTTTTAAATCTACATATCTGTATATTGAACCAATTTCAGGCAGAGAAACAGTAATTCGCGAAAAATCGGTTTCTACTTTAACCAAAGTATTTTCAGTGCTACATGCAACTGTAGTAATTCTCGTATTTGGCATTCAAGTTTCCATAAAAAGTTTAACTAAGTATAACACGTCAAAATTATTGATAAGCCGTAATAAATAACTGAAGTGACATTTTCTTATTTTCGGATATTTTTGGTTATAATTATGGGTTCAGCCCCAGGACCTGATTAGAAATATATTTTTTGTGTACGATATTTGAGAAGAATATCAGAGTGTCAATGATTCTTCTTCTCAGTGGTTTGCATTCTTGGCAGAGTGATCGTGGTCATCAGTTCGGGTGGTGGTGAGCTTCACACGAGTTCGCCATTCCTCGCGTACCGCGGTCCTTCTTGGGCACTTGTTGACGGGACCGTTTAGAGCGTTTAGAGCCGTTTTACTGGTGGTGGGACCACTTGTGGGTCCGCGTGGGTAGGTACCCCCACCCCGCCTATTTCTGCCGTGAAACAGTAATGCGTTTCAGTTTGAAGGGTGGGGCAGCCGGTGTAACTATACTGAGACCTTAGAACTTATGTCTCGGGGTGGGTGGCGCAATTACATCGTAGATGTCTATGTGCTCCAGTAACCACTCAACACCAGGTGAGCTGTGAGCTCGTCCACCCACCTAAGCAATAATTGAATAATTGACTTGAAACATTTGACTTCATGACTTTTCCTTACACAGTTATTATACTTTTTTTGTTTTGTTGTGTTTATTTTGAGTAACACTTGTCGTATAAGTGTTGATATGACTAGTGTTAAGGTTTTAATTGCAGAAAAAATGTGTTTTTTTTCTGTAAATAGTGATTCATCTGTTTTTACAATGGACTTAACTAGAAATTAACCATTGTAAAATCTAATGTTTATTTCTTTATTAAATCTATTACTATTCTTGTTCTCAATAATAATAAAAGTTTAAAGTTGACACGCACAGCCTTCACCTTTCACTACGTATTATTTTAATTCAATACAACACATTAACACTTGTACAACCCTTGGACGTCTAAGATCGCATGTTCAAAACGCATACTTAAATTAGTTGATATAATCGGCTGCTGTTTGCGTGTTCAACTAACATTATTCGGAAGTGTTGTTTCTTGTGACTTAAATCGTCATTGACAGTGACCTGATTTCGCCCAGGACCGGACGTAAAAAACGAAACACCCGGATCTCGAATGCGAACGCATTAACAAATTCGGCCTTCGGCACAAAGAATTTTCGTGTCTAGAGAATAAACCGCAACGTTTATTGTATTACGTTGAACATTCTTAAAACATCAGCAATGACGACATGTCCTTGTGGAAGCTGACGAGTTAGCATTGCACAAGCGTTCACGGAAAATTGTGTAATAAATAGGGACACGTAATTTTAAGGATTACACGTAGCATTGACGTATTTATTATTACGAAAATAATATTTATGTGTTTGTTGTACAGACTAACTCTATAAAAATTGGCTGTAAAACTGTTTAATTTATATACATGTAAAAATAAGTTTAAAATACACTTTTAGTTTAAAATACACTACAAAATTCGTGTTTAAATGTCTCGTTCTCCCTCTCTCTCTCTCTCTTTCTCTCTCTTCTTCAAACGAGGTTGAGTACTCCGCAGTAGGCACCGACATCGTGACGATGATGGCCAAATATGATAACTTACCATGGTGGTAGTTCGTATATCTCTCTGTCGATAAAAAAAACGTGTTCTTAAAATGTAATAAATTTTATTTTGTTATTCTTATGAAACATGACGAAATACATTATTTACTTAACCAAGTAAATAATGTATCTTCGTCGATAGATAATGATTCTTTAACCAGTTATTTAAGCAAAAACAACGTATTCAGTAACAAAATAACAACCTTGCTATCAATTCCTGTCTGTAAGTAATTAATCCTTAGGGATCAAGTCTTCGAAGAGGCTAGAACGTATCTCTCATGGTCCCGACCTTGATGTGTTTAAATGACGTATAGGCTGTTTATTCGAGTAAAAAATAAATACGCAACTTATGAAATGGTGTTCCATTGTTTATTTGCAATATAATTCGATCCAACATCTATTAAGTAAGCCATTTCAAGGTTGTACTGGTACATTTTAGTATTAGTACCACAATCCTGCTTGTGATTTGAAGGGTTATAGGACTACATACACAGATGAGATTTGAACTTGGTGGGCGACGTCCATGGGCTCTGGGAACAGGAAAGCCGTGAGCACGTTCAAAATGCAACATAACAAAGCTATATTTCTGAAAATCGCAAAAGAATTGAAGTACGTTCGTATTTGAAGTTCACTGTTGAAACGACGGCCTTTGAATTTTTCACCACCCGTGCCTTTTTGGAACGAAGTTCCCTATCGCGCGTTGTGAAAGGAGGCTAGACGGAAAAAATTCTTACGAAAAGTTGTCACGACACTTTTTAGATCCGTCATTCTGACCAATCAACGTGTAGGCGCTTATCGCGTGACATTGCTCGTATCCGATTGGTCCGCGTAATGAGTACAGTTTCTCGAGATAGCGTTTCAACAATAGTAATTTAGTTCATAGTATTGTTTTTTTCTTCTTCATAATGCCGTAATTTATTATTATAACTTAAAAAAAAAAAATTACAATTCCTTCACTAATTAATCGAAAGGAACTTCGTTCCATCCGGGTGTCCCTTGACACCTCTGAAGTTTTTTTATTGCTAGATGGGTGGACGAGCTCACAGCCCACCTAGTGTTAAGTGGTTACCGGACCCCACATACATCCACAACGTAAATGCCGCCACTCAACTTGAAATATGAGTTCTAAGGTCTCAGTATAGTTAGGACGGCTGCCCCACCCTTCAAACCGAAACGCATTACTGCTTCACGGTAGAAATAGGCATGGTACCTACTCGTGCGGACTCACAAGAAGTACCAGTAATTACGCAAATTATAATTTTGCGGGTTTCATTTTTATTACACGATGTTATTCCTTCACCGTGGAAGTCAATCGTGAACATTTGTTGAGTATGTATTTCATTAGAAAAATTGGTACCCGCTTGAGATTCGAACATCGGTGCATCGCTCAACACGAATGCACCGGACGTCTTATCCCTTAGGCCACGACGCCTTCTCATTTGGTTTGTTAAAAAAACATTAAATGTCACGATTTCGAACTAAAGAACGCTACGTTAACTTTATATATTATGGTGGTAATGCGTAAATTTAGAAAAAATAAATGGTTTATTTTATTTTATTGTCCTGGATGGATTGACGAGCTCACATCCCAGCTGGAGATTAAATGCATTATGGACATCAAAATTAGGAACCCAACACGCTTTGGAATATGAGGTCAAAGGATTAATTGAATTGTATAGCAGCTGCCCCACCCTTCAAACTGAAATGGTTGACTGCTTCGCGGCAAATGTTCACGATTGACTTCCACGGTGAAGGAATAACATCGTGTAATAAAAATGAAACCCGCAAAATTATAATTTGCGTAATTACTGGTGGTAGGACCTCTTGTGAGTCCGCGCGGGTAGGTACCACCGCCCTGCCTATTTCTGCCGTGAAGCGATAATGCGTTTCCGTTTGAAGGGGAGTAGCCGCTGTAACTATACTGAGACCTTAGAACTTATATCTCAAAGTGGGTGGCGTATTTAAGTTGTAGACGTCTATGAGCTCCAGTAACCACTTAATACCAGGTGGGCTGTGAGCTCGTCCACCCATCTAAGCAATAAAAAAAAAAGCAGGATGGTGGTGCCTACCCGTGCCAGCTCTATCACCAGTATAATTACAATAGCGCACTAGTTGTGTAAAAAATTGATATGAACGTGCTAAAGTTAACGTTGTCAGAACTCAATTACCTTAGTGCTTAACGATTCATTGAAAAGCCACTGAACGCTTCGTGCACTCAAGAGATTTAAAATTTCCACTGGATTTGACTTGAAACATTAATTTGTCTCCAGTTTTCGTTTTTCAAAACAAGAAAGACAAATAAGGTTTTTCAAGATTAAATCTTTTACATTGTTTCAACTGCACGATTGGTTCTTTTAAAATTGTTTTAGAGTTCAGTGCACTTAATTTTATGTGAGATACTGCGTTAAATCTTCTAAAGCGAATCGCGATATTTTGAAACCATTATTAAGGGACACGGAATACAAGTATGAAATCTATAATTTGAGAGTAGTTTAAATAAAGATATAAAATCGGAAGCGATATCTGGGTTAGAAATTACTGGTAAAGCATTGAGAGGAGATAATTTTTTTGTGTTATCTGATTTGACTAAAACTTCACGGCTTGTAGACAAATACTGCACTTATAGAATTAAAAACTTTCCACAAAATTATTGTGTTGATAATATAAACAAAATACTACATACTAAAAACTATGAATTTACTCTGGGAAATCGGTTCAAGTTCCGGACTTAGTGCTGATAACAAATTCAATAGATGTTTTAAGCTGAGGATACTTTACACGTTTTTTTTTATTGCTTAGATGGATGGACGAGCGCACAGCCCACCTGGTGTTAAGTGGTTACCGGAGCCCATAGACATTTACAACGCAAATGCGCCACCCACCTTGAGATGTAAGTTCTAAGGTCTCAGTATAGTTACAACGGCTGCACGACCCTTCAAACCGAAACGCATTACTGCTTCACGGCAGAAATAGGCGGGGTAGTGGTACCTACCCGTGCGGACTCACATGAGGTCCTACCACCAGTAATTACGCAAATTATACTTTTGCGCGTTTGATTTTTACTACACGATGTTATTCCTACACCGTGGAAGTCAATCGTGAACATTTGTTAAGTACGTATTTCATTAGAAAAATTGGTACCCCCGCCTGCGGGATTCGAACACCGTTGCATCGCTCGATACGAATGCACCGGACGTCTTATCCTTTGGGCCACGACGACTTCAACTAGTTAATTCAATTTTAGTTGAACATTATTGAATATCCCCTTATCCCCATAACTGGGTCATTGGGAAATACCCTGAATCACGGATGGAGGGGTGGGTCGTCATGTAAGTTTTTTATGTACAAAATGTTTTATATTCATTATCTTGACGCATGTCTCGGTGACTCGTAGTGACGCTGAGTTTCAGACAGCGAGGTCGACGACATCCGAGAGATTTGAGACAAACGAACTATTGTAATTTGGAGAAAGAAATATCGTCGAGAAAATGAAATGTGTCTGATTTATATTGTACTTTAATCTGCTACATCGGTACAGTTCAAATAATATTTTTTAATCGTATTTAAACTGATTTCAATCTGTCTTTATTCGTATGAAACTCAATAAATATGGTACCTACAAAACTTTATATTCCTGCCACTATCTTTTTTTTTATTGCTTGGATGGGTGAACGAGCTCACAGCCCACCTGGTGTTAAGTGGTTACTGGAGCCCATAGACATCCACGACGTAAATGCGCCACCCACCTTGAGATATAAGTTCTAAGGTCTCAAGTATAGTTACATCTCAGTTATATCTCACTCGGTATACCGCTATATTTTATTTCTGGTAGAGTTATTTTTTTATAGTCATAGCTATAGTTCAATAGAGATTTTCATATTCCGCCATCGCACTTCTATTCGTGTCCCTAGGCACGCCTTCCAAATATTTTTTTTTTACTGCTTAGACCTGTAGACGAGCCCACCTGGTGTTAAGTGGTTATTGGAGCTCATAGACATCTACAACGTAAATACGCCACCCACATTGAGATATAAGTTCTAAGGTATCAGTGTAGTTACAACGGCTGGCCCACCTTTCAAGCCGAAACGCATTACTGGTTCACGGCAGAAATAAGCAGGGTGGTGGTACCTACCCATGCGGACTCACAAGAGGTCCTACCACCTGTAATTACGCACATTATAATTTTGAGGGTTTGATTTTTATTACACGATGTTATTCCTTCACCGTGGAAGTCAATCGTGAACATTTGATGTGTACGTATTTCATTAGAAAAATTGGTACCCGCCTGCGGGATTCGAAGACCGTTGCATCGGTGGTAGAGTTAACATTGTTATTTGTATTTTGACATTCAACAAGTGTGTCATACTGACATCTAAGTTGAAATAAATGATTTTGAATTTTGAATTTGAATTTGAATTGAATTTTGATAGATACGAATGCACCGGACGTCTTATCCTTTAGGCCACGATGACTTCAAGCGATTCGGGATAGCCGTTGTATGTACGTACATATTTGTACATGTATTACTTACATGTGATGTTTGTCGCCGACCTAACTTTGCATTATGCCCCAGTAATAAGAAATGTATAAGTTCATTTGACTAATACAAAGCTACGTGCCATTTTCGTTTCTATCGAAGTCAAGGTTCAGCGAATCACACTATTTTCCCCAAGGTAAATTACTGATAAGAACTAACTTTGTAATCAGTAGGTTGCGTGTGAACGACACAACCAAGTTTAGGTTACCAGAATTATTAGATTGCTCTTATTATTATTATTTTATTATTATTCTTATTATTATTATTGTTATTTTTAAAATATTTACGAAATGCTTTAATGGAGACATGTTCAAAATTGGTTGTACCTACATCTGACACTACTGAATCAAAAAATGCGATTAACTCATTTATCTGGCCCTAGGTTGGTGGTCTGCTTTCGATGGCAATAAAACTTAAAATACAATTAGTGTTTTATTTATCTTAATGACCTACATTATTTGACAAACATTTGTGTCGCTGTGAATGACGTTACATTTTCAGATATCTTAAAGATAGGACCAGAGTTATTCCGTATTTTAAAATGGAGACTGTGAATGTACCTATTAATGCATTGGCAATTGGTAGAAGAAAACTGAAGCAGCCATCGTCTATTAACAAACAATCGAATCATATCAGCTTTTAAATTACGTAACATGAAAATAACCATTACTTTTACTTTTGAAATTTCTATTTTATGGTTGTCTACCGTTTGTCACGCACCAAAAATCAATAATTTAATGATTTTTTTCAACATCTAAAAATCCTTGCAACAACTCTCGCATAGTGGATCTACTGTGAAACAACAGTAAGCCCACCGAGTTTGTCGCCGGATCTTCTCAGTGGATCGCATTTCCAATCCGGTGGTAGATTCTGCGAAGCACTGCTCTTGCTAGCAACACTCCGGTTTGAGCCCCGTGAGCTCACCTACACACGTTAGGGCGAAACTGAAATAGCCTCTAAAGGCTATCAGCATAGGTAGGAAAAAAAAGAAGTGAAACAACAGGAATTATTGTGTATGAAAATCCTATCATGGAATCTATTAACTGTTTTATCAGTTGTCCGTGATCTCGAAAACTGTAGGTAAAGTATTCAAAAAGTCGGAAATATTGTGATAACAATTAAAAACGTCAGATGAAACCGTTAAAGTAATTTTAATTATGTTTACGAGTCACGAAAAATAAAGATTGTTCTATTTTGGAATATCGGATAAAAGAATACAAAACAGTTATGCAGTCTCGATAATTAGGATAAAAATGCTACAATCTATCTATATATATATAAAAATGAATTGCTGTTCGTTAGTCTCGCTAAAACTCGAGAACGGCTAGACCGATTCGACTAATTTTGGTCTTGAATTGTTTGTGGACTTCCAGAGAAGGTTTAAAAGGTAGATAAATAAAAAAAGGCTTGGAATTAAATAAAAATAACTATTTTGTTTTTCCTTTAATGTGTCCCTCAAAAGTTTAGGTCTTTTATTTATCGATTGAGGCACTACGAAGTCTGCCGGGTCAGCTAGTTAAATATAAATACTTACTACAAATACTACTCTATTCATTTCCTTATTAATATCGTTATTGAAATAAAATAATTCTCCATCTTCACATTTAAGATCGATGTTAATAATTTGCATAATTTCATTTCAGACCTTTTCAAACAAAAGATATCTTACGTCAACAAAAGCATCAAGAGCATAACGAGAAAAGGGCAGGCCTTTTTTTTAAACGTTGAAAAACCCTCAATTTCCATTGTTTCTCGTGTGTCAAGAGCCAAAA
Organism: Bombyx mori; assembly: GCF_030269925.1. Lineage (NCBI taxonomy): Eukaryota > Metazoa > Arthropoda > Insecta > Lepidoptera > Bombycidae > Bombyx > Bombyx mori. Next base: position 9,978,288 of record NC_085131.1, on the reverse strand, counting down.
GGCCGTAAAAGGAATGAATTAAGACCTTTTTACGGGTCGCGTCGGAGATAATATGTACAGAGGGATGTCTCGGCCCTACAAAACTTTTTAGCATTTTAATTATTTAAATATCAATGAAATGCATTTTTACTTGTTTCTATGAAACTTTTTTTAGACTCTACCTCTTCACGAAAAGTCATTGTTTTGAAAATATATTTACTTATAACTATACCTCCTTTCAAAATTCAATTGATAGAGGCACCCGTAACGTGCGGACGTGCCCATCGACCACTCGATCGCCCGGCCTTTGTTCGCCCGGCTTTTGTTAGCCCGGCCATTGTTCGCGCGGCCTGTGTTCGTGGTACATCTGCCGACCAAGTGTTTTTTCCTGGAAGTTTTTATTTGTTTTGTTTCCTTTCGTTATTTCTGTATTCGTGGTACATCTGCCGACAAACTGCTTTCCTGGAAGTGTTTAATTGTTTTGTTTCTTTTTGTTATTTCCGTTTTGTTGTGTTTTTTTCTTTGTCCTGTAGTAATCGTGCCGCATCGCCACCTGTGTTCAATAGAACCGCTCAGGTCCGAGAAGTTGGGGCCTCGCCGCAAGGCGAGTGTCTTCAAGACCCGGGGCCGCCCCACCTGGGCACTCAGCGATCATGGACGCTGTGTTCGCGGAATTCCTCCGACTTCGTCATCCACAGCTCGCCTCAGAGTTTCTGGCTTTCAAGGCCAATCACACTGCGAGCTCTCTCGAAGACTCCGCCGTGCTCGCTGCTCCTGCGTCGCCTGTACCTGCGTGCAAAGCTTCTACATCGAGCACCGCAACCTCCGTCGTGCCTGCCGTTCCCGCGTCGCCTATACTGGCGAGTAAAACTGCTGCGTCGTCCGCCGTGGCCACCGTTCCAGCTGTGCGATCATCCGCGGCCTCCGTCGCGCCCTCCAAAACACCTGCTCGTAGGTCACCGGCGCCCGCCTCCTCGTCCTCCGACTCTGACTCGGAGATGGAGGTCGACCTCGCCCCCGCCTCATCGACGGATGGATTTACCCTGGTACAAAAGGGTAAGAAGCGTGCCGCGGAGTCTCGAGCTCCCGCGGCCGCTAAAATTAGCAAAGCCGCGAACGCGTCGCGCCCCCGCCCCCAGACTCCCGTTGCGCCTCCAGCCCGTGCCAGTCCGTCGCCGCGTCCGGTGGCACAAAATAAAACCCAGTCCCCTCCTCCGGTAATCCTTCAAGAGAAGGCAGCTTGGGATCGAGTTTCCCTGGCCCTTAAGGCCAAAAATATCAATTTCACGAATGCCCGTAACCTCGCGAACGGCATCCAAATAAAGGTGCATTCATCTGATGACCATAGGGCCCTCACCTCTTACCTCCGTAAGGAGCGTATAAGCTTCCACACTTATACGCTTCAGGAGGAGCGCGAACTCCGCGTTGTAATACGCGGAATCCCTAAAGAGTTAGATGTAGAGCTCGTAAAAGCCGACCTGTTAGAACAAGGCCTACCAGTGAATTCTGTGCACCGTATGCACACCGGTCGCGGTAGGGAGCCATATAATATGGTTCTAGTCGCCCTCCAGCCTACCCCCGAGGGTAAGAAAATCTTTAACACACAGACCGTCTGTAGGCTCTCTGGTATCGCTGTCGAAGCCCCCCATAAAAAAGGCACTCCTAGCCAGTGCCATAACTGTCAATTGTATGGGCACTCTTCCCGTAACTGTCACGCGCGCCCCCGATGCGTCAAATGTTTAGGCGATCACGCCACGGCCCTATGCACTCGCGATCAAAAAACCGCGACGGAACCGCCTAGCTGCGTCCTGTGTCGAACACAGGGTCACCCCGCAAATTACCGCGGATGCCCCCGAGCCCCGAAAATAAATCGCCGCGTCGCCCGCCAAAACCGCCTCCGAGCTTCCGGCCCAGACATCAAAGCCTCGGCACCCTCTGCGTCGCAGGCTAAGCCAGCGTTCGTTCCGGCGGCGGTGCCCAGTGTCTCGGCCTGGGCAAAACCCCTGCCGTACACGAACACGGCTACAACTCCCTCCTCCGCGATTCGTCCCGCCCCCGCGACTCGTCCCTCTCCCGCGACTTGCCCTCCGACCGCGTCCGAAAATCTCGCTTTAGCGATCGACTTCTTTCAGTCGATCAACTTTGAGCGCGTTAACGCTTTGGGTGACGCCATTCGCGCTGCCTCCACTGCACAACACTTTATCGCCGTTGTGCAAGAATACGCCGACGTATACGCGTCATTAAATACGTACGTCCTCCCCTCACTCCGCCGGTAATCAATGGCGTATATAAGTAGAATAAAGCCCCTATCCGTGACGATAGGATTTTTTAACGCTTACGGTCTCGCAAATCAACGTGATCAGGTTTCTGACTTTTTGCGTGACCATCAAATTGATATCTTTTTGGTGCAGGAGACCCTACTTAAGGCCGCGCGCTGTGACCCTAAAATCGCGAACTATAACATGGTCAGGAACGACAGGCTCTCTGCTCGTGGTGGTGGTACCGTCATTTACTATAGAAGAGCCCTGCATTGCGTCCCGCTCGATCCTCCCGCGCTCGCTAATATCGAAGCATCAGTGTGCCGAATCTCACTGACGGGACACGCGCCGATCGTTATCGCGTCCGTTTATCTTCCACCGGATAAGATCGTTCTAAGCAGTGATATCGAGGCGCTGCTCGGTATGGGGAGCTCTGTCATTCTGGCGGGCGACCTAAATTGTAAACACATCAGGTGGAACTCACACACCACAACCCCGAATGGCAGGCGGCTTGACGCGTTAGTCGATGATCTCGCCTTCGATATCGTCGCTCCGTTAACCCCGACTCACTACCCGCTAAATATCGCGCATCGCCCGGATATTCTCGACATAGCGTTATTAAAAAACGTAACTCTGCGCTTACACTCGATCGAAGTAGTTTCAGAGTTAGATTCAGACCACCGTCCCGTCGTTATGAAGCTCGGTCGCGCTCCCGATTCCGTTCCCGTCACGAGGACTGTGGTGGATTGGCACACGCTGGGCATCAGCCTGGCTGAATCTGATCCACCATCGCTCCCGTTTAACCCGGACTCTACCCCGTCTCTTCAGGATACCGCTGAAGCCATAGACATCTTAACATCACACATCACCTCGACATTAGATAGGTCATCGAAACAAGTTGTAGCGGAGGACTTCCTTCACCGCTTCAAATTGTCCGACGATATTAGGGAACTCCTTAGAGCTAAGAACGCCTCGATACGCGCCTACGACAGGTATCCTACCGCGGAAAATCGTATTCGAATGCGTGCCCTACAACGCGACGTAAAGTCTCGCATCGCCGAAGTCCGAGATGCCAGATGGTCTGATTTCTTAGAAGGACTCGCGCCCTCCCAAAGGTCTTACTACCGCTTAGCTCGTACTCTCAAATCGGATACGGTAGTAACTATGCCCCCCCTCGTAGGCCCCTCAGGCCGACTCGCGGCCTTTGATGATGACGAAAAAGCAGAGCTGCTGGCCGATACATTGCAAACCCAGTGCACGCCCAGCACTCAATCCGTGGACCCTGTTCATGTAGAATTAGTAGACAGTGAGGTAGAACGCAGAGCCTCCTTGCCACCCTCGGATGCGTTACCACCCGTCACCCCGATGGAAGTTAAAGACTTGATCAAAGACCTACGTCCTCGCAAGGCTCCCGGTTCCGACGGTATATCTAACCGCGTTATTAAACTTCTACCCGTCCAACTCATCGTGATGTTGGCATCTATTTTCAATGCCGCTATGGCGAACTGTATCTTTCCCGCGGTGTGGAAAGAAGCGGACGTTATCGGCATACATAAACCCGGTAAACCAAAAAATCATCCGACGAGTTACCGCCCGATTAGCCTCCTCATGTCTCTAGGCAAGCTGTATGAGCGTCTGCTCTACAAGCGCCTCAGAGATTTCGTCTCATCCAAGGGCATTCTCATCGATGAACAATTCGGATTCCGTACAAATCACTCATGCGTTCAACAGGTGCACTGCCTCACGGAGCACATTCTTGTGGGGCTTAATCGACCAAAACCGTTATACACGGGAGCTCTCTTCTTCGACGTCGCAAAAACGTTCGACAAAGTCTGGCACAACGGTTTGATTTTCAAACTATTCAACATGGGCGTGCCGGATAGTCTCGTGCTCATCATACGGGACTTCTTGTCGAACCGCTCTTTTCGATATCGAGTCGAGGGAACCCGCTCCTCCCCACGACCTCTCACAGCTGGAGTCCCGCAAGGCTCTGTCCTCTCACCCCTCCTATTTAGCTTATTCGTCAACGATATTCCCCGGTCGCCGCCGACCCATTTAGCTTTATTCGCCGACGACACGACTGTTTACTATTCTAGTAGAAATAAGTCCCTAATCGCGAAGAAGCTTCAGAGCGCAGCCCTAGCCCTAGGACAGTGGTTCCGAAAATGGCGCATAGACATCAACCCAGCGAAAAGTACTGCGGTGCTATTTCAGAGGGGAAGCTCCACACGGATTTCCTCCCGGATTAGGAGGAGGAATCTCACACCCCCGATTACTCTCTTTAGACAACCCATACCCTGGGCCAGGAAGGTCAAGTACCTGGGCGTTACCCTGGATGCATCGATGACATTCCGCCCGCATATAAAATCAGTCCGTGACCGTGCCGCGTTTATTCTCGGTAGACTCTACCCCATGATCTGTAAGCGGAGTAAAATGTCCCTTCGGAACAAGGTGACACTTTACAAAACTTGCATAAGGCCCGTCATGACTTACGCGAGTGTGGTGTTCGCTCACGCGGCCCGCACACACATAGACACCCTCCAATCCCTACAATCCCGCTTTTGCAGGTTAGCTGTCGGGGCTCCGTGGTTCGTGAGGAACGTTGACCTACACGACGACCTGGGCCTCGAATCAATTCGGAAATACATGAAGTCAGCGTCGGAACGATACTTCGATAAGGCTATGCGTCATGATAATCGCCTTATCGTTGCCGCCGCTGACTACTCCCCGAATCCTGATCATGCAGGAGCCAGTCACCGTCGACGCCCTAGACACGTCCTTACGGATCCATCAGATCCAATAACCTTTGCATTAGATGCCTTCAGCTCTAATACTAGGGGCAGGCTTAGGGACCCCGGTAACCGTACTCGTCGAACTCGACAAAGAGGTCGACGTGCAACCTAACCCATGCATCAGCCCGCTGAGTTTCTCGCCGGATCTTCTCAGCGGGTCGCGATTCCGATCCGGTAGTAGATTCATTCGCGAAACAATTGCTCTTGAGTTGTTAGGTCTCCTTCGGAGGCGCTCGGGCAGTTGTTAGCAAATCCCACCCCTCTTGGCTGAGCCTTTGCTCGCCCACCTGTCCTGGTGAAACTGGAAAGGCCTTCGGGTCACCAGTAAATTTTCAATCATAAAAAAAAAAAAAAAAAAATTCAATTCGGCTGGTTGTACGAGCCCTCTAAGTAATGTATTGTTCATAACAGAAATGACGTTTGTTAGTAATTGGTTGACACGTAACCACTATTCATAGTATATTTACATATTACCAAACTAACTTTAAGTTCACATCAACAAACAATAAAGAAATAAAAGAAAAGTTACATAAACGAACCGTTTTCCTTATATCTCTCCTCTAATTAAGACTACGACTACTCGTATATAAGGAAGAGTAGAATGTTGTTACTTAATTTCCAAATTGACAGCCCTATATGCGATTAATTTTTCCATTCCATCAACCGTCGTAGGTATCAAATTAAATTTTACAGCATTCCTAACGCCTTTGAGTGCTAAACGAAAAAGTGTATAATGTTTTTTTATATTTAACATGGATGTTCAGATGTAGACGAAAATAACAAGAATTTGTTTTGGGTAATGAACACTTCTTCTTTTTCTCCACCCTATCCCACTAAGTGGAGTCAGCACAGCGAATTTTTCTATTCCATTCTCTTCTATCAGCCGTCATCTCAACACTCATTCCTCTCTCTCTCTCATATCGTCATTCACACACTCCATCCATGTCTTCTTCCGTCGACCTCTTCCCCCTCTACCTTACACTACCATTTCTATACATAAAAGGTGACAGGGGGATCTGGGGGCGGAATGAAACACTTTCTTTGAAAACTTTTTCTAGTTAAAACTAAAAAACTCAACAAGGTATTTGCGAGTATTCTAGAAAGTGACATACCAAATAGTGACCAAAATACTCGTTACACACACCATTTAACGTTGTACATTTACCCCTAAGCTTACCCATTTACATTTCCCCATAACCTTACCCCTGTACATTTACCCATTTACATAACCTTTTCTCTTGTGTTATGTTTTAGATAATATGTCTCAAACACACCGTAAACACCTTTACCCAAATGTATTTCACAAAGACACTTACTGTAGCTGAAATTTTGTATTTTTTACAGATATATGTTTACAATTTTGGCCTAACCAAGAATTTGAACAGAATAACAATGAAACGTGAAATTATAAATTCATTCTAATGTTAACCTGATGAAAGCATATTTGAAAACTTATTTATAAATATGGATATATTATTAATGTTTTCGAAATATTATATGGAGCAGAGAAACAGTGTCGCATCCGTTATAATGGTGCATGTCGTTCTCGCGGACTGCTGCCAAGTTTTAATTTACGGTTCCACAGAATTTATGAACCTTACCGCTCTTCACGGCAATATTTTTATTTTTCATTTCAGACCGCTGAATGCGAGATAGCCTTTAAAATAAACATACGGACCCCGAACGAAATTAGACCCTTAGACGTTGTATTATAACTCTTACTTCAGCATTTTTTTGTTTGGTCCCTTAAATACGTAATTTGCATTTGTAACTTGCGAAAAAGTTTCACAGGTTAACCAAGCATGTTAAGTTTAATTGGACACTTGTTTAACATTATATTTTCAAACGAAGCGCCTAAATTTTACATTTGCGATAAAGGCGGTCCTAACGAACTTTTCTTTTTAAGCCGAATTGGCGACTCCCAAACCGGTCGCTTCACTTTCGACAATCGGTCAGATGTTTGACCAAAACACGATCGACGACCGAATCATCTCGCCGAATGACTCAGAACGATTAAGTTTTTAGGTGCTTTCTCCCACACCTGCCCGAAAGGGGCACGGATCACGGATACGAACACTTTCCACTGGGGGAAATGGGAGCAGCGTTTTGCATGGCCTTGATTCGAGACAAGCCGCGTTGCCGCGCGTTATACACGGACACCGCGACCAGTCCACAGTCTGCAACGGGCGCTCGAATCGTATACCCGTCGATCTGGCCTAATCGATTTACGGCGCCGATACTTCGCCGCGAGTGATACTTTACTTGCCTCTAGTGATCGTGAAGTGACGCGAAAGTGATTTGTGAACAATTGCAAGGATATCGGGAGCAAATCTGGAGCGACACATTATCAACGGGAGGTGTGTGTTCTTTTAATTACCAAACTTTAGTGGTTCAACAGATATTACTTTCAAAATATAATTGTTTGTTTTGTGAATGGATACCGATCGTTCAGTTGCTGTATGATATTTTCTACCGCTTCGAAGACGCATCGGCCCGGCATGCAGAGAGTCTTGAGTTTTTTATTTGTTGTTTGCGCAAAAAATGTGAAAGTTACTCGACTCGCATAACTTGAATATAGCTTAGCGAGCAGTTATCGCGCCGTCACGCTTTGTTAGCGCACCAGTCGCTCGTCCAATTAAAAATGAACGTATCTAACTTAATTTATTTTCACCTACATTAAAGTTCTTAATATTATTGAGAAACGTTATTTTATTGTTGTGATCAATTAATATAACAATCCGAATGCTTTATAAATTCATTATATCTGCACAAGTGATATTTGCGAGCTAATGCTTCGAGAGACCATAATAAATCAACAAGTGTGTAAAAAAATAATTCCATTATTCCAAATAAGACTGTTTTATGTAAGGCTAAGTAATAATAAAAAAATTGGTAATGCCGCCAAAATCAATCGAAGTTAGATGTTTAAGCACCTTATTTGAAATTAATTTGAATGATCAAGGGGTTGTACAACGGTTATGGAAATATCACATGTGAATATTTGTAACCATATTTAATAATAAAAATATTTCGTTTTGAGCTCATGATTATTGCTCCTAGGGTGTCCTATGTCATCCTTTATATGTTTCATATATTAATTCATCAATATGTATTAATTCACATTCTTAGATCGTGATCGGTGCTTCCCATAGTTGAAAGGATTTTAGAACCGTACAATTCACTCCATCAGTTGGCCATTCATACCAAATCTATAGCTTTTGTGAACTGTATATTCCTTCCTTCAATTCAAATTTTAATTTTAATAGTACGCGTGAATTAATTCATAAAGGCACACGTCTAAATCTTCAAGTATGTGAGTAATTAAAGGTACAGAATTGGAATTTCCGCGTGGAATTTCTTTGGGTACAGGTAAAGTCCGACAGGAATAATTATGTACGGAATGTCGTACACATATTTCTCTTTCATGTAACAAAATACTGAAAACCAATATTTTAACAATTCCTTGTTCTATGTATGATCTAAATATTATGTAGGTAAATATAGAATATGCAGATGAAATATGTAGTACCCGATAAATGCCGTACAAAGATTAAGGCTTCAAGACCTTTGATAGTCGTGCTATGACTGTAAATAAGTTTGTTGAAATTTAAATTTATATGTAGATTTTACAACGGCCACACTATCGTCCAAATATTTGAAGCCTTATTTCATAAAAATATTTATATTCAAATTAAATCCAAGTTGATATTTTGTTTCTCTAGTTCGGTGATATTTTGGAACTTTTTAGAATTATGCCCTGGGCTTGGGATTGGAAAATAGGATAAGGGTGAGATGCGCCCGAGGTGGTATATACTTTGAGGGTTTTTATTAAAATTAATTAATTTGCCGGCGTTTCGACCCTCGGGATATTTCGTATCATTGCCCTGTCCTCTAAACGCCGTTCGGATTATTTTTGGATTGGGAGGACAATGTCATACTACTGATTCCCTGTAGATAAGAGTTTGTTGAAGTCGAATCGTTTGTCGTACAACAAACTGAATCAGAACCTCAGATTGTTCGAGACTCAAACAAGGCAGAGAAAGCCGTTGAAGAGTTTAGCGCGAAGCGAATCTCTTGCGGGAACTAGTACTATGGAATAAAAATACGGATCAGGCAGTAGTAAATTCTTTTGGTCTATGTACAGACAGACTAAATTTTCATGTTAAATTAATTAGATTAATAATAAAGTAAACAGTAATTAAGACATTTTATTTCCTACCTAAGCTGATGGTCTTGAGAGAAACATATCAGCGTCACCGGGCGAGTTGGTGAGCTCACGAAGCTCAAACCCGACGTTGTTGCTAACATGAACCCTAGCAAGAGCCGTTCTTCGCAGAATCTACCTCCGGATCGGAAACGCGACCCACAGAGAAGGTCCGGCGAGAAACTCAGTGGGCTGTGTCTGTGGATTATTTTACTTGCCGCGCTCTTCGTCGCAAGCGACGGGTTCTTAGAGAACGATGACCGGTGCTTGGGGTACCTAAAAGCACCGTTAGTGGACCGGGAGGATCCGGGATGACGTGTTTTGAGCGACGTCGACTGCTTACCATTCGGTCCGCAGAATCGGGAATGAAATATATATATATTTTATGGTTTAAATGGGTGGACGAGCTCACAGCCCACCTTGTTACTGAAGCCCATAGACATCCACAACGTAAATGCGCCACCCACCCTGAGATACAAGTTCTAAGGTCTCAAGTATAGTTACAACGGCTGCCCCACCCTTCAAACCGAAACGCATTACTGCTTCACGGCAGAAATAGGCAGGGTGGTGGTACCCACCCGCGCGGACTCACAAGAGGTCCTACCGCCAGTAAGAGATTACTATACTGCTGATTCTATTATAAATATTTTTGTGTAAGATTTCACAAGATAATCATTTCATCACATTTCGTTGTAATTGTCTTTTAAAGTTTTGATTTACGCATACAACGATTTGTGTAGTATGTATTTTGTGTCCAACATTGTAAAGATCTGTAGACTGTCTGGAATCCCTAATCAAACCTAAGCATTCAATGTTACTATAATGAAATTAATAACAAAATTACAAGCATTTAAACGGAACGTAATTTGAAATATAAATTCCTCAAATTTGAAGCGAAAGCGTTTCAATCTCTGTAAAATAGACTGTTCAAAGACAATCAAAATTTTCAAAGGACAAGTTAAAAGTGCTTCATTATGAATAAAGTAGTCTTTAATCAAGTTATTGAATTCCATTAACTATCGAATTTCAATGCTTTATCCGAGAAAGAAAAAAAGGCTAAAACATTAATAATTAATTTAATTTTTCAATAGTAGACGAAGACTAATAAATAGCCTCAATGTAAAACTATAAGTTTCATGTCTTTTTTGGTTATTAATTACTTATGACTTTTAAATATTTTTATGAATAAACGGCGTCTAGCCGGTGTTGGAGTTTAAGTTGTGAATGTTCTAGAAGAAATGTTTATATAAATAACGAATATTTATTGAATATGAAGGAGTGCCGGAGTAATTTATTATTAAGGCTAAATAAAACTATAAAATTAGCGAGTTGATGTATGTACGTATATTGTAAGGCTTACAAGACACACATACACACTTCATTAGTAGTTACATTACAATGTAAAAACTATATAGGCATGCATTTTAAATAGTGATTTCTACTAATTTACTACTTTGGCCTTTAAGAGAAATAATTAATTTAAATTATTTATCTATAAACTTAACGTAAAAGGGATAACGACCAATGCAATAATTTAAAACTACTTTTACAGGTTTATCTCGTGTTTATTGTTTATGTCTACGGCTCGCGAAAGACCTATAAAATGTTTTAAAGGTTTTTCAGACAATTAAGACATTGTTTATGGATTTGTACTAGAACATTTAATCAGTAAGATAGTGTGTTTGAAATAATTTATGACCGGTTAAAAAATGCATGATGATCTTAATTTCGAAATTCAAAATATGGACCTACGAAAATGGTTGATTATTAAACTTTGATTGAAGGCTCAATTTTATTGGATAAAAACTATCGTTTTCTACTAAATAACCTTTCAAGCTAGAGCTCTTGATTGCTTCAAGGTAGAAAGCGACAGAGCTATTCATACGAGTCATTTTCTTTTTCGTTGTTTTCCTTCATTGTGGATGACTAAAAAGTAGAGAGTTAAAGAATAGTAGAAAAGTCAAGAAAGCATCATGAAATGCAATAAAACAATCCGATTGTTTTTTTTTTTTTTTTGCCTATATGTGTGGACGAGCTCACAGCCCACCTGGTGTTAAGCGGTTACTGGAACCCATAGACATCTACAACGTAAATGCGCCACACACCCTAAGATATAAGTTCTAAGGTCTCAGTATAGTATGTTTCCAATTGTGGTATCGCTAACAAGAATCGCTAATACTTTAAGATTATTATAACCATTAATCATTGACCTCTCCAAATTAACATTTACGGTAGTGTTCAAGTATCATACTTAATTTAAAATCAAGCGATAGTAATCTGTTTTAACTGATTTCGGCTACTATGAAAATTGCTTCAACAATTATAATTGATTATTCTGCTAATTGACGGTTAGTGGAGTTTTCGTTTAGTTCATTCCATTAGTGTAATAGCGGTCTCTTTTTTTTTGTACACAAATTTGAATATGGCATGTGGGATAGGTTGTGATATACGAATATATATCTTTTATTGTTATTGTAGGTAAACAGCCATACGGCGCATTTGGTGGTGAGTGATTACCGTCACTCATCATCATCTCAGCCAAGAAGCTGCCTACCGCTTCAAAGGCATGTATGTAATCATACTAAATATTTTATACTTTCGTAGCTATCTACATTATATAGACTATTATTTAATTAGTTCTTGTTACGATTTTCTTATTTGCAAAACTCCAAAATGGCCCTTTAAATAATATCGTGTATATATTATTCATATCAAATTCATAATAAAACGCGCAATGAATTCACGAAAAGTAAATGGAGCTAAAAAACCGACACTAAACGTTGAAACACAATTGAGCCTATCTACGAATCCCGAAGGGCATGTTAAATAAAGTCAAATATTATTTCATCCGACCCGTATCAGAGTATGACAAGCCCGTCCACAAAGGCCGTGTCTATTTTGTTTTTCGTTTGACATGTTTTCTTTTCATCCATTCACAGAGTGGCAGAGCGTAACAATAGCTCCCGCGAACACACCTTTGTTTTTGGCTAGTTAGATGCGTCCTATTTTTACAGTGTGGCGTATTTAGCTAGACTATTTTTTTATTGGCTTTGTATAAGTTCCGTAGACCCGGAAACAGAAGGCTATCTTGACACGAGAGGTCAACTCCATTGGATTATAATAACGATTGGACTACGCTTTTAATGAAGTAATTATACTATTCACTTCGATTTTCGTAACTCGCAGACACAAATAAAACCTTACTTATCATTGTCCACGAAAACTGTAGTATTGAAAAGCAGGGAAAGAATTTAGTGTCAATAAATGTGAAAAAAAAAAACCAATGAAGGAGTTTTAATGAAGTTACTGTCTTTTAAAGATTTTATTATATATACGAATAACTGTTTTATGGCTAACAAAAGTATACTTTCATAGTAAGCAGCTCTTGTTGAGCTGAGGTAGAAATGCGCAGAAAAATATCTTAAATTTTATGAACTCCATTATAAAAGGAATTCTTTTAAAATTCCAAACGAACAAGCGATGGTATGGACAAAATGAATTTATTATAGAAATTTCTTTTGCTTGCTTACCTTATTGATGCTTTATTGGAACTGAAAGTGCCTGAGAATATGAAGAATTTTTAGTTCACTTGGTCTTGTCTCGTATATAACATTATCATCATCACTAATCAAATGAGAAAAGTCTAGTTCGAAGTCATTGGGGTTATAAATTATTTTATTATTCATGATAATGTTTAAAATATCAAATATAAATAGTGGTGTTTCTATTTCTATAACTAGATATCATGTAACAATATCGTATGCAGACATCCACTCAGAAAATAAGGGTGAGGGTGAAACGAGGGTAGAATGGTGTAAAAGTGCCGAGTCAGGTGCCCAAGGCTGCTCTTTGCGAAGTTGAAAACGGTTCTTTTCCAGACACACCCTTGTAGCTTCTTATTGCTGATATCATGGAAGTTATCGCGAACAATACGACCTTTGAACCATTCCCTTTGTATGGCGGTAGCTTGCTTATTATTCCTACAATACAAATCTGTAGATATTGGCTTCTGATTTTTTATATTTTGTATTACAATGATATTTTTTATAGCCTTTTTTATTATATGCAATCTATACAATGATGTGTTGAAGAATTTGTTCTGTATTCGTTGCCGAGCTTTTCTTTCTAATTCTAACGAAACTGATATAGTTTTTGGCACTGCAGCGGAGACATTTGTCAAAGTACGCGAGTAGTTTCAAGAAATCGATATTAATATGTCATAGAATTAGAGATAGTCACAGCAGAGCGTTAATGAATTTCACTAGTTTTCAAACAAGTTAAGGGCATCTCGAACAGTGAAATAATTTATTCTGTGCACTATCGAACCAAGAGTCTATCCAATTGTAAGTGATGAATCCATAGATTCACGTCGTATCTGACCGAATATGTAGTTGAGACCATGAAGAATGACAAACAGATTTATGTCAAAGGAATGCGTGAGCAGGCGTGCTCAAGCATCGTAATGTGGGCAGCAAGTACGTACCTATAGTTTCGCAGCCCGTCTCGTCTCCATTGTTGTCTGAGTATGGTATAATATACTCGATGGCATTACAGGTGAAATATGAAACAAATGAAAACACGTAAAATAATATGTATTTATATCCAGGGGTGAGATACTGTTTGGTTTAATGAAGATTTTTTTCAAGTTTACAGGAAAGACATTTAATGTTTAAAAATTGGAAAAAGTATTTGGAAACAATAAAAAACTTCTTGAGCTATTTGAATGGGGTAAGCTTAATTTTTTTTAATTTTCTTTATTAGAGCCATACATCTATTAGGTTAAGTCGGCTTGGGTAAACTCAATTGAAGTACAATTAAAAACCTCGAACTGTTGATGCTAATCCATACCAATATTATAAAGCTGAAGAGTTTGTTTGTTTGAACGCGCTAATCTCAGGAGCTACTGGTCCGATTTGAAAAATTATTTCAGTGTAATAACCGTTCAGTGTAAATAAAATAAATTAATATAACCCATTTATTGAGGAAGGCTATAGGCTATATAACATCACGGTAAGGCCAATACAAGTGGAGCACCAATAAATAATGTTTCAAAATAGGGGTTTAAAAAGCTCCTTGACATTATATAATTCAAAAATATTTTCACTTTCTGCGTAAATGAAGTGTGGGTAAATATTAGCGTTATGCCAAAGTAACTATTCCACGCGGACGGAGTCACGGGCAAAAACTAGTACCAAATAAAATGGACCTTCATCAGATAGATGTCGTGTATTAAGAGAAATGTCTTTTAAACCACCTTTCACCCCTCGACATGGGTTTTAAAAACGACAAAAAAAACATTTACATGACATACTTAACTACAATGTACTTCATCTTTTTATGGATGGAAGAGCAATGACTTGAGAGATTGTCATTGAATATACAATAGACAAAGAAGTAAACAAACGCATATCTTAAATACTCAAAGCTTATTCGTATTTATATTATATATTGAGTTCATAAAATATTTTGCTAAAGTGTTCCATAAATAATACGTACTAGTCAAGCTGTGTAATACTGTATTACGTAAACTTATTCTATTTTGTAATATTCTACTTAGATAGCACTTAAAGATTTAATTTATCTGATAAATGAACACAGAATATATTAAAATACGTAAAATAAAACTTTATAATACTTAATAAGACTTTAAAATATATTTTTCGTTAATGAAAGGCAATTTTCGTTATACTAACTCAGAATCCAGTTAAAATAGAAATCTCAAGTAAGTTTACATTTTACTAAACCGATGTCAAATCACGGACGCTTTTTACAGCTACTAATAAATAGTTTGATATTATTACTGTCTTTACGAATAGTTTGTCATTCAAGAGTTTATTACTAGGTAGGTACCACCGCCCCGCCTATTTCTGACGTGAAGCAGTAATGCGTTTCGGCTTGAACGGTGGGGCAGCCGTTGTAACTATACTGAGACCTTAGAACATATCTCAAGGTGGATGGCGCATTTAAGTTGTAGATATCTATGGGCTCCAGTTACCACCAGCCATATAAGCAATAAAAAAAATTACGGTGTAAGCGATATTGTTTGAGTTTAAGCCGCGCAACACCATGCTCAGTATTCGCTCAACGTAAGGAGGCGTACCTACATAAATTCTTTGTGTTGTAATTGAAAGCGTCAAGCGAAAGTTTTAGTTAGTCATTATGACATGTACGACCTGAATTCACAATAATATGGTCGATGTAGAAGTCAAAGAAGGCAAAACGAATGGTCGTTCGTTTTAAGGTAACAAGACAAAGTTTTAAACATAAAATATCACTGTTTCTTTACTGCTGGTAGGACCTCTTGTGAGTCCGCAATGGTAGGTACTACCACCCTGCCTATTTCTGCCGTGAAGCAGTAATGCCTTTCGGTCTGAAGGGTGGGGCAGACGTTGTAACTATAATAATAATAATAATAATCCTTAGCTAACGGGAATTGGAAGAGGCTGAAGGTAGAGGGTATTTCAGATCGCATAACCGTATGGAGGAGCAAGGAGTTACACGGTAGGTTCTACCGGGCTCTCACAGGGCCTGATGTAGACCAATTAGCTTCCGTGGCCTGGTTACGATTCAGTAACCTCTTTGGGGAAACTGAAGGTTTTATCTTTGCAATTATGGACGAAGTTATCATGACGAACAACTACCGGAAATATATACTAAAGGATGGGACGGTCGACATTTGTCGGGCATGCCACCGTCCGGGAGAGTCTATTAGACATATTGTTTCTGGCTGTTCTCGGTTTGCTAACGGCGAGTACTTGCATAGACATAACCAAGTGGCTAGGATTATCCATCAACAACTTGCTCTGAAATATGGTTTTCTTGATTCTGCTGTACCTTATTACCAATACCAACCTCAACCAGTTCTTGATAATGGTCATGTTACGCTCTACTGGGACCGATCTATTATCACGGATAGGTATATTGTTGCCAATAAACCCGATATTGTGATAATAGATCGATCTGCGCGTCGAGCAGTGTTGGTTGATGTCACCATTCCTCATGACGAGAACCTCGTGAAGGCAGAAAAGGACAAATTAATAAAATATTTAGACCTGGCCCACGAGGCTACCGCCATGTGGCATGTTGATTCAACCATCATTGTTCCAATAGTTGTATCGGTACACGGCTTGATAGCGAAAAGTTTCGATCAACATCTTAAGAAACTTTCGTTATCCAGCTGGGTTAAGGGCCTAATACAGAAAGCAGTTATCCTCGATACTGCACGCATTGTGAGGAGGTTTCTCACTCTGGAGTCCTAACCACTGGTGGCTTGTGTCGTAGACACCGCCATCAGCGGCAATCTATTTTTATATAGTGTTTTTTAAAAATTGTATTTTTAATATTTTTTTAAAAAATATTATGTAATTAATAAGATTTTAAATAAATATAAATAAATAATAATAATAATATTACTCTTTATTTAACACCATATTATGTACAGAGTAAACTAATAAAACAAATAAAAGTCGGTGATATAAATCGGCGGCCTTATCGCTGAAAGCGATCTCTTCCAGGCAACCTAGCAGGGAGAGGAATAAGTGAACTGGACGGTGCTATATCTTAATACTGAGATCTATACCTTATGATATGATATCTTAATACTGACTATACTGAGATCTTAGAACTTATATCTCAAGGTGGGTGGCGCATTTACGTTGTAGGTGTCTATGGGATGCAGTAACCACTTAACACCAGGTCGGCTGTGAGCTCGTCCACCCATCTAAGCAATAAAAAAACAAGTGTGGCAATTAGATTCTAGCATACGACACACTTTTTATGCATGAATAGGTATCTGATGTAGGCCTTCGTGTAATTTGGGGCTTAATGCGTTCCTCGGGTCTACAGCAATTACGGGACATTACGAGGCATTAAGCCTTATGTGGAGGTTTTTGCTCTGGTTTCTGTTTTAAAAAAAACATGTGAAATTAACGATGATTACTCTAATGCTCTATTGTATTATTATGGAGACCAGTATTTAGTTCTTAAAGCACGTGAGAAACTCTGATTTGCTGAATTGAGTGTGCGGTTTCGGTCTACGTATGAAATTAATTGCATAGAAAATTGTAATTTGACGTTTTTAAAGGAACATAGATTTTGTTAGATCGTGAAGATGCACGGGATTCCGTGTCGAGCATTGAGTTTATTATATCGGGTAATCGAAAATTATTTACTAACAATTTGAAAACTGATGATTTTTTCTATGACTTCTAATTTAAAAATTTAGAGTGTAAATGTGTTTTAAGTTTTCAATTTGAACGCGTGAAAAAAAAAAAAAAACTACACCAAGCATGGACATGAATATAACTTAATATTCTTGAGATACCCACACATATTGCCTAATTACGATATACGGTGGAAGCTAAATTGGATTCCCGCACGACCTTAACTCAAATCAATTTCTAATACATTTACCCTACCTAGTTATTCGTATATAATATGTTACTGCCAACAATGTAATATAGTAGGATGCAGGCTCGTTCGACCGAATCGACCTATTTTCATTGGGTGACGTCATATTTATCCGTGGCTACTGCATTCTTCTCCTTTGTAGAATTAGTTCTGATATTAGATAATCTGTTATTGTTGAATAACGAAGGTGATTTAAGCAATATTATTCAATTTACATTTTTGCTTTTATGTATGTTTTGGTGTGGTGGTTGTCCCTAAATATATACCCGGAAATTGTTGTTTGTGAGATATTTAATAAATCAAACTCGCACAATTATAATTTGCGCAATTACTGGTGGTAGGACCTCTTATGAATCCGCACCGGTATGTTCCACCTACCTGCCTGTTTCTGCCGTGTAGTAATGCGTTTCGGTTTGAAGGGTGTGGCAGCCCTTGTAACATACTGAGACTTTATATCATAACTCATATTATCTCAAGGTGGGTGGCGTAATTTACGTTGTAGATGTTTATGGGCTCCGATAACCACTTACCACCAGGTGGGCTATGATAAAATCATGATAAAATTAAAATATGATAAAATTGAATAATATCAGATGTTTATTAATAGAAAATTAACTTTATTTTTATTTTGTAGAAAGTTTATGTGGCAAAATCTTCATGTCATCGTGTTACTACGCTGAAAAGCTAATAAACTCATTTTCGTGTTTTTTTTATGTTTTCCTTCGCACACGAGAACAACTTGTTCATTAATCCAGTTTTCAGTACAGCCTCGCTCTGACTTTCCGTGTTATATGGCCGATGTTCCGAAAGTACTAATGAATGGCCTTCATTAATTGCCTTGTGCCGAGCCGAGGGAAAAAGCGAGCTGAAAATGTTCGTCGAGTGAGAAGAGAAAAATATTCAGTCATTACTCCGTATAAGTTACATATTATATATTATTATGTAAACATTACACATGGAAATTGTTAATTAAGAATTTTTCAACAGTGTTAATTCTTTACGGTAGTTAATTTAAAAACAATACATTCTTAATCGACAATATTATAAGCATTTCAAATCATCGAATCGCGTGCTCGTATAATTAATTAACAGAAATTAAGTGTGATTTCGATAAACAGAAAATTACTAATTTATTCAAAGGCAATGAACTGTTTTACTGTTATTTTTAAATCAGTTATTAGTAAATTTCCACTGAAGTTTTACTGTTTAATTAACAAAATAGTAACAAAAGATCAACTTATTTACAACGCTCGCAAAGACTCCGCAGTGTGCTTACCGAATTCAGCAGTATTTCCGCCATATTGCTTGCACTGGCAAAATCAAGAGAGTAAGATTCCAAGAGAACGGACCGTTCTAAACGATGAAAAGAGCAGGAACAAACACCTGAAAATACCTCTCAGCGTAGCTCTCCTTCATGCCAACGTAACAGATATCGATGGAAAGATCCATTAAAATCCAGATCGGTTAGGTTAGGTCAGGCTAGGATCACGAATTACAATTTTAGAATTATATCTACGTAGTGAATTTTTTTTTTCTTTTTTTTTTATTGCTAAGATGGGTGGACGAGCTCACAGCCCACCTGGTGTTAAGTGGTTACTGGAGCCCATAGACATCTACAACGTAAATGCGCAAAACCCTTATCATTTATTCAATCGATGCAGTGATTGGTAAGGTGCTTCTATCTTCTGCACTATTAGTTTACAGATCTAACAACTTTTTTAAACAAACAATACAGCAATAGGTAGTAATATATAAACTTGTAATGTTCTCAATGAAATCAAAATTGGTAGATTTTATTGAAATTACTTTACTATTTGTTACGAACGTTTCGAAATACTCTACAGTTTTCCTAGTCACGGACGACTAAGGTGGTAATAGTCGTCATTTGAATATTGTGCCAAAAAAGTTACCTACTACTTTGGGTAAATGCGAAACTAAGCCATGAAAGTAAAATAAAAGTAGTTAACTATGTCTACGACTCGCGAATATATTATTTTGTAAGATCTTTAAAGTTTAACCTAATAAAGTTAACTTGTAACATGAATTTGTCCTGTATTTTAGAAGTCGTCGTGGCCTAAAGGATAACACGTGATTTGATTTGATTTGATATGGGCTCCAGTAACCACTTAACATCAGGTGGGCTGTGAGCTCGTCCATCCATCTAAGCAATAAAAAAAAAAAGTATCGTAATTGAAAAATTCGTAATTATATTGGCTCTTATTAAGAAAACTTTTAGACTTAATTATTCTGTGAACGTAATTAGATTAAACATGAAATATTGTTATAAAAATGTTATTTCATAGCGTGCCAATTAATCATCATCATAAGTTAAAATAAAGATATTTTCGTACTAACGATTGAATGGATTTGGTTATTACTCTAAAATTTATTACCGAATATTTCTATGATTCCATAGCCAAAAGTGAGTGCTTAAACTAGAATATAATCTGAGGTATTAAAAGTTATAATCTTTAATAGTTATTTATTTATCTTGGCCTTTGGCTCTAAGGGGAACTTAAATAGCGATATTAGATTTCTCCAAATATAACGCCGTTCCGTTGCTAGCTAGAAACTCTCATAGATCAACCTAACGTATGTCCATTGGCCCATTACATCAGTTCTCTCAATGCTCTGAACGAGTCCCTATGGAATTGTTTTAGACGATTCCTTCTTCATTCATGGCTCATATCTTCGTTTGGCTATTAAAGCTAATAAAAAAAGAGGTATTACATCATCAGTAATACTTAGCTGTAAATTCATTGATATACAAAAAGTAGCGTTACTAGCTGCATTGCTGTAGCGTGTCTGTTGTAATGTGATTGCCCCTAAGCATGTAACGTTTGGCGTTTCACCTCCCCATCCATCCATCAAATCAGATCTTTAATGAGTTTTTCCAACCAAATTATAGCTGAATTTCAGCTTGATTCGTATACTTTATAGTGTAACAAAACTGCCAAGGTTACGTTGAACTATTTATAAAGTATGTTATAGGGACCGTTCATTTTGATGATTAACTGGAGTTTGGCAGTAATGTATTGAGAGGCTTTTAGCATAATTGAAAAAAAAAGGTTGGACTTTTATGAATATATTTGGAATAAAAATGTACACGCGGCCTAAAATATTGAATAATATACTAAATTGAAATATTACATATTTTATTTGTTATACAGCTTGTTGTTTTCGCGACAATCTTTGTTAATTAAATATACTCATGATAGCAGTGTGGAGTGGGAGCGAATTGCTGTGATAGCATTATACAAATTAGACGTGGGGCCAGATGTAATTTTTTAATAACTCCATCCACTTGATATTAGTCGAATGCTTATCCCTAATTATTAAGGTACAATGGAACGGACTTTGCCTGTAATGGCTAAGATCTGGCTGTCCATATACTACATAGTCAGGTCATAAATTCTGTCACATGTTTAATGTAAAATAATTGAAACAAGTTTATTCATTATGTAACCATTCATATACCAAAATGAACTTAACAAAACATAGATTCTTATGACACTAAACTTTATTCAAAATGACCTCCGTGATTTTGAATACAGGCCTTCAATCTGCGCGGCCAGTCGTTTATCGCAGCACGAACGAGGTCCATGTCAATATCGGCGGCTGCCTTAATCAAGGATGTCTTGAGTGACTCCAAATTGGGATGAGGCTTTGAGCACGCCTTTTCCTCCAAGTGTTGCCATATCTTGTAATCTAACGGATTCAAATCTGGACTGGAGGAGGGCCAGTCTTCGTGCCGGATGAAGTCGATTTCACGCGCCGCCAGCCAGTCTTGTGTGCTCTTCGCTCTATGAACTGGCGCCGAATCTTGTTGGAATACCCAGTGCCTGTTATTGAACATGGTATGAGAAACAGGTACTACAAGGTTCGTCAGGACTGTATTTTGATACACAACTGCATTCGTTTTTACACCTTTCTCACAAAAATGTACCTCTGTTAAGCCCCAATAAGAAACTCCCAACCATACCATGAGCGAGGATGGAAAATGACCTCGTTGGACACGCGGAATACGGTTGCTCGCTTCTTCACTACGGTGTGCGTACACCTTATCATTTTGTTTGTTGTAGCTCTCTTCTACGGTAAAAAATTCTTCATCCGAAAAAAGAATTTGCCGATATTTTTTTCCCGCGTACCGCTTCAACAAAGCGCGGTATCTCTTCAGTCTCAGGTCCATTAGACGAGCATTCAAACGATTTCCTGTTTTTCTTCGATATCCCCGAAGCCCTAAGTCTTCATTTAACACCCTTTTCAACGTGGTTCTGCTTAACCCCATCTGAAGGGCCAACAGTTTCTGCTTACGTTTGGGATTTCTTTGAATTCGCGCCTTCACAGCTTTTATCACTGCTGGAATCCTAACAGAACGAGGGCAACCACTTCTTGACCGGTCATCTACACTAGAGTCTTCATTGTATCGTTTGATGGTACGATAAACGAATCTTTTGGTTATATTCAAATTTTTCAGTATGTTAAAAATTTGAACTGGTGCGTAACCGCAACGATGCAACGCAATAACTGCAACACGGTCTTCTTTAAGCGTCCACTCCATATTAAAAAATGAGTAAAATTCTAAATGTATACTATTTTTATTTTCATGAACAATTCGAAATTCGAATTCAATAAACTTTTTTGTGGCCAGCATTCTAAAAGAAAAGTTTTTACTGTGTGACAATACTTATGACCTGACTAGGTATTTACACTAGAAATGAGAAGCAGTAAAGGAATAAAGTTAAAGGAATCCAGCTCGATAGCAAATTGTATAATGTCGCGTATTTTAAAATATGACTTTCGACTAGCAACTTATAAGGTTGAAGTCCCAGGAACACTGATTAGAAAAGATTTTTTTATGTCAAGCAGTATTTTAATAAGCAGAATGTGCGAGTTTATGCTAAAAGTCATTTTTTGTGTAAAGAGATTGTGAAAAAGATATTATACCGTGGTCCAGGCATATAAAAATAAATTCTCGATTGGGCAGTTAAGTATCTTAACATCACTACAGTTTATACTCAAAAATTATCCTTTCAGTAAAGCTCATGAAGCTTGACACAAGCGTGACTGGAAAGGAAAGTTTCTAAATTCATCAAAGCTGAATCCTCAGCTTCATCGCTATTAAGCAACTAAACTATGCTTTATGTTTTTTTAAGAAACTAAATATTTCATAAAATTGAAATTGTCAAAATTTCCCATGGGGAAAGTTCCCGTTGTGCTCAAGGGCTGGCCAGACAGAGCCTGTAAAGGATTGTATTAAAGCTAATGGATATTATTTTTAAAAAGCTTTATTTTTAAATGCCCTTATATTATTTGATTAACTGGACAACATGTACATCGATTATCTCGAATATTATGCAATGGCGGTGCTGAATTGGGCTTTAATACCATTGTTACGTTGTATACGTTAAGTTCGTTTTGTCTTATTACAGAAAGTAGTTGTGATTTGCGCTAGGCGTATCTTAATTCTTGGTCTTAGCCTGAATTAATGTCATAGGAGATGGTTAAGTACATGTTCATATGACCGGGCAATGTCCCAAAATTACGAGTAGATAAATGAGATGCTGTCATTATTACATGTATAAATTTTGGAGGGTACACAAACAAAAGGACAAGGGTTCTTATTATTCACTTTGAAAGCAGAGGATCATTTAATTAAAGTACAACCACTAAAGACGACTTAAAACTTCCTTTCAACCATTAAAAAAAAATTGAAAATCAGTCAGTACCCATTGGCTGTGGTAATGCATTAAAATAGAGTAATAGTGAATTGTATTAAATCAAAGTTACTTATAACTTCAGCACGACAATACAAGGAAATTTTGGATATATGTTATATATATGTGGAAAGCAAAAGAACAAAAACATATTGCAATATCTTTTAAAGGTAGGTAGCCAAAAAGCACGATGGTTTCTGTAGCCTTTCCCGTGTTATTGAAGAGCAGTGAGCACTTCTAATGACACGACATCTTGTGAGGTTACATTTAAGCAATTACTGACATTCGAAACATGAGGCCGAACAAATTGGGTTATATTAAAATGCTTCAATTCAGAAATAGGCAAGATGCTATGTTGGATACTGACCCGTGTGGGCTTCTCCATCTTTCCACCATCAGTAGAGAAGTGAATTAACTTGTCGGTTTATTTTTGTTGATAGTGTTTACTGGTATTATCTATAAACAATAGCATAAAAAAAATTCAGTGCGGCCATTCAACAAAAGTCGCTTTGACTAATTGTAGAAGACTTATCTATAATCTTTCGTAAAGTTCTATGTAATTCAGTATTTGATGTACCGAAAAGACTCGTGGAGGTTTCGTAAATCTAAGTTATCTCCCGTTTCACAATTACATACTTACAGCTTACTTACTTTTGCATAGCAATGGCTATTACTTTAGTAGTCTTATAAATACCGCGCGTGTTAAAACTTTTGAACAATGTCGTTTACTTTACTTTCCACTATATTTCACTTTGACTGTTAATGAGGCATCAAATGACAGAACCAAACTCAACAAAATTTACTAGTAAATAGACATAAGATTGTATTTTCCGAGTCTGCACTTTGAAATGACTAAGTGCGTCTTGGTAGTCAATAAATAGTACCGTGACTAATCTGACCGACAATATATTTTATAGCCTAAGCCGGATCCAGTCATTACAAATTTGTGGTAAATATAGCTTAAGTAATCTAAGGGCGCATTGTAAACGAATTTCTATGCATATCTATACTAACTAGAGGTCCCGCAGTAGTCGAAATTCGACTATAATTAATTGGAATTGTAAGTTTGTACACTATTATGATTGTATTTTATACTTCTATAATCACAAATTTCGCCAAGACTACACTATAAAAAATATTAACAAAGACAAACCATATTCTATTCTCAATTTGACAACAGACGTCAAGAACAAAAGTTTGACAATAATGTTTTCTTTATTGATTTAATGTATCTTTTATGCAATATTTAAAAAAAAAATTAGCATTGCGCACTTCTTCTCTATATTCTCCATAAGTGTGGAAAGGGATACAAAGTTTTTGCTTCACGTATTTAGATATTATAAAGCTGAAGAGTTTGTTTGTTTGAACGCGCCAATCTCAGGAATTACAGGTCCGATTTGAAAAATTCTTTCAGTATTAGATAGCCCATTTATTGAGGAGGGCTATAGGCTATATAACATCAACAAGACCAATACAAGTGGAGCACCACTTTATTGGTGCTCCACTTGTATTCAAATTGTGTTTCAAAATAGGGGTTTAAATATCTCCTTAACATTCTACAATTCAAAAATATTTTCACTTTCTACGTAAATGAAGTGGAGGTAAAATATAGCGTTATGCCAACGTAACTATTCCACGCGGACGGAATGGCGGGCTAAAGCTAGTACGGATATAAAAATGTGTAGGTTTCAATTAAAAAAAACATTATTACATCATTACATAGCTGGGCAGCCGAGTTCAGGCCTGAACTTGCTTAAGTAGCAATGACCGCACGCATATACCACAATATTAATTCCGCTGCTCACCTTTCAAGTCTCAAATGTATTCTCCGTGCAACTTCGCTTCAAACAAGAAGGCATGATTAAAACAAAACAACACATATTTAGAGTTGCTATAACACCAATTAGTGTTAAGATTTGAGAGTCATATTAATGTACAAACAAACGCATTGTTCCTTTTAAAATATTAGCATTTCGTAGACCGTAGTTTTGTGTCGATAATGTATTCACTGGCGGTCATCCAAACGGTCTGGAGCCCATTCTCTCTGCTACACTGTAACACACACATCACATAAAATTCAGGATTGATATCGTATATGTCGTAATACATTACGAAGGATCTGCTTAGGAATATCTACAGTTTGAATACGTTTTACTGTACAGAAGGAAATATGTAGAAATAAGGTTATCCGAGTAGCTCGCAGCAGCATCGCATCGAGAAATAGGCACTGATTTATTTAAAATATAGCTAGAATTCCACTTTACGATTATGAGATTGTTGGTGAGTAGATTTCTTCTTCTCTTCTGCCAGTGCCTCTTCAATCCTGAAGGTTGGCCGTTAGCTTCCTATATTCATTTTTATCAGCAGCCAGCCGGAACAGCTGTTCGACGGGGGCAATACCGGTCCACTCCCGGATATTCGGGAGCCATGAGTTCTTTCTTCGCCCAGCACGTCTCTTTCCGTACACTTTGCCCAGACTACTACTTTGAGTAGATTTAGTTATTGTAAAATAATGGAACCCGCGAATTTACAATGCTGTCAGATTAGTTATTATAATCCTACGAATTCCATTTGTCAGACGTATACAAGCAAAATCGCTATCATTCTTAAAATCTGAGACATATGACTTATTTAACAATCGGTAAGCTCTTAAAACATCCCCGACACGGATCAAAACTGTAAAGTTCTTGGCTCTTTTGACTAGTCTTTGAAGAATACAAGAACTAGCGAACGAGTTGACAGACTAAATATTTACAACACGGTCCATATTTATATGTATATAAAAATGTCTTGTTACATAAAGCGGTCTCCATTGTCTCGCTAAAGTATAATGCGGAAAAAAAAAACGTTTGACCCTTTTAAATATACATCACGTGATGTCAGGCATTGCATACAGCCCATTGAGTTTCTCTTCGGATCTTCTCAGTGGGTCGCGTTTCCGATCCGGTGGTAGATTCTGCGGAGCATTGCTCTTGCTAGGGCTAGTGTTAGCAACGTCTACGTTTGAGCCCCGTGAGCTCACCTACTCACCTGGAGAATCTAGCACAACCCCTCAAGGCTACTAGGGTAGGTAGGGAAAAAGGGCATTGCATAATGTTTTGGGAGTTTTTTTTTTCAATGGAAATTTAAATCTTTGCCAATTGACGATGTAAAATCTAAATTATTTATAATTTTAGGACAATATGTGGAAATGACGCCTTTAAATATATTATACATACTGTCACTGTGATTTGCTTGCTATAAGTGATCGACGCACTGTGTTACGTAATCAATTTTTTCACGTTTATTTTTCTAAATCAAAAAACTTGGTTATACAGCTTGTACATTCGTTTTGATTTCACATTTAATTTCACTTTGCAATTGATGGTCGTTCTCTTAAAGCATTCGTTTCGGCGTTTTTAAATTTTCAATGTCATTTAGTGGACACATAAAGTTATGATTAATACCCACTGAAATAACCGTAATAAATCAAACCGCTTTAATATCAGATAAATCGCCGGTTTGAATACCAAACCGCAATAACGAGATACCCCGGGACTCACGATTGATTAACATTGCACCGTGAAAGGGTTTTCTCGAACATTCATTGTCCTACTTTGGTTAGCGAATTTAATTTTGAACGAGAATTAGAAATAATTCGTTTTATTAATTTATTAGGTGATGATCTATATATTAATACGTGAAGCAAAAACTTTGTATCCCTTTTTACGAAAATTGCGCGGACGGAGGAGTATGAAATTTTCCACACTTATAGAGAATATAGAGAAGAAGGGCACAATGCTAATATTTTTTTTAAATAATGCATAAAAATTATATTAAATCAATAAAGAAAACATTACACACACTACATACCATATATTTGACGCACACACGCATACATACTATTTATTGTCAAACTTTTATTCTTGACGTCTGTTGTCAAATTGAGATTAAATATTGTTTGTCTTTGTTAATATTTTGTTATAGTGTAGTCTTGGAGAAATTTGTGACTATAGAAGTATGTATAAAATACAATCATAATAGTGTACAAACTTAGAATTCCAATTAATTATAGTCGAATTTCGACTACTGCGGGACCTCTAGTTCAATTTGATCATCAAACGTATGCAAAAACCTAACAACATTTTCATAGATTTTTTTTTACTACATTCACCGTTGGTAGGGCCAGTTTCAAGTCGACACGGGTACGTATCACCAGTGTCTATTTCTGCCGCGAATAAGTAATACGTTCCAGTTTGAAGAATGGGATAGCAGCTGTAGTATACATTTGCGAATTAGACCTCATGTCTCAAGGTGGGTATTCATACAGTCATATCTTTGCGCTTAAGTAACCACTTAACACCAGGTGGCCCCTGAGCTCATTCGCCGGTTTAAGTAATGAATAAAAAGGTTAAGTTTGATAGTTTCATGAAATGCCGAAAGTTTTCCAAATTTCGAAAATTCAACCCTTTCAATAAGCTATTACTTAAAAATATGAAGAAAAATACAAAATATTTTTTGAAAGTCAGCTTAATACTCCACTTGAGTATTAAGCAGACTGCGTGGGATGTAAAATCGACGGAGAAAGCTCCTAAGCTCCGCCCTTGGACAAATTGAATAATATAAGCCGCGAACAATACCAAAAGCGGATTTGCATTTAGAAATAAGCATTCGAGTTCCGTTCTTTTATCAGTCTTTTTATTTTCAGTCGGGTTTGTTCGACTAGTCACTTTTTCGTTATCTTTATCTGTCCAAGATCGTCTTTAGTTTTATGTCCCCCTTTTAACAGCATGGATGAGAAGAGCTCAGCATCGACTTGGTTTTATAAGGTTATCAAAATCCACATAGGTCGAAATCTTGATTGGAATAACAGTTATCGTACTTCAAATCTGAATCCACTATTGCTTCGCCAATGAAACAGTCAGGACAGCGGTTCACAATATAACAAACTTAGTAATTACGTTATAATTAAATTTACAAAACATAGCGAGTAAATGTATTTACCGAATTGTGTTCAATCGTTTGACACGAGAATTAATAGAAATAATAAACTGTTGATTTCTTCATTAAAACTACTTTTACGGCTTAATCTCTAGTTTATTGTGTGGCTCGTTTATTATATGGCGTCTTGTGAGCTCGTACGGATAGATATCCGATCTATTTCTGCCGTGAAGCAGTAATGCGGTTCGGTTTGAAAGGTGCGGAAGGCGATGTACCCTAAAAACTGAGGCTCAGAACTTAGGTCTCAAGATGGGTGACAGCATTCACGTTGCTGATGTCCATGGGCTTCGGTAACCACTTAATAACAGATGGGTCGTGAGCACGTCCACCAATCTAGGTAATTTATTTAAAAAAATTACAGTCGTAGACTCTTATCTGTGTGGTCGAGAAATCATGATGATGATGTTGACGCTTGAGCTAATTCAGCTTTTGGAACGTATCTCTTGAAGAATTGATTGCATAGAAATCTATTAAATTACCAAAAATGTGTAGGTAAAAACAGTTATAATTCGAATAGATAGGCAACACAATAGTTGCTACAATAAATGGAAATGTTTTTCATTAGATTATAGGATCGCGTGCGCCCGGCCAGGCGTGAAGTTAACCCTGTTACTCATCATTTAGTGTACCGTGGTAACGGGACGGTCGATTGTTCTACTCCCGATTCAAACAACTTACAATCCTAATCGAATATAGTGTGAATAGGCTTAAGGCCTTAAATGAGAGAACGGCTTCTATTAGTGCTCGAGAATGTGAAATCTATACTAATATTATAAAGCTGAAGAGTTTGTTTGTTTGAACGCGCTAATCTCAGGAACTACTGGTCCGATTTGAAAAATTATTTCAGTGTTAGATAGCCTATTTATCGAGGAAGGTATATATATAAATCATGCTAAGACTAATGCAGGCGGAGCACCAATAAAGAATGTTTCAAAATCGGGGTTGTTTCCCTTTTGAGAGCTACCGCTGCGTGCGCTGCAGAAACGATTAATGTTTCGCTAAAATAATGTGTAACAGAATTATTCCCCTTTAAAATATCGAAAAAAAGTCCGCGACAGCATATGTCTATATGTTAAGGTTGGCTCACTATAACGTTTTTTATGCTAACCAAATTTGTTCTAAAATAAAGCATTATTTTTGAGCTATTCCACGCGGACGAAATCGCGGATAAAAGCTAGTCGTTGATATTGTTCGAAAACAATAAGCCAATGAATTCATTAAAAGTACTTTTACGGTTGAATCACGCTTTGTTTTCGCTTTTTTTGTCTATAAATATTGTTATGGCCGCTTCGAATACTTCAGAGTTTCCCGTTGTCACGGACGATCGTAGTTTTGGAAACGTAAAAGTAGTTTGAATAGTGTCTTTAACTCGCAAAGACCGAAGAATTACAAGATTACATTGGCTGTTAGTTACTTTTGACGATAACGGTAATAGATATATTTTATCTTAAGAAAATGCCAACAGAAACTATGGAAACAATTGTTGTTTTTTATTAAATAGCACGTATAGAATGTTAATGATTCTTTGGAAAATATAACCATGTATGCATTCTTCAAACTTCAAAGCCGTGTTTCGAACTAGTTTTACGATTTAATTTTGCTTTTATAATTTTCATTTTATTATTTCTGACGCATCGAATAGTTTACAGGTTTCGTGGTCACGGATGATTGAGGTGTTATTCGTCGACATTTTGTTAACTGTCCTGGAAATAAGAAAAAATTAAATGAAATGAAAATGATTTTTTTTTATTGCTTAGATGTGTGGACGAGCTCACAGCCCACCTGGTGTCAAGTGGTTACTGGAGCCCATAGACATCTATAACGTAAATGCGCCACACACCTTGAGATATAGTTCTAAGGTTTCAGTATTGTCACAACGGCTGCCCCACCCTTCAAACCGAAACGCATTACTGCTTCACGGCAGAAACAAGCGGGGCGGTGGTACCTACCCGTGCGGACTCACAAGAGGTCCTACCACCAGTAATAATAAATGAAAATTAAACTAAATTTGAACCCTGTTACTCGCATAACAAAGTGAAAGATAATATTGTATACAAACTGTGTATGATAGAGAAAGGTCTAGTTTAGACTGATCTCATCAAAGCCTACTGTTGTAAATTTTAGTTAGCGATCACGTTATGCTGGCACTTAGGGAATGCTGTTGCCCATTCTCCGGCGAATCCTTTAGTCGTCTTTTACGACGCCCACGGGATAAGATGGGGCGGTGATAGTCAAAACCGAAACCACATAGTGTCTTAAGTTTGAGTTACCCGATCGACAATGAATATTAAGTGGGTAATTTATCTGAAGGGTTTCATAAGTTATTATAGTAAGATACAATAACATGTAGGCAAGAAATATGTTTTTTTTCATTTTAATTAAAATCTACCAAGTTATATTAACGCGATGACCAAATTCACAATTTATCGATACGATACGATAAAAACGGTCACTTGGTGTAGGTGAACCTGAACAAAACAATAATATACTAGACATATTAATGTATCTCTTCGGTATGTTTTTAATCTACAACCGTATAGCTCGATGTTACAGTTTTATTATAGAAAAGGTGTATAAACAAAACTGCTAAAAATGTTATATCGATTTGAATGAAATTGATTACAAAACCCCACGCTTGAGCCGCGTGATCTCTGTGACTCAACATTTCGACTTAACTCCACTTAAGTAAAATTATTTGCAATAGTTAAGTTCTGGATAGTTAAGTAATCAATCGAATTGAATGAAAATATCGAGGGGTAAAAGGCTATCAAGCGACATTACGTTATTATTAATACTCAACATTTATCTTTGTAATTAAAGATCCGTTTTATTTGGCATTAGTATCAACAATTCGATGTTTTTAATTGAACTTCAATTAAGCTTACCCCAATCAAACAGCTGAAGAACTTTTTTGTTAAGATTTTTTTCTAAATTTTAAACATTACACGGCTTTCCTGTAAAGTTGCAAAAATATCGCTTAGACCAAATAACATTCCACACCTAGATATAGCTAATACCTTTCCTACGCTGTAGGTGATATCTTTTTATTTAAGCTTTGACCACACGTATGGAGGTTGTTCGCGACATTTCCGTTGGTTCCGACAGGTACTAAAACCCGCATGTATGCGGGTTTTAGTACCTGTTTAATACCAGATACCAAAGGACTCAAGGATTTATGGAGTGATGGAAGCGGTCTGTATTCATCGCGTTCCTATAACTCTCTTCAAATTGATGTCCTCTTCGGAAACACTACGAGGTTACATTAAAACATCCCTATACGTAGTTTTGCAAGAAATTTGGTATATATTATCAGTTCATTAATATTTCAAAGCCCAAGACCAAAACAAACAGCTAAACATTGGCTAATAACGGTAATTTAGGAGTACGTAGACAGTAAAACCGGTAATAGGCTGGATTAGTGACAGGCAAAACGTGCGTTTAGAACAATGGCGTGCAACGTAAATAAAGTTGAAACTAGGCTGCCGAATCCGCTTCATGTAATCATAGGGCTGTCACAAAAAAAAATTGATACAAATTAATGTATGGGTAAATTTCTTTATGTATGTATATGTATAATATATCCACATGAATCCACTATCAGATCCAGACTTCTCTCGATGCGTACCATGGCCCTTTAAAATTAATATAATTGAAAATAGATCAGGTACATACTAGTTCAGTTAAATACTACAAAATAGTTTCATTTTGAAATTAATTCTCAACTACTCAGACCTTATTGTTAAGTATATTTTACTTCAAAGTAACAAAAATTAGGAAATCATTACTTCTTTACAGAATGCTCAATATTGCTTGGAAAGTCAACAAAAAGTCGCATTGTTTTATTAACGCTTAGAACATTGTAAAGTTTAATTTAATTTACTGGAAATTTACATTAAACTTACCAGCGCTTAGTAAACTGCATACGTGCTAGAAACAGTAGCAAACAACAGCAGTAATGCGTTTCGGTTTGAATGGTGGGGCAGCCGTTGTAACTGTACTTGAGACCTTAGAACTATATCTCAAGGTGGGTGGCGCATTTACGTCGTTAATGTCTATGGGCTCCAGTAACCATTTAACACCAGGTGGGCTGTGAGCTCGTCCACTCATCTAGCAATAAAAAAAAAAGTCCTACGAACGTATAACACGCGAATAGTTTGGTGACATTTTAATTAAATTTACCAACGACATTTAAAATTAATGTCATCGATTGAATTGTAAAACAGCCACTAACCAATCCCAGTCTTTGTGCGTTTATAACACTGAATCATTGATTGAGACCCAACGCACGAATTTAGTATTAACTAAAGACAATTGGAAAAGGAAATTTGAATTTAGTACCAAAATGTAGCTTTATTATTAAAAAAACATAAAAAAAACGGGTCTTCTAACTACCGTTCAATTTTATTGGAGTTTACTCCTTTAGAATCGATTTACATATATAGGCCCGGGGTATGAAAATTATGGGGACCAAAATCGTACTAGCATGTCACACGAAATGCGTTATGCGCCTGATTGCGCATGTCACACGAAATGCGTTATCGCAGGTGACGCCGGGCTGCTGCGCCGGCGGCAGTCCGCCACAAAGCCTCGTACTGATCGCGCGTTTCTCTCATTATTGTATTTTCATATATTTGTTAGTCGTTTGTTTTGTGTCTCGTTAATTTGTTAATAATCTGTAGTGTATCGTGTTGTCGTAATATAGAACTATTTCTCGTATTGTTTCGTTTAATTTTTTATATCCAGTAAACTCCAGTCGTGCGTCGGAGCGGACACACACACTTTTTATGTTTTTATTTGTATTTTTATTTCTGCGTCGACCCTATCTGCTTTATTGCATTAAGCTGCTTATGAGTAGCCGAATATTGCAAACTACAGTACTTCGTTGGGGCCATTTCTGGTGAATAATGTTTACTAAAATCTTAATCAAGTTTCTTAACCAACTCATTACATTCTTATTAAGTTATTATTAATTCTGTGTTCAATGCTTAACTATGTAATGATAAGATTTTTGTTCTACTAGATGGGTTAAAGAGATCGGTTAGCTAAGGGGCTATTCTAGCTACTCGCAGTCGGGTAGTAACCTCAGGGACTCAACCAGAGAGAATTTATTAGCACTAGCCCTAGCAAGAGCAGTGCCTCCCAGAATCTACCACCGGAGACATGAGGTCGACTGTATTGATAACGTCCCGTCACACCTAAGTCTTAATACGTGCGTGCTTTACGATATAAATAAGCAAGATAGTGGTACCTACTCATACTGGCTTTCACAATACGCCTTACCACTAAAATGAAATAATAAGTACCAGTAGATTCAATGCATGTGGACCTTGTACAAAAACCTGAATGTGTGAGTCATAAAAAATGCGAATTCATTCCATTATCTTTTTTAAATGTTCTTTAAACAATTTGTTACAACACTACATATAATTATTTAATGTGGCGAACCGATGTGAGCTGGCTCTGTATCTAACACAAAATACATTAACATTTTGCTTATTAATGACGCGAAGAGATCTCTCGAAAAATTTTCAAATCGTATGTCTGTATTCTTGTTTTAATGGCAATGCGCTCAGGTATCCCTTCCTTTTAATAAATTACAAACAAAATGAACAAACAAAACCATCCTCGAAAACAACGATTCAGTACATCGAAACAAATCGAAAAATCAAAGAAACATCGCTGTAAGATTTCAATTAACTTTACTGATTCAATTAATTTTGTGAAGACCCCATCACTAGACTAGAATCGACTAAATTAAGAAATATAGGAAAACGAATCGAAATACGTTCTTTAAATAAACCGTTGCATAGAATCGTACAAGGCTGTCGTGCAAGTTTCCTGGTGATTGCATAGCGAATTTCCCAGCAATGAGTTCCGCGTGTAGGTCAGTGAACGCATCACTTGCGGTGCATTGTAACGGATTCGATTCGATGCAACCGAGCTACACTTCCAGGAATCCTGTTAATTCATTTATTTATATCAACTCGCGTTAATAATTATTGAGCGCTTGGCTTCCGATTTATAATCCATTTCTGATGTGGTTTCGTATTGGCTTAATGAGCTAGATGAACGAGTTTGCGACTGACAGTTCGAATCGGATAATAATACGTAGGTACTAGTGGTCCCCGGTAGTCGAAATTCGACTATAATTGATAGAAATTATAATTTTGTACACTATTATATTTCTGTTGTGAAATACTATTATAATTATTTAATCTCAGATTTCGCCAAGGTAGTCTTTAATTTAGACAAATATGAATAAAGAAAAAACAATATCTAACCTATTCTCAATTTGACCACAGACTATAATTGACAAACTGCAATAAGAAAAGTTTGACAATAAACAAATGGTATGCATGCGTGTGTGTGTCAAATACATGGTAGTGTGCGTAATGTTTTTTTAATTGATTTAATGTGTTTCTTACGCATAATTTAAAAAAAATATTAATATTCAGCGCTCCTTCTCTATATTCTCGATAAGCGTGGGAAATTTCATACTCCTCCGTTCGCGCAATTTTCGTAAAAAGGGGTACAAAGAGTTTGCTTCACGTATCACTACATAGTATAAAACATAGTCGCTTTCTCTGTCCCTATATATGCTTAAATCTTTAAAACTACGCAACGGATTTTGATGCGGTTTTTTTAATGGATAGAGTGATTGAAGAGGAAGATTTATATGTATAATAAAATCCATTAAATAGTGGAGAAATCAATAATAAATTACAGTTTCCGAAGCGAAGCGAGAGCAAGTCGCTAGTTTAATATATACGTATAATAATGTGAAGGCACTTGAAACATGAGATTGAGCAACAACAACGTTTTAATATCGCCCATCCTGATCTCACAATCGAAAAGTTTGGAAACGCGTGGAGGCGTTGTTTAATTTTACAATTCCAAACACATATTAAACTGAGAACTTACATAAAAAGAACAAAAAGAGTCTTTTTGGAACGTGAGATTCTAAATATGTAAATAAATGTCACTGAAAAAAATCTTATTCTGGTATTTTTCCCATCAGTGCCCACAATGCAGTAAATTTGTCGTAATATAGTAACAGTTGTAGTCGTTCATATAATATAGGATTTAAGAAAGACGGATAAAGTCTGAATGGGCTTGGAAATTTAATAATAATATATCTGAATATATGAATATAATATATGTATACAGAAAAATGCATACCGGTTCGTTGTACAGAGCAATATCATTTTCTCGGTGGAAGTTCTTCTAGCCTTTGCTGTTGTCTCTACAACGTTCAACGTAAAGCTATTCTTGGTGTTGGTATTAAATTTATTGTCTACCGAATCTTAAATACATTTGGTCCAAACATTTGGCCAAAAAATATTGGTCACTTATTTAAGCGCCATAGTTTTTGAAACTTTAGTTACACGTTTTTTTCTATGACGACGAGTTTTAAGAAATTCTCTTTTTTACTTTTTCGATGGATGAACGGCATCACGGTTCACCTGGTGTTAAGTGGTTGCCCATAGATATCGAAAGAGCGAAGGCCCCCTGACAGACACAGACATCAGTTCTAAGTCATAGTATAAACGCACTACTTCTTCACGGCAGAAATAGGCCACCCACCATATTACCCACCGGTGCATGCTTTGTGAGCCTTACTACCACTATTACTACTACCAGTCATCTATCGAGCACCTCCCTACAATTTGGTAATAAGCCTCACAAAGTTTCGTATTTTGAACAGCAAGCCATAACCACAGACTATATAAAGTCGGGATGAGGTTACGTGGCTTTTAACTCTAAAAGGGTAGTAGTAATATTCTGTTCTTAACGTTGACTTAATAGTTTGATGAAACTGGATGTGTTCTGATAGTTAAAAGTTAAAGTTTTTTTTAAATATCCTTAACTATATAATGTTCAAAATGTAGATTTCAATGAAATAAAAAGGGTACGTGTACTTATGTACGCGCGTAAGAAGCTATACTTTATTTTTATTAAATTTATTTCTTTCTTTTTTTAATATTAAATAATTAATAATAAATATTTAACGTTAATAATTTAATAATATTTAGTATGAATTATATTAAATAATAATGTTGTCATTTATATAACTAAATAATACATACGGATAGTTAACCTCAATTGTATTAGAGCACTTGTGGGCAACTTCATTTCTGTTAATTTTGTGTCACGGTGCGCGCGCATCGTAAAATTTCACTCTCATCAATTTTTCATAACGTGCCTAAAGAAGTATAAGTTAAAAAATGTTATTAAAAAAATATTATACGTATTAACCAAATAAAAGCCTCCTCCAAATCGAATACTAAAGCTTAATAATAAAATAATATTTTTTAAGTTTGTTGCGAGGGGTTATTATGTAATATTTATATTCTTTTATTACATATATTTAATATTAAAAACGTCGTGTCCTCCCAAAACCTGATACTAGTCCTAACAGAAATTCCATTACATTCCTAAGATTTATTTACGGACAACTTGACAACTGCTTGACTAAATTTATGGAGGTTTCACTTTTTCACAGGTGTTCATTTATTTGCAAATAAATCTTTACTACGAAAAATATAGTTTCGGATGAAAACAGCGTAGCGATTTATCGTTGTAGTCAGGAATAATGCTTAATGGGAACATCTTGCTATCTCTCTCTTTCATATCAAAATCATAATGACCGTGACGTCATAGACTATTTATTATGTGCAACGTTTACCAGAATTCTAATGAAGTTCTTATCGAATTTTTATACATTACATAATTTTTTATAAATGCAATATTTAAAAAAGGATTTATTAAGTAGAACGTTTAGAGTATATAATATACTCTAAGGTAGAACGTTTTTAAAAAGTCAAATTTCAAATCTTTTGTTTCTAATTCGGTTTTCGGAATTCCTTGTTTAAGTTATACTTCTTTAGGCGCGTTATGAAAAATTGATGAGAGTGAAAAATTTACGATGCGCGCGCACCGTGACACAAAATTAACAGAATGAAGTTGCCCATTAAATCGCTCATTACAATACGACCGACGTAACTTGGCGAGTCTGAATATAGCCGCAGGTGAACTTTCCGAACCGTACCGAGAATTACCGAATTTATACGATGTCAAGAAAAGGGATGTCCAATACGCTTGTTTGAGGATGTTGTTTAATCGATTTTTTTTCAAATTGATTAAAATTTAAATAATAAAAAAAGAAATAAATTTAATAAAAATAAAGTATAACTTCTTACGCGCGTACATAAGTACACGCACCCTTTTATTGGCTTTATTTTATTTATGTATAAGTTTAACGAACATCAAACAAAAAATAATAATAGATAATTAAAATTAAAAACATATTTTACTGTATTTATAAGATTATCGTCTTTACGTATTTTCACCTCGGCTAGTTGCTATTATAGACTTTTCTAGAACCAACTTTATATTTAGTTCAGTGCTTCTGAGACTATTAAGTTTATGAGAGGCTGAGTCACGTAGAGATCGAGATAATATCGTGTCGCAAACACCAATGGTTTGTATAGACATCGCCTGAATAATTAAATGTACAATATCCATTAGTTTATACGTTTCCAATTCGAAATTTATACGACAATCACATTTCGGCCATCGCTCGGAACCGCGAACGTAAAATGAGGTCGTAATACAGGGGATACGAAACTTTTATGTAAATTGTAAAATAATTTAGGTGTGGGCATCGCCGTAAATTTTAGTGCTGAATAATTTCATTACTTTTAATTGGTTTTTTGTAATGTGTGTTTTGAGTTTAATTGTATTAACATGTTCGCTTCCTTTTTTTAGGTTATGAATGCAATTTAATATAATATACGGACTTTTTGGCGGGAACGCGAGGAGTTTAGTTTGTGATTTATTTCGTCTATTTAGTGTTTCTTCAGGTTTAAATGTGTAATAACGATGGTTTATTAACTATTTAGTATCTGTGTAAGTGCACAAATGTGGGAAAATAAAACAAAGCCGCTGGACGTCACTTCTCGGGATCTTACAAAAAGTCCACTGAAAAGGTCTCAGTAAATGACCACCATTTTACTGAGATTATATTTCATCCCATATCTGACTTACATTATACACTGCTTATAAGTAAGTCTTCTTATAAGTAAGTCTAATTATAAGACTGCTTATAAGTAAGTCTTACCTATAATAAGCTTAAAAAAATTAATATAATCTGTATTCTGCGCAACATCATGAGCTTTATTTGATTTACCTGTGGATTTACCGATATTTACCGATTTCAATATCATGAATGTATACAGAAATGTACGTAGTTTTTATTAATGGCCAATACGGTCCTATATTGTGATATCATAGTTATTTGTTCCGTATTGCGTATGTTTGTTTTGGATATCGTGTACGGAAACCGTTGGTGTTTTGAAACAAAATACCATTTGCCCGATGCAATAGCAGCAAAACAAACAGAATAACATTTACTCACGCTTCTCGTCAAGATCAACAGTTATGAAAGTAAGTCGCTGTTAGCAGACTGGCTGGTAATCGTATTTTGAAAATGTTTGTTTTGAATTGCCTTACCGCGTACAAGGTGTAAGGGACTTACTTAGAAACAGGAAACAATGTGCATAAATTAGATTAAGCACTTTGTTAAAGAAACAGATGGCTGAAGTCACTCGACGCTTTCCCCCAAACATCGCTTAAGGCCGTTGACCCCTATCGACAACTGATCCTTAATTTTACATACATAGCGTGCAGTGAAATAAAAGATTGGGTAATGCAAATGTTTTAAAAAAAATCCAGAATTCTAAGGTATTATCCGCTATAAGCTATTTCTTTCTGTTATACTATAAATTTTAATAATAAACTGGATTACATCAACGTAATCTTGTTTATCACGGTTAGGCACAATAGAACCAAGCTTTTTTTTGCTAAACTAAGTCGATTACCTAAGATTCTTAAGATATATAATTCTAAAATCGTGTTTATGTTTTGTTCTTTGCTGTCGACAGGCACTTGGTACAACGGACTTACTTATGTTAGTTAGATCAGAGACCACATCACTAGGACGTGAATTCCGCCTTAATCGTGGGATATGAGAACATGTCAAAGTTTAACTGTGTTACTGCGATTCCACCCTTCAGTCACAACAATTAGTGAATTCATTATATCTCCACATAAAAAAAACCTGTACTAACATAAAGAACGAAGAAGCCTTCGCTTTGATGTACCATTTCCATTGGACACGCGTGCGAGAATACGTATTCGAAATCTATTGTTTGACAAATCGAGAATTTCAATGGAAATTGAAATCGATTTTTTTTTCTACGAATACCTTATGACATATAAGTGAGCAAAACAATGTTTAAAGTTTATGAGTGTATTTCTTAACTAGAAATTTAAAAAAACGCTTTTGATCAATCTTATTTCGTCTTATTTATTTCTTAATAATATACTAAGCTCAAGTTTGAAATCGTTGTGTATACAAAATGTTTCTAAGCATAGATTATAATTCAACAATAAGTAAACGTGGATTAGGCGGAATTTTATGTTTCCCAAATGCAAAAAAAAATTTTTTCGTTCGGAATAACATCATCTATATACCTACGTGAAAAACAAAGTTCTATGCAAAGACACCACATGTCATACAGCCATTAATAATTACAAACTCTCTAAAGGTGGTTTCACTGCGTCGTGTTGCGCGCTATGTCGCATGAATCAGGCGGTGAAAGTGCTCGGACCGAGCTCCGTGATCAATGCTAAGCAGCCCGACCATATTACACTTCAGCAATCGACACTAATTAACACGTCTGTCGGAAATTGCACTTGTTATGTCGATATCACCTTTGCTTTCGCAATTTATGTTTGTTTGTCAGTGGATCGGGACGATAAATGTTAAAATGTCTCCGAGCTATTAATCTGAAGGTTTATTTTTGCGATACTGATGTTCCAGTTCGTAGATTCCTCGCTTGCTATTCTGTCTAACTACTTAATAATAATTATAGGACGAATAGTACGTTACGCGGTCGGAACTAGCGTCCTAATTCGACCGCGAAGCAAACCCGCAATCTGATGTGAAGAGTAGGAAACTACAACACTATTACTAAAATCGTCGTGGCCTAAAGGATAAGTTGCCCGTTGCACTCGTATCGACATTGCGACAGTGCCCGTGTTCGAACGATCCACGATGAAAGAATAAATAATTAATCGAAGACAAATCACACGCGATCATCTGACTCCAAACTAGGATTCCCGCTACTAGGGGAATCCAAGACTGATATACACACTTATGTAAATCCCGTTTTTGCAAGATAAGCGTCGCAGCACCGTGTGTACGTGAGGACTGTAAGTACGTACATCTTCTTGACGACCTAGAATTATCAATTACAATTTCAGCGCTAAGATGCATATAACTAATACGCGAACTACACGTTTTTGGTTTAATTATTTTCAAACTAGAAACTTCGTTTTGAAGAATCACTAGAAAGAAGGAATGATAAATTAGAAGTTCTTTTGAAAGAGAACTTTTATCAAACAACTATGTGGTTATAATCAAAATATTGAGACATTTAGTCAAATAGCAAAGAAATTGGTGTCATACGAGTTAGCTAATGTCTTACGCGATCTTCACTGTTTTTTTCTATGATGCTAGAAAAATACCTCATGTGGCTCGAAAAACCGTTTTTACTTACCAAGAGCTTTGGAGAGTTGTATCTAAAAAAATATTTTTTAAGAAGTAGCACAAAATGTATTATTCCTGGACCCAGACACCAGATTCCAAGAGTTCTAATCCCTATGACCCACAAATAATATTTCCACGAAATGGGATAAATGTATTTGTAACAAATACTTCGAATGCTTTTTAAATTAATTTTTTAAAACTTAATATCCAATTTCGTAGTGTAAAATAAAAATAAAATAATAAGAAATTTGTTTGCGATTCAACAACATGAGACAGTTTAATGAATATATATGCACTATAAACAGACAGACCTAGAAAACGAAGAAAATTTTCAACACGAAATAAAGCAATAGTAATTACTGGTCGTAAAACTATTTAAAGGTATTTAGCTAAAAGGTAAAGTGCGGGTCGTACCAGTCACGAGTCATGACCCAATGATTACTTCCTCGCCGCGTTATATCCTTGGAGCTCATAATGTTCCAACAATTCCTTTATTTAAATAACTTTGAAACTGCGTTGGTCTGCGTGTATCACGCTCTAGTTGCAAACCAAACTCAAGATACGTAATCATTGTAATATGTTTGCGGAACAAAGTATCGTTTTGAACTTGTTTAATCAACTAAACTGCATTAATTCTTTAGCATTCTATTAAAGGCTTGTTTATACATTTGTCCCTACAGGCACTGTTTTGATGTCCCTTCATAATCGAGTGCCAAGGAGTTCCAGGTCGGCCTTCCATTAAAGTGGTTACAAGATCCCATAAACATCACAACGTAAACACTACCATCCACGTTGAGATTAG
This sequence comes from Bombyx mori, assembly GCF_030269925.1. NCBI lineage: Eukaryota > Metazoa > Arthropoda > Insecta > Lepidoptera > Bombycidae > Bombyx > Bombyx mori. The sequence goes on along the minus strand of NC_085131.1, from coordinate 9,936,534 downwards.
AGATAAATATCTCGATTCTTCTTCTATATCGTTTCCTCACTGCTGAGGCCACATGTGACGTTCCTCCACTGTGTTCGATCATGGGTGGTACGGACCACATGGTACATACTATCACCAAGTGCTTCTCTGACTAGATCTGACCATCTCGATTAAATAGAAATAAAATTAGTTATAGAAGTAAAGAAATTTCGCGGTTTTGTTATTACGCGATGTTATTCCTTCACCTCGTTCGTGTACATGAGTTCAGTGCGTATTTCATTATAAAAATTGGTACCTGCCTGCGGGGTTCGAACTTCGACATACTCGCATCGCTCGATGCGAATGCATCAGACGCTCTATCTCTTAAGCGACGACGATTTTAAGACCTCAGATGTCAATAGACTGCACAGCATGAAAGCCATCGCCCTGAAATATAGTTGAAGAAACTAATTTGATTAATAGACGGAGGAAATATACAATTAAAAACTACTAAAAACTAATATGGTTTGTAGGCTTACGACAAAGGGAAGTTCTTCCACCGAGCGGGTGATATTGCTCGGTAGACCGACTGTTCAAATGTTGTTGTTCGGAACTTGTATATATGCAAGCTTATCTTTAAAATGTCGTAAGCGAGATTCAGGCATCTGTCAAATATCTTTGTGTTCTGTGATGGCTACCGCCACAATGGTAATTACTGAATGACCTACATGAGCATAGTAGCTCGTGTTCATCACAGAAGACGGAGGTGTGTGTTAAGGTTTTGTGATGAACACGAATTCTGTGACGCGAGTTGAGCAACGTTTTATCAAACGATAAATCATTATCAGTTCTAATGGAACATTAAACGATTTTTCAATATTAAATGCGTTCAGTTGGGACAAATTGGTGAATCGACAAAATTTTTGGCTTCCCCTTGACTCCATTATCCGTCTAAACTTTGGACGTTATATAAAATATTACGCAAATTCTGAAGGCTTTTAAGCGAAGACAAGTTTTCGGCAAACATTAGTTATTAGTATCATAAATTAAAATTTAAAGTTAGAGTATTGTGTTTTATGAATGCTTTCAATGTAATTGGTCTAGTATAAATAAGGTAATAAAATAATTCCAACCAAAAAAAAAAGAGAAACAGTTAAATTTCCCAAACACATTTTGTAACATCTTGCCACTGCGAAATATAGGTACTGTAAGATCGCATATGATACCTTCTTTGACTATACTTTATGTATCTCTCTTCCTGGTTGAACCCGTGCTCGCCAGCATGCCGTGCTGAAGCTGTAATGGTCCTAGGGCCACCAGTTAGCGAGTTATAGTCCCATAAAAAAAATTGGTATTAAACAGCCGCCTTTTGGATAATACTCTTTCTCTAACTTCACTTGTCGATATTGATATAATTTTATTAGCTTTCATATATTAAACAGACTCTTCAGGATCCTCAACAAACAACAAATTGTTTACAAATTTTAAAAATAATACTAAATTTTGACAAGATTTTGATTTTTTTATTTTTTATTGCTTAGATGTTTGGACGAGCTCACAGCCCACCTGGTGTTAAGTGGTTACTGGAGCCCATAGACATCTACAACGTAAATGCGCCACCCACCTTGAGATATAAGTTCTAAGGTCTCAGTATAGTTACAACGGCTACCCCACCCTTCAAACCGAAACGCATTACTGCTTCACGGCAGAAATAGGCAGGGCGGTGGTACCTACCCGTGCGGACTCACAATAGGTCCTACCACCAGTAAATACGCAACATTGTTATTTTTTCTTAATTGTTGGGATTTTTTTTTATTACACTAGATCGCGACCTACTTATAAGCATTACGTTGTAACGTAATAAAAATTTCTACCGCCTTCTTGCTTATTTCTATTGTGAAATTATGGAGGGTAAGAGGAGCACCATCTTGTATAGGGGATAAGTTGAAAATGTCCACCTGTAAACAGCAAGTTATTGTTGGAATACTCACCGAAATACCGCTAGAGAAGTGTGCTGGATTGAAGTGAAGTGTGGTAGTCTATGGCACTGTTTTTAAAATGCTTCTACGTGGTGATATAGTGCCATCTTAATTAGCCCCCTTTTAGCGGACACTTTTCAATACACTGAGATGGTGCTCCTTAATTCTACCATCCATATGTGAAACATATTACTGGTGGTAGGACCTCTTGTGAGTCCGCACGGGTAGGTACCACCGCCCCGCCTATTTTTGCCGTGAAGCAGTAATGCGTTCCGGCTTGAAGGGTGGGGCAGCCGTTGTAACTTACTGAGACCTTAAAACTTATATCTCAAGGTGGGTGGCGCATTTGCATTGTAGATGTCTATGGGCTCCGGTAACCACTTAACACCAGATAGGCTGTAAGCTCGTCCACCCACCTAAGCAATAAAAAAATAATTTAAAAAAAACCATGGGGCTACGATTTCATGATTAAAATGGATGACGACAGTCATGTTGTAATTTAAGGATTTCGTAAGCATTTCACCAAGCAACCGAATGAATAAAAAAAGTATAACTAAATACTATTTTAGTACAATTTGGTATTCACAACTTACAGCCAGTGAAAACGTGAAAGCGCAGTATCAACGACCTTAACTTCTCGCTTCTCATTAGTTTATCACGTGCCACTCTCGCACTATGAATAAATATAACAAAAACAACTAATTACCTAACTGTTAATTGAGATTCAGTAATTTTTTAATTAAATTTCATGGAACGTTCAAGATTAAGATTTATCGTGATAATTTATCGACGATTTAAAAAGTTGATGTGTAGTGACAAACGCGATAAAGTCAATCAAATCTAAGTTCACAATCTGGCGAAGAATTAGCCGAACGGAGGCTTGAGTCATTAGCAGCAGGCATTGCCGGCCATCACACAATAACAAAGAGATAAAACACGGATTAAGCTAGAACTCGTTACGCCGGTTTTTTAATAACAGCTAAAATGTTCGATTTTATCTACAGTTTCACTTTCATTACAGCACGTTTTTCGCTCGTGGATTTTACTATTATTAGAAACAGTATCTGTAATAACAATTAGTCAGAAATGCTAGTAAATTGATTACTTATTTCGATCCTATTATTGAGAAACTATTAGGAATCTAGCTCAATGTTTCCCATCAAATTAATTAAAATGTTTTACTAAACCAACACAAACTATTCCAACAGTTAGTATTCATTTTGCAAGGCTCTTTCTAGATTTAAGTATACAGCAGTGCAAACATCGTAACCTATTAACTATACGTTACATTGATATTCAATTTGTTCAGCAATGCTATTTGCGTTAAAGGGATTAAAAATGAAAAAAAAATAATGACAAAGTGTAGATTTAGTTCTTTTAAAATTTTAAAGTGTGAATAGTTTTATCGTTTGTAAAGGCACGTTCACAAATGACACGACGAATGAAACACACAAAATACTCAGAAAATATTTATGTTTCTATTTTATGAGTTCTATTTTATCGCGAAGCATGTTTTTCAGCTTAAAAAGTAAAGCGGCTATTATTACGATACGATTCAGATTTTGATCTCATGTCTAAACTTCTACTGCTGTCTACTTCATAGGACTTGGCGCTAAATGTTCCGTGGCCTTACTCATTTACAGGTTTTTTTTATTGCCTTAGTAGGCAGACGAGTAGTAAACGATCCACCTGGTAGTTATCAACGGTAGACTTCAGAAATCGCAGGGGCACCGCCGCTATCTTACGCTAAGTGCTCTCCGCAAACATCGTTTAATTATAGTGTTCAGGAAACACCGTGGAGGGTAGTTTGTTCCAAAGCCGGATGGTACGTGGCAGATAAGCTCTCTGGAAACGTACTTAGATGAAAACAGTGGTTTTAGGTAGTACGGATGAACTCCACTCCAGTGGCCGGCTCTACTTTAAAATCTGTACGAAGACAGATACATGAATAATCTATTATTTAACTGTGAGTGTTGTGACCACACCGAACCAGACTCTTAGATTTCAACTTTTACGATCCGTCACGAAATCGTGAAGTTGTTTGAGAAACTTGTCAGTTTTACGATGGAACTCGTGGAATGTCTTCAACTAACTATTGCAATTCGCGACGAATCAAATTTCAACACCGCTTTTACGACCCTTTGAATTACGGTCCCGATCAGGATTGAGGTTTGTGTGAATTTATGTTTGACCTTCGAATAGTCTTAAAGTGCCTGTGGTATTTCCAATTACTATTTCTATTTACCATTATTTATGAGGCATTCGGTTGGATTTGTTGCAAATATGTTGGCGGTAATGAAAGTCAAAAGGTAATGTAAAAAAGTCGGCTTGATTGCAAACAGGAAAACCCCAGCTAAAGAGACGGAATTATAGTATTGAGATCAAGCTTTTCCAAAAGTAAGATGGTTGTATTATTGCACATATTATTTGATATTAAATAACTATGCAATAGATTATTTAAAAATATTCTCGTGCGTCGTGTTTTGATGACTAAAAACTTGACAATAACAAGCTCGTAGCTTTACATTGTCGGGATTCCAACTTCACTAACTAAAACTACAGTGGCTACTAACAATGAGACTTCAAAACCAATTACTGAACTTTATTGCCGGCCAATACTACATAGTTTACTACCGAATGTTTATCTCTAAGCTTTTATTTTATCTTAAGTTGGATGTTAAAACTTTAACTTAGACATAATAATGAAATTCAATTTCAAGATAAGATACGCATTAAGTTTGGAATTAGGGAGTCATTGAAAACGGGTGCTCATATTTTGATTGTGAAAAAAAAGTGTTTATTATAAAAAAAAGAGGAGCTTAAACCTTACAACTTATACGGTTTCATCAAAACCGGCTCAATACGTAACACTAAAACAAGATTATTTACAAACAGACTGAATAATATTGGTAATTAAGAGAAGTTATTTCGAAAAGCTTAATGTTTAAAGCAATCGCAAGATGTTCTCTACTAGGCATTGGATTTCCTTAAATACATATATCACTTTATAAATACTCATCCGCGTTTATATGCCCTTCATGAAGCCACAAAAATCTCCAGCTTATTGATTGTATAATATAACAACAGATCGTAATTTGTTACTGAAATTCTCCAATGCATGACTTGTCGGGTATGACGGGGATTCTTCGACTGCGAGACCTTTCACCAAATGTATGTACCAGGCGGATCGTTACGTAATCACATACGTCATACACGCAGAGTTCACTCACATCTTACGACATCGGAGATCCTGAGGACTTGCCAAGTGGTTCTCAAGTACTTTGAAACATTTTTAATCGAAGTTTCGAGCAAATACGACAAATATATTGTGATTGGAACTTCACATTTTCACAATTTTAAAATATACAAACAAATATATATCATGATCGATCTCGACCGAAAAACATAAATATTGGAATCAAGAATAAATAGTGTAGTGTTCATTATTAAGCAGTTCAGTAACTGACAGTTAAATTAATTGCGTTTTGTCGGTAGCATTCTGATAAGATGGTACACCATACATCACGATTGCTAATTAATTAATAATGCTAAGCGTTGACAGATTGTTTTCGTTTTGTGCGCATTATCAGTTATCTACTGGGATAAACTTGGGTTTTATGGGGCTATGGGCTAACTTTTCTCACATACATTAACAACATCAATGCCGTCAACTACCTATAGTTTTGATATGTCTCTATTGTGAAATAATAAAATTATATATTTCTTTTGGTATTGATTTATGTAACATGATTTTATTCTTTCATTGTAAAAGTAGTTTGAGAATACACCGTAATATTTGGCTAATTTTAATTAATAATTGTATTAATAGATTTATACCTGCTTACAAAATAAATTTGAATCTATTCTCTTCATATTATTTTTTATTTTCTCCACAGCCAGTCTTATTTGTACTTCATTACCAATTGTAGTTTAGTAGATCAAGGTAGTTTAAAAAACTGCGTTTTGTTTATTTTGTGATTAGAGAATACAGCACTTTAGCAAACATAATAAAAACTGAACTATCAATAAATACATTTATGAGGAGTTTTTTTATTCCGAACTATTTTATTGTCTGAAGTTCATTGACCGAAAAGCGTCGGAGTATAAGCCGGAGAAAGTTATAGTTAATCAGCATGCCCACGACTAACTCAGCTTACGTCACTTCCGTATCCCGAATAACGAATAGATTGTAGATAAGCGTGATACTTTGTAGACAGCTTTCATTCGGATTGCTTTTATTGTAATGAAAATGTTTGCGCAAAGGTCGCGACACTGTTTACGTAAATCATTTATTGTGTGTGGTTTATTATGTTCTAAATAATTTTGTGAATCTATAAAAAGTGTGGCTTGACGAACTTCCTTACCTTAGCAAATATACTTATGATGAACAGATTCGTTTGCTATGTGTGTGTGTGTGAGAGAGAAATTTCTTTTTTGTATTATTTTTGTAATGATAGCGATAAATCTGTTTTTTGTAAATATGCCGCCTTCATTTTAAGAAAAAATAATATGTTTTTCTTTTTATTGTTTAGATGGGCGGACGAGCTCACAGCCCACCTGGTGCTAAGTGGTTACTGGAGCCTATAGACATCTACAACGTAAATGCGCCACCCACTTTGAGACATAACTTCTAAGGTCTCAATGTAGTTACAACGGCTGGACCACCCTTCAAACCGAAACGCATTACTGCTTCACGGCAAAAATAGGCTGGGCGATGGTACCTACCCGCGCGGACTCACAAGAGGTCCTACCACCAGTAAAAATGTAATGAATATTAAATTCAGAACATGGATAATGCGCGGGAAAGCCCGACAGAGCGCAGAGTACGTAACGGCTAAGTGGCGCGAGGACATGCATACCTCGAACGTGTCCGGAATCCTCATTAGTGCGCGCATCAATTATTACTGCAATAAAGTGTATTTTCTTAAAACTAGTGCCTAATTATTGATAATAGACGATGACGGTGTTTTTTTTTGATAAATTGTGTTTTTAAGAAATTACCTATATTTAAATACGAATTACATATTGATAAAATGATGAAATATTCTAAGATCGTTTATTTATTTAAGCATTACCAACAGGGTTTACAGTAAGACATAAAATAACATTGACATGTATAGACCAATTGATAACTGCAACTCTAATTAGAGGCAATCACAGCATCCATTACATTAATGTATCAACAGAGATTTAACAATACTAATACTAATAATAAAAAATTAAAAACAAAAGAAAGACAACAAGGACAGTAATACCCGAGTACTCAGACCAAGGCTGAGGCTGAAGTTCAACAACAACTTTTTATAATTTTGTTCCTGAATATTGGAAGGGAATCGCCAAATATGTCAAGGTTTTCAGCTTTTCTGACTAGATTATTATAAAGGTTAGTTAGACGAGGAGCAGGTGAGTGCTTGCCTAGATAGGTTCTGCTAAAGCGGGTGCTGAAAAGAGAAACGTTTAGGTATTTTTAAGTGAACACATGAGTAAAAATGAGACAAATAATATAAATAAACAATTAATTTTCTTGGTCTAACCTTAAACCAAAAACTCATTGGCTTCGGGTGGCTTAACAACGCCATCTGCTAGAATAGCTTTAGTGCTATTGTGTTTTTAAAGCAGTTAGTTGCTCGATTATGAAAAATTGTATTATTATTCGCCAATAGACGTCGGGAAGAGTCATAAAGTTGATTATCGATAAAGTTGATTATTGAAAACACGATAAAAACAACATTTTCTGAAAATAAATCGTAGCTAGATCGATTTATCGCCCCCGAAATCCCCTGTATACTAAATTTTATAAAAGTCATTGGAGCCGTTTCCGAGATTCAGATTATATATAATATATAAAATAATTGCTCGTTTACAGGTATAAGATAAGATAAGATTTACAGGAGAAAGCCGTCAAATACATCTAATCATCTTCCTTTTCAAATTATACAAATGAATATTCATTTGTTTGAACTTTTTTTTGTTGTTTAAGATCTTTGCGTCGCGTTTGTGTTAAAACTTTGTACAGTTGCTGGAACTCTACATTAGGTTTCTGGCACCACACTAACAATTGGGTTCCAATATTTTTTTCTTTTCTTACATTTTCAATCTCGATCGACTAGTTAGTACAAGTACCGATCAAAATAAAATCTTAAAGACGTTTTGGTGCTCTTGCATTACGGTATAGAGGCTCGGATAGCCATAAATCCAATGCAATTAAGACTTCTATTTCGTGTTTCGGGGCCATACTGTAAAGAAGAGCGAACAAGTGGACAACGTGTTCACATTTGAAATTTAAATCATAAAAACTAAATTTAATGCTTAAGCCCTAAGCTGCATGAATGAAATCAGCCACAGACACAGCCCACTGAGTTTCTCGATGGATCTTCTCAGTGGATCGCCATTCCGACCCTGTGGTAGATTCAGCGAAGCACTGCTCTTGATAGGTCTAGTGTTAGCAAATTCTCTCAGGTTGAAACCGTGAGCTCAACCATCCGGGCGTAACTAGAATAATCACTTAGGCTAACAGAGAAACGCAAGTTGTTTTTAAAAATCTATACTGATATTATAAAGCTGAAGATTTTGTTTGATTGAACGCGCTAATTTCAGGAACTACTGGTCCGATTTGAAAAATTCTTTCAGTGTTAGATAGCCCATTTATTGAGGCTATAACATCACGGTAAAGCCAATACAAGTGGAGCATCAATGAAGAATGTTACAAAATAGGGGTTTAAATAGCTCCTCAACATTCTATAATTCAAAAATATTTTCACTTTCGACGTAAATGAAGTGGGGGTAAAATTTAGCGTTATGCCAAAGTAACTATTCCACGCGGGCTAAAGCTAGTAAAATATATACTGTCTGTCTCCAAACCTATTGATTTTATTCATTACTAGCCGAAAAGTGAAGAAGTTGTATTGATTTGAACAGAACAAAAATGGCAATATTTCGCTGCTCCCGCACCCTTATTGCCCCTTGCGAAGCATTACAAAGGTGTACCCAAGTTAATGCGTCAGTGGTTTATGATCAAACTAGCCGTACTCGCCCGCATCGCTGGGCATTTAAAATAAACATTATTGTTTATTGTCATTATTATTAGGGAGTCTAACACTCATATAAATATTAGGCTATCCATTAGGTAGGTACATGTATTTTCTACATGGATACCAAGTTTCAAATCAATCGGATGCATGGTTCAGTAGTTACAGCGGAACATCCGTAAAAACCACTGTAGAATATTAGTATAGATTTCGACTTCTAACGTCATATTATTTCACCGTCGAAGTATTTTCTGTATGCAAACATGTAGCAATCACAATGAATCAATCTTTTTTTTAAATGGTATCCACTTACAGTTAAATACAAGGTTGACGGCTTATTTGTCCTGCGTTTTTACAACGATGAGTCAAGAGGCATGCATGATGATGCGTACGTAATATAAATAGCATGTTCAAAAACAAACAATACGAGTCGTTAAAGCCCACATTTATCAGGATTACTAAATTTTAAATACTTTAATTTGCGGGCGATATTCAAGCGGAAACAAAGATATTTCTAACGATTCGCTGCATGTCATTGTAAATGTAAGTGGAGCGAAACATACCTAGTCAGGTCATAAGTATTGTCACACAGTAAAAACTTTTCTTTTAGAATGCTGGCCACAAAAAAGTTTATTGAATTCGAATTTCGAATTGTTCATGAAAATAAAAATAGTATACATTTAGAATTTTATTCATTTTTAAATATGGAGTGGACGCTTAAAGAACACCGTGTTGCAGCTATTGCGTTGCATCGTTGTGGTTACGCGCCAATTCAAATTTTTAACATACTGAAAAATTTGAATATAACCAAAAGATTCGTTTATCGTACCATCAAACGATACAATGAAGACTCTAGTGTAGATGACAGGTCAAGAAGTGGTCGCCCTCGGTCTGTTAGGACTCCAGCAGTGATAAAAGCTGTGAAGGCGCGAATTTAAAGAAATCCCAAACGTAAGCAGAAACTGTTGTCCCTTCAGATGGGGTTAAGCAGAACCACGGTTAAAAGGGTGTTAAATGAAGACTTAGGGCTTCAGGCATATCGAAGAAAAACAGGACATCGTTTGAATGCTCGTCTAATGGACCTGAGACTGAAGAGATGCCGCGCTTTGTTGAAGCGGTACGCGGGAAAAAAATATCGGGAAATTCTTTTTTCGGATGAAAAATTTTTTTCCGTAGAAGAGAGCTACAACAAACAAAATGATAAGGTGTACGCACACAGTAGTGAAGAAGCGAGCAACCATATTCCGCGTGTCCAACGAGGTCATTTTCCATCCTCGCTCATGGTATGGTTGGGAGTTTCTTATTGGGGCTTAACTGAGGTACATTTTTGTGAAAAAGGTGTAAAAACGAATGCAGTTGTGTATCAAAATACAGTCCTGACGAACCTTGTGGTACCTGTTTCTCATACCATGTTCAATAACAGGCACTGGGTATTCCAACAAGATTCGGCACCAGCTCATAGAGCGAAGAGCACACAAGACTGGCTGGCGGCGCGTGAAATCGACTTCATCCGGCACGAAGACTGGCCCTCCTCCATTCCAGATTTGAATCCGTTAGATTACAAGATATGGCAACACTTGGAGGAAAAGGCGTGCTCAAAGCCTCATCCCAATTTGGAGTCACTCAAGACATCCTTGATTAAGGCAGCCGCCGATATTGACACGGACCTCGTTCGTGCTGCGATAGACAACTGGCCGCGCAGATTGAAGGCCTGTATTCAAAATCACGGAGGTCATTTTGAATAAACTTTAGTGTCATAAGAATCTATGTTTTGTTAAGTTCATTTTGGTATATGAATGGTTACATAATGAATAAACTTGTTTCAATTATTTTACATTAAACATGTGACAGAATTTATGACCTGACTATGTACATAATATAATAGTTGCGTTATGAGTATAGTTTAGCTAATAATCATTGGTATAAGAAATACCTGTTAAGAATACTTAGTTTTTTTTTTTTAATAAATCTTTATATAAATTATAATACATACCAACAGAATGTTTGTTACTTTTTTGTTTAATAACTACGAAGTTTTAGTGTTAACAATTTTAAAAAAATACATATTAAATGTTTGTTTTCACACTTACAATACATTAAACGAATCTAAATTCTGAAGAGTCTGTAATTATGATGAGTTCAATAGGTGATTAGTTTTCATTAAGCAATCGTCGCACACATTGCGTTGTTGGCTGAACGACCTCACGCCTAGTGGTCATAAGAGTTCACACGGAGTCCATAAGCAACGTAACATGGATGCAAATTGAGACATGATATTGTAGTGTCAATTCGTCTTTTCGCATTAAAAGTGTACAATTTTCAAAAATATTCGAAATCGACTTAATATGCAGATCCATTTGGTATCACCAGTATTTTTCTAATAAGTACTGTCAAAAGAGCGTAGTTTAGTTTTTTGTTTTTTTTTTTTAGGTTTACCTATGTTTTGACTACTACTAACAAAATTAATACATAATTGTATCTTACTTTAAAAGACAGATAATGTAACTGGTACAAAATAAAAAATAAATGTTGCAAAGATGATTAATATTACAAATATCACATGTTACCTTTACCTTGTTATGTTAAACCTTTAAAACACTCTCCTGTAAAACTAGTAAGTTTTGAGATAATACAATTTTAATGTGAGAAGACAAATTGTAGTGGGACTGACAGGATCGCCGTGACTGTTTCGCTCTGCTACTTACTCACCCGGCTATCAATAATTTGTTAATTCTTAAACTATATCTGGAATTGATATGGGCTAACGTTGATAATCAACTTTGTTACAGAAGAGGCGTGTGTGATGCAGCGATGGCAGCGTTCTCGGTGAGGGTGGCGGTGCTCTGCGCATGCGCATTGCTCCTGCAAAATGGTAAATACCAAATAATACTTTTATTAATGTATTTATTCTAACTCAAGAACTATTTAAGATGTTAATGTCTTTGACCGAGTAAGTGCTTCGTATCACTCTATAGCGTGTGATCTTTTGACTTCCACGTTCCTTAAGCTATTCTGTTAATCCAAAAACGCCGTAGCCTCGACTATTTCTATATAATTCGTAAATTAGTTAATGTCTTCAATAGCTGCCATCTCGCCTATTTCTGCCACGAAGCAACCATGCGTTCCAGAGAACCACATCAATGAAATCGGGAGTTTAATCCTCTCTCCAGGTTAAATATACTTTAACCTTCTTATTTTCTGCTGCGAAGGAGTCATACTTTCTGTTTTGTAGGGTAATACTATTATGACCCAATTAGTTGCAGAAAAGAGGCAGTTACGAAAATCATCCTCACCGAGCTACTAATGTTAATATCACCATCGTTAATTCACAGCAGTAGCACCATCATCTATTTTTCAACCTAACTAATCTCCCCTCCTTCCGAGTTTGAATACGATTTCTCTCCAAACACTTCAGGTTTCGAAATAGGCAGGGACGTTTACAAAATTAAGCAGATAGTTACTTAAATAAGACTATTGTTATTTAAGTATTTGAATGTACCCACCAAAAAAATAATCCGTTCCTGTATTCACATTAAGTTTTTTTATGCAGCAAGCGCTGAGCTGAAAGGGAGATGTCCAACTGAAGAGAGTTCGTGTCCAGCGCGAGCGGCACCTTGCAGCTCCGATGATGAGTGTGGCGAACAAGTGTGCTGCTCAACCAATTGTGGACGAACTTGTGTCGATCCGCTGTTTACTGGTAATATAATTAAACTTTATAATAGTACTAGCGGCCCGCTCCGGCTCCGCTCGGGTCCTTAACAAAAATTTCAAATATTTGACGTTGTTTTATTTTTTTTAAATAACAGAGCACTTATTGCGGCCTAACTATAATAGTTAGAAATATGCTGTCGGGATACTTTTTATAAATAATAATGTGTTCTACGAAGTCGTAGTACATTCTTTGATTCTATCTTCAATAGTTTTCGCAGGGCACGCGATGTAAAGAATATTTTAGGTATTTTTTTTACACCTCGGGTTACATTATTGGAATTTTAGTAAGGATCCCTAATTTTTTTCAAAAAAGATTATAGCCTATGTCACTCGGGAATAGTGTAGCTTCCAAACAGTGAAAGAATTTTACAAATCGGTTCAGTAGTTTCGGAGCCTATTCAATACAAACAAACAAACAAACAAATCTTTCCTCTTTATAATATTAGTATAGATTAATGTACTAGGACTTTTAGTACTTTTATAGTCGTCGTGGCCTAAAGAATAAGACGTCTGGTGCATTCGTGTTGAGCGATGCACCAATGTTCGAAATCCCAGGCGGGTAGCAATTTATCTAATGAAATACGTACTCAACAAAAGTTCACGATTGACTTCCACGGTGAAGGAATAACATCATGTAATAAAAATCAAACCCGTAAAAATTATAATTTGCGTAATTACTGGTGGTAGGACCTCTTGTGAGTCCGCGCGGTTAGGTACCACCGCCCCGCCTATTTCTGCCGTGAAACAGTAATGCGTTTCGGTCTGAAGGGCAGGGCAGCCGTTGTAACTATACTGAGATCTTAGAACTTATATCTCAAGGTGGGTGGCGCATTTACGTTGTAGATGTCTATGGGCTCCAATAACGTTTTAACATCAAGTGGGCTCAGAGCTCGTCCATCCAACTAAGAACAAAAAAAAAAATAGGTTAATTCTTACATGATACCTTCATATACAAACTGATGCGATTTGCAAGAAAAAATAATTTAAGTAACGGATACTTGTTTTTTTTGTTTTGTTTGTTTAAATAGGTGCACGAGCTCATAGCCAATCTGTTATTGAGTGGTCACCACAGACCATAGACATAATATATGCCGTCATCTTTCAAAAATGAGCTTTAATTCGCAGTTTTACTTACTCGCTGTCAACAGTAATAGCGCAAATTATATTTTTATGTAAATGTGTATTATAATTTAATAAACTTGTCTTCGTATTATGTATTTATTTTAAATGGTAATTGGAATGCATATTACAAAATACTGCGTCAATATCGGAGTTAATGCCTTACCGATTACATTCCTCTACAATTTACAATCCGTTTCTTCCATCAACCCGTACAATAAGTTCCCTCCACGTTTCCCAAGCACTATACACTTCCTTTAAAAGAGATTGTTTTAAAGGAAGACAAGGAAGTCATTACCTCCCATGTCTATGAGATTGAATGATTTTAATATCAAGACTTCTCCGAATCCTGATCACGCAGGAGCAAGTAACTGTCGTCGCCCTAGACACGTCCTTACTGATCCATCAGATCCAATGACTCTTGCATTAGACACCTTTAACTCGAACACTAGGAGTAGGCTTAAGGATCGCGGTAACCGTACTCGTTGAACTCGGCAAAGAGATCGACGTACAACCTAACCCATGCATCAGCCCGCTGAATTTCTCGCCGGATCTTCTCAGCGGGTCGCGATTCCGATTCGGTAGTAGATTCATTCGCGAAGCAGCCACTCTTGAGTTGTTAGGTCTTCTTTGGAGGCGCTCGGGTAGCTGTTAGCAAATCACACCCCCTGGCTGAGCCTTGCTCGCCCACCTGTCCTGGTGAAACTGGAAAGGCCTCCGGGCCACCAGTAATACTTCAATCAAAAAATAATAATATCAAGACTAATTTAACAAAAAGAGCAAAACCAATTTAAGCATTCTAAACGTTACGTATGTTTCCCGTACAGGTTGTGAGAACGTTAAGCTATCGACGGAGCGGATTTCCAGAGCTTTGGCTGCGGAGAACGGTCGCGGTGGCAGGGGCTTGATGCCTTCTCTTCGAACTCCACGTTGCAGGGTCAGCGACGGAGAATTCGAGGAGATCCAGTGCGATAACGAGATCGTCAGCTCGTGCTGGTGTGTCGATGCCGCTGGATTTGAGGTGACAACTTAATAATATATCTAATCGTCTCTTTCCCACACCAAGTCTAATTAAAGTTATGGCCTGCGGAGGATAAAGAAATTTAGGTATTTCTTAGCCACCTACAAAGGAGATATGGACGAAACCGTTAGTTATTAAAGCATTAATATAATCTTTAAATATAAAAATGAATTGCTGTTCGTTAGTCTCGCTAAAACTCGAGAACGACTGGAAACGGATTTGGCTAATTTTGGTCTTGAATTATTTGTGAAAGTCCTGAGAAGGTTTAAAAGGTAGATAAATACGAAAATGCTCGGAATAAAATAAAAATAACAGTTTTGTCGGACGGATTCTTTTTGTTTGGTTTATTTTATACAAAAGTTTAGGTCTTTTATTTATCGATTGAGGCACTACGAAGTCTGCCGAGTCAGCTAGTAATTAATAATTACATAATAAAAAAAATTGTTAATAAAGCAAGTATAAAGTATACATTTTTTTTTTTTTGACAATTAAAAATTGACAAATGTATAGG
Organism: Bombyx mori; assembly: GCF_030269925.1. Classification (NCBI taxonomy): domain Eukaryota; kingdom Metazoa; phylum Arthropoda; class Insecta; order Lepidoptera; family Bombycidae; genus Bombyx; species Bombyx mori. Next base: position 9,921,207 of record NC_085131.1, on the reverse strand, counting down.
TACTTTCTTTAAACTGTGGCTCTCCCTCTTTTGAAAGGTACCCGGTACTAGAGCGCCGGCAGCTGGTCTGGTGAATTGCACGAGGTCGGCTCCATGTGCTGCTCACACTTGCCGGATGCTGTGCCCGCTGGGCTTCGAGCTCGACTCTCGAGGGTGTCCGCTCTGTAAATGCCGAGATCCGTGTGCATCCATCACTTGTCCTGGGCAATTGTCTTGCCAGCTTGAGGAAACTCCTTGCTTGAGACCGCCGTGTCCACCAGTGCCTACATGTAGGTATAATAAAGTGCTTTCTCACTTCTTCTAAGTGATAATTTTTAAGGGTTTTTTTGTTGTTGGAAAATCTGAATGGTGAATTACCTCACAACCTGTCTGATTCCTGAAGCCTATAGAATTCACAAACTGAATGCCGCCCCCCACCCTGAGACACGAGACCGAAGATTCAATTGCAACGGTATACTTTTTTAGTTTTTCTGCCTTTAAAAGCAGATGACCATACGGCCCTGGTGGTGAGGTGATTTTGGGATCCGTAACAGGATAATAATAGCATGAATTATACAAATTCTAATTAAAAATAATATTTTGTCATTTAAGGTAAACGTGGAAGGAGTCTGCAAAATATATGTCCTGTCGGCGAACCCTTATTAATCTCAGAAACAAGTCGACCATTCCTCTGTGGTACTGATCCGGGAAAACCAAACTGTCCACCTCTGTATAGATGTCTTGTCGAATCAGGTATTCTTTTATTTATATACTCCATTTTTGGATGGACTTTTGCAATATAATACGATGAACTTAAATGCCAATTTGAGGTCGACGTTTCAATTGGATTGTATAACGAACCATCAAACCAGTGGCTGTTTCTCGACAGAAATAGGCAGAACAGTGGTATCAACCCGTGCTTTCTCCCTACCTATTCGCTGATAGCCTAAGAGGGTATTCCAGCTACGCCTGGAGGGGTAGGTGAGCTCACAGGCTCAACCTGTGAGAATTTGCTAACACTAGCCCTAGCAATAGCAGTGCTTCGCAGAATCTACCATCGGATCGGAATCGCGACCCACTGAGAAGATCCGACGAGAAACTCAATGGGCTGTATCTATGCGTGCCGACCCGTGCGAGCTTAAAATACACACTGACAGTGTATTGCAAATTGATAGCCTAAAGTTAATTAAAGTGGCCATTCATTTCATTTCCAGGATGTCGTCCTAACATTTGCATCGATTCTAAAACCTTAGTTGTAATTTATGGATTAACGATTTTCTTTGTTGACTAAATTTTCAATTAACCAAATAGGAAACGACTACGGAGTTTGTTGCCCAGCATCTTTAGAGCTGCAAAAGGCCGGCACTTGTCCGGAGCCGGCCACGAAGGATCTCGACTGTAGCACACCTTGCAGCCACGACTTAGAATGTCCTTCCATGCAAAAATGCTGTGACGGCGGGGAGTGTGGCAGGCACTGCGTCCTTCCGCACAACGTCACTATGTGCACGCAGCAGAAGATGCTCGCAGAGCTGTTGGTCGTTAGTGAGAGAGAAGGAAAAGGCTACGTGCCGCAATGTGCAGCTAATGGCTCATTCGAATCTCGGCAGTGCTCTAGGAACGGATTAGTTTGTTGGTGGGTACATTAAAATTTTGAAATACCAATCGTAGTTCTATTAAAATAAATATCTGCTTCCTTTTGTATCTGTCGCTACCCGCTTGGAGACTTGAGATCGAAGTATTTGGAGAAATGGTACTTAAACACGGAAGGAGGGGAGAATAGTTACGTTGAAAAATAGACTTTGGTACTACTGTTATGAATTAATGATACTAATAGTGGTAGGTAGGTAGTGGTGATTTGTCACCAATTCCTCTGAATTTTAAAAAGACATCAATAAGGAAATACTGTTTTTATATAGATGTTAAAATGTCACAACGAATCCCAGGCGTCCCACAAGATTAAATAAAATCTTTGGTTGCGTGTTAAACTCATTTTGTTATCAAAATTCTGATTTTTTTCTATCCGATTAGACCTAACCTTCATATTTCTAATAGGTGCGTTGATACGGATGGAAATAAGCTACGAGGTTCCATGGGACCATCAGCTACGGTTCATTGTTCTCCAACTCCACTGTCAGCCAGGAGTGGTGCTCGTAGCCTCAGCTCTTGCGCACGGTCTCTGTGCGCTGGTATATGTGAATACGGGTACAGGACGGGTCCTGATGGGTGTCCGTCATGCGAGTGCGATGACCCGTGCGCTGGTTTCCCTTGCGCTGACGGAGAAGAGTGCGTACGAGTTAAAGACTCTGAGTGCTCTGGTGAATTCTGTACTGGATATCCTGTATGTAAGTTTGTATACAGCTTATTTTTATTCGTGTGTCGAGCGTCTGTTTTCTGGGGTAGCTTCGATAAAACTTGATTCAGAATGAAGGATTTTTAATTCTCTTGATATACAATCAAAAATATATGCGAAAAGTACGACCAAAATTTTTTGTGCAATTGCAACAACTTGTGTTGCCATACTACTAATGGGTTGCCACATTAAAAATAATTATATAAAGTGCTAAACATAGCATTGCCTTAAACAATTGGTATCGATAACTTAACGTTTTTATGCCCCATCTCATTGTACGCGGTACCTTGGACATTTGAACGTTACCGCCTACTATAAGAAATGAAGTCAAAGACACATTTGTAATTGATTAGCGCATGTCTTACTTTTTGAATTTGAAAGCCTGGTGAATGACCCTGCGGAATAAAGGTTGATCGAGGAAATCGTCGCCTGATGGAAACTAGACCTACCATGAATTATTAAAAAAAAAAAAAATGTTGGAGAATGTTGTTCCTTATCACACGTGAAATGGCTGCTTCATAATCGACATCATACGTTATTCATTATAAATGTGCAGGTCGTCCAAAAGTATCGTACGAGAACCCTTGTGAACTCGGAGCTCCTGCTACGGACGACGATGGCTCTGTGATCAGATGTGGAGCCGATGGAGACTGTCCGTCATCACACAACTGCATCCGTACCAGACGTAGTGGAAACGCGCTCTGTTGCCCCGACCCGGCTTATCTAAACTCAACCGATGCTGATCTTATGGAGGTGAGCTTGATGGATTTTCAAAACGGAAAATTTACTTTTACTTATCTAAGCTTTGTTATTTGATTTTCGTTTAATTGGAAGTTGTAGGGCTGTGTCTTAGAATAATTCTTAGGGCTGTGTTTAAATATTAGAGCTTACAATTATAAAAATCAGAAATTACATTTATTTGTGTTTATTCTCTGACTAGCGACCCGCCCTCGCTTCGCTTCGGAAACATTAAAACACACATGAAACCAAAAAATAAAAATAAATTTTTTTTTAAAAAAAAGTAGCCTATGTTCATCAAGGACAATGTCGGCTTCTAATGGAAAAATAATTTTTCAAATCGGTCCAGTAGTTTCGGAGCCTATTCGAAACAAAGAAACAAACAAATCTTTCCTCTTTATAATATTAAGTATATTAAGTATAGATTGAGTTCTCGATCTGCTAGGTTTCAATGTGCGTGTAAAAATTTACTGAAGCCGCTTCAAATCTCATTTGTATTAGTTCAATAACTATAAACAAAGTCAGTTGGAACTAATACGTTAGAAAGTAAGATGTTACGGTTGGTATTGTGAATCCGCACGAGTAGGTACCCCACCCTGCCTATTTCTGCCGTGAAGCAGTAATGCGTTTCGGTTTGAAGAGCGAGACTCTCAACTCAGATCTCAAGATGGGTGATAGCATTTGCGTTGTAGATGTCTATGGGCTCTAACCACTTAACATCTTTAGAGCAAGAAAAAAAAAAAAAAAAAAATTGGTGACAACAGATTCTAGGCAAGTAGTAAGGTGGTATAGAAGTAGTAGGTGGGTTAGGTAGGTAGTAGGTATGATAATATCATATTAGGATCGAAAGTTGCTAGTTGAAAAACTAATGTTTTGGATACCAATCAATGCACATCATTAATTCTAGATAAGCTACGAATCGTGTGGCTCTGAGGCTGAAGCTCTCTGCGGCTTGAACTCCACCATGAGCTGTCCTGAAGGTGACTGTGACAACGACTTAGTGTGTTGTTCTACAGCGTCCTGTGGACCAGTCTGTGTTGATCCCGCTAAGATGCGACTCCAAGCTGATCGGGTCGATGACACTCCTACAAGTAAGTCGACACCAATTTTTCTAGTCTTCTTCGAACTTTCTAGATTTATTTAAAGCTAATTAGCTGTGCCACTGGAATTGCTGATGTCCATGAGCTATGGTAGCCAATCACCATCAGACGGGCCTTATGCTTGTCTGTCTACAAAGGTAATAAAAAGATGCTACAAATATTTTCGGACAATTTTTTTTAACATAGACTAATTTTGTATTTGATTGTGCTGTAAGAAATTAAAGGCTTTAAGAAAGATTTCCTTTCGTTCAAAAAACTTTCAAACTTTTTTATTTAATAAATACAAGATATTCCCGAAATTCCACTTGTTTATTACTTTTAAAAATTATTTTATTTCATTGTTTTCTTAAAGCGTACATTTTACTACGACTAAAAACATCACAGGAGACCGAAGAGTTGACTGCTACCTCGGACAAAGTATTCGTCTAGCTATTCAAATGGGGGGAGTGTGATGGGAGAGATGTGCTCCGCACTAAACGCTTCGCTCTCCCCCTTTGCCTTTCCATGAGTTCTGTCTCATGCGAGGCTCGGAGGACGTGGGTTGTTGAGCGACAGGAGGTTTTAGTCGGTTCGACTCTGACATGCCCCGTCCCCCATCCACAGTGGAGGGTGGGACACCGGTGATTTCCTTCTGACCAAAAAAGAAAAAAAAAACAGAGAAGGAACGCTGTCAGTATCTTGGAATCTTGCGTAAAGGGACTGCTTTAAATAATATATTTTAGTTATTATATTATATTTTTTAAGGTTTTTTTTAGTTTTAGTTTCATTATTCTAGTATATATATAATTTTTATAATTATCTAAGTTGAACGTTGTAAATTTAATTGAGCTTTTAAACAAATAACGTGAAATATTGAAATACCTATTACAGTGTGCGAATACCTGAGAGACTTTGACGAGAAAATGGAAGGGACAGTGGACGGCATGAAGCTGGCTCTACCGGCACCAACCTGCCAACAGGACGGCTCCTTCACATCGCAGCAGTGCGCCAACGGTAGATGTTGGTGTGTCGATTCGTTTGGCACTGAGATACCTGAGACCAGTACCCATAACGCATCTGCAGTGGATTGTGATAAGTAAGTTCTATGACACGACGTCAGTGTGCTTAGTGCGAGTTTTTTAACGTTCTCGATAGCGTAAAAGTTAACTCAAATTTGTATGGAGTTGGAACAGCGCCCCTAGCGGCAAATGTAGGCAAACGTATAATCAGACGTAATATCCTTAATAAACGTAATAACTATAATGTTCAGATATAATGTGTAACAAACAATCTATACATACATACATATTAATAAAATTAGAGTGTCTGTTTGTAATAGTGAAATAACCTGTTTTTACTACATGCATATGAATATAATAATATATACGGTACCAACACGAAAATAACATTTTTTACAATTTTTGTCTGTCTGTCTGTTTGTTCCGGCTAATCTCTGGAACGGCTGGACCGATTTTGACGGGACATTCACTGATAGGTAGCTGATGATATAAGGAGTAACTTAGGCTAATTTTTTTAGACTAGCTTCGCCCTGCGGCTTCACTCGCGGTACGACAATAACCGTGGGTAACATCGCGGGACTCAGCTATCAATAATAAAGTTTAATGTTTCCGAAGCGAAGCGAGGGCGGGTCGCTAGTATTAAAATATAATCAAACAGGAGTAAACGACGTAGGCACAAGACGATACAAATTCAACTAAAATTTCGATTTTATATTGGACTTAAGTCGGCGCGCGAATCTTGTTGTCGTGACGTCAGGGGCAACCTGCGCGTTCGGGAATTCCGATCGCGCCCGATGACGCCCGAGTGCGGCCGAATGTTGCACGCTACAAATCACTAAATTTTTCTGTTACGCTTTCAGAGTTCGCGAAGAGCTATCATGCTTGGAGTTGACCTGCCGCATGGGTTGCGACTATGGCTTCGAGCTCGGAGCCGGTCGTTGTCCGACTTGTAAATGCCGGGATCCTTGTTCAGGAGTGACGTGTCCGGCCGGTAGAGCCTGTGCCACAGTCGACGTCGCTTGTGACGCAGATTATTGTCCTCCCGTACCTGCATGTAAGTTCTTATAGGCCCGTTGCTTTAAAATATTATGATCAATTAGGACTATGATTTTAGATTTTATTATATTAATAGCTAAAAAAATATCTGGACTTATAAACACCACTCTTTAATGGACTCTTCATCATCATCATCAGCCCGCTGAAATCTACTGCTGGATATATCCACTCATAGTGCCTCCTATACAATTCCTACCACCAACAAAAGTTCCACATTGCAGGACAATATACAAATGATACACTAAGTAGTAGGATAGAATATAAACAAATTTACAAAAAAAAATATTAAAATATTGGACGCTACTCGCTGCTAACGCTCGCGCTGTCCTGTACCAGGTATACTACGCGCATGCGTTCGAGTGCCATCATGGAGTTAATAAGTACCTAGTAACTCTATGAGTGCCATGTATTCACTCTCACTCTGTCTCTTTCTAGTATGGCAGCGTTAAACGTTTAACATAACCTTGTTGGAAGTCGCATTAGTTTCAATTCAAAAACAGGATTGATTTTTGTTACATTCAACTTCTTTTTTTAAATTAGGTTTGCCAAAGAAATCCGGTCAGTGTCCATACTTAGTGCCTCAGAGCGGAGCGTGTGAGTGGTCGTGTCGGAGCGACGCCGAGTGCTCCGGGGGGGAGAGGTGCTGCGCCACCGGATGTGGGACTGCTTGTACGCAGCCCGTCCACCAGACAGCTTGCCAACAGAGAAGGTATGTGCTAATTATGGGATGGCCAAGAATAACACCATCACCCATCACACACGACACAAGGATGCCAAGAAGAAGAAATTATATCGTGTAATAGCATTAGTTTTTACTCCCAAAAACTATAATTTGAGTAACTACTATAATACAATTGAGACATGGACTTAAAATCTGAAGGTGTGTGGCGAAATTCACGTTGTGATTGTCCATGGACTCCGGTAACCATCTTACCCCAGATGTACCTATAGCTTGTACACCCGTCTATGCCAAAAAAAAACAATTAACTAATACCACAAATAATATAATAAGTCCAAAAAGCGATACTATTCTTAAATAGCCAAGGCCTCTAAACGAATGCGACTGTTTTTCAGAGCTCTAGCGCTTCATACGGCCGCTGAAAGCGGAAACCCTCCCGCTTGGGCCTGGGTCCCGCAGTGTACGGAGGACGGTGCTTACCAAGAAGTTCAGTGCAGAAGATCTGACAAGACATGCTGGTGTGTCGATACTGCTGGTAACGAGGTACGTACAAGACGTTTTATTCTTCTAGGTGTTTCTTTTTAATCCATTACTTGGGTATGCGAGATCACAGCCGACCTAGTGTTAGAAAGTCATTTCAAACAATAGACAACACAACGTGTCAGCTGTGTCGTAATAGTGGTCATACCTTCCAAATCAGAACACATAATTAATCTGCCAAAAAAACAGCTACCCCTACAGAAATAAACTGCAAAACCCCTAATAATTTTGGTACCGGTAAATCAAAATTGTACCCACATACACTAAATAGTTGCCCAATCAACCTATCATAGTACCTACCAAATTAATTTGTTCTCACCATGTCCGTAACTAAAAATGCCTTTTCTAACGACGTATGCTAATAAATTATAATAATTCTATTTCCATGTATACGCCAGATCCCCGGTACAAGAACTAGCAACTCCACACCGACTTGTGCCTCTCCAATCGAATGTCCGGAAACGAATTGCAATGACATTACCGCCTGTGCTCATGGACAAGAGCTGGACCGCAGAGGCTGTCCCACTTGTGAATGTAGGGACCCCTGCGCCGAAGCCAAGTGCAAACCTGATGAATCTTGCGAATTAGTGCCTTTGGATTGCGAGGTACGATTGATATTAGATTTAACATCATAAATTCATTAGAAATACAGGGACCCGTTTGATGTTCACCGAAAATGAAGACAATATTTTCTCAACTTAAGAATAAAAAAATATGGTTTAGGAGGAGGGGTTTTAACCAACTACGTATAAATAAATGTTATTCTAGTTATGAGAATATTTGTAAGTTGCTAACTGCTATTACTATTTGCAATAAATAAATAAAAAAAAATGTTTTTAGCTGGATGAAGTTCTAGTTAGGAATCAATATTTATTAAGTAGGTCAGTCTAGGCCAGGACCAGACCCAAACCCTTCATTTGTATTGGCCCGTTTTTTCAATTGTCTAGTATTGTTATTATTCCGTGGACCTTCCTGTTGTTGTTGTGAACTCATACTGAGTTATACCAGCGTTTTGCCTGTTTACACCTCGAATCGGTCATGCGTTGAGATTTTAAGCTGTCATTCCTTTGCAACTCGGTCTTCCATCTTGTGTCTCAACGTAGATGATGACATATTTACATACGTCAAGATCCTGTCTCCAATCAATAAAACTAGTAAAAAAAGATGAATAGAGTTTTTATTTTATTGCATAGATGTGTGGACGAGCTCACAGCTCAGCTGGTGTTAAGTGGTTGCCGAAGCCCATAGACATCTACAACGTAAATGCCGCCACCCACCTTGAGATTTGAGTTCTGAGGTCTCAGTATAGTTACAACGGCTGCCCCACCCTTCAAACCGAAACGCGTTACTGCTTCACGGCAGAAATAGGCAGGGCGGTGGTACCTACCCGTGCGGACTCACAAGAGGTCCTACCACCAGTAAGTTTTTAAGAGTCTGAAGTGTTTCTGTATGTGTACAGGGTGCAGTGTGTCCGCCGTTGGCTCGATGCGCGCCGTCCCTGCGGTGCCCGGACAGCACCACGCCGCTTGGAGCGCCGGACGGCTCAGGATCATTGATATGCGGACCTAACGCTGCGGCTTGTCCATCCACACACGCTTGCAGATTCGCCCCGCACGACTCTGGACCAAATGTTTGCTGCCCCAAGCCTCGTAAGCAATGATTTTATTTTTATTTCTTAGATGGGTGGACTAGCTCACGGCCCACCTAATGTTAAGTGGTTACTGGAGCCCATAGACATCTACGACGTAAATGCGCCACCCACCTTGGGATATAAGTTCTAAGGTCTCAAGTATAGTTACAGCGGCTGGCCCCACCCTTCAAACCGAAACGCATTACTGCTTCACGGCAGAAATAGGCAGGGCGGTGGTACCTACCCGCTAATGTTACGAATTGGGCAGGTACCGTCTGCTTCGAGAGCAAAGACGAGGGTAATTGCACGGAGGGACAAGTGTTGAACACGACAAGATGGCACTTCAATCACGAGCGGAACAGATGCGAGAGGTTCCGCTACCACGGATGCAGCGGAAACCACAACAATTTCAGGACCAAGGACGAATGCAACGCCGTATGTCCCGGTAAGTAGTTCTCGTTTTGTATCCGTAACACCAAATAGTTTTTATACGAATATCATAAATACGACTAGCTTTAGCATAGTTTAAATTCATTTCTTTTTTTGCCAAATAATAACGAGTGATGAAAGGATATTTGGTTTAATCGACATTTTTCAACTTAACAGGAGAGCCATTTAAAGTATAACATTTGGAAAAAATATCATAACAAAAAAACTTCTTCAGCTATTTAAATAGGGGAAACATAATTGAAGTTCAATTAAAAACATCGAACTGTTGATGCTAATACCGAATAAAATAGATCTTTAATTACAAAGATAAATGTCGCGTATTTTTTTTTATACCTTGGATGGGTGGACGAGCTCTCGGCCCACCAGATCTTAAGTGGTTACCATAGACATCTACAATGTAAATGCCGCCACCCACCTTGAGACATGAGTTGTAAGGTCTCACTTTTAATAATGCGAAATGTCACTTAAACCAAGTAGTGTCCTTTCGAAATATACCTGTTAATAATATGCTATCTAGGCGGCATTGTTGGATCACTCGTTCGATTCCACTCTCAGTGCTTTTAAGCTCTTCAAGCACCGGTCACCGAAAAATAATAAAATATGTAATTTGTGTGATGTTTAACTTACACAAAAACAAAACAATCTAGAAATAGTATTATGCATTGTATAAGTTGTTAATGTATACGAACTAAGAACATTCGGACGTACACTTGCGTGAATTTTAGCAATGTTAATTACACGACTGTGCAAGACTAATATACCGAAGGCATGATGCAAATGGCTATTGCCTTTAGCTATGACCTTTACCAATAATATTTTTTTCAATCTTTCGGAAAAAAGCTGAAAATAAATTAAAAATACATTTAATTACATAATCAAAGTAATTGTTTTATAACAAAAAAAATTAAAATTTCGAATCGTTAACGTCAATTTATTCTTCAAACAGTCGAAGGACAATCCTCAAAAATAACGAGAGTTCAGAAACCGAAGGAAGACGCCGGACAAGGCACGTTAACTATTCAATTATAAACGTGTGCGAGATAATCCAATGGTGAATAACAGCACAGACATAAAATGTGAATTGCACTTTCATTTTAACAATTTATCGTGTTTTGTTTTGAATTAGTTTTCGATTCACTGAATGTTTGAAAAGCACACTTACAGCCAATATCAAGGCAATGTAATCAAAAACAGCCGTTTGTAAAACCTGCCTTGAAACGGCAACTAGTTACATAATATGTACTTATGTTACGTTATGCATTTCATTGAAGGATTCGTTAAAATCGATAATCTTATATATTAAATAGGAATACTTTAAGGTTGAATCTCGCGTTTATTATTTCCAAAATTTCGGATACTTTACAGTTTTCATGACTGCGTTGATGACCACGATTGACCATGAAAATTGTAAAGTAAAATTAGTTTTAATTATATCTCGCAAAAACCAAGGAAAATAAAATTTCTTATATTCATTGATTAATATTCGTAAACATAATAACTCATTATGATTTTAATTTTTCATTGCAAACGTACGAATGCTAAACTTGGAATTGAAGCAAAATTACAAACAATATTATCCGAGCGAGTTGTTAGCTCCGCTCATCTCAAGTAATAAAAACAGTTTTATCTTTTAATATGAATGAATGTTTATTTCAGTACTTAGTCCATGCGAAAGACTGCGAGAGAAAAACGAAGCGGCAGCACTGAAGTACGGAAAGGGCACCTTCATACCGGTTTGTGACGCCAGTGGCGCTTGGGAGCCAGTGCAGTGCATGTCGCATATCGGTAAGTTATTATTTGTTTGAACGCGCTAATCTCAGGAGCTACTGGTCCGATTTGAAAAATTATTTCAGTGTTAGATAGCCCATTTATTGAGGAAGGCTATAGGCTATATAACATCACGCTAAGACCAATAAAAGTGGAGCACCAATAAATAATGTTTCAAAATCGTTTTTTTTTTACCTTTTGAGAGCTTCCGCTGCGTGCGCTGAGGAAACGGTTAAAGTTTCGCTAAAATAATGTATGACAGAATTGTTCTCCTTTAAAAGATCTAAAAAAAAAGTTGCGATAGCACATGTCTATATATTAAGGTTGGCTCACTGTAACGTTTTTTATGCTTACCAAATTTGTTCTAAAATAAAGCTTTATTTGTGAACAGTCAGGGTCAGTCAGCTAACTACTGCAGTTTACTGCACCACCGAGCAGTCAAATCATGAAACGATCCACGCTAAATATTCGTTCCTATTTCAATAGCATTAAAAAAAATTATTAGGACTGTTACTGGGCTCTCATGGCGCCCTTTGTGAGCCCGCACGGATAGATAACTAGGTACCCAGCTCATCATTGCCGTGAAGCGTTAATTCGTCTAATTGAATCGATTATTTAGTTCGATTAATTGAATGGTGAGACAGTCCTTATACTGTGCAATTCCTCATGTTTCACGGTACGTCTTGGTATCCATGTTGTGATCTTTATGACCTAATAATCAAACATTTGGTGAACCTGTACCTCGTTGATTGAAAAAAAGTTTTTTTTTCAAAATGGAATGTAGGACTTTCCGCTTTTACAAATATTTGTTTTGTCCTATGACAGATGTGTGTTGGTGCGTGAGCGCCCGCGGTGAGCCATTAAAAGGCTCTCTGGTACGAGGATCCAAGCCTTCCTGCAACTTCCGGCAGGCCCGTAAATGGATACAAAAAGACCCTTTCGATGAGAAAGCCAAAGCTGATGAAGGTTTGTTTTGATATTTTTACTTCGAATTTACTATACAGATATGACATTTAGCACGAGGAAGTAGGTCACATCTTAAGTCACAGTTACGGTCATATGTTTCTATATTTCGAACTATCCAAGATTAGACATTAAGCAAGTCATAAATTAAACGGCTAGGTACTTTAACTAAGACTTTGACATCACTCAATTCTATTTATTTTAAGACTAAAGCTTCTAAGCGACTTACTATGGTTGGAGAATCAGTATTATTCCGTCTCAAATTTACAACATCTGTGCAATGTTACAAGTGTAATGAAATTAGTTCTGTTTCCCAGTTCTAGAAGAGCTTATAAGACAAATGACCGCTTATCGAGTTGATGAATTTGAAGAAGACGATGCAGATTTAGATGAAGACTTAGCAGAAGCGAGGAGCACAGCGGATTTTGTCGACAAAGAAGCACAAAACGAAGAAGCCATACTCGTATCTGAATTTGTTGAGCCCAAACAGGCTTTAACCACCAGGAAAATGGATAGGCCACTAGTACTGGAGGAAAAGATTTCATTTAAAACGAAATGTCAGATGTTACAAGCAGAGATTGATAATGGTGAGTAAATTTTGGATGTAGTAGCAGATATTAATCTCTTTATGAACGAGTCGACATCAAAAGTCTTAAGATTCGCTGACTAAATAAATTGGGTAGGTTAAGTTTTTGGAATGAACGGGCCAACCAAAGACCGATCGCAATGGCGAAATAATGTTGAAACCCTTTACTCTACTTGGCGGTTATAGGACCTTAAGCAAAAAGAAACAGCAAAAAATCATGTTTTTGGAATAAGCTTTACTAGTATCAGTGGCCGTCGAAACTAGTAGATGTTGGATTTATTATGTTATTTCATTGGTCGCTACCATAATTTAGCTTAAAATTTTAAGAGGTTAAGATTAGGTTGTGTGCCATATAATGTCAAACTTCGACCTCATGTCTGAAGGTGTGTTTCACCGTAAGTTCTGCTCGTCTCAACGTGTATTGTCTGGGTTCCAGGATCGGAAGGGTATCGTCCCCGCTGCCTGTCGGACGGCTCGTTCTCTCCGCGCCAGTGCGTCCGCGGCAGGTGCTGGTGCGTGGACGCCGCCGGAGAGAGGAGACACCACGCCGGTCCAGTGCCTGATCTTCCCGCCCCTGATCCTTGTGGTAACTGTTCTATATAATTATGTAGAATAAGGATCGCAGCGCATAAAATAAAACTTCCACTGTTCCAAAATCTTCTGTTCTAATAATAATCATAACAGAAGATTTTATGTCTACAAAAATTTTTCGTTCTTTGTCCTAACGTTTATACTAGGTTTTTCCGGTTAATTATTCACCAAAACGAAAATAAAATACGTTTTTTTTTGTATAAACTTGGCTTTGTGATAGTTATAGTAATAATACTGATATTTCAATTTTTTTATAAATTTTAAATAATTTTAATACTTTAAAAAAAAAACGCGCTATGAGAGTGGGGTGTTTACGTTTACACAATGCCACTAGATGGCATTCGAGTCATAAACAACGATCAGATGTTTTGTACAAGCCCAGAAAAAGTTCAAATGTCACGAAAGTGTAAATACGATGCTGATGCATTTTGTTTCATATGTGGTCAATTTATTAAAGTTCAAAAGGGAACTGTTTCATGCCATGTATTTTTTTTTCGTCTAAGTACGATCTAAAATATCTAAATTTTATGCTTTGCAATCAAAGTCAAATTTGGTGTTGACCCGTGATTAATAATGAAAACTTTTATTACGTCTTGCTCATTCTTCAACCGTCTTCGCTATCTTCCTTTTCTCTGTCATTCTGTCTATCATTCTCTTCTCTCTTTTTTTTCGTTTTCTCTTACTCACATCTTAACGCTCCGTTCCACACTCTTTTCATACGTTTCGTTCTTACCAATCCTACATATATTTTAATATTGATAATGGTTGATAAAATTTACTGGTGATAGGACCTCTTGTGAGTCCGCACGGGTGGGTGCCACCACCCCGCCAATTTCTGCCGTGAAGCAGTGATACGTTTCGGCTTGAAGGGTGGGGCGGCCGTTGTAATTATAGTTAGACCTTAGAACTTACATCTCAAGGTGGGTGGTGCATTTACGTTGTCTATGGGCTCCAGTAACCACTTAACACCAGGTGGGCTGTATGCTCGTCCACCTATCAAAGCAATAAATAAAAAAAAATCGAATACATATTTACAAACTGAACAGGTATGTGACAAGAATCCTGACAATAATGTTTTGAATCCTAAAATAAATTATGAATGAGTTATGTGTCCATTATTCAGATAACATTTCTTGTTAATGTGTTTATAGTCTGTACATATTTATAGAATGATTATCACAGAAAGTAACATTTAATATACCATTCGTGCCCTGTATGGTAGGTAGCTTGATAGTGTCTCTGCTATTGTTCATAACTATGACTCATGACCGACCACTCATCATAATAGAAGTGGAAAGAATCAATAAGTCTGAAAAAAGCACTATAACATAGTATCGGATGAAATAGCCACACGCTCGCTTCTCTTTTTCTTAAGAAAATGAGTTTGTTTTGTTATGCTTTTAAATTTTAAATACACAATCGATCATCATGAAATATTCGTTGACATTGTCAGTGGCCTCTCGACTAGAAAGAACATACTGTTACGCGCTCGGGTTCGGAATAAATAAAAGTCCCACCAAAGTACAATTTAAAACTATATTTAACACTTAGAGCACTTACAGAGCACTTAACAATTTGTAATTTGCTTCTTCCGCTTCGCTTCACGTGATCCGTTCGCTGCTTCGCTTCAATTAATTCCGATTACTAACTCTACTCTGCAACGCTTTTATAGTCGATGCGACATCCCTAGAATGAACGAGAACATTCCTGACAAGTCGAGTAGTTTCGATTTGTTTTCGCTATTTGACAATAAATGGCATTGTACTTCTCGAGCGTTCTCGGTTTTACAGGTTATGCATATTCATTTCTATGTATATATTATATATGCACATTCATTTCTGCTATTCGGCGATATATGGCGTTGCTCTCATTCACGGTTGTTTGCATAAGAGTTAGTGTATTGCGCAAACGAACGCTTTGAGATCGTGGTCAATGAATGATAAAAAATCTGTTATTTTTTGTACGTTATTACAAAGTTAAGTCGTACACTGTATGCATTACTAATAAAAATCTTACGTTACGGACGCTTTTTCCCGGTTAGGTACCCCTCCGCATCGTCCCATAAGGAACTTCGTTCCAAAAATAATGAGTTAGCCTTTGATTTTCACAGAACGAACGCAAATAGAATCCGCTAAGCTCGAACTGAAGCTGATAGGCGTTGACGATTCAGTAGCTCAGCGCTCGTCGGGTGTACTGGCCGTAAAGTTGGCCGCGCTCGGCGCCCGCGTGCCCGTCTCCGTCACCAAGGACAGGGGGGCGACCCGGCTACGCGTGTCCCTGTATGGACCCAAGTCTGTCGACCGAGTCTATTATATCGAGAACCTGGTGAGTTCGTCGTGAGCATATACATACACAAGGTGTACGGAAATCATTCTTGAAGCTGACATGAGAGAGAGAGATAGAGATAGAGAGAGACAGATATAGAGAGAGAGAGAGTATGTTTTATTGCACTCTAAAACGTAACTAACATTGAAGATTGGTCAACCGACCGGTATAATTTCCGCAATAGGCGGTCTTATCGCTAAGAGCGAGCCCTTCACAAGTCAAAGTCACTATTGTATTGGAATATAGACTTTTGGAAGTAAAAATTTATTTTGCTCTGCCGTTATTTGAAACTCGATGAGGCGTAATAGTGACATTAAGAAGAGACGAAAGATGCACGTTAATTAGCCTACGAAAAAATGACATAGAACATGTCTAAAAGTTCCATATTTAACGCGTGTAAATAGCATATTCGTTTTTATTGCTTCTTAGTACTGAACAATACAGGCTACACCCTGCCACTATCAGTTTTGTACTACAACTATAGGCTTTAAAACCATTTCTTCTTACTACAGGTTCAACAAGAAAAGCTATCCAATAGCGATTCTGAAGATTCACTGAGAGCGGACGTTGTCAGTGCGGAGTACACATTGTCCTTGCCGACACCCGCCTTACAACAAAGAGAAATACTTAGTGAATCTACAGTAAGTGTATTCTACTATGTACGAAGATGACATTGAAAAGAAAAAATACGTCAAAATCAAAATATCGTGCTGGCAACAATTTGAAACAATCTCTCATTCAAGTTACTGTGTCATTTGGACCTATCGCTGACTTGTGGTCTTCCGGTTGCATTATTAATCATATAGTAAACTAGTTCTACCTGCCCGCTTCGCTGGCCATTTAAAATTAACATTATTATTTCTCACCCTCACAAAGATTCTCATCATTAACGCCCCCGCAACTGGTGTAGGGAGTCCAACACTCATATAAATATTAGCCTATCCATGAAGTACGTGTATTTTCTACATGGATACCAAGATTCAAGTCAATCGGATGCACGGTTCAGTAGTTATAGCGGAACATCCGTAAAAACCGCTATAGATTTATATATTAGTGTAGATAGCCTGAATATACGCAATTAATTTCCAGGTGTCAGCGGCAACATCGTATCACACAGCGCTAATAGTCCTCGCAGCAACCTCAGCGTTCATCATCAGCATCCTCTGTGTACTCGTGATGTTATACCGAGCGAGACTACAGAGAGAGCCTCATAAAGCCGAGAGATTCCTTCCACCAGCTCCGCCAGTATATGTGCTCTCCGCTGACGAGAAAGCTGAACTTGCGAGGGTCTTGCACGCTCCACCACCCCCGATCCCGCCACAGAGTGACGATTCGAAAGTATAATGAAACAACAGCGAAATCTTTGCGTGAATTAGAAACTGTTAAAAAAACAGGTGTGAGATTTTTATTTCGTAAATAAAAAAATTGTGCGCGTGCAGCTTGGTGCATGTGAAATAAGTGAAACTTCCTTATGCGGTGTGTAGTATTGTGGTTTTCTTCATTTTTCATCCTTAAATAAAATTTGTCTTGTAATAGGGAATACAACATTCCCTATTACAAGAGATCTAGCTCGCTTTGTCGTTTCCCTCTTTCCACGGTAGAGTAGTTCGCGAAACGCTCTGTCTATTTTCTCACTCTCACTCTTCCTAAATTGTATCTCTTCTCTCTAGCCGTAACGAATCTGTCGCGAGTTAAATTTTACTCTAAGCTCGCTTAAAGAAGTTTCACTTCAAAATCTGTAGCAATTTGTCAAAAGCGTACTGCATGTGTACAACAGGATCCTTGTCATTTACCCTGTTTGAAAATTCACGCAAATTGATGTTAATATTCTATATCTTTCACAATCTTTCGTTTAAGCTACTTACCTACACGAAATTGTAAATTTAGTCAAACATACAAAAAGTGATTCTAGGGTCCAATTAAAATTGCCTAGAGTTTTAGTATGGCGATATTAAACTATCTTTAAAAGACAAAAATAACTAAAATGACAATCTTTTTTAATCTAAATTGTTGGGAAACAGTTCAAGCATGGCAACACAAAACTTACGACTTTACAGTAGTGTTGCCACACATCACATTACTCGAACATTGGTAAATAAATTTAGACATTGTCATTGTTTGTTCATAGTTAATTTGAAATACAATTCATTTTATGTCCAACCCACACACATAGATTGGCCTTTATGACTGTGATAGCCATATTTCATTCATATTAAATGCTAGAGGATACCTTAAAATGGTAATGGTCAACAGACGACTTCCTTTAATAACATCAACAATAAATCAATTAGCCAGAGATAAATACGGCCGTTATCGGAATTACACGGAAATAAAAAGCAAACTTAGATTGAAAAGTCAAAATAAAATAATTTTCCGTGCACGGTTATAACCTTATAACCACGGTTATAACTTTTACAACCTGATGTTCGGGTTTACGCCTCCTATTGCAATATTGGCTATCGAAACAAAAAATTCTTGCGTTGAAAATTCGTCTATTTAAAGCACTATTATATACAAGACTTTCAATTCATCAAACCGTCCGAATTACATTAAAGTTCTACAAAAAAACTAAGTTTAGTTCGCAATACGTACACCTAACTTAGACACACAGACAGATAATTTTCAGACGCCAACAATCATTAAAACGCCGACTCTAATTGAATCCAAAGAGAAATACATAAAAGCATTTTTTTTCTTTCTTTCTCATAAAATAACTTAAGTTTCGTAAGTGTAAGTACTCATAGGGAAGTGCAGAAGCGAGGGTGGACTGTTTACATGTGCTCTCTCTTTTACGCTCCCCTAAGTTCCTTTCGTTGGGTCTCGCTCTTTCATTCTATTCCAAACGTTATGTTCCACTGAGCCTTTTCCAAAAGAACGTGGCTCGACGTAGAACTAATCTAGTCTATTTTTCATTCATAATTTAAAAAAATAAACTCATATCATCACAAATAAGCTTCCATTCATTATATTTGTTGTTAATAAATAAAACGTACGTAAAATTCTAAATAAATTTAGAAAAATATTAGGTTTATTGTATGCATTAAATAGAGGTAATTAATTCTGAAGGGACACATTTTCATTTGTTAGATCCAAAAAAATCTAGACTATAGTATATTCAATGTATAGTGTGTGCTTTCAGAATTATTTTATACCTTGAATATTTATGGTATACTCACTAATATCTCTATATTAAATTTTCTCTTGAAATGATCGATCGAAAGAAAATAGTAGTTTAAGAATATAAATTTATATCTAATCATGTATTATCGAAAATTGGATAAATCGTTTTATGTATTAAGTATTTGTGGTTTTATTTATGCCTGATGTAATTTACAAGTAATACACAAAATCTTTACAAAGAAAACCTACTTCAACAAAATAAAATGGACACTGTCAACGTCCATGAGTGACGGTAACCACTTACCATCAGGTGGGCCGTATGCTCATCTGTCTCCAAGAGCAATAAAAAACCAAAAAATCGATTAAATATGAATTAATAAGGATAACTCAAATACTATTGATCTGGCGACCATTATCAGATATTTTGAATGAGAGAATCCACCAGCTTTCAAATAATAATAATAAATCATCAAAATCGATTCAATTAGAAGAAAGGTCGGAAAACACACAAAAAATACACTCGAATTGAAAGCCTGCTTCCTCCTTTTTTGAAATGATTAAAAAACCTCGAGAGAGTTAGTTATAGTTAATCGATGTAAAATTGCTAGTATCTCGTCACGAATTAGGCGCGGTAACATTACCGTGGGCTTCACAGGCCAAGTACCTAGGCATCACCCTCTATAGAGTGCTGACGTTCGGTCCCCACATTAAGTAAGTACTCGACCGAGCCACGTTCTTACTCTGTCGACTCTACCCCATGATCTTCAAGCGAAGTAAATTGTCCTTTCGCAACAAGATGACACTTTACAAAACTTGTACACGTTCGTCTTGACCTCTGGAAGTGAATTATTCGCTAGCAGGTGCAAGGTTCGCTCTGCAGGTCATCCGATCGCATTTCTGCTGGATAGCCACTGTTCGTGAGGAAAGTCGACCTACACGACGACCTGAGCTTCGAATCGATCCAGAAGCACCTGAAATTCGCATCGGAACGCTACTTCGACAAGGACATGCGTCATGATAATCGCCTAATCGTTGCCGCCGCTGAATTGTCCGCGACTCTGACTCACGCAGGAGCTCGAGTCGAGTCACCGTCGACGCCCTAGCCACGTCCAAGCTTTACGATCCGTATTAGTTCTACTAACTCTATTATTATACGCTTGCAGCTCTGGTACTAGGAGCAGGCTCAGGGACCCTGGTAACCGTACTCGTCGAACTCGGCAAAGTTTTCGACGTGCAACCTAACCCATACATCAGTCCGCTGAGTTTCTCGCCGGATCTTCTCAGCGGGTCGCAATTCCGATCCGGTAGTAGTAGGTGCATTCGTGAAGCACCTACTACTACCTTGAGCTGTTACTCCACCCCTCCTATCCTACCCCTCCTAGGTGAGCCCGTGCTCGCCCACATATCCTGCTGAATGGTGAATCTGGAAAGGACTCTGGATCAAAGTAATAGTTTCTTTTTAAAAAAAATGCAATATAAAAAATGAAAATAAAAACAATATATTAAAAAAGATTTTTTAAATCTTAGTTGTAATGATTTTTTTCTAAAAATACTGCAAATTTTTATTTTGAATATGGCAGTTTAATTAGTGAAGACAGTATACTAGATCGCGCCAAACCAAAGAATAAAGTAATGTTAGGTAATAATAATTAAAGAAATGAATACACTGAATTTAAAACATAAACCGGAAACGTGTACAATCTAACCGGACTACTTCACAGATGGCAACCCTGTCTTTCTTAAATTTTACAATTTTCCGCGTTAGACTAGCGTGTGTAATGTAGGCCTAGAAAAGCCCCACCCTTCTCCAAATACTTTCCCTGAATATTTTTTATTGTGAAAAACCATACGCCTAACGACTAAACTTTCTCGTTTATTTATTTGAAGTCGGTAAAAGAAAAGAAAACCGTATTGGACTGCAAGATTACGTTAAAGTAAAATTGAAGATGAAGCCATAAATCTTCAAAGTTATTTTATTAGTAAATTCAACAATATAAAAAAGTAGTATCTCATGGAATCTTGCAATGTCATAGAAATTATCAAATAGAAATAGAAATAATCATGATTACAGAGGATACTCATATATTGGATCGTAAAGTTGCTCTTTTAGTCGATTTTTTTTATACTTAGTAGATTTTTCATAATTGTTATAGGGAATGCGTGAATCAGTCGCTATACAAGTCAAAAAGCTTCTTTTATGTTAGTCTAATAATATAAATACTAATTTGACAAAAAATAATACGGAAAACCTTAAAATTTAATAACATTATCTCTAAATTTGAAGCTAATATTAAATAAAATACTCAAAACTTTTAAAAATAAGTGCACTACTTGACTCTCATTCATCTGTCATGTCGATGACATACAGTTGACAAGTTGCAGGGCCGGCCCTTGGTAAATTATTTCAGAATGAATCAGGAAGGCGGGCTCGCTTGTTGCGCCGTATGCAATCAAAAAACTCAAAGAAGATGCGCAAGATGCCTCAATATTTACTACTGTAATACGGAACATCAACGACAGGACTGGAAGAGACATAAAAGTGAATGTATACCCAAATTAACGAAGCAGCTTGCAAAAAGTGATAATTTTGGTGAATGTTCAACTGTTACCAAAGAAGCTGCTAAGGAAATTGGAAACATTGCTCAAAATTATCAGCATGATGTTACGAAAGTATGCAATGATGGTGATGTAAGACATTTAAAAAAGTCAAAGACTAAAAACGAAAAAAAAAGTGTTTCCGAGGGTAGTAGTGTTAGTAAACAAAATAAATTTGACTTCAAGAAAAACATACAACAAACACAAAACAATAAAACTACATCGTCAGGACAAAGCGATAGCTCTGTGATTTCTAGTGTAGTGTTCACCAAGGAAGATTTGAATAGTGAAAGTGCCATAACTTATGAGGGTTCCTCAGAGAAGGAAATATTGAACGAGTCAGTACAGCAACTTAGTACGGTGGACTTCTCCACTGCGACTGGATCTAATGTGTTGAGAACCATTAACAGTACAGATACAAATATGCCCATTCTTCCTGAACCGACAGCCCGGGTGAAGGAGTACCCTGAGGCGTCATTGAAGGGAAGCGTGGCACCATTTAATCACATGCTCAATAGCTATTACATGGATCCAAGTGATCCATTCTATGAAATATGCCAGAGAGTGATCCGGGACATGACTCAATATGGTGTTTGTGTTTTGAACAATTTCCTGGGAAAAGACCAAGGACTATTAGTATTAAATGAAGTGTTAAAAATGTACAGATCAGGAATATTCACAGTAAGTTATTCATATTTATTTTTGTTGAAATGTTTTCTTAAAACAATAAAAAAAAAACTTTCTATGAAGTAAGATCATTTGAGACCGACAAACAAAATAATGATTCTCTGAGGCTCTCTGAATCCTTAAGATGAACTTTAGATGATCAATATTTGCTTAAGTTAAGACCACCAAAACAAATTTCTGACTCAGATATTTTATTTATTTATTCTTACATTAGTATAATCATAAATCAAGACCTTTAAACACATAGTTTTTGATAATTTTAACCTTGAGACATGAGGTAAAGCTTAAACCTAAATTTGCAAAAACAAATGGCCTATTTATCCTTTGAGTTAGGATCTAGATTGATTTAAATCTTCTGATGATTTGTCTACACCATACTTGTGAATTTTCACATATAAATGTAATTTGCGAAATTTTAAGCATTTCGCGTTACTGATTTTTATTATCTCATTTATTAATGTTATGTTGTCTTGCAATACGTTGATACTTAAGATAATGTTGGTATAGTGTCACCAAAAGCTTGGCTATATGTTGTGTCATCTGTTTTGAAGGTAATATAAAAACTGGTAGATTTATGACACTTAAGATTTTATTATCAAAGCATAAATAATGAAAAGTTATTCAGACTATTATTGTAAACCACATCTTGCAGGATTCATATTATGAGTCATTGTTTTGCAATTTAAAATAATAACAATTAGTATTGAAAAGCCGTACCCATTGAGTGTGATTGATAACATAAAGATCAATAAATTTTACAATACAATGAACTTTAGCTGCAGTTCAATGTCCTGGAAAAAAACACTATCGAAAGGTGACTATGGTGTCATAATATACCTACCATTGAATATCAGGTGTATTAAACTCAATTAATGTATTGTAGAATTGTTGAAAAATTTACAGTACAACATTGAGAGACAAAATCGGATAACAAAAAAACTGAATAAAGTTTAAATAAATAGTAAATTAATCTATTAATTATATAAACATATGTTAATAACAATTAATAATATAATATCATTTAAAACATAGTATAAATGATATAATTAGTTAGCACGGGTTATCATTATCATCATAGTAGATTGACATTTTGACAAATTTATAATAAATTTGTTTTCAAGTTAAAATATTTTATAGTTATTTTTAGCACTTCTTATTTTATTTTTATTAGTAACAAAGCACATTATTTCCTTATTACTAATTAAACTATTAAGAGTTGTAGATAGATAAAGTACTTATGTAGAAATACTTAAAAAGGAGACTCAACAAATTTCATCATAAAATAACAGACTAGAAACTAGTAACCTATAAGAATAACACTCTAACTAAAGAATAATTAGTAACAATTGAAACTGAATAATAATATGATGATTTACTGTAATGAGACTTGCTCTAGGTTAGTTCCCTCTCTCACAATTTTATAAGCCTAAGCCACTAGAAACTGGTGGTAGGACCTCTTGTGAGTCCGCACGGGCTGGTACCACCACCCTGCCTATTTCTGCCGTGAAGCAGTAATGCATTTCAGTTTGAAGGGTGGGGCAGCCGTTGTAACTATACTTGAGACCTTAGAACTTATATCTCATGGTGGGTGCGCATTTATGTTGTAGATGTCTATGGGCTCCAGTAACCACTTAACAGCAGGTGGGCTGTGAGCTCGTCCATCCAACTAAGCAATAAAAAGGAATATATAAATATACTGTGTTCATCTCATTTGTTTTCACCTGATTGGATCATATAGAACTTTAAGATTCAGAATACTCCTTCCTGCATGCCGACCCTAAATCCTTTAAGTCAGGGACATAAAAAATAAAAAATAAAAGCCTTTTGTTTAATCAATGGCGGATCCAGGGGGGGGGGTCATGGGGGTCATGACCACCCCCTGAGCTGGTTCCAGGACTTAGGTGGACCACTAATTGAATATAATGATTTTATTTATATATTTTGTCACCATACAGATTTTATGTAACTACATACCTTCAATATTTAATTAATTTAATATAATATAATAACTTTGTATAATAGCAAACGTCTGGGAACGAACGCATCTAAATTTGACTATGTGACCCCCTCTTGGCGCCAAAGCTGGATCCGCCCTTGTGTTTAATTGTTATATCTGTATACGTATTAATTGTTGCTATAATAGCATAGAAGCTATAATACTTACATCCGTTTGAACGTCTAGTGTGAAACGTGATCGGTTTAATGTTTTTCACGGATGTCCGTCAATTATTACCGCAAGTCGAACAAACTTACGTGCCTTTGGTCACTATGCACTACGTTAATGGGATACGCATATCAACACCGTCTAGGAGATGATATTTCGATTTTTCTTTGTTTACCAAAAACAATCATATTCATAACATACAAAAACAAAATATTATTGATAAATTTTATTTAAAGCATTTAACTAGACTTTAGAATAAAACAATTCTGGTTTGCGTACATTAAATCGCATTTAAATGAAAAAGAAAACTGAATTAAGTAATTGTAATTATTTTTTTATTGCTGGGTGGACGAGCTCACAGCCCACCTGGTGTTAAGTGGTTACTGGAGCCTATAGCATCTACAATATAAATGCGCCACCCACCTTGAAATAAGTTCTAAGGTCTCAAGTTTAGTTACAACGGCTGGTCCACCCTTCAGACCGAAACGCATTACTGCTTCACAGTAGAAAAAAAACTCAGACCGAAATACCACAGAGCACGCATGGAACATGCTCCAAAGATTTACAGAGCTTTGAAGGATTTCCCTGCAAACATTGCGGCTAAAGATTAACTTTTTTGTCATCTTTGCAGGACCTGCGACAATATGCCGCAGAGACGCAATATGCGCGGGTCAGAACTAAGACGACACGGTCACCACTAGTTCCGAAGCCTTTAAACCAATTGCATGGCCATAACATTTGGCTGTTTTCTCGCGTCAATTTGCGAAAATCGGTCGTGTCGTTAGATGATAATGCGTTTCCCGCCTGGGTATCAATTTCAAAATTTCAGCCACTTCACTAGTAGCACGATAATGTGACAATAACCTTGTTATCATTTATTTCATTTTTCAACCATTCATCTATCATATTATTTTATTCCAATACTTACCCTCAGCAATACTCTGTTAAGTCGATCCAGCTTCGAGCATTCCCACTGCCCTTAACATGACCTCTCTTCTCATTAAATGGCGCCCTGCCTAACGCATACGGTGGCATCACTTCAAAATCTATCATTAACTGAATTTACAACTTTAATTTGAGACCCCAAAATTATCAAAAGCTATAGTTCGTTAAATATATGCCGAGCAAATATTTTGCGTTCAATTAAATAGTTCCAAATTAATTTTTGGGATCATAATAAGCTTTCTTCAAAAGATTTTGAAACCGGTCAGCAGGATGTTTCGAGTTCACAAACCTGAAGAAGTATTCCTAGTCAGTATCTCCTCATAATTTGAAATAAGATAATTTTGAATGCTTAGGAATAACGGGGAACGGGGCACAGCTGTCATAGATGGTAGTAGTCACTTGCCATCACGTGGACTGCATACTGATCTGCCTATCTATACTAATATTATAAAGAGGAAAGATTTGTTTGTTTGTTTGTTTCGAATAGGCTCCGAAACTACTGGACCGATTTGAAAAATTCTTTTTCCATTAGAAGCCGACATTGTCCCTGATGAACATAGGCTACTTTTTTTATTTTATTTTTTTATTTTTATTTTTTAGTTTCATGTGTGTTTTAATGTTTCCGAAGCGAAGCGAGGGCGGGTCGCTAGTTGAAGTAATAAAAATATATTCCTAGATAATATATATGACGTCACATGTTAAATTTGCAAAAAAAAATAATTTACTTTTTTTTATTGCCCTTGTAGGCAGACGAGCATACTGCCCACCTGATGGTGAGTGGTTACTGTCGCCCATGGACTTCAGCAATGCCAGGGGCAGAGCCAAGCCGCTATCTACCTACTTCTGAACATTTTAAATAAAACAAATCAAGTAATCATATTTACATAGCTTTTTCCTTCCAAATACCTAGTAAATCTATCAATAGACTATTTGTAAATACTTTAGTATTTAATATTAGCATTATGTTATGTACTAATATCGTGGAATTTAACAAATAGTTATTTATCATATATTTATTTTTAATTAGGCTGGACAACTGGTGTCTAGCCCTGGGAGTACAGAAGCGCAAACGATTCGAAGCGATCGCATCACGTGGATAGATGGAAAAGAACCTCAATGTTTCCATATCAGGCAACTAATCAGCAAGGTTTGTACACTTACCATAATATTTTACTATTAACCTCAAACTATCATGCCCTTATTGCGCAAGTTTATTTACCACAAGAGAGCAACAATGACGTATGTCGGCCCTTGGAGAGCCAGTAAGGATGGTATTACAAATTATATTTGGTCCACTGTACATTCGTAGCTCATGTCAGGCGGCACGACATGAGAGCCCTCTTGTCGTGGCCGTCTGGAATTACATACCCGATCCTGTAGACCGAATGGTAAATAGTCGACGTCGCCCAAAACATGTCATTACGCATCCTCTCGATCCATTAACAGTGCTTTTAGGTACCACAAGTGGGTGGGTGGGTCGCGTTTCCGATCCAGTGGTAGATTCTGCGAAGCACTGCTCTCGCTAGGGCCCCGTGAGGTCACCTACATGTTAGGGTGAAGCTGAAATAGCCTCTCAAGGCTATCAGCATAGGTAGGAAAAAAGCTCATGTAATTTTGAGTGTTAGTGGTAGGAAGTGTCGTGTGTTTTCAAAGTTGGTATCACAGTTTCTCCTTTCGTCTGACACAAAGATGTAACACGTTTTGTAGCTAAAATGTTCGTTATTCGTATACGATTGAGGCCTAGTTGTCTCAAGGTAGCTGGAAACATACACGGCCGGGAGCGCGTTCGCCCATCTTCGACAAAAAAAAAAGCTTTGTCATAACTGAGTGAGAATGTTTCTACATTATCGTTTATCACACAGTTTTCGTTCTTAATGCATATATTAGCTGATTGCATGTAACATGATGTGGCGCCACTGAATGCGTTCTGGAAATTTTCATAATTATTTCTTATCATAATTTACAATCCACGTAAATTATTGAGTTTAAAACAAAACATTCTTTGCTATCGTCTCGTTGATTTTAAGTTTTTTTATGACCGTCGTTTGCTTACACCACCTAATGTCGAAACAAATATAGACCCATATGTATTGTTATGGAGTTCCTATAACTCCAATTTGGCTACATAATATACCATATTAGGGTATAGACAGCGAAATTACACGGCATCAACTAGTGCTTAAGAACGGGATTACTGTCGCCCATGAAACGAAAATTCTTCTGTGTAGTTCATTCTATTACAGTGAATAGTGAATCCTCGTTCCCTCTCTTACATTCCACTGTCAAAAACGAGAAATAAAAGATCGTAATAAGACTTAAACAAGAGTAAATTCATTTCAGAAACTATTCAATATGCGTTGAAACTTATCGCTAACTAACAATCAGTACATGAAATGTTCCCAGCTGGTAAATTTCCGTCAATAACGACTATATTCATTAGCAGTGCCCGAAAATTACATTGATTAATCGTGCTTAATGTGCAGACAAAGAAAAATGTCTTTAATGTACACGATATTTGTATTGTGTGATTCGTACTATAGGAACATGAGCATAATGATTTAATTCGCGTAATTTACCAAGCTATGGTTACGCTTTATAAAGTTGATATACTCGTACATTCTAATGGATTTTTCAGTGTTTGGCTATTGGGCTGTCTAGCGCTAAAGGCTCTTTACCAAGACCATTCCTTGTTTTTTACGGTTCTGCAGTGAAATAGCAAAAACAGAATAGCTATACTTAATATATATGTATATTTTTATGTGCTATTTCCAAGTTAAAATATTTTCGTATTTTCTATTAAATAATTATATAGATGGTTATTAGACTTACGGCTATTTATGGGGAGATAATGCAACTATAAAAATCCGTTATATTCTTTTTTGTTAAAAGTGTTATTTAAATGGTCTTATTTATCATTAAAACTACTTTTACGGATTATTCTTATTTTAGTTTCATCATTATTATTAATAATGCTTTTTGACATCCTTCTTAAAACGGTTTATAAAATTCCGATAACACATTAAGAACAAGATTGTTACATTTGAGATCATCCAATTTACATTTGTACCTACAGTTCTAATAGTCTTGAATAAATCGGTTATAAGTACAGTCCTAACTGGTGGTAGGACCTCTACTGGTGGTAGGACCTCTACTGGTGGTAGGACCTCTTTACTGGTGGTAGGACCTCTTGTGAGTCCGCACGGGTAAGGTACCACCGCCCCGCCTATTTCTGCCGTAAAGCAGTAATGCGTTTCGGTTTGAAGGGTGGGGCAGCCGTTGTAACTATACTAAGACCTTAGAACTTATATCTCAAAGCGTGTGGCGCATTTACGTTGTATATGTCTATGGGTTCCAGTAACCACTTAACACCAGGTGGGCTGTGAGCTCATCCACACATCTAGGCAATAAAAAAAATATATATATATAATAATTCCCATGATACCTAGACCCCCGAATGCTAAAGATCTCTCTGTCTAACAATCGTATCCGGAACTCGCAGTTCTGTAGTCAAGACTAAACCAAAGGAGCTAATAAAAATGTCCTTCAAACTTTTGCTTTTTCCAGGTTGACAATATAATTCTGAGGGCGAACAAAATGGCCAACAATGGAAAAATGGGAGACTTCGTCATCAACGGCAGAACAAAAGTAAGATTTTATAATACTTTAATCAAACTTGCAAATATTTCTTCAATGTCATCCGAAATGAAACATTTGAATAACTCGTTTCTTGTGTTACCCAACAAAGTTTTAATTTAATTAACTTGTCTTTTATCTTCACTCCGTATTCATTATTTTTTCTTTACCCTTGTTGTTTAGCGTTAATGGTAAAAATTTGTATCTACTATTACTTCAGAGACCTACTGTATATCTTTATCCGTGCGATCGTTAGTCACGGCCATTGTACATCTAATGGGCCTCTGAATGAGAGATAGTTTAAAAGGGGATTTCGCATCTTCTTATTCTTGAACATACGCCAAATGTAATTGATTGATATCAAAAATTAGGTAATTTTAGAGATTTCTTAGAAAAACATCGAATATATTTGTTAATTTCGAATACAGAATTGTAATTTCTTGTTAAAATAACTACACCTGATACATAAATCGCAATACATCGCATTTCAAGACGCGTGTTATGACGTATACAACAACACAGATAGTAGTAGCCAATGTGTTTCTACCACGAAATATACAAGCTGTATTGGAATCGTTCCTGAAAACAAAGAAATTTGCTTTAATATCTGTCTTCATTTATCTGCGAGTACATTGTAATTTTGTATCCCAGCAAACCAAACATCACAAGTAGAATAAAAGTAAAGGTAATAAATCAAAAAAAAATCCGCCCTGCCATTCGAATTTTCCATTTGAATTTAGTCATTAACACATACAAGTTGCGGTTGGGGACTTAATATGTGCACTAGTGAATCACCAATAATTCTGTTATCGATAATGGATCAGATTTGAAAAAATATTTATACACTACAGTCGAATCTCAAACGATGTAAAAATTGATAGAACCACATATCAACAAGTAAAAATCTTCACTCCACCTTAAAGTATAAATTCGCCGGACTTTATTTATCTTCACAATAGTGACATGATGAAATATTAAAAGGTTTCCCCGCGGCTGTTTGCATACACGTTTGTACTATGTATTATGAAATAAAACCATTCATAAGAACGTTACAAAATATTTATCGCGTCGGCTCCAGCGTTTTGGCATTAGAACTCCGAATCGCCAATTCGTTACGGTTCCGTATTCTTTAATGCGTGCTTTTTTTTTTTTTAAAGAATAAATTTTACTCTTACCGCAAAAATGAAGGCAATTGTACTATAACTAAAGCAGTAAATAATATTTAGTGGTCAAGCATTAAAAAAATTATTAGAATTTGAAAATGCAGAAAAAGGTATGCAACATTTTACGAAAAGTGAAAACTTCAGATCGGATACTAATATTGTGCACTCAGCTTACAATACAAGTTATTGTGATTGTCAGTAAAAATTACGACTATACAGTCCACCTGAAAGTTATTTATTTAATTATAAGATTAACTGGCTCCGACTTTACTGACGATAAGATAAAGAAAACATTATCAATAGACTAGACTATAACCGTAATTAAGAGGAGTGAAAGAGCATGCGTGACTCATGATTCATGGTGGTGGTTTCGTTGATGCTGTGATATCTATGGAATCCGTGACCACTTTTCATCAGGTTGTCTTGTTCACCTATCTACC
This sequence comes from Bombyx mori, assembly GCF_030269925.1. NCBI lineage: Eukaryota > Metazoa > Arthropoda > Insecta > Lepidoptera > Bombycidae > Bombyx > Bombyx mori. The sequence goes on along the minus strand of NC_085131.1, from coordinate 9,890,708 downwards.
CAATAAAAACATACAAACATACAATCTAAAGGTTTTTCTGGTGGTAGGACATCTTGAGAGTCCGCGCGGGTAGGTACCACCACCCTGCTTATTTCTGCCGTGAAGCAGTAATGCGTTTCGGTTTGAAGGGTGGGGCAGCCGTTGTAACTATACCTTAGAACTTATGTCTCAAGGTGGGTGGCGCATTTACGTTGTAGAGGTCTATGGGCTCCAGTAACCACTTAACATCAGGTGGACTGTGAGCTCGTCCACCCATCTAAGCAATAAAAAAAAAGTTATTTAAACAAGAAAAAGCAGATTTCAGTAAATAACAGTTTGATGTATGTATGCTTTCGAACTATAGAACTAACTGCCCAAAACTTTATTATTCAAGAATTTTGAGTAGGTAGGTACTTACGTTTAATTTTTCTCAATTTTATTGATATCAAACTAAGCGAATGTCGACCACGTTTTCCTGTACATCGCTCACTGTATGAAATACATCTGTTTGTCGAAATAACTCGCGCGCCATTTGTCTAATAGGTATGTTGAAGGAATCTATATATTAATACGTGAAGCAAAAACTTTGTATCCCTTTTTACGAAAATTGCGCGGACGGACGAGTATGAAATTTTCCACACTTATAGAGAATATAGAGAAGTGCACAATGCTAATATTTTTTTAAAATAATGCATAAAAGATACATTAAATCAATAAAGAAAACATTACACACACTACGTACCATGTATGTGACGCACACACGCATGCATACTATTTATTGTCAAACTTTTGCTCTTGACGTCTGTGGTCAAATTGAGAATAGATTAAATATTGTTTGTCTTTATTAATATTTTTTAAAGAGTAGTCTTGGCGAAATTTGTGTTTATAGAAGTATAAAATACAATAATAATAGTGTACAGACTTACAATTCCAATTAATTATAGTCGAATTTCGACTACTGCGGGACCTCTAGTTCCAATAAAGACGTATAAAAATTTTACTCGAATCTCATACAGGATCATGTTATACAAATACCTACTTTTATAAGATTAGATTTTAATAAATTTATAATAAACGTTCCCACTTCATATCATAATTTGTAAATATATTATATTTGTAAACATAAAAATTATGTATAATTAAAGAAATCTTCACAATAGAGTATAGATGTTGAAAAATTAAGTTACAATAATTATACAAAATATAACTCAACGGCCTTATGGTAGGTAGGTACGACATAATTATCGTTATTTGGCGAATGGCGAAATTCCATCGGCGATATGATAAACGTTATCTGTCGCAAATGTGTATCGTTGGTATATCGGGTATATTATTATCAGATAAAGGCATAACATAACGCGTGCGGTTCGACGCATGCGCCTCGACGGTTCTGCGTACGTGACTCGTAGCATGGCGGCCGAGGGCGACAGTCGGGGGCAAGGGGAGGAGTGTAAACATTCGTAAAACCGTACATTCACGAGCGAATATGCCTTCCAACAACAAAATTAATCAAGGCCTTTTTAATATTGACTGACTCGGTGGTGCAATAGTTAGCGGCCGTAGGGTCGTGGGTTCGATTCCCGCATCCAGCCGACCATTCGTTTGATGAACAGGTCTGTTGATCTTTATCTGGGTGTTTATTATCTATATATGTATAGATTTTAAACGTATATACGTATGTACGTAAGTATGTACGCAGTTTTTGGTACCTATAACGCAGGGAATCTTATATTGGGACCGGATAACCGAGCGTGATATGTTCGCAGTTATTTATTATTATAAAATATCTAACAAATAATTTTCGTCCAAGAGTTTTATTTCATTTATACAGTATTAATTTATTTAATAAATACCAAATAACAAAAACGAAACCATCGTAACTATAATGACAAACACATATACTGATAATACTCGTATGTATTATGTAATATATATTATATATGATGTTTTTTTTTTGTATATGAAATGTATTTTGAATATGAATGTGTAGTATTATAAGATAAACAAATAAATAATAATGTCTATTCAAATTAAAATGCGTTAATACGTAAAACTTATCGGACTTACGCAAAACCCCGTCATATTTACTCAATGAGGCTCATTAAGCTCCATGAGAATTTAATCACAGTTGTTGTACATTACCGTCTTAATTCTAACGAGCCAATAAGCTTCCATACTTCATATTTTTGTGTATTTCGACATCTTACATTTGAGGATGTGATAATAAGGTCACGTACTCTAGGAGCCTACGTGATTATTCATAGGAAATATATTTACAAACGCGACTTTCCTCTTTCGGTTATCCTTCTCAGGATAAATACAATATTATATATATTAGGCACTAAAATTACAGCCAACATTGCTATTTTCAAAACCAGAAATTTTAGCTCGGGAAAACAAAAATGTCAAGTTTTTTTATTACTTAGATAGGTGGATGAGCTGACGGCTCGTCTGGGGTTAATTGGCTATTGGAGCCCATAGACATCTACAACATAAATGCCGCCGCTCTCCTTGAGTTCTAAGGCCTGTGTTTTTACAGTACCAACGGCTGGCGTACCATTTAGACTGAAACGCAGTACTGCTTCACGGCAGAAATAGGCAGGGTGACGGTAGCTACCCCGCACGGACTCACAAAAGTCCCACCACCAGTAATTACGCAAATTATAATTTTGCGGGTTTGATTTTTATTACACGATATTATTCCTTCACCGTGGAAGTCAGTCGTAAATATTGTTGAATCCGTGTTTTATTAGAAAAATTGGTACCTGCCTGCCGGATTTGAACACCGTTGCATTACTTTAGGCCACAACGACGTTAAAGTCTACATTTTTCTACAATAATTAGGTTTGTACCATTATTCTGATTATTCAAAGCATTAATCCCGAAACGAATGTTCGATCGTGAATAGTTAGCCTTATCAACGTAATTGAAACTCTTGAACAGCCCAATGTTTACAAACTGTGATTGTAGATTAACAACCATTTCACGGAGGCCTGTCATCTCTTCAGTTTTGTGTCATGCTCCGCGTCTCATCGTTGGCCGGTCGTTGTGTGTGCCAAACGCTAATTCACATAGCAACGGGATGGCAAACTTTACGCGGTAATTAGAAGTGAAATTACTAAAAAACATATTTATTCCATGAATATAAAATTTTCGGCGAAGTAATTTTATGCATTAGAAGTCCCAATTCGGCAGTCGTGCGGATTCACAATTCATAATAAGCTACCGGAACTTTATAAGTCCGTGATGAGAGACTGTGTATAAAAGTGTTACTTGTGGCCTTCATTCATTTTTATTACGAATAGCACTTTTTGACAACTTTCTTATCACGGGCTGTAAAGCTTTGATAAGGCATTATGAATAAGACTCATTCTAAGACTAAGAACTCATTCATATTAGCATCATAATATATAACATATTTTATTATTATTTATTAACGTGTATTGCTCTATAATATTAACTTAGTAATCACACAGTGCTATAGGAAATTTACAGAAAATTATTCAAGCAAAATATATGAACTACTTTTTTTGTTTGCAATGCTTGTAACATTGCGCTGTATTTTTGTTCTAATAGGTCCCTATCACAATTGCTACTTTGACCGGTCACCGTTCTCGTCGAACCCGTCGCTTGCGACGAAGGGCTCGAAGAGCGAATTAACCCACCGACACAGCCCACTGAGTTTCACGCCGGATCTTCTCAGTGGGTCGCGTTTCCGATCCTGTGGTAGATTCTGCGAAGCACTGCTCTTGCTAGGGTTAGTGTTAGCAACGTCGTCAGGTTTGAGCCCCGTGAGCTCACCTACTAGTTAAGGTTCCGCTGAAACAGCCTCTCAAGGCTATCAGCTTAGGTAGGAAAAAAAAGCTACTTTGAATTACGTCAATATTAGTTCGTTAATTTGAATAAAAAAGAACAAGATTTTAAGTTTTTGAAAGCTTATACCGTTATCTGTATAAGGCAATGAAAAAAAAAAAACAATCCTAGAGCAGCTGCATTGTAAAGTACACAATACACGCGTCATGGCCTAGCGAGCGATAAGCGGGACCCGCACGTGCGCGTGCCCGTTCCGGATGTGACATTGATTCGTTCAGACAACAGACTTGACTGACAAGACTGGGGCAGACTGTCGCAACTCTACCACAGTTGTCCGCGCCGTGAAATTCGTTTCGGACCAGACCGTATCCGGAGACGAGATGGAATGTTTTCTTTAATACTATTGTTATGAATATATTTTTCGTAGCCACTTTTTAAGTTGTGTTATGACGGTGCAGGAAATAAATTAACAAATCAGTATTCCACTGGAAAATGTTGATACAGATGGACCGCTAGCTCTTTGACTTATCTATCCAGTAATAATAATTGTGAAGACACCATGAGACATGAGGCATAATTTTCATTTATATTGTAGTCGAATTACAACATGCCGATGGGAATGCACGAATTCTTCGCCCTTGAAATAGGCTTGTAATACATCCAGCCGTAGGAAAAATCCATTAACGGTGCTTTTAGGCACCACAAGCACCTGTCACCGTCCTCATCGAACCTCGACGAGCGAATAAACCCATAGACACAGCCCACTGAGTTTCTCGCCGGATCTCAGTGGGACGCGTTTCCGATCCGGTGGTAGATTCTGCAAAGCACTACTCTTGCTAGGTCAGTGTTAGTAACACTCCGGCTTGAGCCCCGTGAGCTCACCTACACAAGTTAGGGTGAAGCTGAAATAGCCTCTCAAGGCTATCAGCATAGGTAGGAGGAAAAAAAAGGAAAAATTACGAGCAATTAGAGGTAGGGATTACTAGGTTTTGGAATAGACAAGTCACCGCTGCTAGTGTTAAAGGAATGTGATGCCAGTTGGCAAAGATGGACCAGGTCTCATGCCCGTATGCGGAAATGGTGAATCGACACCGGGTAGACACCGTCCACGTGCCTTCGACTGGAATATATGAATGATTCGCGTCAGAGTTATATAGGACAGTGCTACCTACTTCTTACTCCAACATTAAATAAAACGGTGACCGCTTAGAATAAAACTAAATAATCTTAGGTATTACTTTTTGTCAGGCATTTACTAGACTCATATATTCATAATTAAAACAATATTCTTGGTATTCAGCGATGAAATTTAATCGTTCTTATCACACGTATCACAATTATATCCTTATCGACTACCTACATCCTTCACCGTTGAAGCTACTGACGATACGCGAACTCAAAACTAAATACCGTGTACGCCTTGTAGGTACTATGTATGAGGAAGGTAAAATCGTATGTGCTCGTCTGTATATGCATATGGTAATTATACGAACCGGTTCGAAGGTTACATGGTTTGCGGGGAATACCGGCGGCGACGCGAATCGAACGAAAATAAATCAATTAACCCTTCAAATACCTCGCGAGACGTGGGTATAATTAAAATCACTTTTATGTTTTAATCTCGCGGTCGGTCGGTCTATAGACATCGACAACGTAAATTCCACCTTGGGACATGAGCTCTAAGTCTCAATTTTGCAGTACAACGGCTGCCCCGCCTTTAAAACTGAACCGCATTATTGCTTCACGGCAGTTTGTAGAGTAGTGGTAGTAGAAATTGGTAGGATACACCCCGAGCGGACTCACAAGACGCCCTACCATTAGTAATAACGCAAATTATATTTCTTGCGGGTTTGATTTTTATTACACGATATTATTCCTACACCGTGGAAGTCGTTCGTAAACATTTGTCTAGTACGTATTTCACTACTAAAATTGGTACCTGCCTGCGGGATTCTAACATTGTTGCATCGCTCGATACTAATGCACCAGGCGTTCTATCTTTTAGGCCACGGCGACTTATAGATGTTTTCGTTATCACTGAAGACTAACTTGTTATTCGTCAAGGTTTGAATGTCAACTACCGTCAAATTTTCTGTATATATTTATTTATGTTTTTTTAATCGTTTTTTTTTTTGCTTAGATGGGTGGACGAGCTCCCAGCCCACCTGGGGTTAAGTGGTTACTGGAGCCCATAGACATCTACAACGTAAATGTCAAGTTTGTGGTATTACGTAATATGTAAGTTATGCAACGATTCATAGCTTTTATTTAAATGAGTCTATAATAAACGATTTCATTTCTGAGTGCTTTTTACGTAAAACTTTTCCAAATAATTGGAATAGTAAATATTATTTAACATATTTCTGTCTGTAGTAAATAAGTGTAGTGTGAATAGGAGGCGTTATCTTCGTAATCTATATTGTGTGCGATGCCCGTGCCGATTTGCAAAACGACTTATCAGTCACGTACTTAAAAACAAATGCAATTACATTATCAGAAAACGATTTACGAGCCCACGCAGCACTTACATTAGATTCGATAAGAATGTACATATTTCTGGCGTCTCAGTAATACCTACTAATAATAAAAACTCTGAAGTCCTAACCACCGGTGGCTTGTGTTGTAGACACAGCCATCAGCGACAATCCATTTATAAATAATGTTTTTTTAAAATGTACTTTTAATATTTGTTTAAAAATTATTTTATAATTAATAAGATTTTACACAAACATAGTAGAATAATAATAATAATAATAACAGTATTTGACGCATTTATAAAAAAAACAGTATAAGAATAAAATCGGTAATCATAAATAGTCAGATACGTGTTTCGGCAAATAGTAAGTGGTGTAGAGCATACGAAAAGTACAATATTTTAGAATGCAATGGTGCATCAAAAGACAATTATCAAAATACCGTACAAAAAAAAGGAAACAAAAAAAAACGCGATATTAAACCGTAAAAGTATTTTAATTAAATATACGATTCGCAAATAAGAACAAATAAAAGCATGACAGCAGTCAATCACTACAGTGCAAAGGTTTACAAATATGGAATAATATTATTCTATTAATAGGTCGTCTAATCATTATGGCGAACCTTGCGGAAGGACTTCGTCCAGCAATGGACGTCTGTATTGTGATAACGACAATCATGAATAGAGGTTAACGTTCAAACAATAGTGCACTTAGGTTTTATAGAGAATGAGCAGTGGCATCAAACGAATCAATGCCCTGATTTTATTAGAGATAATTTCACAAACTGCGATTACCGTGTAATAATCAATCTGTAACAATCTAGAAAATAATGCTTAGAAGATCCTTATTAAAACTATAATTCATTAGCCAAACCAATCACAACGTACGATGACACATGTGTATGGTTATCAATTTGATATGCGATGACGTCACTCCAGTAACCAACGAAGTAAAAGTTCATTCAATTTTTATAAATTAGGGACAATTCGAAGTTTTAATATTGATAATGAACATTGAGTTCGGCCCTTTGCATATTGCCTATTGCACTTACTTGTATGTATGTTTGAAAATTTCGGAGGCGTGCTTTTGTGTTCTCGCATTGAAGAGAGTGTTTGTTATAAATAATTCCGAATACCAATATATCCTTTCCTTTTTCTGTACGAGAGTAGATAATGTAAAATAGGGCCTGTCATTACAGAGCCACCGTACGCCTTAGCACACGACTTCTCCCGATTCATTAACGGTGCTTTTAGGTACCTCAAGCACTGGTCACCGTCCTGGCTGAAGCCGTTGCTTGCGACGAAGGGCTCGACTAGTAAATGAACCCATAGACACAGCCCACTGAGTTTCTCGCCGGATCTTCTCAGTGGGTCGCGTTTCCGATCCGGTGGTAGATTTGGCGAAGCACTGCTCTTGCTAGGGACAGTGTTAGCAACATTCTGAATTTGAGCCCCGTGAGCTCACTTACCTACACGTTAGGGCAAAGCTGAAATATCCTCTCAAAGCTATCAGAAAAGGTAGAAGAAAAAAAAGACTCACGACTTAAAGAGGCAATATAATAAAAAGTTCAACGCAGAAATGGATAGGCCGTCGCGGCGTCGGTCGGTATCTACTCACAATACTCTATTATCTCACTAATTTTTGTTTATGTCTATGCTTTTATAACATTATCCTAAATCTGTGTAAACTAATTTGAGACTCTGAACATTATCAAAGCTTTCTTTTCGATACCGTTCATATAAAGTTTATAAACAAAACATCTGTTCGTTACATCAGTAGCAGCTGTAAGCGTGTTATGTTATGAAATATCGTTTAAAGAGACAAACACATCTTCATGTGCTCTTGACACGGCACGTACGCCAGTCCTCACACAGGGGTGCAGACGTACTAGTAGTTGATCCCTTATACCGGATTTGTACGGGTCGGATCGTAGTGGAGTAAAGGATGAGCGAATGAACTGCCACTACAGACTGTCTGTCGCGTTTGAAGTTTGAACAATATTCAACTTAAGTGACGCGAGGGTGTTGTAGACGAAACAGAGATACATTATCTCTCATACGGGCCAAACTGTTTCAAATTAAACAAGGATACTCTTTAGTATTTAATTTACTGTAGGTATACGACAAAAGGAAGATCTTTCAACGAGCGGGTGATATTGCTCGGTAGACCGACGGTCCTAGTATTGTTATTTGGAGCTTGCTGGAGCTTGCATAAAGCTTATCTTGAAAATGTCGTAAGCGTGATTCCGGCATCTCTCAAATATTTTGCGTTGTATGATGGCTACCCGCCACACATTTATTGGTGGTAGGGCGTATTGTGAGCCTTCACCGGTAGGTGTACCGTACTTATTTCTGCCGCGAAGCATTTCGGATTAAGAAATCACGGGAGCACCGTTATACTAATGCGCCATTTAAAATTCGACTGTATGTCTGAGGCGGTGTCACGCGCTCCATGCCCTGAGGTCATATATTTGTGTATAACAAATCTTGTCGGCAAAATTTTTAATACGGCTATAGCTTATAACAGTTATTAAGGTTTTTTTCTCTCAATAATGATAAGTACCTTAAGTGTAACTTTCGCTTGAACGAAAACAAATGAATATCTTCCATAATGTCTTTCGACTATTTTTAACAACTAGAGGTCCCGCAGTAGACGAAATGAGGTCCCGCAGTAGTCGAAATTCGACTATAATTAATTGGAATTGTAAGTTTGTACACTATTATGATTGTATTTTCAATGCCAAGACTACACAACAAAAAAATATTTATAAAGACAAACAATATTTACTTAATCTATTCTCAATTTGACCATAGTCGTCAATAACAAAAGTTAGACAATAAATAGTATGTATGCATGCGTGTGTGCGTCAAATACATGGTATGTAGTGTGTGTAATGTTTTCTTTATTGATTTAATGTATCTTTTATGCATTATTTAAAAAAAATATTAGCATTGTGCACTTCTTCTCTATATTCTCTATAAGTGTGGAAAATTTCATACTCCTCTGTCCGCGCAATTTTCGTAAAAAGGGATACAAAGTTTTTGCTTCACGTATTAATATATAGATGCTCACAAAAGAAGATCAGTGTCCCATAACAATATTGCATTAAAAATGAAAATGAAACAATCTTAATTATATCTTAATTATTTATTTAGTCTTATAACTATCGCCGTTCCAGTAGCTTCTGCTTTCGGAGAATTCTTTGATCATCTATGGTCAAATATCCAAATAGAATATTCAACGTTTAATGGTTCCAAGCCAGGTCCTTGTCTTTTGTCACCGATGGCGAACCAACATCGCACGTCTGGTTTTACAAAAATACCAACTTCGGAATTGAAGTCCGTGGTTATAGTAATGAGGTTCGCTAAACCGTACAACAATACACTAAGGCTTGTGCCCGTGCCTACAGAATGAATTACGTATTTTGAGGACTTTTTGGCGGGAACGCGAGGAGTGAAGCTATGAGATATGTTTTAATTTGTCTATTTAGTGTTTCTTCAGGTTTAAATATGTAATAACGGTGGTTTATGAACTGTTTAATATCTGTAAAAGTGCACAAATGTTGGAAATGAAATAAAGCCGCAGGGACGTAACTTCTCGGGATCCTCCAAAAAGTAAACTGGAAAAGTGTCAGTAAATGACCACCATTTTACTAAGATTATATTTCATCCCATATCATCTCATAGTAATCAACTTCATTTCATTTCATATTATCATTTTTCATATAAAATAACTAGACAGACTTCGTAGTGCCTCAATTGATAAATAAAAGACCTAAACTTTTGTATAAAATAAACTTAAAACAAACAAAACGAATCCGTCCGACGGGGGATACATCAAAGGAAAAACAAAATTGTTATTTTTATTTAATTCCGAGCATTTTCATATTTATCTGCCTTTTAAACCTTCTCTGGACTTCCACAAATAATTCAAGACCAAAATTAGCCAAATCGGTCCAACCATTCACGAGTTTTAGCGAGCCTAACGAACAGCAATTCATTTATATATATAAAATAATAATAATATATGTATAAAAAAGATTAGGTTGTATGGCATGAAACCATTGCCTTTCCAGTTGGAAAAGTAAAACCACTACTACTATGTATGTTGAAAATGTCACCTCTCAAAACCTCAATTATAATAGAAACGGGAGCGCCATACGTAATCGGCCACCCACGTAGCTCCTAACGCTCCACGATTATCGCCACATCTACGCTTCGTACGAACGTATGAATAACGTGACCGGCTTGCTAAATAACAAACAGCGGCTGCGAAAGCATCAAACGTAGGAAGTGATAATTTACAATTCATTGGCAACGGTGATGATATCTCGTGCATTAACTGCGATGAGTTTTAGTATCGTTGTTATTATGAGCAGGATCGAGAATAGTGTACCGCCACAGAACAAAACTGAATTATGTACTTCATTACGCGTGACGTCATTTGGGGCCAAATAAACGATGAGCTATGTGTATGATTACGCAACACGTAGTCAACTTTTGAAAAACACAGGAGAAAATGGTACTTAACTATTCTGTCTTTGCCTTTTTATATATACCGACACCCGTCCGTGGATAAATGGAATAGCTCCTTAGGATACCAACGAATAGGTAGGGAAAAAAATATCTAAGGACACTATTATTTCATACGATTTTATCGTTGTCTGTTGACCAGGGCAAAAGATTAGAATCGTGTTCAAAATATCTCTATAGAAATTTAGGAATGGGAAACAGTCCAAATCAAAGGTCGACTATAAATAAAATAGATAAATATCCCTTTTTAACTCACTTTTAATATATTGGTATGTGTGTTTGTTTGTATGTAACGGAATTTTTGAACGTCATTTTCACGGACTTCAAAACTAAATAGGAAATTTGCACACGCATCAAGGACCAATGGAAGTACAATAATTTTAACTTCGCTCTGATGTTCGGGCCAGTATCAAAATGTTGAAAAAAAGATGAGATTAATTATTGTTGGTTTGGTTTTTAACCGTATTTATGCGTGTTTTTTTTAAAGGTTTTAAACAACATATTATGTTATTTGTTAGTGCTGTGGTAATCAAACAACATGTAATTAATTAATTAAAATAATTCGCTACAGGCCATGGTAGCGTGCTACCCAGGACTTGGCAGCCATTACGTGAAGCACGTAGACAACCCCAACAAAGATGGCAGGTGCATCACCGCCATATATTATCTAAACCTGGACTGGGACGTGAAACGATACGGTGGACTACTCAGGTAAATAAATATATGTAGTTGCTTTAATAATTTTATTCTAAGCACAGTTATAATATGGTAGGACCTCTTATGAGTCCACACGGGTAGGTACCACCGCCCTGCCTATTTCTGCCGTGAAGCAGTAATGCCTTTCGGCTTGAAGGGTGGGGCAGCCGTTGTAACTATACTGAGACCTTAGAACTTATATCTCAAAGTGGGTGGCAACCATTTAAGCAATAAAAATTTTTTATCGCGGCATTGGATTGGTCACACATTAAGAAAGCCTGCTATCCACCAATCCAAGAGAGCACTGACCTAGACAGTGTCTGGCAAAACGAAGAGAGGCCGGCCCAGAACAACTTGGTGTCGCTCGATGGAGGAACTGGGCGTCTTGGGCATGACATGGGAGGAGTTAGAACAGACTGCCCAAGACCGATGCAAATGGATGAATTTGATTCGAGCCCTACACCCCAACAGAGGGTAATAGGAAAGAAAGAAGATTTTTTTTAAAAACATCGTAGCAAAAACAGTAGATCTAAAAAGAAATAGACAGCATCGAAAATATTACATATTTTTGTAGCTTAGCTAAATTGCATTAATAATAATTGGTTCCAGGGTGTTCCCGGAAGGTACCAATCAAGTGGCCGATATAGCACCGATATTCGACCGGATGCTTTTCTTCTGGTCGGATCGCCGAAACCCACACGAAGTCCAACCCGCCTACAGCACCAGGTATTACTAGACATGTGAAATATTTCATTCCAATAGATTCTCGACGTACGATTTTTAAGATGAAAAGAAACAACAAATATAGGAACTACTAGCTGTACCTGTCCGTTTCGCTGGGCATTTATAATTAACATTATTATTTCTCTCCCCCACAAAGATTCTCATCATTAACGCCTCCGCAACTGATGTAGGGAGTCCAAAACTCATATAAATATTAGCCTATCCATTAAGTACATGTATTTTCTACATGGATACCAAGTTTGAAGTCAATCGGATGCACGGTTCAGTAGTTATAACGGAACATCCGTAAAAACCACTATAGATTTTTATATTAGTATAGATTATCATACATTTTTAATCCACTTTAGATTTGCATCTACATCAAACTACTTTTCTTAAACTTAAAGTACTTTTCAAAGTATATTTCTGTATCATATGATATTCTGTGCATGAAATCCACACTGAATATTATAAAAGCGAAAGTGAATTTGCTTGACACGCTTTCGCATCTTAACTACTCTACCGATCAACATGACTACAACGATGGCACCAGCCACAGCGCAGGGCATTGTGCTCGTCGAAGAGTTCGAGCTGATACTTTGCCCGTGACGTCATCTCCTTAGGGTGCAAGTCTTCCTTCGGAAGTGCTCAGATAGCGATTCATATTCACAGTAAAAATATTATTTCGTAGGGAGGTATTTTTTCTATGTATTAACGCAAATGAAAGCCTCCGTTAAAGCTTACTTATCTGTGTGCTTAGTGCGAGTTTTTTAACGTACTCGATAGCGTAAAAGGTTAATTTGTATAGAGTTGAAACGTTTACCTACGTTTGCCGCTAGGGGCGCTGTTCCAAGCTGCATACAAATTTGAATTAACTCTTACGCTATCGAGTACGTTAAAAAACTCGCACTAAGCATACTGTATAGCCTTAAGCCAACCACAAAACTATAGATAAGACGACGAATATAATACCGATATGTTTAAAACCGAACGAATGTATTCCGAACGACAATCATCAGTAGCTTAATGACTAGTAAATCATTATCAGTAAACAACGCGTATTATGTCGGAATTCTGTCGCATAAAGGAATGTGCAAAACAGCAAGGCGATTGCATGCAGCAGAGATGCGAATGTTGCGATGGATGTGTGGAGTAACGAGAATGGATAGAATACGGAATTAATATGTTAGAGGAAGTCTGAAAGTGGCACCTGTGACAGAGAAGCTGAGAAGTGCGCGTTTGGGATGGTATGGATATGTGATGAGACGAAATGAAAAATAGATTGGTAAGAGAATGTTAACTATGAATGCGGAAGGATATAGAGGAAGAGGTAGATCTAAGAAGAAATGGATGGATTGCGTGAAAGACGATATGGGTGAGAAGAGAGTGAGTGAAGAAATGGTATATGATAGAAGAGTATGGAAGGAGAAAACATGTTGCGCCGACCCTAGGTGTCTGGGAGAAGGGCAGGATAGTTATATGAAAGGAATGTGCAAAACAAGTGCTTTATCACACTTAATACTAAGTATCCGATTATATTCAAATCACCATTCGTTACAGATACGCAATAACACTGTGGTACTTCGATGCTCACGAACGAGAAGAAGCCCTTAGGAAATACAGTAAGTATAGATGTTTAGAAAATTTGACCTTTAATGTTTTTTGTTTTTAATGTTGCGGCTTTTAGTCCTTGAAGTCAAATTTCACATTACTCTGTCGTGAACCATGAATTTCAATTGTGTTGTAAAGTAGCTGTATTGCCCTTCAGTCGGGAACTAGTTTTGCAACAGACATGAGTTAATGCTACCTACCTTTGAAGAATCAGAATACGGCCAATGAAATAACTAATCGTTAGAAAATAATCCTTGTAAAATAGTGTGTATTTTGAGTTTAATTGATTTCGAAAAATTCCGGGAAGCCGTGCCCAGGGATTCTGTATGATTCTTCTACGGTTTCAGAAAATCTTCGTGGCCTAAAAATAATACGATCGTATCGAGCGATACGACTGTACCGGTATTTGAATCCCGCCCAATTTTTCTAATGAAATATGTACGTACTTAACAAATTCTCACGAATGTCTTCCACGATGAAGGAATAACATCGCGTCATAAAAATTTAACCCGCAATAATAATAATGCTCCAGTAAACACTTAACATTAGGTGGGCTGTGAGCTCGTTCATCCATCTAAGAAACAAATCAATAAATAAAAACAAACAGTTCATTAGTCATTGTTATTGCAGCGATATTGCCTTTTGAACATAGCTTTTGAAAAAGTACTTTTCCAATGCTCTATTGGTATCTGAACCTCATATAGTAGGTAGCACCTCGTAGTTTGCCTATTACTCACTGGGCCATTATCTCATCTACTTAACCACGCTATAAGATGCTGAAATGTTTGCTTTAATCAAGTGCATAAGAGCATAAGTGCGGGACGTCCTTAAGAATATCGTAGACAAGAATTCTGATTACATTTTCCTTGTTTGATTTCAAAGGGGAAAACCGTAGTAATATTGCGCAACACAGTGCGCCTTCTCGATGCACCTCTATAATGTTTCTGACACACGATTTGCGTGCAAATAATTTTTGTATGCATAAAATTGCCCAAGCGAAATAAAAAACACATTAGCTGTTTGTAATTTCCCAAAATACGTTAACATACTTTACATACGCGACACATAATACGTTTTCGTTATTATATTTTACTATAGCTGACCCGGCAGACTTCGTAGTGCCTCAATCGATAAATAAAAAAACCTAAACTTTTGTATAAAATAAACTTAGAACGAACAAAAGTAATTCGTCCGACGGAGGACACATCAAAGGATAAACAAAATTGTTATTTTTATTTAATTCCGAGCTTTTTATATTTATTTACCTTTTAAACCTTCTCTGGACTTCCACAAGTAATTCAAGACCAAAATTAGCCAAATTGATCCAGCCGTTCTAGAATTTTAACGAAACTAACGAACAGCAATTCATTTTTATATATAGGTATATAGATAGATTGTAAGTTAACCGGAATAAGGTGACATGAAAATTAATAGTTATATTTAAAAAGTGAACAAATGAGGTTTTTTTTCTGTAATAGATAAAATTGTCAGATGATCTCAGAACATATCTGATGTTAAAACAGTTACCGAAGCCTTGCACACTGTAGAAACGGTCCAAATCTAATTTTTACTGGTGGTAGGACCTCTTGTGAATCCGCACGGGTAGGTACCACCGCTCTGCCTATTTCTGTCGTGAAGCAGTAATGCGTTTCGGTTTGAAGGGTGGGGCAGCCGTTGTAACTATACTGAGACCTTAGAACTTATATCTCAAGGTGGGCGGCGCATTTACGTTGTAGATGTCTATGGGCTCCAGTGATCACTTAACACCAGGTGGGCTGTAAGCTCGTCCACCCATCAAACCAATAAAAAAAATTAAAAATAAAAACGGAATAAATATACAATTTTTTCCTATAATTTGTTAATAATATATTTTGTTTTTCTTTTGTTACAGAAGAACGCGGCCAGCCGTCTTCAAGTAAGTGATCGTTCTGATCTAAGCGGCTCGTTCCGACTTTAGCCTCTTATTGGAATGTGTTTTATGCAAGCGGATTAAATGAAATGAAGTCAATATAAAAACGTTTTCACCTTTAGTGTCTTAAAATTTTAAACAGACACGTTTTCGGCCTTTTTTATATTACGTTCTGTCGCAACCACTATTTTTCTTTAATTGCCAAGCAATGAACTAATCCGATTCCTGTCATGCTAACCCACTCTGAATACGTAGAAAACTTCATTTCACACATTATCACATAGTGAAAACTGTACTTGTATCTTATTTTTTTAAGTCTCTTAACTAATATTTCTCTCCTAATCTACGATATTCTATTTCATTGAAGTCTAAGTGTAATTTGTGAAAAAAATATTGACATAATCGGATTTGTAATATTTATTTGAGCTGGCAACATTCAATGTATTGACAAGTCAAATTTTATTGGAGAGTAAACTATGTTTGGTACATAGGTATGTTACTATTTTTGTTATTTTTAAATTAAAATTGTGGTTTAAAATACTAATATGTATAATAAGATGTAATGCAATACTATGTTATACAGTAATTGAATCACTGGAATGATATTATATGGGTAACACCATATTTAAAAAATATTTCTGATCCTTATTTGTTTTTAAGAAGAGCATATTAAGGTCTGACCTCACCTGCGATTTGTCAAAACGAATACGGTTTTTGTCTACATTTTTGGAATATATTTCCAATAATAACCATTTAACTGAAACATGAATAACATGGGGGATGATTGTAAAAATAAGCTTAGTCAAGTCCGCGAAAAAAGTATATACCATTATTAATAAGGATTTATCCGACAATCATTACGATTTTGTTTATCTATGGACATAGTGTTTAGAGTTTAGTGTATCGATTTATGTTAGTCGATTATTTAGATCAGAAAACGAATAAAAACGACCCAAGACTGAATTTATTCGAAACATGTTAACGAGATTTTTTTTCATTATGTACATTGTTTTTATTGTACTATTTATTACTATAAATATGAAATGTAAATAACGAATGGAGACGAATAACTTGATCTTTAATTGAATTTATATCAAAGTTGTTTAAAAAAACATGTATCGCGTATAAAAGTATTTCAGTATGCATTCTTTTTCTTTCCAACTATAACTCCTTGGATAGTGTTATGTTTTTCCATTATTTCAGAAGCGGTATGTTGAATATCGTAACCGTAATATATTGAATAACGTTATTTATAAAATACGACAACTGATGTGTAAATAAAAAGAAATTATACCACGGTATAAAAAAACGCATTATTTGAATCTTTAGTTCTTTGTGTGTGTAAGAAATATAATATTGAATTTTATACAGAAATTAGATTATAGTGAACGTTAATAATTTTTTTTTTTTTATAATTATTAGTCTTAATTCTTATCGTTGGTTTATTTTGTGATGTGTCGTACCAACGTAACCACCATGTTTTTTTTTTTTAATAATTTTGTCCAACGATAAAGTTAATATTTGTTAAATCTCTTAGACCAAATTGACTTGAATTGTTTGTGAGTTTTAATGTTATTTTGTGGACAAATTCCTGGTATTAAATTTTACAATTGAAAACGTTGTCTTTTTTTTCTCGCTTTCGTAACATTATATTTAAGAAATTACTGTCAGTCTTTTGTAAAGAGTCTTCGTAATGTAAACTTACTTGGACCTCGTGTTTCAAAACAGCATTTACGTCTTTTACATAAAAATATTTTAAGTACATTTTGTGACTGGTAACCTCAAAATCAGAAGTCAGAATTTTATTTATTTATTTATTTAAGCATTACCGACAGGGTTTACAGTAAGACATAAAATAACATTGACATGTATAGAGCAATTGATAACTGCAACTCTAATTAGAGGCAATCACAGCATGCATTACATTAATATATCAATAGAGATTTAACAATACTATTAATAATAATAAAAAATTAAAAACAAAAGAAAGACAATAAGGACAGTAGTACCAGAGTACTCAGACCAAGGCTGAGGCTGAGGTTCAACAACAACTTTTTATAATTTTACTGTTATTCCAAAGACTTAAGATCAACAAGCGTCCATAGACAACGCATAGTAAACCCCTTAGACACGAACAAGATTAAATTGTTGATAAATCACATGTGATGTTCGAAAGTAGTTTTTTTCAATGGCCTCGAAATGTGTGAACGAACGCACAGCCCACCTGATGACATTGCCACGTGAATGCCGCCACTCAAATTAATAAATGACGCCGTAGTTTCAGTTGAAGACATGAGTGGATGAAGGGGAGAAGTACCATTTTTAAGATTTTTTAGTTTTTACATTAAATGAAGGTGTTATGTGCCTATAAATCATATTAGACCTTAAAACTCCGGTCTTAAAAGCTATTTTTAGAAATTGCATGTGATGAAGGAGTTATGTACGATGAAATAGTACAAGCAACAAAAAATTTGTTGCCAGTTTTTTTTTTTATTGCTTAGATGGGTGGACGACCTCACAGCCCACCTGATATTAAGTGGTTACTGGAGCCCATAGACATCTTCAACGTAAATGCGCCACCCACCTTGAGATATAAGTTCTAAGGTCTCAGTATAGTCACAATGGCTGCCCCACCCTTCAAACCGAAACGAATTACTGCTTCACGGCAGAAATAGGCGGGGCGGTGGCACCTACCCGTGCGGACTCACAAGAGGTCCTACCACCAGTAAAGTGGTACCTACCACTAGTTTTCTCAAAATTAACAAATTGTATCGTAGCGCCTTCATCCACTTATGTCTTCAATTACGTTGTATAACGACTATCTCGCCTTTCAAAGTGAAACACGACTCAGCGGCATGAGTAGGCGGAATGGTCAGAGGTATTAGTTGTTTTGGTCGGGTTTGAACCGATTAAAACGTAATTTCGCGCATCCATCGAGCCTCCGGTGTCACTGAACTTACTCAAGGTAAGCCACGCTGGCCTTATGGATTGTTCAGACAGAGCCATGACTCTGGGACAGGAAGCGACTACTCTGAGGGCTGTGAAACCAGTATTACCACCAATTATTAGCCTATAAATATTGGACGTTTGATTACAAAGTAATTGCTACAACCTAGAAGTCTCGTAAGTGTTCGGAAAGTATTTCAGAAAAATACGTGCTGATTATAAATATATATTTTTTTAAAGATTAAATATTTTTAATATCTTGACCAAAGAGTTAATTATATTTACATAAGATACTGACCGAATAATATATTTTCTGAAACTGACAGAACGAATCAGTAATACAATGTTTTTCTACGTCATTTAATATCGTAATTTACAGATCCTTTGGACAACCTTTTTTTTGTTTTGTAATTTTCTTTAATTTTTATTTTTTGCGAATCTTTTAATTTTTATATAAATAATTTATGATAATTTCGGAAACATGAGTTTACATTCAACGTCTCGTCATTTTATACCTCCTGCGTTCGGAATTGAAGGCTACGCAAGAATCGGAAACCCACTTACGAATCCAAGTGTGGTAGAGGTATGTGTCGTGTAGCTCTCGCAATAGAATGACAAAGGGAACTATGTATTTATTAATGGGCTATCACAATGTGTCTTGTTCAACCTTATCTGCACAACTAAGGTGCTTCTACTATATTATCACTTCCTGTGGTCAAAGATTAATTCGATTCCCCTTTAAACAATAGAATCGATAGTATTATTAGAGAACAAGTCGACTTAATTCTACTGCAATTGATACTTTTCAAAAAACCGGTAACCCGTGATTTAAACTTCGTCGAAATTCCCAAGATGAAAGGTACCTATGTTCTTTTAAATTTACCAAATTCCAAATCTGGTTCGTAGTTTATTATTTTTTATTTTTTTTATTTACTTATTTATTTATTTATTTATGTACACACAAAAAGGAAGACATAGTACAGAGTAATAGGAAAATTATGTACAAAGGCATTAAATGTAAATTATGTATTTTGTGAATTCTGTCTTTGTTCCTACGGCAAATTCGAAAACAGAATATTTATGATATATTTATTGATAATAGGTTTGTAGTCTTTATGAAAGTGGTATCTATAAGAGAAGAAATCCGGACAAACCAGAACTGGACTAGCGACAATTTCATGAATATAAATATAAGCCATAGACATAAACCGGTTTAAGTTCCGAACAAGAAAGAACATTCGGACCGTTCTTCTTCCGAGCAAAACACCAGCTGTGCGAAGATCTTCGCCCCATCGTGGTATTTTCCCTGCATTCTATTTGGTGATAAATTGCTCAAAAAGGGCATTCAACTTGCCAGCACTGAAAAAAATTGCCATATTAATGCCGTTTTGTTAAGGGTCGTTACACTTTATGGACAATATAGATAATACTTTACCTGCTCTGCCCACCGTACACGATTTGGTACCGAAATGTTTGTCATGTGTGCGTGGCTTTAAAACTTTGCAATTTCAGATCAAACCAAAAACGACAGCCGGTCAAAATAAATATTGGTTAGTTAACGTTTTGTTTTTATCCATGTTGTATATTGATTTTATTCTCGGAGTCTGACTGACTTTACCCCGCGAATTTTATGGCTAGCTCTAAAATCATTTTACGCATTAGATGGCTTAAGACGATATTCCTAGGTACTTGGTTGGATTCGGATTTTTATGTCCAGCGTCTCTGCCTAATTGAAATAAAACACATGTTTTAGAATAATTAATGTAAAATAAATGGAAAGAAATGGAAAATAAAATAAAACTATTACCTTTGTTTCAGCTTAAAATATCTTTATTCAGAGTTATTTGCTACCGCCATTGAAGATGCTATAATCGCATACCGAATCTTAGGTAAATAAATATACCTTTCATAATATGTTATGTTTTTTTTTTTATTTGTCATGTAACAATACCGTTTCCTTGAAGTCGTTGAAAATGACGCTCAAAGATTCCGTTACCTACAAAAGACACAAAAAAAAAGTTTTTTTTTTTTAATGATTATAAATTTACTTTTCAGCCGAAAGCAATAGTGAAATGCGCATACAAAAGACCCTTAGCGATATGCCAATTCTTCTAGCCAAGAAGTACAGTGTAGAGCAGCCAGCGTTTGCCGACGAACTCGACAGTATCGACGCGAATAATCTTAAATGTACCAGCTATAAACTTAACAAACTGAATAACGATAGGTACTTTAATGGGGAATAACCTCAATCATATATAACCTACTTACACGTTGTACTTTAGTTCGTTTTGTCTATCGAATGCAGACTATTAATATTATAAATGTGAAAGTGTGTGTGTTTGTTTGCTTGTCCTTCTTTCACGTCGAAAAGGTTCAAATAATTACCGTAATTCTATTTAAGGTGATAATTTTAATCGATTCCACTGACATATCCTAAATTTATTTCACCCAAAAAAAACCGTTTTCATGTGAAATTGTTTTATTGACTTTCGAAAAATGTTGAGTTTTCCTTGACCACGGGTGAAACGGCGGGTAACAGCTATACACTAACTAGCGACCCGCCCTCGGTTCGCTTCGGAAACTGTTATTTATTATTGATTTCTTGTTATTTTTTTGTTATTATACATATAAACCTTCCTCTTCAATCACTCTATCTATTAAAAAATCGCATCAAAATCCGTTGCGTAGTTTTAAAGATTTAAGCATATATAGGGATAGACAGATATAGGGACAGAGAAAGCGACTTTGTTTTATAAATACGCATGACTTGAGACGCGCACTTTTTGTGTGTCGGAATGGCGGGATAGCCGTTTTTCTAACTTCGAACTTCATTCACACTTTGAACCAATTCTTCAAGCATGCGTGCATCTGTCAGCTGTGCGATTGTTATTGTTACCTACATTTGTTGTGCCATTGTCATATACTCTTTGAGATAACAATTGTAAAGTTGAAATACATACTTTGATACCAACTAGCGTTATGTTATATTAATTTAAATATCGAGCTTAGTAAATCAAAATAAATATATCGTACTTACGGTAAACCGTCACTCATTACAAGGTTTTTTTATTGTCATGGTAATGACCACGGCAACTGTAAACTATTCGAAACATCGGAAATAATATAATGATAATAAATATATGTATATTGTTTGAAATGATATTATCGTCTTTTGTTTTCAGATTATTATTTTCTGACATACTCATAGCCACATATTTAGGGTTGTCCCTTCTAGAAAATTGGAAAGTGTTGACTGATAGAAACAACGGTCTTATATCAATTGAGCGAAATCGGTTGAACCTTATAGAAGAGGAAGCAAAAAATCGAAAGTTAGCCAACAATTTATAGAAGTTTTTCCTCGTCTTTTTGATTTTATTTCCTTGAACTCCTCACGAAAACGAATAAAGGCTTTACCTAAAATTCCAGACATGAATTGCTTTTAGGATAGTTATTCAACGAATTTGCCTACCCGAAGGCGCTGACCGTCGAGTTACATTCACCTTATAAGGCCTTTTGCTAGTATGACACTTTTTACTACTTAAGCTGATAAGCCGCTTTCAGACTACGCTATAATATAATAGTATATAGCTCATAGCACAACAATATCGCACACCATACATCGCTATGGGCACGTTTACACTGTACTGTACTATATATTATTGGCTAAGTATAGGCTGCTATATGGCTCTATAGTATAGCGTAGTCTGAAAGCAGCTATAGGCTTGAGAGGCTATATCAGCGTTACCTTAGCGTGTAGGCTAGCTCTCGGGGCTCAAACCGGAGTGTTGCTAACACCGGCCCTAGCAAGAGCAGTGCTTCGCAGAATCTACCACCGGATCGGAAACGCGACTCAGTGAGAAGATCCGGCCAGAAACTCAGTGGGCTGTGTTTATGGGTCGATTTACTCGTCGAGCCCTTTGTCGTTTGTTGTTTGTGACGAATTCGGCGAAGTCGTTTTGGTAGCGAGTACGTGCCGCTATTCTGCCTATTTCTGCCTGTTGAACTGTAAAAACAGACCTTACAACTCTTGTCTCAAGGTGGGTGGCAGCATTTACATTGTAGATGTCTATGGACTCGGGTAACCACTTAAAACCAGGTGGGCTCGTCCAACTATCTAAGCAATAAAAAAAAATTATAAGCTAGTTTTCACTTCCAGTAATCTTCGCGAACTAATGAAGCAGTACAGACAGCAACGCAATCACATCAAATCCGTTACCTACGATACTAACGTTGTTATTGAGCATCTGAAATCTCAAGTTGAAGTTAGTATTGAAATTAATTGATTTTTGCAAATGACTCGACAAAATAAAAACTAGACTTGCCTCCGCGATTTTATACGCAATAAATTCGAAATTGAGAAATAATTAATTACGTCGCTTCTTCTCGATATAAAGTTTAGTTCGTAAGCTTCCAGATCCGTTGTTGCACAAGTTTTCAAAGCACCACCCAATTTAAGGTGTATTCTTACTTTTAAAATTCGACATGTGACATTGCATATTAAACCTATTGTTAAATCAACGCTGGATCGTACCGAATGCAGTTTTATCTCATAGCGAGAATAATAAACATTCGTGATTATGATTTTTTTTTAACGATAATAAACTTAATATTTCTAAGGATTCAGCTATAAATGCCGAAGCTCGAAGCCGCTACATGGACGGTTGGCAGCGGGCGCGCACCGAACAGCATGTACAGATGATAAACGACGTAGAAGCGTCCCCGACGAATTCCATAGAGTACTATAAACACAGAATGGACAGTGAGCAAAGAGTCCACCACGAAATTGAACTGCTCCTAAATATAAAGATCGGAGTGAGCGTTATTTTATCGTTAGATCATTATAGATATATTAAGGTTTTCTAGTTTATCAATTTTACAATTTATCATTTGCATGGCCGAGAATTTTATGCATTTTTTTTATAATAGTTGTAGGTACACGGATGGCCAATGGTCACCATCGCCCATGGATCTTTGCCTTACTGTTGAAGACTGTCCTAGAAACTCGTTTGAAGTGGAACATGTCATGGCGCTCAGGAAATACCGTGGAGAGGTGTTCATTCTTCAAACCAAAAATATTAAAGAGAGAAGTCGAATATGGAAAGTTTAAAAAAAAGTTGTATTTATAGATAACTAAGTTAACGTTCCAAACAACAAGAAAAAACAATCCCTAAGTTCCTAAGTAAATTTCTAAATGCTAGTCCCGTTGTTCGATCTTAATATGTATATGTATATTAGTTAAACTCTGGTTGCCACCTTAAAAATGGCTAAAACAATACAAAAATATGAAAATAAATAAAGAGCTATATGCTAACAATTAAAATTAGCCGAAAATGTGGACCTTGAACAATCAACAATTGATACAAAATATGCAATGATCTGTAACATTTTTTTATTAAGGAAATTCTCGCGAAAGTTGAATCGTGGATGAACAAATACGACGCAGATATGGAAAAGATAGAACTGAAGATACAGCACAAGCAGAATGAGCATCAAAAGATATTTGATAAGAGAGTGGAGCTTGAGGAAACGGTAGTGTTTATTGCAATTTTATACTTTTAAATTTCAAGTGATTTTAGCGGACACCAGATGATTTTTTTAATTACATAGGTAATTATTTCTTTCCTTATAATATGATTCTTCATGATGATTCCATCTGACCGTTGTTTGGGAGAGATCGATTTTAGCGATAATACTGTCCTTGTTTTTAATATTTTGCTTTTGTTTTGATAATAATAACCAATTTATTATAATGCATACAAAAAATCCTTACCTATTCGCTGATAGCTTAAGGGGCTATTCCAGCTACGCTGTGACTGGTAGGTGAGCTTAACCTGATCCGGTCATCGTTCTCGTCGAACCCGTCGCTTGCGACGAAGGGCTCGACGAGTAAATTAACGTTCAGACACAGCCCACTGAGTTTCTCGCCGGATCTTCTCAGTGGGTCGCGATTCCGATTCCGTGGTAGATTCTGCGAAGCACGGCTCTTGCTAGGGTTCGTGTTAGCAACGTCGTCAGGTTTGAGCCCCGTGAGCTCACCTACTAGTTAAGGTCACGATGAAATAGCCTCTCAAGGCTCTCAACTAGGTAGGAAAAAAAAAACCTGATAGAGTTTGCCAACGCCAACCCTAGCAAGAGCAGCGCCTCGCAGAATCTACCTCCAAATCGGAAACACGACCCACTGAGAAGATCCGGCGAGAAACTCACTGGGTTCACATAATGTAC
The DNA here is from genome assembly GCF_030269925.1 of Bombyx mori. Classification (NCBI taxonomy): domain Eukaryota; kingdom Metazoa; phylum Arthropoda; class Insecta; order Lepidoptera; family Bombycidae; genus Bombyx; species Bombyx mori. The sequence goes on along the minus strand of NC_085131.1, from coordinate 9,865,800 downwards.
AATAATGTATACTCTACAAAAATGAATCCGTGGGGCACATATACGAAAGATTCATTACGTTTTCTAATTGTATTCCAGCTGGAGAAACATCAGAAGCTGATACAGAATTGGCAGAAGTTCAAAGATGACCGAGAAGAGGCCCGCTTATTCGAGGAGAAAATGAACAACGCCGCGGTTACAGTGCAGTCGTGGTGGAGAGGTCTGCTGGTCAGGCTCGAGCTTGGGCCATACAAACCGGTCAATAAACCGGTCAAACCCGCTGAGAAGAAAAAGAAGACCAAATAGAACAAACCGAAAGTCAAATAATTTCTTTTTGAAGATAATAAAAAAAAAATTTTTTTAATTTTTAATGTGTTCAATATTTTGATAATCTGTATTAAGTACGCACAACGTTCTGACATTTTATTTTGTATAATTTAATTTATTTTTATATAAATTTTGTTTAATACTATGAAATATATTGTTGGTAATGTTTAATTTCATTGCCCATACTTGCTAATTATGTTGTTTTTAGTTTTTATGTTTTGTTACTTTTTAATGTTCTGTTTCTATTATGTTTTTATTGTTTAATAAAAGTATTTTAATTTTGTTTAATTCGGTCTTTATTTGATGTTTGACCTATCAGACAGGTAAGACAGCATGTTCAAGCATGGTTACCATCCAAATTTCAGATATTCTATTGATGAACAGAAAGATGAGGTCGATTGAGGTCACATAGAAAGATGAGATCGATTTCTATAAATATATATGTATTCATTAATGCTTTTTTTTTTTTATTGCTTTGTTGAGTGGACGAGCTCACAGCCCACCTGGTGTTAAGTGGTTACTGGAGCCCATAGACATCTACAACGTAAATGCGCCACCCACCTTGAGATATAAGTTCTAAGGTCTCAATTATAGTTACAACGGCTGCCCCACCTTTCAAACCGAAACGCATTACTGCTTCACGGCAGAAATAGGCAGGGTGGTGGTACCTACCCGTGCGGACTCACAAGAGGTCCTACCACCAGTAATTACGCAAATTATAATTTTGCGGGTTTCATTTTTATTACACGATGTTATTCCTTCACCGTGGAAATCAGTCGTGAACATTTGTTGAGTACGTATTTCATTAGAAAAATTGGTACCCGCCTGCGGGATTTGAACACCGGTGCATCGCTTCAACACGAATGCACCGGACGTCTTATTCGTTAGGCCACGACGACTTCAATGCCAGTGGCGGATTTGCAGTCTCGGCCGCCCTAGGCCCCAAGCCATCAGCCGCCCCTTTCTCAGCATCCACCATATAGACTACATAATAAAATTACTTTATTGCCAACTTTTATCTAAACAGATTTAGAAATTTAAAAAAAAAAAAGTTTTATGCGGTATAGATTGCACCATGCAGTGCAGTCCGCTCGCCATATGTTACGATAAATTTCTTGACACGATTGGGGCCACCCCTAAATCTGGCCGCCTTATGCCCGGGCCTACCAGGCCTTAGGATAAATCTGCCACTGATTAATGCAGCGTTTCAAAATAGCTATGAGATGATCCAATCAAATAGATACAAAACTAAAGAGCGTGCCTAGGCTGATAACCGACTTGGTTTTTTTTGTTTTTCATTTGTGACACCCAATTAGCTATATTCCATCTTCAATTTATTTTACACGAATTCTAACAAAAATACTAAGAAATTCATTAATATGTGTACTATTTACATAAACGTCTTAAGCGCTCAAATTAAAATAAATATGTAAATATCACTGAAGTATGAAACCTTAGAGTATACATAAGTATGAAACCTATTATAAAGGTCTATAATAGATATGAAAATGAAACTATTGACTGCGTCAGCGTCAAAAAGAATCGCATTAACAGAATTTTTTTTGGTTTGCCACCATTTGTAATCGAGAATTTATTGCAATGGGGCATTAAATTTAATTGGAGATATATTATTTTATAAGCAGTATTCTTTAGTAGTAATATAAAATGACGGCGATGCGTGTTAAAAATCTAGTAAGCGAACAATGGGGCCACGCCACAATCTATACGGACAGTTCGAGAATGTCACAGAAACAGGTTAAATTTATCTTTAATTCAGCTATTTTGATTTATTATATTTATCCACGTTCCTAGGCTTTGCAACAATTGCTTCTTGTACAGAGAAAATTTTGAATATCACACTAAAGCTGGTGGAAAGTCGCCAAGCGATCGAATAAAATCAGTTTGGTGACTAAACAAACGTCTGCACTGTAGTTACTGACTGGAGTGTTTGAAGAAAATAGCAGATATGAAATATGCTATACTTACCTTTTAATATTGCTTAGAAATTACGGGTGTTCTAAGTACTAGTAAGACCTAGTCGATTCCGAAAGTATCTCATTGCCGGTTGATCTAAGTTCAACACTCTTTTCATTGCGCTCGAGTAACCTCCAACCTACCGTCGTTAATTTGCAATACCAACTTCTCTCAGAAACATCAACAACCTCTCTCAGAAACATAATAGTTACGATATACTTAATTAAAATTATTTAACGAGTAAGTCGTCCATGACTGTGAATACCGTAAAGTACACAGTCTGAAATAATATTATTATAATGACAATAAAAAACGCGAGATTAAACCGTAAAACTAGTCAAAAGCCGGCAGAAAATACGATATGCTCGACTATTTTTTTACAGATAACGAATTTACCTGGAGCCACTGCATTCATCCCCAGTGCGTTTCCACTAGAGATCCATTAGAGGTCTTTTTTGCCACGTACCATCCGGCTTTGGATTGAGCTCCCCTTCACGATGTTTCCCGAGCGCTATGACATGTCCTTCTTCAAACGAGGCCTGTGGAGAATATTAAACGGTAGGCAGCGGCTTGTTCTGCCCTTGGTATTGCTGACGCCCATGAGCGACGGTAACCATATGGTCATCGTATGGTCGTCTTTTTATTTTTTTTATTGCTTAGATGGGTGGACGAGCTCACAGCCCACCTGGTGTGAAGTGGTTACTGGAGCCCATAGACATCTACGACGTAAATGCGCCACCCACCTTGAGACATAAGTTCTAATAGTTACAACGGCTGCCCCACCCTTCAAACCGAAACGCATTACTGCTTTACGGCAGAAATAGGCAGGGTGGTGGTTCCTACCCGCGTGGACTGACTAGAGGTCCTACCACCAATCTGCCTATACGACAATAAAAATAAATAAATCAAACCGCCACATGCCCATTTTAAATTTGTTCTAATCCATCGCTCATATTCAAAAGTGACTTAAACGTTTGCACACGAATAGTAAGCTCTCGTAAATGAATAAGTATGTATTTGCTAAATATCAGCACTTTTTTAAATTCCGTGTAGTAGTTTATAAAACCATACAATATCACGCCGCAGATTTTATTTATTTATCGTATGGCATTCGTTTACACTGCGTGGTTATAATTTAAATTTACAGTTTGTGAAATAATCTATAGCTGCTTCCTGTACATTTTTGAGATCTTCCACTTGGCCTGCGAATCTCGTTAGTGGGCATTCCATGACAATGTGGCGTATAGTTTGCTCTGGGCATCCGCATTCACAGCTTTCGTTTTCCGTCCAGCCCCATCTCTGCCGCAGTTGGTTACAGTGACCAACTCCCGTTCTCAGGTGGTTAAGCATGCACCAGATTGGGCGTTTTTCTTTGAAACCAGGTGGGCGGGAGTGTGGATTCAGCTCGAACAGTTCAGGTGGGATACATCTGGCTGACCATTCTTTAACCTAGGCCTCGTTTGTGTTCCAATTGGAGTGTGGTTGGTGTGTCTGTGTGTCTCCACAGGAATATAGTATTCTTAGCCACGCCATTTTAAAATACCAATTCTGTAACTGTTTCTCAGGAACTAAGCTCCTTGTACAAGAGGTCTTTGTCGCAATTGCTGCAAATGATACCAGAGACAATAACAGTAACTGAAGAAGATACAATGCCTGTTGAAGAGTATACACAACCAAGGTTACAAAAAAAGTTTTTTTAGACTTGTCTTGGTTACCTAAACGGTCGTTGAACTTTGGATCATAGACTATACTACATTAGGTACGGCGTTAATTTATTAAACCTTATGTTTCAGCTTATCATACATGTCTTCATCTATGTTTGCGACTATATTGGAAGACACTATTATTCAAATTCGAATACTTGGTATGTTTTTCCCTTTAATTGCAACGAACGTATTTATTAATTTTACACCAATCAAATCAATAATTTGGTTTATTTAGACGAATGCAACAGTGAATTACGTATAATAAAAACGCTGGCTGATATCAAACTGCTTCGAGCCCTGAAGTTTGGAATAGCGCAGCCCAAAACTGCAGATGAACTAGAAAATATTGATCCAAAGAATTTGGAATGCGAAAATTACAAAATATATAAGCTTGATTCTGACAGGTAAAATGTGTTATAATGTCATTCGGGACTACACGTATGTACATACATTGTAATTGAATATGCAATTTCGAAAAGGGCATATCTCACAAATATAAAATATCTAATTAAATATATATATACGTTTAAAATAACAATTCCAGTAATTTTCAATTGCTAATTAAGAATAAAATGTATCTCAAAAGTTAATATTTAAAATTTTACAGTACTTTAGAAAAGAATCCGCTTTTTTTTCATTTCCTGAACATTTTACATTTTCAGAAATGTGCCCTTTTCGAAATTGCGTATTGCTATTCTATTTGCTCAAGTATTCCAAGGTCTTCACTGAGAAGATCCGGCGAGAAACTCAGTGGGCAAACTGCTACATGTGGATAGGCTACGTGACCTGGCCTATGTCTTCCGCGAACCCTTTTTTTTTAAATGTGCATTACACGAACATAAATAATGAACAATAAAAAAAATGAATTACTAAAGTAATACATTTTTTTCAACACTAGTTGATCGAGGCATTTCTAGCGTAATGCCAATGATCGATGAATGGTGTGCTTTTTTGGTATTCATTGTATTATAATAAAATAAATATCTTTCAGGAGAAATATCATTAACGCCATTACCGATTTGTATGTGGAGATGACGCTTAATAAAAATTACAAGACATTGACATCGTTTTTAAACAGCATTTTCGACAAAGAACACTATCGGATTGCTTTAGCCGAGAATGAAGCGAAGAACAAACTGTGAGATACTTAATTAATTAAATCGGTTCATTAAACTATTTTTTTGGGGTTCCGTGAGTCGTAGACATAACTAAAATTAATTTTACGGTTTGATCTTGCGTCTTTTACTGTCTTTATATTATTTCCGACGGTTCGAATACTGTACAGTTTTGTGTTCACAATTTCACACAAAGCGAATTAATACCTATCTTGAGGTCTGGCAGTTTGTTTGACTTGTGTTTTCATGTTCACAATAAGAAGATCCCAAGTGTTAGATAAGTGCTATTGGTTCACTAAACTGTTAAAATTACAGTGAAAATGCTGAATAGGAGTAATTAGGATTAGGAGAGTAAATAGGATTGTGTAACAAGTTGAAAATGTGGCTTAAACCACCTTTGCACCTCGCTACAAATAGTTCAACTGAGTCCCCTTTTTTATTGCGTGTGACAGGGGTCCGGCTCGCCTGGTGTTTGTTAAGGAACCCATAGATATCGATACATTTCCACCACGTACTTTGAGACATAGATTTAAATCTAAATTTTATAGTGTCGCGGCTGTTCCATGCGCTTGATTCATTCTTATCTACCATAAACAAATCTAATTAAAACCATAACAAAATTACTTTAAAAATTGCCCTTTTTCAGGGAGCGACGTGAACTCACTAAACAAATAAGGCAGCTGCGTAATCACATCAAAACAGTTTTGTACGACAATGAAGTTACTATTGATAGTTTGAAAAGTCAGGTTGAAGTAAGAGACATAAATTATCGATACTTTTGCTAACTAGAAATTTGTTTTTAGAAGTCGATGCACCGGTGTTCAAATCCCACGGTGAAGGAATAACATCGTATAATAAAAATCAAACCCGCAAAAATTATAATTTGCGTAATTACTGGTGGTAGGACCTCTTGTGAGTCCGCACGGGTAGGTACCACCACCCTGCCTATTTCTGCCGTGAAGCAGCAATGCGTTTCGGTTTGAAGGGTGGGGCAGCCGTTGTAACTATACTTGAGACCTTAGAACTTATATCTCAAGGTGGGTGGCGCATTTAAGTTATATATGTCTATGGGATCCAGTAACCACTTAACACCAGGTGGACTGTGAGCTCGTCCACCCATCTAATCAATAAAAAAAAATTGTGCATTCAAGAAGATTATTGGAAAATTTTAAAGTTAATATGTCGCCTCCCAAACATTCGGCCAGACTGCAAAATTTTTGCTAGCTCTTGAGCTATTTATCCACTTTCGGTCCTTTAGTTCCAAATTAGAAGCTATACTCGAATGATGAAATCGATTTATTTTCTGCACACATTAAACATAAATTTGTTTACTTTATAAATGCACGTACCAATTTTCGCCTATTGATGGAAATTTGATCATCATCACTTGACACTTTAAGATATCGTTTTTTTTTTTATTGCATAAATGGGTTAACAAGTTTCAAGGTCTAGCTGACGTTAAACAGCCAGAGCGTTTAGATATTTTAACAACATATCTTTTATTGTATTTACATACAGATAAAATAATTATGAATAATAAATATCGCACTCTAGCATGCTCTGTTTAAACAAATAAGTATGGGTATAGGTAACGTGACCATATTTTTTTTCGTGTCAAAGCGGGATGCCTACGAAATTTCGTATATAAATAAACACATATATAGGATACGTCGGGGTAAAATGTAATATTTAAGAGCAAAATAAAAAATATGGTTTAAAATATGACTTGAAATAATTTATTATGGTATCTTACTCTCACTGACATCTTAATTCTTACACCAACTTGCCCTTAAAATAATATTTATAAATAATTTCGCAACAAAAAACTACTTTTCTACAGCAAAATTAGAGTTACTTTAGTATGTATTTTGTAATACAATTTGGATTTGAGATAAGTAAGTATTCGGTAAGCTTCTAATAAACACACACATGCACAACAAATAAATGAAAGCGGGACATTTTTGTTCTCGTTGGGGACAGCGGGACGGACAGCCTGAAACCGGGACAATCCCGCCCAAAACGGGACGTATGGTCACGTTAGGTATAGGCTACGTTTACAAAAAAAAAATTACAAAAATATATGTAATTATTATTTTAAAGAATAACAATGTTTATTTTCAACAAACTGTTGCTATTTATGATAATATTAGCATATATAACTAATACGTTGAGACGTGGAAGGCTATTTAGTTTAAGCGACATTTCGCTAAATACCTACACGAAATGTATCTTTGTAACTAAAGGTTTGTTTTATTTGGTAATTAATATCAGCACTTCGATATTTTTAATTGAAATTGAATTAAGTTTACCCCATTCAAATAGCTGAACAAGTTTTTTGTTGTGATACTTTTTTCGAATTTTAAACTTTAAAAGCTTCTCCTGTGAAATTGCAAAAATGTCGCTTAAACTAAGATATACCCCACGATATTATAATATTTTATGATGAAACGATAAAGGGTTTTATAAGATACTAGCTGACCCGGCAGACTTTGTAGTGCCTCAATCGATAAATAAAAGACCTAAACTTTTGTATAAAATAAACTTAAAACAATCAAAATGAATCCGTCCGACGGGGGTCACATCAAAGGAAAAACATTTTTTTTTTTCATAATAAAATGATTCCGACCATTTTCATATTTATTCACCTTCTAAACCTTCTCTGGACTTCCACAAATAATTAAAGACCAAAATTAGTCAAATCGGTCCAGCCGTTCTCGAGTTTTAGCGAGACTAACGAACAGCAATTCATTTTTATATATATAGATATATATGTAGATTAATTCTTGTAGGATTCTGTACTGGATTCGGAATGCTCAAGCCGTTACGTGGATAATTGGCAAGTGGCTAGAACCGAACAACACCTAGAGGTTATTAACGAAGCGGAAAATTCTTGTATTGAAACAATCGAACAATACAAGCTCAAGATCGAACACGAGCAAAGAATACATTCTGAAGTTGAACTATTAACCAATATAACCATAAATGTAAGAAAATGTTTGCAGCCAAACGCTTCAGGCAAACAGATGAGCATGGGACTGATGCTGATACTGATTGCATGTGCTCACCGTCGCTCATGAACATCGGCAACTAATAGAAAGGAACAATAGTATCAACTTTTTTTTTATTGCTTAGATGAGGGGACGAGCTACAGCCCACCTGGTGTTAAGTGGTTACTGGAACCCATAGACATCTACGACGTAAATGCGCTATCCACCTTGAGATATGAGTTCTAAGGTCTCATTATAGTCACAACGGCTGCCCCGCCCTTCAAACCGAAACGCATTACTGCTTCACGGCAGAAATAGGCAGGGTGGTGGTACCTGCCCGCGCACTCACATGAGGTCCTACCACAAGTAGCACTACTGCAAACTATGACTTAACTGTAAAATATGCATCTTGCAAACTTGATATCAGAACGGGCTGCAGTCATGTAAGTTTAATTTATCGTTTTAAAACGAATTCCCAGGAAACTTTGGAAAAAATTGAAAAATGGATGAGTAAGTACGATCGAGACATGGAGGGCATCGACATAGATATGCAGAGGAAAAAGAATCACTACCAGGATATGCGTGACAAACGAATTAATTTCGAAAATACGGTGGGTTTGCAATTTTAATTGATAAAAACCAATTTTAGCCTTTGCACTAGACTAAGTTTGAACTAGTTTTGTTTTAGACTAATGGTTCTAGTAAGAACATTATTAAAAATACACGTCGTACTCTAATTTAGATTATTTGTGATAAGGCGCGTTATAAATCCGTACGGGTTCTTTTTTTTATTGCTTAAATGGGTGGGCGAGCTCACAGCCCACCTGGTGTTAAGTGGTTACTGGAGCCCATAGACATCTACAACGTAAATGCGCCACCCACCTTGAGATATAAGTTCTAAGGTCTCAAGTATAGTTACAACGGCTACCCCACCCTTCAAGTCGAAAGACATTACTGCTTCACGGTAGAAATAGGATGCATTACCGTCTTGTCATGTGACTGTACTCTGTGGTCCTGACGCCTGTTTGGTTCAAACACAAACCAATCACACAACCGTACTTGTCGAACTCGGAAAAGAGTTCGACGTGCAACCTAACCCATGCATCAGTCCGCTGAGCTTCTCGCCGAATCTTCTCAGCGAGTCGCGATACCGATCCGGTAGTAAGTAGGTTCTTTCCCGAAGTAGCTGCGCTTGAATTGTTAAGTCTCCTTCGGTGGATCTCGGGCAGCTGTTAGCTAATCCCACCCCTCCTGGCTGAGGCTCGCCCACTTGTCATGGTGAAACTGGAAAGGCCTCCGGGCCACCGGCGTTTTTTTTAAAATGGTATTTTAATCTTTATTTAAATGCCACTGAGACTTCGACCATTCATGTTGTGATATTATGTGAATATTTGATCCCTTAAAAATTAATTGTTTTTATAGATTGAAAAGCATGATCTACTAATGAAACAATGGATTAATTTCAAAGAAGAACGCGAAAAGGCTCGTATTTACCGCGAGAACATGACAAAGTCTGCTATAATTGTACAAGCGTGGTGGCGTGGCTTGCTTGTAAGACGCCGCTTAGGCCCTTACAGAGTAGGCAGAAAGAGGAGGGGACGCAAGAAGAAATAAAATTCATCCGTTTATAACGTTTTCTTGCGTATGCATTGTAAAAACGTTACTATTGTTACAATTTTACTTAATTCTCTTATGTTTTTCTTACATATTAAATGTAATTTTTAATTATAATTCCACTTCCTTATCTCGTTTTTTTTACTTTTATCATTTTGATCGTTGATTACTGATTGACTTATCCTAATTATTGTGAAATTCAATTTTAAATATTAAGAATGTTGAAAGAGATTCGATAGACAGCGTCAGTGCGGGTATCACGTATTTGTTGCTAACGAATATCTTTTTCCTTTAATATTCTTTTTTTTTTTGTATTCTTTCTTTTTATACCTGTTGTTTTATAGTTTTTGTTGCATGTTTGTGTTTCTTTGTCTGTTTTGCATAATCAACGGTGTCAGTAAGTTGTAAATATATATTTTTTGAATAATATTTAGTAAGTAAGTCTACTGTACAGAATTGTTTTTAATACAAATTGAAAACAAATTTTTATTTCTATGAGTTACACATAGAGATAAATATTTGTCATGGATTCTGTACCTAATGAACCGCCTGACCCAGGCATAGATATTAGTTTAGAAAACGGTTCTGTTAACTCACCATCATATCCAACGTTAAGTGCCCAGTCTGATATTGACAACCTACCCTCACCATCTAATTATAATGAAACCATGTCAGTTGACCTAGTTACAAGTACCCCCCGAAAACGTAAAACATATGATAACAATGCAGATGAGCTAGCTGGCTTCCAAAAAACTCTCCAAAATTGATACTTTTAAAAATGCATCCACTAAAGGTGGATTAAATTCGTACTATAGACCATATGCCGACACAGATCAGGGACCTTATATAGTTCATGTTTCTAGAGTAACCGAAGATCCGGCATCACCGGTTTCCCTCCACCCAGTTAAATTCGGACAATTTTTATATAAGAATAAAGTACAATCTCTGAAAAACGGTGGTATTAAGCGGATTGGTAGAAACCGTGTATCGATAGAATTTTCTACAGCCCAGGGAGCAAATGATTTTCATAATTACTCCCTGTTAAAAGAGAAAGGCCATAAAGCATTTATACCCACTTTCAATATTACTCGTATTGGAATTGTTAGAGGAATATGTACGGAACTTTCAAATGAAGAAATAACGGAGTTTATTGAAACACCGCATGGTTACGGAAAAGTAATGAAGGCAAGACGTCTGAATTACAAAGTTCGCTCAGAAGGTACCACGGAGTGGAGACCCAGCGAAACTGTTGTCTTAACTTTTGATGGTCAAAAATTACCTCATAACACCTTTCTGTTCCATAATAGCCTTGTTGTCGAATCTTATAAATATCCGGTAGTCCAATGTTACAAATGCTGTAGGTATGGACATGTACAAGTTCAATGTAGGTCGAAAATTCGGTGCCACAAGTGTTCAGAGGACCATCCTGCAGAGAAATGCAATGTCGCTCCCGATGCTATGTGTTGCGCCTTTTGCCATGCTAATCACTCAGCCCTTGACAAAACGTGCCCGGAATACATGCGACAATATCAAATTAAATCACTTATGTCCGCCGAAAACATATCATTCCAAGAAGCCTCAAAACGCTTAGCACCCATCAGACGACCTTATGCTGACGTAGTAAAACAACCCCCTTCTCGTCACCATCTAAACCTGTTAGACCAAGCTACACAAGATAACACCCACCCCATTTCTTACAAAAAGACCGTCTTTCTGAAACCCAGACCCAAAACTTAACTACAGTCAGGTTACGACCAAAAAACCCATTCTGAACTCATTCACAGTTTTACAATTCCAACACCCCAAAATGGCTGTGCGCTAGTTCAAAAAAAAGCCCATAATTCCACTCCTCCTGATATAGCTATTTCAAAAGTCATAGAGCTTTTGGACTCTTTACTGTTTAATCTTACTAATATTACATCAAAAACTTTGTCTTTACCGTCCAACGTTGCCGAAAAAATGAATCTGTTAAATCAACTTTTACTACACATTAATGGACCAGATACTTCAATGGAACACGAGGAGTGTAACACGGAATAAAAGCGATCTTTTATACCTTGTTAATAAATATAATCCCATAGGTATAGCTCTTTCTGAGACATGGCTTAAGCCCTCCACAAGATTCACTGTCCCAAGATATGCTTGTTTGAGACACGACAGGCACGAGGGATGGGATGGAGCAGCGCTGCTCATTAAAACTAGCATCAAGTATGTCAGACTCTCCAGTCCACCTGTAGAAAATGGATACATCGTTGCCGCAAAGATCTATATAAATTCATCATGGATTACTATTATAAGCATCTACCTACCACACCCTTTGGTTTCCACTATAAACAATCTGAAGATAGCATTAGACACTCTTCCTTCGCCTAAAATAATTTTAGGTGATTTCAACTGTCATCACCGTATCTGAGGTTCCATATCTTCTGATGCACCGGGGAAGAAACTAATAGAAATGACAGACGATTGCGATCTCGTCATCCTAAATGACGGTAGGCCTACCCGTAGGACCTCACCGATTCAGAACCCTTCCGCTATTGATCTCTCATTCTGCTCTAGTTCACTCGGTTCCTTACTTTCATGGAATATAGAATGTTACACCTATGGCAGTGATCACGCCCCTATAATTGTATCTTTTCCTGGTAGAATTAGTGGCAGCCCATATACTGTACCTTCAACACATGTCAGATATAACCTTGCTAATGCTGACTGGGATTTTTTTAGCCATTGCTTAAACTTAGCAATCGAACAGTTACCAGTTGTAAATTTCAGCAATGTCGAAACATGTTATAATCAATTTATTGCAACACTCCATGAGGCAGGAATTAAATCAATACCCATAAAAAGGGCATCAAATAAATTACCCTCACCTCCTTGGTGGGACCATGAATGTTCAGATTTAGTTAAACTTCGACGTTCTCTGGAAGCCACATTTGTAAATTCAATGACCTTAGATAATTTTATTAACCTGCGAAGAACACAAGCACGCGCACTGTAAGCGTGAATTTTCTAAGAAAAAGGCCCTGAGTTGGAGGGACTTTTGTAAGAACGTCTCCCCGCGTACCCCTTCCTCGACAGTTTGGAAATCTGTGAAGCGATATAGATCGGCTAAAAATACAACGCAATCGCCAAATTCTAATGTCGATGAATGGAAATACGATTTCCTCAATAAACTCGCACCTCCTTATGCACCCCCTTCTCTTGGAAACTCATCCTTCCAAATTACCAGACCTCAAGATGACGTGCTCTCCGAGCCGTTTTCTTTCCAGGAGTTATTATTTATCCTCCAAAAGTTACCGGATACGGCTCCATCCCTTATTCCTTTTTGAAACGCTCCCCAACGAAGCCACTTAAATATTTTCTCTCTCTCATCAACCACATGTACTGCTTAGGCTCTGTTCCTAGTTCTTGGAAAGACCAAATTATTATCCCTGTTTTGAAACAACACAAAGACCCTAATGAACATACTTCATATAGACCCATAGCTCTCTCTTCTACTATAAGTAAATCAGCAGAACATTTAATTAAAAATAGACTACACTGGTATATGGAAAACCAAAAAATATTACCATCTGTACAATTTGGATTCCGTAAAGGTAAAAGTGTTACAGACTGCCACTCTATTTTGACCACTGATATTCGTAGTGCCTTCTCTTCGAATGCTTCTGTTGTAGCTGCTTTTATCGATATTTCCGCTGCATATGATAACGTCCCAATTTCAGTACTCAGAAGCAAGCTGCTACAGCTGAGTTTACCTTGCAAGTTGGTACAATTTATATGCAATATGTTAAATGATCGTAAGATTCATCTACTCCTCAACGGATCACTTACAGATAGAAGGAACGTTTGGAAAGGCCTACCCCAAGGGTCAGTATTAAGCCCGATACTATTTAATATCTTCACTCATGATATTCACAGAAAACTAACAGGTAATTGCCAAATGATCCAATACGCTGATGACATGTGCATCTACACATCTCATAAGAGCATTCCTGTGGCAGCATCTGTTTTAACCAAATGCCTGATATCTATCGGAACCTGGATAGAAGAACATGATTTGGAAATCTTAGCCCACAAAAGCTCTGTAGCTATATTCTCAAGGAAAAAAAATATCCCACCTGTCACAGTAAAATACAGAGATGAGTTTATTCCTATCTGTAATACTGTTAGGTTCCTCGGTTTAACTCTAGACTCGCATCTTAAACGGACAGCTCATGTCGATACGGTAGTTGACAAATGTGAAAAGAATATAAACTTATTGAGGACTCTCTCGGGAACTTGGTGGGGGGCCCACCCATACTCTCAGAAACTACTATATAACGCTTTAATCCGCAGTATATTAGACTTTGGCTCAATTATGTTAGAACCATGCGATAAAAAAACTTTATCACGTTTGGATAAAATACAAGTAAAAGCCCTGCGGGTTGTTTTGGGGGCCATGAAATCGTCTCCCAATCGTGCATTGCAGGTCGAAAGTGTTGATCCACCTTTACATTTAAGACGTCAATACCTAGCAGATCGCTTCTTATTCAAAGTATCCCACATAAAGTCTAACCTCGTACTTACTAAACTCATTTCACTCAAAACCTACATGCACTCAAAATATTGGAGAAATAAAAATTGGCCCTGCCTTCTTAGAAGCTTAGAAAAAATAACATGCCTCTCAGCACCAGCTGTACAATCTGATGTGCTACCAATTTATGAGACAGCGTTCAATGCTCTCTGCCACGTCCCTAAAATTGTACAAGATATTGGCTTAGATGAAAACTTTGATATTAACTCTAATTTCTTAAATACTGTTAATGAGAAATGGCCTGGCTGGTATACATTTTACACTGATGCATCAAAATTGAATTCGAATAGCAATGTGGGCGCTGCTTTTCTTAATGCAACCACTAAAGTTTGGAGTTTACATAAATTACCTGTCGAGGCAAGTGTTTTTAGTGGAGAATGTATAGCTATTCTAAGCTGCATTACTCATATTCTGGAAAAATCAATCAACCCTTCAGTAATATTCACAGACTCTCTAAGTGCCTTACAGGCCATTTCCGGTCACCCTTTTAAAACTTGCATCCATAACCATATTATTTGTAAAATAAAGGAATGCCTTCTTAGATGCCATAACAGTAATATCATTGTTGAACTAGCATGGGTTCCTGCTCATGTCGGCATTAAAGGAAGTGAGTATGCAGATGATTTGGCAAAAAAGGCTACATTGCATGGTGATAACATTTTTTTTTATAATACAATGACTGATATATTAAGTATTGCTAAGAAAACTCTATTCCGTGACTGGAGCATACAATGGGAATCTTTTAAGTATAAGTATTCTATAATCCAACCATCAATACCCCATTCCCCATGGTTTTTTAAGTACAGAAATCTTAACAAAAGTACCATTAGCATTCTTATCAGAATGCGACTGGGTCACGTTTGCTCTCCTGTCCAGCTGTACAAATTCAAAGTAAGAAATACAGCAATATGCGACTGTGGATCCGAGGAAGGTACGGTGGATCATATATTCTTCAACTGCATTCTTAACAATAATTGTGATTCCCTATATACTTTATTAAAAAACATAATCCCCTTCCCCATCAACATGAACTTCCTATTAACATTCCCCAGTAAAAAGGTAGTCTACTCGCTTGCTTCTTTCATAGACACTAATAATATAAAATTGTAGTTCCTACTAACTGTTAAAATAAATACAAAAATTGTAAAACTAAATAGGTAACTCTATTTTCAGTTCACGCCTGTAAATGTTATGTAAATGTTCTAGCATAATTATGTTGATACCTCCACTACCCGACGTTGGCAAAATTGTACTTTAATCTAAGTAACAAAAGCCAGAAAGAAAGGAAAAAAAAAAAAGAATGTTGAAAAGATTAAAACGAATAAACCTACCAGTTGAGCACGTTATTCTCAAATAAAAATACATGCGTATATAGAATGGCCAGTATTTCGTGACGTCACGATCATTTAAGTGAGGATGATTCAATATAAGTATTATCCCACGAAGATTAATTCTAATTTACCATCTTTAAACTATTGATTACGATATCTGTAGGGACCCCTAATTGCAACCAGAAAACCAAGCTACAACTGGCGGTAGATTCGTTTCCGTAGAGAGTAGATTAATAAAATGTTCTCTGTTACGTTGTATTCATAGAGGCCCTTCCAAAAGTACGCCTTTCAAAATAAAAAAAGCTCTCAAAAAAAAATGAAGAAAGAAAATCAAGAAAAATGTTCAGAGCCAAATTCAACCAATTAGATTGAATTAAGCTTAACTTTATTTTTTTCTGTTGGCAATTGGCATTTCCGTTGAGAAACTTTGGTGTTGGTGCAATATTAAGAAATAAATGAATGAATGTGAAGAAATTATCTGTTACTCTTACTACTATGTTCTATTCTATATTATACTATTACTATATAACATTGTTTTTAACTTGCTATGATTAGTTTGACTTGTTGCTTGGGCTTGTTTGGATGTATTTTATTGTAATAAAATTCAAAAGAAGGGAATTTCATCCGCTACCTAAATTTCATTTCACTCACCAATTTTTCTCATTAAAATTACGCTACACATTAAATAAATTTACGATTAACTTTTACTATATATTTGCAGTAAAAAGAAAACACGCTACTCGTAAAACTGATACATAATGGTAGACCAACAAAAACGTCATCGTCTGAAAACGATTTAACATTACAAATGTTAAATTTGTTTTTAACATAATAATTCGATAATTAATATATTAATTGAATCATTTAGTTTATGAAGAAAATGATTGGGAAGTAGAATTGTGAGTTAGTTCGAAGAAAAAGGAAAGGTTTTTAGTTGCTTAGTATGAATATAGTATAATCATATTAGTAGATTTTGATTGATTTGGAAAGATGAAAAACGGACATGTAATCATGATACTATTTAATCGTATGTAAGTCTATCTTATATTGTATTTATTTTTCACATGTGTATATAAGTACATATATATTTTTATGTAAGTTTATTAATATATAGCACCGTCCAGTTCACTTATTCCTCTCCCTGCAAGGTTGCCTGGAAGAGATCGCTTTCAGCGATAAGGCCGCCAATTTATATCACGGACTTTTATTTGTTTTATTAGCTTACTCTGTATGGTGTTAAATAAAGAGTTATATTATTATTATTATTACTAATAAAATATGTTGAATTAAAAGATATCGAAAATTATCTGCAACGGAAATCTGTTTTTGGATGAAAAAAAATCGACTACAAGAGAAAAACAACGAATAAGACATTTTGTTTTATGTCCGACCCTATTTGCAACGTCAATGAAATCACGTGACTAGCTCAACCAATCAGAATAAAGTATTTGACAACTAAAATGTAAACTATCCACGCGATGTTAATGTTGATAAAAAGTTGTAATTTTAGCTTTATTTACTAATTTATTTTTATTTTTAGTATGCCGAAAAAAGAAAAGGTGAGTTATACTTGGCTGAGAAGTCCTTAAATACAAAGTTTAGGGACTATAATAAAGTTTAAAAACAATTTATGATAGCAATTCAAAGTCGGCGTAAACTCTAGCCGTTTAATACAATGCCATGTCAGTTGTTTGATGGTATGCGGTTCTGAATAAATTAGTGGAAATTTATAGTAAAGTGTTTAAAGAACAATTTGTGTTATTACGAAGTTAAAGTGGACGCTGCTATTCACAGGAGGCGATGAAGACTAAAGTAGAAAAAGCTAGAAACGGAGATACTGAAGCCGAGGTAAGAATGTTTATATTAATGTGCAACATTATTCCTGTTACGTTTGTATTGGATGTTGGTAATGTTCATACAATAGTTTTATTAAAACAAATACATATAAATTTACTTTATATTCTAATTGTAAATTATACATTTAATTGCCAGTGGAAATTCGATTATTTTTATATTATCCTATTTTTAGTGTGCCCATTGCTAAATCGGGTTTTTCACTCATATATCAGTAATTCCTGCAAATGCTTTATAAAATAAATTCCAAGCAACAGAAAAAATAGATGTTTATAATCTTGAATATTTCCATAACTTTGCTGTCATAATTTCTTGTAGCTATTTTTAAAATACCGAGGTTAAACTAAACCAACTATTAATGGGCCGTAAATCATGTGTAGCAACATGCTCTTCCTGATATTCACATAAAATATTCATATTTACAATACATTCAAATCCTTCAAGATATATATTAACAAAATTGTTCATATAAAATATGTATGTTAATTTTTGATCTTGTATAATCCATATTTAAACTTGTAATCATTCTGAACTTTAAATTCACATATTATGTTTGAAACAATCTATACCAAATGAAATGACATAATACTTATTGCTGATTTTATAATATTCATTTATAATGAGCCTATGTATTCTCATTTTCTCTAATGTTACAGACCCAATTTAATGTGATGATAAGGTGTAAAATATATACATCCAGGAACATTGAATAAGGATTTGTAAACATGTTTATTAAAAAAACAACTGAACTTGCAAAGTTGCATTCTTTTACCAAGTAAAATAGATAACAATTTGTAACACAATGCCACTTATTATTGTTAATACAATGCCACATTATGAAGGAACTTTTTGTCAAGTAATCATTCAGTACAACAGTACTCCGCAGTCCATAAATTGATCTTTATTACAATTTCTAGTCCCAGCACTCTAATAAGTGTGAGCCTGCAAATTCACATAAACCTGCCAAGTCAGAGCTTATTATAAACGGAAAGGCTTGTTTCTGAATTACCGTTTTTATGTTATTAGGTGCAAGTCATTGGAACCCGAACAGTTTTAAGCCAGTTTTTTTATATAGATTTCAGCAGAATCTAATACATTATTTCTAATATGTTCAAATGGAAAAATATAAAAATCATTTGACAAAGTCTTAGTATTGGTGACTTGTGTTTTTTGGTTTACTGGAGTTCTTCTGGATTGGCATATATATACAGCTATGTATATATATACGGCATTTTTTTTTTTAAATTGATAATCCCAACATTAGTCTAATGTATTCACTTTTTTTAAACACCTGTGTTGCTCTAGCCTTTATGGAAATGGCACAGCAATGGTTCATGTATAGATAGTCAATCGTGTATGTAGTCATAATCTTGTAATACTTCTTAAATACCCTTAAAGTACATTAGGTACCTCATTATAACAATTAGTAGAAAGATAAAAATGAACTGACCGAGTTTGTCATAAAAATACATGCCAAATTCTCATATTCTATTATTTTTTTATTCCTACCTATGCTGATAGCCTTGAGAGGCTATTTCAGCTTCGCCCTAACGTTTCCAGGTGAGCTCGCGGGCTCAACCGGAGAGTTACTAACACTGACCCTAGCAAGAGCAGTGCTTCGCAGAATCTACCACCGGATCGGAAACGCGACCCACTGAGAAGATCTGGCGAGAAACTCAGTGGGTTGTGTCTATGGGTTAGTTCGCTCGTCGAGCCCTTCGTCGCAAGCGACGGGTTCGACGAGGACCGTGACTGGTGCTTGTGGTGCCTAAAAGCACCGTTAATGGATCAGGAGGATCCGTAATGACGTGCTTTGGGCGACGTCGACGGTTTACCATTCGGTCTACTGGGTCGGGTATGTAGTTTCCAGCGGCTACGATGAAAGGGTTCTCATGTCGTGAGATACTCTCTACATGTATACATAAACCATATAAATTAAATACTGCTTACCAGAATAAAACACTCCTAAATATTTCAAAGAATTTTTAGTTCAGTAGCATAATGTCAAATTAAGGCATGTTTCTTTTTAAATTATCTTATAAAACAAACTGCATTATCATCACATATGAGTGTTTTATCATATGACATGTAAATAGTGCTGTTTAGATGAAACATCAAGATTTGGCACCTCCCGCAGTTACACGGCGCGAACGTCAGTAGTCGCAAGTAGCGTTGCGTGCTGAAATTTCAAGAAATATTCGGTCTGTGTTTAGTGGAAAGCTTGAGAATTCAATATTAAACAAATTATTACATCCAAATCGATTTCATTAAAAAATACATCATTTTATAAAGAACCTTGATTTTAAAAATTTTTTTTAAAAATCATGTAAATAATGACGTATTTCATTATGAATTTAACTTTTAATTAAATAATAATTCTGTTTTTTTTTATTGCTGTTTGTTGTACGTACAGTCGAGCTTATAGCTCGCTCTGTGTTACGTAGTTGCCGAAGATCATGTCGCCAAAGTGTAAGCGCCGCTTCTCTCTACGAAATCTAAAATCTAAATTTTAATTGTATTATTACGTCTACTGTCTTTCAAATCGGAACACATGACTACTGCGCCCTAGAAATTGACTAGACGGCTGTAGGCGCCTACCGGTCAGGGCTACGGCCTTGCCATTAGGTACCCGTACCTGCAATTCAGTAAGTTTAAATTTCGTACATTGCATAAGTACATTGCACGCACGCGGTTACCTAGATTTGTAAATTTTATAAATTATCTGTCTGGTGTAATAAAATTCGAGAGATATAAATGTTTTTAATTTGAAAAATGGTTGAATTGCGATAAACAGGCTGCTACTAAACCCGGATAGGCTTTAGTTTGAAATATTTTATGTATCGTGCGGGTCAATCGATCGCCTTCGTAAGCATATTTATATTAAGCTAATCGCTTCATGTTCGTAAATATTTTTTTCTAATTTCGTTTGTAATACTAGAGCGATTCGTTATCTGCTTACTTTCACTATCACACTCGACCATGCGAGGCACATAGTCGTTGTGTGCAGTAGAATTAAACAGGATCATTCCCTTTAAGCTTCTAACAAAATCCAGATAACGTTTCTAGCTAGCTGCGTACTCAAGGCTCGCTGATTATACATTTTAATATGCCTCTCTTCAATGTAAAAATGAAAGCTGTAACTGACAGTCTGACTGGATTATCTGATAAGAGTTTCTGTGTGACCTTAGATCATTTAAAATAGTCTTATTTACGGTGACGCATTACGCTGTCTCGTAAGCTTGTTAATTTTTTGTTAAATATTTGTCTATAGAATTCGCACTGCGTATTGATTTTGACAGTGTGTAATCGCTTGAGGCTTTGTTGTGTTTCAAGTCGTTATTAAAACTTGATTGATATGTTATTGTGGTTTATAAGGACGGGACTAAGGAATTCAAACGACTGATCACATCGAAGTATGATTTATTACTCTTTCTATAACTAAACGATACATGTTTATATAAATGCATACTTACTACATCAAATGCCATACCAAAAAAAAAAACCATTAAAGGTTCTTTTTTATTAATATAAATTAATATAATAATTAATATAAAAATATCTTAATAGAATTTTTTTTTAACGTCGAAGTATGATGTTTCTCTCTATAATTAAACGATTAAATTAAATACACTCAAATTCGGGTTTTGTGAAGAAACTGTTTTAGAATGTGTGTATAGAACTGCTATTAATTGATTTTTACTCTGTTGTCTACATACAAAGTACCATTCGGTAAACAGCGGCCGGCTTGTGAGCTGTTGATGTCCTTGAACCGCGGGGATTGCCTACGATCCGGTGAACCGTAAAAATACTACTATAAATTGGCGATGTAATTTTTATTGCTTACATAATAAAAGTACATTAAAACTTCCTCCAACACGATTAGTAATTAATCCGGTAAACTGTCGTCAGGTGAGCTTTGGCACACCGAAACTAGGTTTCATTTAAGTGACAACACACACGTTCCTTGATTATTTCCCTTGTAGACAGACGAGCATATCAACCACCTCATGGTGTGTGGTTACCATCGCTCATAGACGTCAGCAATGCCAGGGGCAAAGTCAAGCCGTTAGTACTCTCGACTCTGGTCATCGTTCTCGTCGAACCCGTCGCTTGTAAGTCGCGAGAAAATAACCCACAGACACAGTCCACTGAGTTTCTCGCCGGATCTTCTCAGTGGGTCGCGTTTCCGATCTGGTGGTAGATTCTGCGAAGCACGACTCTTGCTAGGGTTCGTGTTAGCAACGTCGTCAGGTTTGAGCCCCGTGAGCTCACCTACTAGTTAAGGTTACGCTGAAATAGCCTCTCAAGGTTCTCAGCTTAGGTAGGAAAAAAAGATGTTTTCGAAACTCGTCAATTCAGATGGGCACACCGAAACTAGGTTTCGTATAAGGAACAAAACACACGTTCCTTTTTTATATCCCTTATAGGCAGACGAGCATATCATCCACCTGATGGTGTGTGGTTACCATCGCTCATAGACGTCAGAAATGCCAGGGGCAAAGCCAAGCCGTTAGTACTGTCGACAAGCCTCGCTTGAGGTCATGTAATAGCACTCGGGAATCACCGTAGAGGGGAGCTCATTCCAAAGCCGCACTTAATCAATAGTGTATCTTTTTCAAGAGACAGAGATCCGTCTCGTTCAGACATGTCACTCCTAACTGCGAACACGTGCATAATATTGCACAAACAGACAAAATAAGAGGATTAAGGACCCCTATAATTATTTCCATTCCATCGCGTGGATTATGGTTTCTTAAACTACGTTTTTTTTATTGCTTAGATGGGTGGACGAGCTCACAGCCCACCTGGTGTTAAGTGGTTGCCGGAGCCCCTAGACACCTACAACGTAAATGCGCCACCCACCTTGAGATATAAGTTCTAAGATCTCAAGTATAGTTACAACCCCACCCCACCCATTCAAACCGAAACACATAACTGCTTCACGGCAGAAATAGGCAGGGTGGTGGTACCTACTCGTGCTGACTCACAAGAGGTCCTACTACCAGTATACGTATCGGTTGATATAATATAACACGACCTATACATAAATGTGCCGGATATTTAGTGATGAGGCAATGTACGCCATGCGAACAGTTGAGGCGCCGCTGACCTAAAACTGATCACAGTCAAGATCGTCTATTTTCGTTTATAAACTTGTCACAGAGGTATTTCTCAAGGCGTTTAATATTTCTTACGTTTTATCATCGACAAGACAAGTTTTACGCGAATAACAAAAATCAATTTAAATTTTAGTGCTATAAATTGTTGTTTGATTGTAATTGCACAAAAACAAAAAATACACGTTGAATAAATATTCTCATTAAAGGAAGGTTGTTGTCCACGATATCGACTTTATAAAACTAAAGGTTTTATATCGAAATTTCTTATGGGACTATTTTATTGATAAGGTTTACTTGAAATTATTCATAAAAAATATAGTTTACTAGCTGACCCGGCAAACGTTGTGTTGCCTTAAATAAGATTTCTAGGGAAATTCTACTGTAGAAAAAAAAAACATAATACCTCATTATAAACAAAAAAAAAATATCCAAAAAATAAAAATAAAAATAAATGTTTGGGGTGGACAACCCTTTTCACTTAGGGGTATGAAAAATAGATAGTAGCCGATTCTCAGACCTACTGAACATACTATTTATACACAAATAAAACCAAAAAAACATAGCTGAAAAATGTATAGTATTGTATAGCTCTCAAATATATTAAGTGTATAATCTATGATGTATAGTGAGTAAGTAAGACAGGAGACCGGCTTCGTCTTCATCCTGGCGACACCTGGCGGGGATAGCTGATCGATTGATAGTTGATCAGTAGTCGACCGGCGAGGGCGGGAGATCAAATTCAATTTAAAAAACATAAATTAAAGGAACTTGAAATTATAAACTCTGAATAAGAATTTATCGTACTACAATTATAATATTTGATTGCCATCTTGCAACCTTATTGCGGATTTGTGCATAGAATAAAAAAAATATTAATCGGGATGGAAAAATAGGGGTTGATCGTATAAGAGTGAAAATTGAGATTAATATGATTTTTTTTTAATTTTAAGTAATGACAAAACAAAATAAAAAACTTGACAAAAAAATTAAAGTTTATAATTAACAAATAAAAAAGGGGTTGATCATAGAGGGATGAAAAATTGAGAGTAACATCAGATTTTTTATTTTAATTCATGATAAAATGAAAATAAAAATGAAAATCTTGCCAAAAAAATTAAAGTTAACAAATAAAATATAGGGGTTGATCGTAGAGGGGTGAAAATTTCAGAGTAATATGAATTTTATTATTCTACGTCATGACAAAATAAAAACAAAATTCTCGCAAAATATTTTAAAGTTTTTAATTAGCAAATTAAAAATAAGGGTTGATCGTAGAAGGGTGAAAATTAAGGATTGTATGTATTTTTGTATGTTGTATCATAAAAAAATAGAAATTAAAAATTGTGTCTAAAAAATAAATAAATAAATTTAGGGGTGGACTACCCCTAACATTTAGGGGGATGAAAAATAGATGTTGGCCGATTCTCATAGATACCGGATAAGCACAAAAAATTTCATCAAAATCGGTCAAGCCGTTTCGGAGGAGTATGGCAACGAAAACTGTGACACGAGAATTTTATATATTAGATTAGCAGATATCCTAAGAAAACGATAAAAAAGTTATAATTGCCAAAATTGATTATAATAACCAAGAAGTAAGGTAGGTGCGGACCATAAGCTTGTAATTTAGCGTTATTATCATAAAGTGAATATTTTTTGATGTGTATATCACATTATTTTTTTCCCTACCTAATTGTTGATAGCCTAAGGCGCTATTCCAACTACGCCCGGTTTGGTAAGTGAGCTCACGGGGCTCAACCTGGGAGGATTTGTTAACACTAGCTAGGAAGAGCACACCGGGCTCAACCTGGGAGGATTTGTTAACACTAGCTAGGAAGAGCACACGGGGCTCAACCTGAGAGGATTTATTAACACTAGCTGAGCACACGGGGCTCAACCTGAGAGGATTTATTAACACTAGCTAGGAAGAGCACACGGGGCTCAACCTGGGAGGATTTATTAACACTAGCTAGGAAGAGCACACGGGGCTCAACCTGAGAGGATTTATTAACACTAGCTAGGAAGAGCACACGGGGCTCAACCTGAGAGGATTTATTAACACTAGCTAGGAAGAGCACACGGGGCTCAACCTGAGAGGATTTATTAACACTAGCTAGGAAGTACTTCGCTGAATCTACCACCGAATCGGAATCGCGATTCCCACTAAGAAGATGAGTGAAGAGAACTGTATCGCATCGTTCGTATAGCCATTCCCAGCCTTTTTCAAACAGTGTTTCACAACTCTAATAAGAATTGAATTTCAGCTGAGTGAAGTCCGTTTTTTTATTTGTAACTATTCATATTAGTTTCAAGGAAATGTTATTTCTATCACGGAAACAAAATTCTTCTAAGCCAACACGGATTAAGACATATCAAACCACAGCGGGAACT
The DNA here is from genome assembly GCF_030269925.1 of Bombyx mori. Classification (NCBI taxonomy): domain Eukaryota; kingdom Metazoa; phylum Arthropoda; class Insecta; order Lepidoptera; family Bombycidae; genus Bombyx; species Bombyx mori. The sequence goes on along the minus strand of NC_085131.1, from coordinate 9,840,829 downwards.
ACGCGATTTCTTTGATCAAAAATATCGTAAACATGTTTAGGATGAAATTCCAATTCCAAACATAAAGAACAAAGTCTATTAAATGGTCAAACAACGTAAACAATTTACAGTTCTAGGAGAATGATGAATAGTGAATGAAATCAGGGTGAAATTGGGTTTCCTGTATTATTTTATTATAGATTTGGAATATATATTTGACACATTAGGCTTTTCTAGCGATCAAAGTACGAGTTCAAGAGTTCGACGAGCGAACTAACCCATAGACACAGCAAATTGAGTTTCTCGCCGGATCTTCTCAGTGGGTCACAATTCTGACCCGGTGCTAGATTTTGCGAAGCACCGATCTTACTAGGGCTACTACTTCAGTTGAGCCTGTGAGCTCACCTACCCAACCCGGGCGTAGTTGGAATAGCCCATTTGGCGACTAGTTAAAATAGGTAGGGGAAAAAACACAACCCTCCCAACGGCTGAGCCCGCACTTTCAAACCGGAAATTGTCTCAGATTCTCCATCTTGGTTCGAATGTTTGTTCAAATAATAGTTTCATTTAAACATCATTACAATGATGCCGACGTGTACTAAACTGTGTGTTATATCCGCCGAACGCGTCAAGGAATAAACATAAAGTATCAATTTTACGACAATGACAAGGAAAATTCATTTTCTGATTACGTAAAACTTAATTACTCGAATGAGGTTTTAGTATTTTGAATGCTATTAATAGGTACGTTTTATTTCCTTCTATTCCATTTAAATACATACAAATTTGTTGTAAGTAATAAAACTAATTTGTTGTATGTCTGTCGACAGAGGCTATCTAAAAACAATATTAAAACTATACCATACTAAGACTTATCTATTTTTTTAAATAAAAAAAGAAATTTAAAACGCAAAATATTGTCTTGGTTTTTCAATTTCTCGAATGCCACGCGCACGGTAATAAATAAACATGACGTCATATTAATTACAATTTAAGTAATTTGCAATAAATTATATAATTCATACCAGGCAAAGTAAGTTATCATAAATAATGTAACTAATTAGACCATGATGACCTTAATAATTATCGGATAATTTAGTTCTAATTTAAAGACGCCTCTTATTCGATTGACACGGTTAATTAATTGATCAGCGTGATGCAATTACATCGAGCATCAAGCTGTGAAATTAGTTTCCCTTTAACAAAGAATAAAACGAGAAACTAATATTTCTAATAAAGAAAAAAATACTTCGTTATCAAATGTATTATACAGAGTACGGGGGCTCCGTCCCCGGGAACCGAAAAATTTCACTGGAGAATGGGCAGCAGCGTTTCCTGCGTACCAGCATGCTGAGATAGTCAATGGCCATTTAGAGGTGGTTATGCGTATGGTAAACCTACATGGATAAGTACTGCTGTTCAGACTATTTCTATCGCGAACTAATCATGCCTTCCGAGTTGAAGGGTCCCACAGTAGTTTGACAATATATTGGAGACTTTGACGATGACGACATTTACGTTGTGTGATGTCTATGGGCTCCGATAACCACCTTACATCAGCTAGGCCGTGAGAGCTCGTTCACACATCACACACAGAAAAAGGACCTACAATATTAACTACCAAATCTCTATTTAAGCAAAGACAGTTTAAAACGTTTTTCTCTTGTGACTGTAAACTGATTTTCCTTTATTTTTTGTAGGAGCTAAAAAAGTTGGAAACAATGTTTTTCTCACTGCAACTTGAAAACAAATGAGATAAAAACTATCTAGCCCAGCAAACGTTTTTTTGCCTTATAAATTATTTCTAGGAAAGATAAATAACCTAGATACCAACTGCAGCGACATCTGCCGGGCTGATTTGTGAATCTAAACCATCCAGGGTGCCACCCAAACGCATACAAAGAAAATCATTCAAATTGGTCCTGCCAATTTGGTATATCTCAACCCTGGGATGCTAAACACTAGTTTAGTACAAATAGTCGTCAAAAGCAAAAATGAAAATTCATAATAGTCAGCCATTCCAAATGAAAATAATTTAGCTAAGTCTGTTTTTCCGTCAATGTCACGTAACCTTTGGCCGCGCGCGCATCTCTTGAAATACAGTTTTTAGTTACCTCCGAGCTACCAACATTGAAGTCATCACTGAATATGCTAGATACTCCGATAATAGAACCAAAACGCATCATTGTTTGCTGTTTGTGGTTCACGTGGGCGATGCTCGTGACGTTTAGCGTCTGCGTTGCTGTTTCATTTTAATACTAATTTATATTGCATTTCATGTTATTTACATTTGAATTTATACATGGGAAAAATCTTTCTAAGTCAATTGTGCCGTTGATATGTTTAATATATTACCGTACCGTTCGCTGACAATTAACCTAATGTTAAGTGCTTAACAGGGGCCATAGATACAAAGCAAAAGCAGCCGCTCGGGCTCTGGTCAATTTGACTTGTAGATAATCCGAAGTTTCATTTGCAACCCTGCTACTGCCTATGACATGTCCTTCTTCAAACGAGGCTTGTGGAGAGTATTAAGCAGTAGGCAGCGGCTTGGCTCTGCTTCTGGCATTGCTGAAGTCCATGGGCGACGGTAACCACTTTTTTTACGCTCGCCTGCCTACAAAGGCAATAAAAAAAAAGAAGCAGAAATAGGCTGGGTGGTGGGTAATCTGTACCAAAAAAAATAATAGAAACTATTGTTTAAATTATTAAAAGCTATACGTAATCTAAGATTTCTATGTTACATACGAAATTGAACGTAAAATTAAAAAACAACCAAGTCGGCCTTGACAAAAAACTCGTCAAAACTAAAAAATACTAATCAGAAAACGAGATTTTTTTGTTTTCGTACTGTATGTACTGTTATGTTTTTATATCTTTGGTAGATCTTTGATAAACTTGGTTGCATTTCATGCTTAATAAAAGAAGCCATCAGTCATAACAGGCTTTTAAAATTGAATTAAAAAACCCAACTTAATTCGTTTTGGAATACAGTTGATTTCGCAATTTTTTCAAAACGAACCATTTAATTAGTAACGGCCGTCCAGCAATAAGAAAGACCACAGGCAAGGCCGCTGTTCTTATGATAATATTATATCGTTGCCACGTTAATACGTAAGAGTGGTTCCGATTCGTTGCGCTTTTATTATGTTAAATGTCGGAAACCGCATGTAGCTATTTCTACGATAATCATTTAGAAATGATGTACCTGTCAGTCCAGTCAGTCTATCAGTACGTCCACCGTTCCCTCCCGACGAACACGTTCAGTGTAAAAAACATCTTCGCTTCAGAGTCTTGTGTAAACCTTAAAATCGCCAAGCAAACACTAGTGTTATTAGAGTCGTCATGTTTATAGTTAATTTTACGCGCACCGGTGTCACTCAAAAATTTTTTTAAGGTGTCTTAAATTTAAAGCGATAACGTTGTTTTTGCAGAAATTAGAATAACATGGATTTTGAAGGTCAAATTTGATGACGCGATTTGAGCTTAATTCCACATCGAATCGTCCGACTAAGAGAAAGTGTACATTAAGTAGGAATTTTAAAATATTTTTAATTGAATTTTTCGTCAGGCAGTTCATTTTTTTTTTTATTTATCTCTAAATATTACGCTATCCCTGTGCATGTTGTTCACGTTCATCGTTTGACAACATAAAAATGCAAGTTTTAAGCTTTTTAGAGAAAGTACTTCGTGTGTTTACCCAAACAAAGTTTCTCGACCATTCTCGCGAATTACAAGTCGCTGCGGGCTCTCCGGCGCAGTGAAATTTTGATACGCCATAACAAAGTTCATTGTCCGTGCAAACTCATTACCAAGCCGCCCGTAATTTGACACTAAGGGTCGATTCGACCAAACAAGAGTAAATCTTATTCTTAGAATAACTCCTCAGTTAATCGAGAGTAAATCAATTTTACGTTTTACCAACTACAATTCTAAGAATAGTGGGCCTATTCGGGAATTGTTACTATACCGCCGTTTCGCACGGAATAACGGAGCTATTCCTAGAATAAAGTAATGGCGTCTGTCAGTCCAACATCTGATTTCTGTCATTTCATAAATATTTATTCTGTTTTAATTTCAAGTCAACGCAATGCACTAAATGATTATTAATAGTCTGAATGCAACGTTTAAACGAAAAAAGATAAAACCACACGACAAAACTTGACAATTCCCTCAAACAAACAAGAAATAAAAATAATACGTTTGACAGCTGGATATCTTACACAACAGCTACTTTTTCACACTAAAATACGGCAAAATCGAGTTGACGATTTGTATGCTCTTACACTATGCCGTTGAACAACAACATTTATTTGCCGGATTTTATTTTTGTTCACCATTCACTCTGCTATTCGCGTATTGTTATTCCTAGCGCAAGTATACGTGGAAAAACGACTATGAATTTACTCGAGATTAAAATCATGGAATAGGTTATTCCTCGTATAGTTACTCGAGTTTAAATTTAAGTTTGGTCGAATCCGCCCTAACTCTATTACTTGATCGCCTAGAAAATATCTCCATAACCGGTTCTTTTGGAAATGAAATTTTTGTTTATTTAACGAAGTGTCTTTAGTTTTTTTTTAAATTAATTTAAAAAAAGTTTTTAGTGTCAAATTTAAAAAGTGAATTTTGTGAAGTGAAGTCTGGTTGTATGCGTTAAGAAATTCAAGATGCTAGTATCGGCTGCATCGTCCGCTAATGTTAACGGTCATTCCTTGTCGTCCATGTTTCGGAGACGCAGGAATCGGTCGCCGCCTCCTCCACCGGATCCGGTAAGATTCAATTAAGATAGATTACGTAGGACATTAATATGTATTTTATCTACAGTTAGATGCAACACCACGAATTATGATTACAGATTTACAGTGATCGAGCGACAGGCACGCGACAGTGTTGTTGTTGTTTATTTATTACCTCTAGATCTAGATCTCGTGCGTCAGTCAATCGACATTACAACGTGAATGCCGCCACTCACCTTGTTCTCTCTAAGGATGAAACTGGAATAGGGGAATCGGTTTTTTTTTTCAACGTAAACCTTTTCGAAACACAGTTGAATACAACGTCATTTCGTGTTACACTATTCAGTTGGTTAAAGGACGATGTACAAAGTATATTACCGGCTACATTAGCAATCGACATAGCTAATTTTGAAATATGTATAATTCTAAATAAGCGTTTGTCAAAGTTTTAATCCGAATGCGCATTAATTCGAAACTTATGTCAACTTAAGTAGGTAGGCACATTGTGATTGATGTTTAGCTTGACATTATTATTATTATTATTATTTATCTAATTATTAGTGTTTGACAAAATTGTGTATTTATATGTATATATACGAATAACAATCGTTTTAATTTCGTTAAGGCCCCTTATTTATTTCACCTTTTTTTTTTGTTTTGTATTGTCGGTATGCCAGCGGTATGGTTGTCGCGTTTTTGTATATTGCCGTAGTCGAACTAATATATTCTCTGTAAAAATAAACGTTTACTTGACAAATCAATATGCAAACAATACGTCTTTAAATCTTGATTTTATACGAATCTTGTCGTTGAAAATTTAGCAGTCGCTTACAAATGTATTATTATATATTAAAATCATGTAACAACAATAACGCGAGTTTAGAAAAATAATTAACAGTAAACAAACGCACTTTAACAACTTTAATTACTACGTATCAAGTATTTAAAAAATTATACAAAATTGTATGATTTAAATTATCCAGTAGTTTTTTACATGATGCGCGCACTTCGGCAGAGCTTTACAATTTTATTTACACAAGAGATTTCATTAAATTAGGTTCACATTAATAGTGAGCGCTTTACGATCATACAAAATATCTATTCACATTTCGAAAATCACTTACTGGTGGTAGGACCTCTTGTGAGTCCGCGCGGGTAGGTACCACCGCCCTGCCTGTTTCTGCCGTGAAGCAGTAATGCGTTTCGGTTTGAAGAGTAGGGCAGCCGTTGTAACTGTACTGAGATCTTAGAACTTATATCTCAGTTGTAGATGTCCATGGGCTCCAGTAACCACTTAACACCGGGTGGGCTGTGAGCTCGTCCACCCATAGCTTAAAATGTTTTTAAATTCTTACTACTTTAAAGAATTTCTATACTTATTACAGATTTATTTACACACAATACCATCTTACTCATAATTATACATTACAAGATTATACGAATCAAACTAATGAATAGATTCTTGGTTGTTACTTGTCGTGAATAGAGGTGTGAAACACAGTTTAGAAGTACAGTTTCCGGGAGAAATGTAATGGATAGTAATATTAAAATCAGCAAACTATTCTCTTGTTTTACGATTATGTTCGCGACCTAGAGATGTAGAGTTTAACGGTATTTGGGCGTCACTAGCTGTCTTCCGTATTGCAATCAACGTAATATCGATTTTCGCTTGGAACATAATATTTTAAGGCTTAGTGTTGCGTTGTGGTGAATGAGAGTGGACTGTATTATTAGTTTGATATCTATATATTAATACGTGAAGCAAAAACGTTGTATCCCTTTTTACGAAAATTGCGCGGACGGAGGACTATGAAATTTTCCACACTTATAGAGAATATAGAGAAGAAGTGTACAATGCTAATTTTTTTTTAAATAATGCATAAAAGATACTTTAAATCAATAAAGAAAACGTTACACACACTACATACCATGTATTTGACGCACACATGCATGCGTACTATTTATTGTCAAACTTTAGTTCTTGACGTCTGTTGTCAAATTGAGAATAGATTGGCGAAATTTGTGATTATAGAAGTATAAAATACAATCATAATAGTGTACAAACTTACAATTCCAATTAATTATAGTCGAATTTCGACTACTGCGGGACCTCTAGTTTTTATTAGTTCATAAGTGACAAATTAAAGAATTTAAAATTAATGAATATAAGAAATATGAAATAGATGTGTCGCCCTTGGCGGCTGGAAATGAAAGGGGGTAAAGCGTCATAGCGGAAGTCGCTCGTTGACACCTTTGACGTTCCGAATTCAAACACTTAGCTGTGATCGGATAAGCAAGAAGCGGTGTGATAGGTCATTTCACCTGTACTGATTTGTGAACTTTATAAGATAAAGGAATATTATCGTAAAACAAAGAATGAATATCTATGTGTTGGCACACGTCAGGGATGGCTGAGCGGTAGTTTCGTCATCACTCGTATTCGATTGAACTCAGTTTAGTCAATAAAACTTTTCAATAATAATTATTGAAACTCAACACACACAACTTTCACAATGACAGGATAAACCGACAGTTTCGTTGCACATACCGACAGACCGACTGACTGACTGTCAGAGACTCACTGCTGAGACGGACGGAATCACTGTCTGACACGAATGCCACGACTCTGTCCACGTACCGCAATTTTATACTGTGGCGTTACGGAGTCTACCCTTCATTTTGTGATATTTATCAAAACAACATTTCATCATTTAATTATCCACGACATATGTGTTCCGCTAACAACTTACCAAGAGGGCTGTTCTCTTTGACTCATATTCATACCGACCTACGTATAGCTGTCCTGAATGTAATACTGCTCACCCTAAATTTTCTAATTAATAGAGCGACGTGTGATTCTTTAGTAATAGATCAGATAAATAATGCCAAAAGTCGCAAACAAAAAATAACAACAACCCTTTTCTTTTTTATCAGCTTAAAATATATTAATGATCTATACTATTCATTTTGAAATTTTCGTAGTTTCCCTCACGGTTTTATAGTTATAATAAGGATGTATAGGAATAAGTTACAATATTATTATTTAGCAAAATTTGAATTATGCATCAACTACCGTCAATTGTTTGATCACCTCGTAGTGTACCACCGGGTATTGAACCCAGACGGTTTCATAGTCTATCTTTGTGAAAGATATTCGGTATCCAGGGTCAGCGTACTTGTTCTTGTCTACTGTCTACAATGAGTATTGCCGGTAAGTATTATACAGAAGAAAAATCTGACCTGGGTCGGGAACGCTGAATTAGTAAATAATAATTATTTACATTAAAAGAGAAACAAATATGCAATTAATTTATCTGGGAATGTAATTGAATACCATGTGAGCCGTCAGCTCGTCCACACATCTAAGCTATAAAAAAAAGAGGCGTGGTGTCGTGGGACACCGAATAGGAACGAAGTTCCTTATTATAAAAATATTAATTTTAAGTTCTATTCGAGGTATAAAGAAAATAATTATTCGGGTATACATTTTTTATTATTGATAAAAAAAACTACTTTATAAAGCTATCAACTTTATTTTATTCACAATTATTTATAAAAAGTATATAATAATATACAAAGAAACATCTATTTATATGAATAATAATAATAACCGTCATCACGTAGAGTCTACGTCGTAGATTATACATTAGACACTGTATAGCCATCATACTAAGACTATACATAAATAATAAAAATCTTACGTTACGGACGTTTTTTCCCCGGTTAGGGTACCCCTCCGCATCGTCCCATAGGGAACTTCGTTCCAAAAACATTTTTGTCAATTAAAAGTACGAATTAATTACTGTAGCTTGACGACAATAATTACCCCTAATTACTTTTGGAGTTTACTCCTTTAGAATCGATTTACATATATAGGCCCGGGGTATGAAAATTATGGGGACCAAAATCGTACTAGCATGTCACACGAAATGCGTTATGCGCCTGATTGCGCATGTCACACGAAATGCGTTATCGCAGGTGACGCCGGGCTGCTGCGCCGGCAGTCCGCCACAAAGCCTCGTACTGATCGCGCGTTTCTCTCATTATTGTATTTTCATATATTTGTTAGTCGTTTGTTTTGTGTCTCGTTAATTTGTTAATAATCTGTAGTGTATCGTGTTGTCGTAATATAGAACTATTTCTCGTATTGTTTCGTTTAATTTTTTATATCCAGTAAACTCCAGTCGTGCGTCGGAGCGGACACACACACTTTTTTTTTATTTTCTTTAAAAACATTAGGTGGCATTTGAGTAAACTTCTGTGTAACCTCGATCACGTAATTAATGTTAATTATACACATAATAATGTTTATTTACTTATAAGTTCTTTGCAATGTAACATATATATATATATATTTAGTTGACTGTCGGATCTTAAATAATGTAAGGTTCGGAGGTTATGTGACGAACCAATAAAATATATTATACCATAAAATGTTTATTTATTGGCATTATTAATCGCATGATTTCGACGACACTTGTATCAATAATATAGACCGAAATTATTCGTTTAATGTGAACGAAGACGACAATTTTTATATCTATGTAAATAACTTCGAGGACTTAGAAAAGCTTAAGATACGGTAAATGCATACTCGAAAAGCTATGGTGTGACAAAAAGTGTGGATGTCAAATACCCGCGTGCTCCTACAGTAAATACATCACGAGCTCCAAGGTTAATTGGACACGTGTCTCGATATTCCCTCCCAAGTAACTGTTCTGGTAGCCACCCTCTTTAGGGGATCAATTCCAATTTTACTTTAAAAAATAAAGTCGTATTATTGAATTTTTTTTATTTTATTGCTTAGATGTGTGGACGAGCTCACAACCTATCGGTGTTAAGCAGTTACTGGAACCCATAGACATCTACAACGTAAATGCGCCATCCACCTTGAGATATAAGTTCTAAGGTCTTAGTATGGCGCAGCGAGCTTCGTGTTCGGGGCGTGGCGCGTCTCCCCGAAAGTGAGCTGCGGGCGCGGAAGGCCCATTCTCGGCGGTCCGTGCTCGAGTCGTGGTCGAGGCGATTGGCCAACCCCACGTGGGGGCTACGGACCGTCGAGGCGGTTTACCGGGTCTTTGATGACTGGGTGAACCGTGGCGAAGGACGTCTCACCTTTCGTCTGGTGCAGGTGTTGACCGGGCACGAATGCTTCGGGAAGTACCTGCGCCGGATAGGGGCTGAGCCGACGACGAGGTGTCACCATTGTGGACACGACCTGGACACGGCGGAGCATACGCTCGCTGTCTGCCCCGCTTGGGAGGTGCAGCGCCGTGTCCTGGTCGCAAAGATAGGACCTGACTTGTCGCTGCCTGGCGTCGTGGCGTCGATGCTTGGCAGCGATGAGTCATGGAAGGCTATGCTCGACTTCTGCGAGTGCACCATCTCGCAGAAGGAGGTGGCGGGGCGAGTGAGGGAAAGCTCTCCTCACTACGCAGAAACCCGCCGCCGCCGAGCAGGGGGTCGGGACCGGGGTCGTATCCGTGACCTGGCCCCCTAAGAGCTAGGGGTCCCACCCGTTTTGTGCGGGGAGAGACCCAGACGTGGGGTGGCGTGCTTTGCACGTTCACCCGCAATAGGAAGCCGGGTGATGGTGGACCGCGTTCCCCCGACCGCTCTGGGGGAAGGTGTAACGCGGCGCCATCAAAGCGGGCTCTCGGCCCGCTGAACGAGGGAACCGGTGGTCGTGTCGCTGGCGGCCGCCGGTCCGGCGTCCGTGGGACGGTGGGATGGATGTAATGTGCTCTGCGTCAACCCTGTCCCGCCGTTTCAATAGCCCCGACTGGGCTCCGGCCCGGTCCGAGGTAGGGCGCCGGTTGTGAGCGGCAGGAGTTTTTAGTGAGGTTCAACTCCCACATACCCCACCTGCCGCGCGGGTGGGGATCCGGCGATTTTCTCCTGTGGAAAAAAAAAAAAAAAAGGTCTTAGTATAGTTACAATTGAATATGAATTGCGTGGACTGGTTTTTTTTTCCTACTTATTCCTTGGTATCCTTGGGCTATTCTAAGTTCACGCGAACCGATAGGAGAGCTCACGGGCTCAATCTGAGAGAATTGCTAACATTGATCCTAGCTAAAGCAGTGCTTCGCTGAATCTACCACCGCATCGGAATCCCAACCCACTGAGAAAATCCGTCGAGAAACTCAGTGGCTTCGGACTGTTTTATATGTTGATTTCTGAATACCTTCAAAGTAATTAATGAATCTGCTGGAATATTCTATCCGAAGGCAATCGTAATGATTTGAGATTGTCGTGACTTGCGATCACCTTTGAGGTTTCTGTTTCACACGGAAACTTCAACTAAAATAATTACAATGAATATAACTTTAAATATCGTATTTGTTTTCATTGAAAGTCTTCCTAAGCTAAGCCAAATCTGGCCTAATAAAGTAGGTGTTTGCAGAATATATAAAATTCGGTAAGCCCGGTTTCGGTCAGTACTAGATCGGTCACAAAATATTGTTTTTAAAAAAAAAGTTAGATATGATAAGTTGTGATCAGGAATTTATAGGTTTAGCAACTTCAAGGCGAATGTGGTGTTAACTTAGACCATAGACATCACAATATAATTGACACATGAGGTTGAACTCTTAGTTGTGTTATAAAACAACTGTTTTTCACTCTTAAAAGAGGAATGCGTGACTGATTTGCGGCAGAATCTACAAAGGCTGGATACTGGTACTTACTAGTGCGGGCCCAATATGTAATAACGCTAATTTATTTATTTTCAGCGTATGTTTTTTATTACACGGTCTTGTTCCTTCATCGTGGGAGTCGTTCGAACACATGTTTGGTACGTATTTGCTTGATTTGAAAGACTGCGGCGGAGTCGCATCAATCGATTTTAGTTAGTACACCAGGCGTTTTAATATTAGGACGGACATATTTAATGAGGAGCACGAAAAATAATAATAATAGCTGGACCGCCTTAACATATTCCATCATTATGTAATCTATATATTAATACGTGAAGCAAAAACTTTATACCCCTTTTTACGAAAATTGCGCGGATGGAGGAGTATGAAATTTCCCATACTTATAGAAAATATAGAGGTGTGCAGAATGCTAATATTTTTTCAAAATTACGCATTAATAATACATTAAATCAATAAAAAAAACATTACACACACTACCATGTATATGACACACACATAGTATATACTCTTTGTCTATTGTCAAACTTTTATTATTGCTTAAAGTCTATGGTCAAATTAAGAATAGATTAATATCGTTTATCATTAATATTATTTGTCTATAGTGTGGTCTTGGCGAAATCTGTGAATAAAGAAGTATAATAATAGTCTTTGACAATAGAACCTTAATAATGTTCAAACTTATAATTTTAAGTAATTATAGTCGAATTTCGACTACTGCGGGACCACTAGTAAATATAAAAACCTGACGTCCCGAAAACTTGGATAATTAGTTCCTACTAAACGCTTTACTCGTGGTTATCGAGCTGTCCAAAGTATTGATTGCCCGATACGACTTTGGACTTCACCTTGACATTCGGAATTACCTATACGGTACCGATGTGTCAGTAATCAATTAGCTTGTACGAATCACTTGAAGTGTAAGAATAAGGATATGAAAACAGACGACTGTTTCTCTGATAGGCACGGTATTATTATAACAAAATTTCGATTACAAATCGGTTTTAATTGCTATGAATTCATTGACAATAGTTAAATTGTTTAATATATTTATCTTAAGATAGATTTTCCTCTTCTCAATTTCTTTAATGAATTGTAATGAATCTATACAACCCAGATGACACAAAAGAGATGATTTATTCTTTTTTTGTTTTCGGTTAAATACTTTGAGCGTTTGAGCACTCGTGAATACATTTTAAGAATACGTATGACTTTCGAAGAAATTTAAAACGGCAGTCAGTGTCTAATTTAGAAACTGCGATCTCTAAGCACGACAAATATATTATATGATTGTTCACGAGCGCGAAATTAATCTCGTATTAATCACGAAATGTATTATAATCACAATAATAACGTGAAATGTGAGATAATTCCGCATTCTGAAACCGATATCGATTAGACAAAGCGGCGTTACAAAGCGATGTAAAACAAGACTGTTTTAAATCTATCAGCGCTAATAGAATCTTGGCAGTCGATCGAAATACCTTTTGCTGTTCGTTTGTAAGTAAATCAGCGTCAGGTGTAAAGTTTCCTTGAAGAATAGTAAATATTTACTGCAAATTAAAAACGCGGACGGATGCAGCTCTTGTATTTATACAAAGTATATTAATTGGGGCATAAGTTCGAATTGTTTAATTTGTAGCCAGTTTTGTTTTCATATTAAATACAATTTGTAAAACTAGTTCAAATATAATCAGCTGTGAAATAAGAAATTATACACACGTGCAATATAAGTCAATTGTAACTGAAGTATTAAAGTCTACAAGTCAGCTTTGTTGATAAGTAGCAACAGTAATTCCTTCATAAGGCGCTCTTTGCCTTAATTTTCATGCTGCATGGCCTGGCCATTGCCACTTTATACGCTGGCCATGATTTCTTACATTGATTACTTTAATTTTGTTTTTTAAATCGCTGCTTTAATGTCTGTGTATGATTCATACCCAGTAAGCTCTTCTCAGTGCGTTGACATGCTTGTAATTTAATTTTCATGGTGTCATTTAAGATCCGCATTCGAGCATAATGTATTAGCCAGAGCAGGAGGCGTGAATTCATCGGCTTTTTTTTTCAGTTTCATAGATTTTACAGTTTCTTTATAACTACGATATTTCCTTCAGGTCCGATTCATTTTTTTATTTAATTCGTCTCTTTTACTTATATTAGTAATAAAGACAAATACGAAATTTAAAAATGATGCAAGGTCAAATCATAGAGTGTAAAAAGCTAATACAATAAGGTAGTTTTGTGAAGATATTATAATATATTTTAACTATAGGTTTTTTTATTGCTTAGATGGCTGGACGAGATCACGGACGACCTCATTTTAAGTGGTTACCGGAACCCAAAAACATCAACAACGAAATTGCCGCCACCCACCTTAAGACATGAGTTCTAAGGTCTTCGTTTTTTACAGAACACTGGATTCAAATCGAAACTCCTTACTGCTTGACGGCAGAAATAAGCAGGGACCACCCTGCTTATTACTTACTTCTGTACTTACCACTGCGGACTTGCAAGATGTCCTACCACCAGTAAATATAAATATAAAAAATAAACAGTATAATATAAAAAAAAATGAAGTAAATAATATATTATTTCAACTACGTTATTTAGATATCGTTGGCCCCGTGCATCAGGTGATTATTATATGTGTTACATTACGTGTATTGCGAAATATTTTAAATGTATTTATTAGAATTTTTTTATATGTATGTATCATATTAGCTACACCAACACTACTACTTGTCTTCGTTTTTTGTAATAGCCCTCTGCTAGGTGGACTAATGAATAAATATTTTTTTAGCCATATATTTAATACTGAGATCACACATCTCAAGAAGGATGATGGCATTAGTTAGAATTTCGTAAGTGGACTTCAGCACATATACCTCAAAAAGAATATGAAATTATTCGCATTTTGGAAAATTAAAAAACTCACGTTTGAAAGTGTAAAAACACATAAAAAGAGATTATATTTGCTTTTTGCCAGTTGTGCATCGATGCGCTGATGCGATATTCGCATTTTTCCAGTTCCCACCTGACCTACAAAGGACACGTATATAAACGTATATGTATATAAACATGTGCTCGTACTATAAATAGAAACTTGCACCAATGTTTCTCGCTTGGAACATTAACCGTGATTCGTTTGTGTAGAGCTGATAGCATACTCCGTTGTTCGACCCATTCTCGTACAGCTTAGAACGGTTCAGCAATAACATTAAGTGGAGAGAAAATATAAAAATTATACATACTATGTTCGGACGAAATCATTTTATGTTATTCTACTAGCGACCCGCCCTCGCTTCGCTTCGGAAACTGTAATTTATTAATGATTTCTCCACCATTTAATAGATGTTATTATGCATATAAACCTTCCTCTTCAATCGCTCTATCTATTAAAAAAAACCGCATCAAAATCCGCTGCGTAGTTTTAAAGATTTAAGCATACATAGGTACAGATAAAGCGATTTATACTATGTAGTGATATACGCTTGAGGAAAATTTTATAAAATTAAATATAGAAATATCAAAAATAGCATTCTGACTGAATTTTCAATGTGATTTATTTCTGCGTTTATTAAAGCTCTATAACGTTACCTAAATATTACTGGATTGTCCGTTTATCCTAAATAATCCAACACATCGTTAGGTAATAAAATTTAAAGAAAAAATGTGTGAATCAATACAATTTTATTTCGTATTTTGAATTAGCTTTGTTTCTGCAAGCTTTGCATTTTTAATACATATTTTTACGTTTAGTCCTAGGCGAGCAAACGAGCTCATAGTCTACCCACCTCAGGATTTCTGCGGCACATAGATGGATTACCACTGCCCAAAACCCACAAGATATCCAACTTTACTTCAAGATGGTGGCTGCTAAACAACATAACGGTTATACCAACTCTTGCCAGTTCCATCTTTGGTTGACTGGTAAAGAATACCTTAGACATTAAATCCTTCACTGTACTCTTGTTCATAAACGTAAATATATAAATAAAAATTGCTAGAAATTCTTTTTTCATTTAACTTAATCAAATAAGTATCTCTTAAAATTAAGAATATTAGAAGGAATATTAAGAATGATATTGTAGTGGTTAGTATCCCACGTTTATTCGAGAAACTGGTTTTATTATTATTAGTTATATAAGAAAAACATAAAATAAAAAGCTGTCTCTGATTCATCAATACCCAGGCCAAACTGCTAATCCTATAAACCTGAATTTGATAGCGTATCTCTATAACTCTAGTAAGCAAACCACAATATATTTATTTTAATTGCACCTCTAGAAGCCTGAGAAAGAATGCGTAATCTTTTGTAAGGAAAATCATAATCATTTATCTGATTTACTTGATACGTTATGAATATTCCTAAAAACCAATAGACAGATACGAGTTTCACTAATTGGATCGATCAAGGAAACGAAGTTTGTAAGATAAAAATGATTTAAATTTACATTGATGTTGATAGATTTTATCTGACTCGCGCTATGGTTTTTGTTCTATTCTTCGACGTTACTGTTTTTGGTATGTATTTATACATAAATAAAATGTACAACAGTTGAAATCGCTGGAAAATTTCGTTACCTGCTAAAAACTTTACTGGGGGTAGGATCCGTAAACGGATGCCCTAGCGTTAAAAGAAAAAACAAAAAAAAGGACCTCTTGTGAGTCCGCACGGGTGGAATACGACTCCGGAATGGTCACAGGTATTTAGTTGTTTTGATCGGGAAGGATATCGCCGTACTTGCGATGGAGTTGAACCGAATAAAATGTAATTTCGCGAATCCAACGAGCCTCAGGTGTCACTAACTTGGTCAAGGCAAACCGCGCTGCCTTTATGGATTGTTCAGACAGAGCCACGACTCTGGGGCAGGACCTCTTGTGAGTCCGCGCGGGTAGGTACCACCACCCTGCCTATTTCTGCCGTGAAGCAGTAATGCGTTTCGATTTGAAGGGTGGGGCAGCCGTTGTAACTATACTGAGACTTTCGAACTTATATCTCAAGGTGGGTGGCGTTGTAGATGTCTATGGGCTCCAGTAACCTCTTAACACCAGGTGGGCTGTGAGCTCGTCCACCCATCAAAGCAATAAAAAAAAACTTTCTGTATTTTGTTGTGAAGAGAAAAACTGAGACGAAATAAACAGTTTATTGTTTTTTTGTTCGCAGAGCCGTCCAGAAAAACAGTTGTCATCGTTAGCGTCTGGTCCACCGCCGCCGGTGACCATCGTGCCGCGCACAGCTGACGGTCCGCGACCTCCTGGCTGGAACAGCCAACCCCGCAAGCATGGCTCCAGCAGGTTCAACGTTCAAAATCACAACCAGGAACTGGTCAAATTGCCGCCTATTAAAGGTAAAGTACGTTGTATGCATTTAATCTACACGAAAAAAAAAATATTTTAGAATAAAAACTATAAATACGATGATAAAAAAATGATTGTATCTATATCTATACTCTATACTAATATTATACTAATATTATAAAGAGGAAATATTTGTTTGTTTGTTTGTTTGTTTCGAATAGGCTCCGAAACTACTGGACCGATTTGAAAAATTCTTTTTCCATTAGAAGCCGACATTGTCCCTGATGAACATAGGCTACTTTTTTTTATGTTTTTTTTATTTTATTTTTTTTGTTTCATGTGTGTTTTAATGTTTCCGAAGCGAAGCGAGGGCGGGTCGCTAGTAATATATAAAATGCGAAAAAACTTTTCCTTCGAACTTATATTAACTATTTTCGTGCCGCCACATTCCTGTCCGATCGATCATAGATGAAAGTTTTCAACACCACTGTATATAATGTAGGTATGTGTTTATTTCCTCTTTATCACGTGCAGGTTCTAACTGTAATTAAATTTACACGGTATTCTCAAAATTGAAGGTTACAATGTTTATTTGTTGTTTAGAAAAATTAAAATTAAAATCATCTCTTTGCAACTGTTACGAAAACTCTAGAATTTATAAAAATTTCATTTACTTTAGACATTTACATATTTTCGTTAATTCTGTATTTGTCCGTCCTTACATATCCGATCCTATGGAGCGAATGGTAAACAATCGACGTTGCCCTGAACACGTCAATACGGATCCTCCCGATCCATTAACGGTGCTTTTTAGGTACCTCAAGCACCGGTCGTCGTTCTCGCCGAACCCGTCGCTTGCGACGAAGGGCTCGACGAGTAAGTTAACCCGTAAACACAGCCCACTGAGTTTCTCGCTGGATCTTCTCAGTGGACCGCGTTTCACTGCTCTTGCTAGGCCCAGTGTTAGCAACACTCCCGGTTTTTGCGGTATTCGGTTCTCTCTTCTCAACTCTAATGCCTCATTAATTTGCTCCAACTTCACCTATCGTACTTAGTCAATTTGGCTCCGATATTCATTCCATTAACATTTTGATCAATGAAAAACTTTTGATTTGACAAATTCAGAACACCGCATTATTTTTAATACTCCTCTCCATACAGCCCAACGAGACTTTAGGTCTTTAGTTTTAATTCTATTGTGTTCAATCTTTGTTTGTTGTTTCAACAGCATAATTGCATCAAAGTCATTTTGAGGACGAAATTTGTAATAAAATTGTGTACCGTTGAAAATTCGACGTTAGTGCGATGACGTTGAAAAATTATATATTTTTGGCAAACCTATAGTCGAATTCGCCGTTGACTGAAGAGCGTGACGATTATCCATTGACGACTCCATCTCCACTAATCCGTCTCTGTTCATTTTAATGAATAAAAATATGCATAATTTATAGTATCTGTAAGCTAAAATTGATTTAATTTGTACAGTCAACATCACAGAATATGGCATAAGACAAACAGTAATTTATATTAGCAAACGGGCTCTGTGATCTCCCTTTGTAGATTGCAAGGAATTTTTATTTAAACCACAAAGCCCTTTCTCGACATCGCATAGCCCCTGAATACTTTACAAAACATGCTTTTGTCACGTAAACAAAACAAAGGGTTAAGACAACTCGTTGAAAGATTATTTATTATTAAAGTGGCTATAGAATTTTTGAATTCAAAGTTTCGGGAAAATGAAATGTAAATATCTTACCGCAAAAATGGGTATTTTTCCTTTCCTGCCAGTTGAACTTTCGGCTCCACTAATGGTTACCGTTGCTCATGCCAAGGCCATAAGTTGCTGCGTACCGTTTGGAATTTTTTTATTAGTTAAAATGAACCAACTAGCTCACAGGTCAGCTCCTATGAAGCGATTACCTATAAATACCACAGCGTGTAAACCACAGCCCGATTTGTTCTAGAACATATTCCTCAATCCATATTTCTGAGTGCAATGTACTCATTGCATATGTAAAAAATTTACATATATATTGTTTTGCGCCGGTAATACTGATAACGGATTGTTAACTGACACACCCAGCATGCTACACCGACTGGTGGTAAGACGTATTGTAATGCAAGCAGGCATATGTCTGTTACGTCGTCAAAGATGAGACGGCCGCTTCTCAATATGATTTAGTATTTAACCTCATATCTCAGGGTTGTTGAAGGCCTTTACGCCGTCGGTGTCTATGGTCCTGGTAGCCATTTAACACCACATCGTTTGTCTGAATCCATGTCCAATGTCTAATACAGAAGCAATAAGAAAAACAGTCGATCTGTGTTTTTTTTATTGCTTAGATGGGTGGAGGAGCTCACAGCCAACCTGGTGTTAAGTGGTTACTGGAGCCCATAGACATTTATAACGTAAACGCGTCACCCGCCTTGAGATATAAGTTCTAAGGTCTCAAGTATAGTTACAACGGCTGCCCCACCCTTCAAACCGAAACGCATTACTGCTTCACGGCAGAAATAGGCAAGGTGGTGGTACCTACCCGTGCGGACTCACAAGAGGTCCTCCCACCAGAATCTGTCAGATAATGGTTTAATTTCTTCCGTATAGTTTGACGATGTCCTCCAAGTTTGAGCCCCGTGAGATTACCTACTTGATATAGCGTAGCTGGAATAAATAACCTTAATAACCTTAGACATAAGCAAGCTTGCTTATGTCCTGATCTCGTTTACCCATTTCTGAAAAAAGCAATACCCTACGGGATGTTAAGTTTTCAGTGTAAACAAAACACGTTATTAAACATAGACTTAGAAATCATTGTTTTTTTCCAATAATGACTCGCGATGTCACCTGTACATAAAATGACAGCATAATTAGTTTTGTCTGTACAGTTGTTTGCTAACTCCTTTGTTTAAAAATGAAACATATCCACAATACGTTAGTAAATACAAACATTATCGTTTTTCCTTCTAAGTATTATAAATTATCTATAAATACATAGACAAAACAGTCTAGTAGTGTTTTTCGTTGGAAGCTATTTACGGGATCTAGTGTAATCAATTTAAAAAAATGGAAATATTTTTTCACGACTGGCGAAAACGTGTATAATGCTTTCAGGTTTATTTTGTATGTGAGTTTTTTTTTTTTTAAACCATAACTTTTATACGCCTGACTAGATTTGAATGTGCTCACATTGGCTATATTGTTTATTTAATTTAAGGGCGGTTGTCTTTTTTAATGAAACGTTTTAATTTTAGTTTCGTTTTTTACGAGAATAGACATTACAACTAAATGAAAGGGAAAATTTGATGCATAAAATGAATCTTGGGTCATCGGTGTATCAGTGATTTTGATCGAATTTCGACAGTTGGGCGGATGCTAGCTGTAAATTAATAAATGGCTGCTATATAGATTTCGATGGAACGCTACGGGTCGATAATATTATCGAGGAAAGGATTATAAGATAGGAAAGTTATTCTATGCAATAATGTACCAAAAATGATCACTGCATAAAATAAATAATAAAAATAGAAAACATGAAAGTGACGTCACTCACTACAGGCGAAAAATGCGCGTTTTAGTGGGCGAGTTTTGAGTATGTTTTTTTCGTTAAGCGTGACTTGATTAAAAATATGTTTTGTATTAATTAACATCGAGTGCTTAATGGTTCTGTGTAGATCAGAAAATCCCTATTCTATAGGGGAAAATCCAAGCCCCTCTTTTTCCTAATAATCTTAATACAATCTGTCAAGATATTTCTATTAGATGCAAAATAGCTTCGTATAGCTTTATGCAAAAACGTAAAATAACTTCAAAAACACAAAAAATTATGAAAAAATGAAGCTCAAACTTGCATAATTCGTCAAAAGTATCACGGCTTAAGATCTTTTCACACTCGTACCTAAATGTGTAAAGTGCCGTGTACAACACGAATGGAGGCATTTCGCTAGACTGTAGCTTTTGTCTTTGTCTTTCCTTCTGCATAAAAACTCGGCCCCATTTCAGCGTTGGAAACGCGAACACTTCCCCTGAATACGGTCTTCATTGAACATGCGCTAAATCCAAACTTACGTATTCGTCTTTAGAATTTTTACGTCACCCTATTTGATTTCATTATAGTGAAAACGTTACAGAAGCCGTACTCACTACCCATTCAAGACCAATCAATAGAAGACCAAGGTCTTTTTTGTTCACGACAAACATGTTTTTCTCAGATCTAAAGAAAAACAAAACAATATCGGTTGATCTACTGACAAGGTACGATTAAAGAATGGATATATAAAACCTATACTAGACGAGCCCGACCCTATTTAATGGCTAATCTTTAATTTTAATTAAATCCGATCGCTACCAAACTTCACAGGATTAGCGGCTAGGCCAATCTGAAGATTTCTAGAAACTTTCATCTAAATCCTTCCAGCCATATATAGATATATCATTATTTCTGAAGCGGATTTCGATGACTCATCTTCAAAGGTTGGGTCGCTGACAAAATGTAAGGGTATGTTTTCGTATACGCAGGGGATGGGAAGTTTGTTAGATAAGTTTTTAAAACATAAATTCACCTTTACTTCTTAACTTGTTTAAATACAACGATCTCACTTATTAAATTATTTTGTTTTGGCTGATTTCGATACGTATTCATAAAAGTTTTGACTAGTTTGGTAATGTGGATTTGTTTTTAAAGAAAATTACTTTTATCTTACGAGCGCAGCAATTATTTTATTGGTAGTGATTAATTCCGGAATGGTGAGTGGGATAATCGCTATTACAATACAATTGGGACTTCAATCTCGTGGCTCATGGTGGCTGTGACACCATAGACGCCGGTATCTATAGTGTCCAATTAAATAATCAACTAACAACTGACAGCGTTGTGGCCTAAATGATAAGACGTCCGGTGCATTCGTATTTAGCGACGCATCGGTGTTCGAATCCCGCAGACGAGTATCATTTTTTCTAATGAAATACGTACTTAACAAATGTTCGCGATTAACTTCCACGGTGAAGGAATAACATCGTGTAATAAATATAAAACCCGCAAAATAATAATTTGCGTAATTACTGGTGGTAGGTCGTCTTGTGAGTCCGCACGAGTAGGCATCACCACTCTGCCTATTTCTGCCGTGAACTAGCAATGCGTTTCGGTTTGAAGGGCGGAGCACCCGTTGTACTGTGAAAATTGAGACCTAAGAACACATATCTCAAGGTGTGCGAGGGCATTTACGTTGTAGATGCCTATGAGCTCCGGTAACCACTCAACACCAAGTGAGCCTAGAGCTTTTCAGTAGATAGCATCAAAAAAATAAAATTCTCAATTATATTACTCATTTAAAATGTTCGAAATCAATAAAAAGAAGATTAAATTATGTGGGTCACGGGTCATCGGCACCTCTTCTACAATCATTTTAATTCCGTCAAACGCTGTACACTAATCGTTCCTCTTATCTTAATTAGACGACAACCTTGGAAGCAGACTTGTATTTTAAATTTAATGATACCATTATTTTGTTGAAGTGTGTATATTTTGATTTTATTTGTGTCCCAAAACGTCCGCGGCCCTGAATGACGTCTATTTTATCATTAAGGTATGTTAGTTTCTACTTCAAATAATAGTAATATCAACAAGATCTCTGAGATTATTTTCAATTCAGTTAGTTTAGATATCGCTACACAATTTATGATATGAAATAGAATTTTCAAAGGTATGTAGATTCTTGTAGAACCTATTTTGTAGGAATTGTGTTGAACTTATTACTTTATCGGTACGAATGGACTCAATATAGGAATAAATAGGAAAAATAGAGAAAAATAGCTTAAATTATGAGAAAAATTCAATTGGTACACAAATTGTTAATCGATAAATGTATTTAAAGACTTTGCTTTCGCCTTCTATTTTATAGGAAACAAATGAAGAATTATTATTCTTTAAATTTTTTTTTCACGGACGCTATATTTTAATTAATTACCTCTGAAATCATATCACTCTCATAACTCCGAAAGATACAATATGATAAAACGCCTCAAAATAGGCTGTAGATCGTGCTAAAGAATTAGAAATACATACATAATGTATAAGCTGGGGAAACTTTACCCTCGTTCAGTAGTCCAGTGATGAAGTCAATTTCACTCGTATTATTTATTATAACTACCTCTAGTTTTGCATAGCAAATTCTCAGTTAATATTGCCACACTCCATGTAACGCAACCCGGCTTAGGGATCTTAACCTTATGCCTGACCTTCTCCTAATTGGGTACAACGTACAGCCAGTAGGGCCTCTGGTTTCTCATAACCGGATATTATTTCCGGTCTGTAGATTTTCATAAAGATATTATCCGTCAGGCGATGCAGTAATTTATACCTACTTAACTACCTGCCTCCAATGTGCCAAATTTTCAATATCGGAATCGTTAGAAAGGCAAAGGCATGTTCTGAAATAAGTTATTCTGGTCACAGCAGTGGGATACTTTATGTCTGGACTTATGTTTTATGAAGCACAAGTTCGGCCTCGCATGGAGTATCCCATCTCTTCTAGAGGTATTTATTTGGCTCTTTACAAGATATTTGCGTTCGAATTGTGGATAATGCTCACCTCACATATCGTTTGGTAATTTAGTGTCAACGGAGAAACTATATACAGATCGTTGGTGTTTTTTAATGCATGTTCTATGAAAACCGCTCTGAAGTAATGTTTGAGATTTTAATTTCCCGTCGTCCTTTTATTACACTTCCTCCCATCGGAATTGAGCTCATCGTTGATATTATACAAAATAATCACTGCGATAATCTCAGTGCGTTTCCAGGGATATTTTCCACACACTATCTGACTGCAATAAAATTTCCTCTACGACTAAGTATGTTTTTTTTTTTTTTTATTGCTTAGATGGGTGGACGAGCTCACAGCCCACCTGGTGTTAAGTGGTTGCTGGAGCCCATAGACATCTACAACGTAAATGCGCCACCCACCTTGAAATGTAATGCGGAAAGGTCTGAAACTTCCGAAGATGTAGTTTTCTCTAAGGTTCTAGTAGAAATTGAAGATTAAGATTTTGGTAGGACTGTGTGAAATAGAAAACGCGTATAGATACTAATTAAACAATATAACACACTATTCGAAGCGCAACACAACAGCGGTTCACTCTTTATTTGAATTTTTGCGATAGACCGCACTACACTTTTCGCGCGATCGTTCTGACACTGACGTCTCTGAAATGCTCTAATTTAAGAGGTTCACAGAAATGCCACTCCATTCGACTAAATTACGGCAAAAGGGGAGAAACTAAGTCCCCATTTCTATTTTGCAGTCTTCATTAATAGATGAAACGTGTTCTAAAAATTCGGTTCTTGCGGTACATTTGTTTTTGGAGATTTTAATAACAAAATATTCAGTAAAGCGTCTGTAAAAAAAATTGTACAGTTACAAATAACAGTGCCGGTAGTAATTATTCGAGAAAGGACGAAATGTGTTTATCTCGACGTTCCTACACATCGTGATCGTATTTGTGAAAACTAAACAAATTCACGGCCTACGTTTATTATGGAAGTTGGAAAGTAAACCTATTTATACGTTTCGTTTTTTTTTTTTTTTTTTCGTTACTCTGAGTTCGTCCAATTTTAATTCCTCGATGGCCTCGATGAAGTGAATTGAACAACAAATCAATTTATAACTCAATTGAACACACATACTGGCGAGAAGGAATGTCACCTGTGTGCTTAGTGCTAGGTTTTTTAACTTCTCGATCGCGGAAAAGTTAATTCAAATTTGTATGGAGTTGGAACAGCGCCCCTAGCGGCAAACGAAAGGAAACTGTTCCAACTCCATACAAATTTGAGTAAGCACACAGTTCGTCTGTATATCAACAGCGAGCCTAAGCTAAACAAACTTGCGTGCAAATAATCAGTCAGTTATTTTATTTGGAACCCGGTAGATTTTGCCTATTATCGCCGCAAAACATTGCATTCCTGTTTGAAGGGTGGGACAGTCGTTATACAATACACTTTAATATTCGACCTCATGTCTTGACACACAACGTAATTCGTGACAAATACCGAAATAAACATAAATTATTTCCTGAATTGTCCAACCAGCATCTGCATTGATTTTGATCTCTGTGAGAAAGGTTATATTGACAGTAAATCTATCTGTAATTCGAGATCGTTTTTTTTGTAACTTTTACAAATTATCCCTTATTGTTATGTCTCGCAATATTATCGTTTAACACATAAATTTATACCGTACACCCGAAATAATAAAGTTCAAATAAAAAAAAAAAGTTTGAATCTCAAGCGACGTAACATTTCAGAAAAACAGAACAACCTTTGTAAAGGTATCACAAATACACAAAATACAGATTGTAATCTGACTTATCACGTCACAAAGGCTAAGGCTAAGGCCTTCAGTGCTTACAGTTAACTTGATCATATTTAAAAAAAAAAGTAAACGAATTCAAAAATTTTATTCAGAAAATATTTAAAAATGTGTGACATGAATATTTACTTACATATTACATTTTGTCTTTTGTTTTGTTATATACATTTTCTTGTAAAGATAGAAAAAATTGTTTTCAATTTTTATTATTGATCAAACTAAAGTTTATACTGAATCCTCTTTGCCTATTTATACATTTATTATCCCTACTATGAATTATTAATATAGTTTAATAATACAACCAAAAATATTTTATTTACTTACTATCAAAAGACGTATAGAATGAATTAGCTATTTCACGCAAAGAGAAAAATAAACCGTGTGTATTTAAGCAGAATCAAGAAGCTCAGACAACTTGAATAATACGATTTGTGGGCAGTAGCATGATCGATGATCGTGGAAAACGTCTGGCAGTTACCCCCATATTAAGGGGAGAACCGATCCCTTAACTTCACCCAAATAAACTTAACCAACCCTTGTGTGCAATAAAAATCCATATGTCTAAACGAAGCACTTATCTTTAATTTTGTGCAGTAGCAATGTTTCTAATATTCTTAGATGATTACATTGTAATTTTCTATGAGCATTAATAAAATAATTGTTTCTATCAAGCGGTTTGGTAAAGTGTGTTTTGTGTAGTGATAATTCGAAATATTGAGTTTAAAAAATCATTTGAATTCATTCTTCAGATAAATGGACTCATAAATTTTATAATCCTTTGCTCGAAATCATGAAGTTTTAATTTAAAGGATGTTATGTAATGTTTGGGTATAAATGGAATAAAATACAATTGCGTGATGAATCAAATTGTCAACCCTATTATAGTTGAGGTTGTGTAAAGCGATGGTTGCGAGGGGACGGCAGAAGACGGCGCGCATGTGCGGCGAGTACGGTGTGCGCAGCGCGTGTCAGTCCAGCCGCCCCGCAGCTCGCACCGGTCCCGGCGCTGCCGGGCTCCCGCTCGGATGCCGCTGCCGGCTACCGCTTGCGATGGTCCACGCCGGGCCGGCCGTGCGCGCGCCCTCTCGCGCGATGTTCGCCGCCGCCGATACTAAACCGCGTCGCGCCGTCTCGCCTCTTGGTATACCGAAATCTCCTTCGTTCCACTCTGGACTTGATCTCGTCGCGAATCAAGCGACAACTAAGCGCTCCGAAAGCGTATCGGACGTCGCCAGAGCCTTTCGGTTTGCGTTGTTCGCCGGCATGGAGGGCCAGGGCCCGCCGCAGAAGGCGCCTTCGCCGCCCGATGCGCGGAGCCCGCCGCCCCCCGTCTCTGCCGCTGTATCACCCGATCGTCCCGTGCTGGTGATACCTAATATTGATAGAGAGAGTCTAATGGAGCAGTTGCCACTGCTGAAAGGTTCGTCAGAATCACCCGAATGAATTTATATAGAAAATAGTGAAATTATCTATTTTTTCCTATGAAAATTTGTCATACCTGTTTGCACTGCATACATACAAACATACCTAATTTGATGTTGCCAATATATCCGAAAGTGCAGCAGTTGGTGTCATCACATGACACTCACAGCACAGGTAGCTTTGAAAATGAGTTTTCAGGCTCTTATCTCACGTATTGATAGTAAATATATAACATAGGAGGGAACGATTACTGACTCACCCATGCCTCGTAGTCAACCTTGAAGGGGCACAGCGTTCTATGTTCACTGAATGCGGTTGAATTGCTGAAATTAATGACCTATTTCACGTACTATTCCGTATCATGTAGCAAAATGGCGAAACTGGCGTAGAAAATGTTATCGACCCAAAGGCGGACACCGGCCGGCTTTTGTATGTGTGCGATTGCAAATGTAATGCGACGACAATATTTCCTGCAGTATTTAACTATCAGCATTATTCTTCCGAAGCTTAGTTTATTTTCTGATATGAGTAAAACACGATTATCTCATTACTTCGTAATTAGACACTTATGATGGACATTGGTTTTGTTAAAACAAATATTAGTGCATCAAGGTTATTCATCGTAAAACTCACGATGGCCAGAGTATATATTTATCAGCTAATACAGTAATTGTTCCATGCTGTGTAGCGCGATTGTATATATTTGATACTTACGAAAGAATACGAAATGATTACGCATTAAATCGATTACCTAAATGCAACGTTGTTTTTTATTACCGGTATACTGGTATCAGTTCCACTTTGCTTGAAATGTGCAACTTAATACGCATTAGGCATTGTTAACACGTCAGATATTTTGAAATTTAAGTAGCCGTAATGAATCTTCATTTATGGTATAATAGAGATGGTATGGTGTTTATTGTTCAAGGAAATAATCTATACTAATATACATCTACAGTGGTTTTTACGGATGTTCCGTTATTACTACTGGACCATGCATCCGATTGACTTGAAACTTGGTATCCTTGTAGAAA
Source organism: Bombyx mori (assembly GCF_030269925.1). Classification (NCBI taxonomy): domain Eukaryota; kingdom Metazoa; phylum Arthropoda; class Insecta; order Lepidoptera; family Bombycidae; genus Bombyx; species Bombyx mori. Next base: position 9,813,337 of record NC_085131.1, on the reverse strand, counting down.
ATACATCTACTTAATGGATAGGCTAATATTTATATGAGTGTTGGACTCCCTACCCCAGTTGCGGGGGCGTTAATGATGAGAATCTTTGTGGGGGTGAGACATAATAATGTTAATTTTAAATAGCCAGCGAAACGGATGGGTATAGCTAGCAGATTTCTGAAATTGCTTCTGAATTTCTACTTAAATTGTATATGTTTCAAAGGTATTTTAAGTATCTTTTATATGTAAATTGCTCATTCTTATTTATGTGTAAAGAAGCAAAATTTAAAATTTAATTTTTATTTTTTATTTTTAATAATAATTATTATATTATAATACTTTGTATTAATTGTATGTATATTTACGGAGATATGTATGTGTACATATATGTATATGTATTTCACTGGAATGGTACACCGCGCGTAGTTCGTTTCCAAATGATTCTTGTCCACCTGATAGTTTTCTGGAAGAGATCGCTCTTAGCGATAAGACCGCCAATTGTACTTTTTTGTTTTTAATGTATCGCACTGTTTATTTGTTTTTTGGTGTACAATAAAGAATACTCTCTCTCTCTCTCTCTCTCTCTCTCTCTCTCTCTCTCTCTCTCTCTCTCTCTCTCTCTCTCTCTCTCTCTCTCTCTCTCTCTCTCTCTCTCTCTCTCTCTCTCTCTCTCTCTCTCTCTCACACACACTTGAACACCTAGTTTTGTAGGTAGGAGCAGTAATTAAAGCAAGACGAACATGTGATTTAAAGTATTAGTATCCTAATCCTAGCAATATACGAGTATATCAATAGAACATCAGTGTCAGTTGATATGCCCAAGAAAACCCTGAGAAAGAGCATCTTTGCGACAGTCTACCATTATCAAAGCTAACCAACTACCTACTTCCCGCGGCGAAATCTTTTAATCTTGACATAATTTGGTAGTTTTATAGAGAATTTACAACAAAATTGTAAAGTCGAAATTCGCTGAACTTTTTTTTTATTGCTTAGTTCGGTGGACGAGCTCACAGCCCACCTGGTGTTAAATGGTTACTGGAGCCCATAGACATCTACAACGTAAATGTGCAAACCCACCTTGAGATATAAGTTCTAAGGTCTCAATATGACTACAACGGCTGCCCCACTCTTCAAACCGAAACGCATTACTGCTTCACGGCAGAAATTGGCAGGGTGGTGGTACCTACCCGTGCGGACTCACAAGAGGTCCTACCACTAGTAAGTGGATAAGTGAATATAGTTTAATAATAAAATATATTCTACATTTTCTCGTTTACAGACTAAAACTTAATGACGAACTTCTGTCTGTACCAAATGATAAAAAATAGGATATTTCTAGAGTCGTAATAGTTATAAATACTTCAATCGCACTGGAAATTAAACAATTTTGGCGGTAGGCTTCGTTGCCAACAACATTTGATATTAAGGGTGTCAACTGGTGGTAGAGCGTCTTGTGAGCCCAAACGGGTAGGCTCCACCACCGCCTCTCTATTTCTGCGGTGCAGCAGTAACGCGTTTCGGTTTGTAGAGTGGGGCACCCGTTATACTTTAAAAACGGAGACAACTCTTGTCTCAAGATTGGCGGCGGTATTCTCGTGGATATTGTCCATGGGCTCTCAACACCAGATGGGGCATGAGCTCGTTCACCTATTTTAGCAATAAAAAAGAACGATGTATGAACATACCTATGCCTTCAACCCGCATAACTAATGAGCGTTTTATAGCTTCGTGATCGAATAATAAAAATTATTTTGTCTTTCCTCTGACCGACTGTCCCTGCAAATTTCTAAATTGTTAAGTCCATACTGAAAATTTAATTTCCGTTCCAAAAAGTTAAAGCCATTTCAAAGATCCTGTTTTATTTTTTGGTCGCCAGATGCACCCGCGGCAGAAAAAGAACAGCTCTTCGTGCAGAAGCTGCGGCAGTGCTGTCTGCTGTTCGACTTTGCGGACGAGCCACTGTCTGATCTCAAATGGAAGGAGGTGAAGAGGGCCGCGCTGCTCGAGATGGTCGAATACGTCACGTCGCAGCGAGGCGTCATCACCGACTCTATTTACCCTGAAGCCGTTAATATGGTAACTATTTACAAACATATATTGAAGTGAAACTTCTTTATCGACGTAGGGAGGAAAAAACGTATGTAACAACAACAGTAAATTCAACAATTCCTGAATCGCGGTGACGATTTGTTACACAGTTGATAAACTTTCTCGTATTTCTCTTGCTAAATCATGCCTACTTGGCGTGATTACATGATTCGAAAAATTAAAATCATTGCCACCAGCGCCTCCTACCCGACACTAACGTAACTTATATTGGTCGGAGTGGTCATATCGTCCTGTAGGTATATATGTGCAAAATTTTCATATCAATAGGGCTAACATTCACTCTCTTAAACATCGATATAAAGTCACAGTATTTGCAAGATAGCAACAGTAAGTGTATAACTTATTGTGGCGTGAAAATAGTGAAGAAGTTTATCTCTGCATTTTTTTACTGTATCGATGAGCTCACGGTCTGCTTGTTGTCGTCTGGTTACCGGAGTCCATAGAAGATCACAACGTGACTGCCGCCAGACACTAGAAGACACGAGATCGATTTCTCGATTGTGTTGCATAATGGCTATTCTAGGACTTAAACCGAAAAACATAACTTTTACTATGGCAATAGTTAGAATGGTTATACCTACCCTTGTAGGTTACGGTCATCCACCACATTAGCATCGTTGGTAACGATATATTAATATTTTGAATATATATGCAACGATACACCTAGCATTCCTTCGTCTTTCCAAAATACTTTTTATCTTTGCAAGGTTATGATTGTTTAAAACAAACACTACGGATATTTTTTGTTTATTCTGAAGAACAAAGAGAAGTTTTCATACAAAGGCTTGCATTAAAAATTGAATTATAATGAACTAGAAGCGTGCACGAATCGACAAGAAACACTAGATGATTTTCTAATTGGTTTTGTTAGCGGGTGGGTACCACCACTCTGCCTATTTCTGCCGTGAAGTAGTAATGCGTTTCAGTTTGAAGGGTGGGGCAGCCGTTGTAACTATACTTGAGACCTTAGAACTTATTCTCAAGGTGGGTGGCGCTTTTACGTTGTGGATGTCTATGGGCTCCAGTAACCACTTAACACCAGTTGGACTGTGAGCTAGTCCACCCATCTAAGCAAAAAAATAAAAAAGTACAAATGAAATGTATGTACATACATATATAACATATACGTACAGTTTTATTTTTATGAAGAAGTCTTACATGTCTTTAATACAATACAGTTGAAGTCTTAACTGAAAGTAGAGAAATGTTTATTGACGGAGGTCATCGCGTCATGTTGTGTTACTCTTGGTGTGACGTCATCATGGAGGGCTGACAATAAAACAAAGTGAAGAGTGGTCAACCGATTCCCAAAAATCCATAAAACGCAATCACCTACATGACACCGGATTTGTTCCGAAAATCACGTATGGGTAGCCATATGTTTTAACCATCAAAACCCAGACGAATGACTCATTTTTATTTGATGTTGTGAATATTTGTAATGGCTACAAACACACAAACTTATTTTATTAGTATTAGAGTGTAAACTGTAAACCGAGGTTACAAGGATATCGATATCCTGTCTAGGTTCCAGCTTGAGAAGTTTTTCATTCGTTATACCATACAATTGGGACTTCAATCTCATGTTCGTAAGTGAGGGGCGGTATGCACGCTAATGATGTCCAGGGACTCTCGTAAACTAATTAATAGATAGGCAGTGAGTTCTTGGAATGCTATCAGTATTTTTTTTATTGCATTCACGTGTGAACGATCTCATCGTCCTCCTAGTGTTCTGTCATTACCGCACATACGATATTGAAGTCTCATTTAATTTCTATATTGAATCTCTATGCTGGTTATCTATATTCTAATACCCTAAACTTAGTGAATCGTGTTGAAGAGCTGTCTGATTCTATTCTTGTTCAGCTCAGACTCTTTCTTAAAATTAAACCTACCTTAAATGTGAGACGAACGTATGGTCTATTCTATGTTGAGCATTTACCGGAGTCAATAGACCGCAATTTAAATACCGAAGTCGAGGTAACATTTGTGACCGGGATTTCTTCACCACAGAGACTATTATAAGGGTGACACCAATCCGTGCGGATTAAATAAGTCCTACCACCAGGACTCGAGTAATTACTATACTAAATTTGGTTATATTACTACCATTGGAGCAGGGGAGGCGCTCAGTGGTCCCACATATAAAGCCGGTTTCTTCGTCTATGGAGAGTCGGAGGAAATTTAGAATACGACCCAAAAAAAAAACAACGGTTCTAAAAAGTACCTACGTGAATTTCACGTCTACTGCATTATTCAACCAAAAATACTTTTTTTTTATTGCTCATGTAGGCAGACGAACATACGGCCCACCTGATGGTGAGTGGTTACCCGTCGCCCATGGACTTCAGCAATGCCAGGGGCAGAGCCAAGCCGTTGCCTACCTAATCTTATAAATAAAAAAATTGGTTATATTCGTTCTCAGTTCGCGATCAATCTATTCCGGACGTTGCCGCCATCGTCGAATCCTAACGGAGCGGAATTCGATCCAGAGGAGGACGAACCCACATTAGAGGCCGCCTGGCCGCATTTACAGCTCGTCTACGAACTGTTCCTGCGGTTACTCGAGTCTCCGGATTTTCAGCCAAACATTGCCAAGAAGTATATAGACCAGAAGTTTGTTTTGCAAGTAAGTATCTTCTTCTTTTTCTCTACCTTATCCGACTAGGTGGGGTCGGCACAGCTAATTTTTTTCTTCTTCCATTCTCTTCTATCAGCCGTCATCTCAACCCTCACTCCTCTCTCTCTCATATCGTCATTCACACACTCCATCCATGTCTTCTTTGGTCGACCTCTTCCCCCTTTACCTTGTACTACCATTTCCATACATCTTCTAGTTACATGCAACTAAGTATGTTGCATTAAAATTTTATTCGTTGTTGTTCCTTATTTATCGCTTTGGTGGGTCTTAACGCTTTCGCTACAGCAGACCTTACTACAAAGTCTTGCAGGAAAGGACGCTCCATGCCGAAAGCGTACATCACTCATCATGTAATGGCAGTGTTTTGTGGCGGGCGAATATAGTCACTGGTAGTAGCGAAAGAGTTAAAGACGTGATTCGTTTTTATTGAATAGATAAGTGAACTTGTTCGCTATCCACCTTGTGGTGTGGTAATCGGAGCTCATGATTTGAGTGCCGCCGCACCATGAGATATAAGGTCGATATTTCGATGGTATTGTATAACGACGGTCCCACTCTTCAAACCGGAATGTATCACTGCTTCGTGGCAGAAATAGATGGCGGTATCTATATGTTAATACGTGAAGCAAAAACTTTGTACCCCTCTGTACGAAAATTGCGCGGACGGAGAAGTATGAAATTTCCCACACTTATACAGAATATAGGGAAGGAATGGAGAATGTTAATATATTTTTTTAATTATGCATAAAAATACATTAAATCAATAATAATAAAACATTACTCACATTACCATGTATTTGTTGAAGTCAAACTTTTCATATTGCTTAAAGTCTGTGGTCAAATTGAGAATGGATTAAATATTGTTTGTCTTTATTCATATTTGTCTAAAGTGTAGTCTTGGCGAAATCTCTGATACAAAAGTATAAGTCCATACAATACAATAGAACCATACTTATAATTCCAACTAATTATAGTCGAATTTCGACTACTGGGTAACCACAACTATATACAATTGCTCCCTTACATTACGCTCTATCACCTTAGAGAAAATCCGATTTTTACTAAAATAATGAAATCATAGATAGCCCTTAAAAATAAAATCAAATTAAGCAATTTAAAAAAGTATACTCGCGTTGCAACATATTGGAAATTTATTCTATAAGCTTCATAATACGTATAGTAATCGGCAAACTTCTTGAGCAAATGACCTTGACTGCGCAGAACCGAATTTTAGATCACTTTGGTGGTGAGGGTGAGGCGCGACGGCAGGGGAAATCGTATCGAGCGCGTTATTGGTAGATCAGTCGAACCTTGCGTCCCGCACCGCGCCCTCATTCCGCTTGCTCCCAAAAGTACGCTTGCGTACAGTGGAAAGTCTATCGTTATTAATCGTTAAGTTATTTGTTATAATTGCTTGTGGACTTTGTTGCCATTGCTATTTGTTGAGTGTTTGTTGATTTTTTATAAAACATACACTATGCCGTGACAAACTGGTGTAGTACTTAAAAGAAAGGGTAGAAAATTTGTGTACGACGTATATTGCTTCATTATAAAACAGGGGAAGAATGATATGGAAAAATTAAAACAGACTTCGGAAGCAACAAAAACATCATTGAGTACTGTTAGGTGCATTATTAACGAAGCTAAAGGCTCTGGCTTGCTCGCCGTGTTTCGGACTCCGGGTAAGAAAAGATCAGGGAAGAAGAAAGTTACCGGAATGGATAGTTTCGTTCAATCTGTAATAAAAAGATGTAATCATAATAACTACATAACAAGCAGCGAAACTCCGTACCGTAGAAAGGCTTCGAAAATTTTAAAGAAGATATAAATTTTAATGGCTCGGAATGAAGCTTACGACGAATTATGAAAGAGCTAGGCTTCAGATGGAAAAAAAGAACAGAAAATAATCGGAAGCTGGTAAATGAAAAAAGTAACATTCGATTACTACGAATCGAATATCTTCAAAAAATAATTAATTATAGACAAAAAAGAAGACCGAATCGACCGAGTTGTAAACTACGCCGATGAGCCGTATGTCGAATCATCACGATGATAGCGACTCGGCAGATGAAAACAGTGATGATGATGATGGTCAAGATTATGATAACGAAAAAAAAATTACAAATACCAGCTTCGCTTCAACTGAACCAAGACCTGGCAACAGCTCTAGTTTTGACTTAATAGAAGGAATATCTATTTTACCCCAAGATTAAATTATTACAATTATTAACCTATATGTTTTGTTGATGTTCTAATAAATATATAAATAAATACATATGTTGATTTTAATAATTTAATAGCATTATGACGCAGAGTAAGTAATGTTTTTGCACGTGAGTGTACCATGCGCAAACTTACCCCCACTACGTCAACAAATGCTCAAGAAGTTTGCCGGTTATTATAATTAAGTTTAACATCTAACCAGCCAACTCTTAAATATTTTTTGATGTACATACTTTACCTCCTAAACTGCGTTGCACAAAACATACCTACCACACGCACACACTAATACATAACAACACACACACTCGACACTCGCATGTGTGGTTTACATAATACGTCATTTTACATTAGTTGTGTCTATCTATATTTTCCTTGATCTGTGTACCTCTTGTAAATTTTTTCTTCAGTTCTTTTTTAGTAGGTACTTGAAATACTGTACGATCAAAGCTACATCATATTTTAAATAAGACAGCTTATAGTGACCGTATTTTGCAAAATAAATTTTAATTATCACTAGCGACCCGCCCTCGCTTCGCTTCGGAAACTGTAATTTATTATTGTTATTCCACTACTTAATGGATATTATTATACATATAAACCTTCCTCTTCAATCACTCTATGTATTAAAAAAAGCGCATCAAGCATACATATGGATATAGGGACAGAGAAAGCTACTTTGTTTTATACTATAATATATAGTGATTTACCTACGTACTATTGTTTGTTAATTGTCTAATCTGCTCAAATCACGTGTTTACATGAAGAATATCATGATTTTTTCTCGTTGTTAATTTACAAAATATATTATGATATTGAAATGATTGAAGGTAACAATCATTTTTTGTACACCATTTAAACGTGTTCCCTGGAGTGCTGTGTCAATTTACAAATACACGGTCAAGGCTATATGTCATTGTCGAATACAAAATAAAATGAACCATGACTCTTTGGCCTTAAAGCGCTATTTCGAATAAATTATGTTTAAATATTAAAACAATACATTGATTTCTTCATAGTTCAGCATCTGCAATCAACACAAAATTTGAATGATTGATTGTATTTAATCAATAAGTGTTAATTTGCCAGTAATTATCCAAAGTAATTATAGCATGTAATTAGTTTTAATTTAGGTAATTATAATTACTTTCGTTAGTTAGTAGATAATGTTGTGTGTGTTAATTGATCGTGTGAAAGACGATCTTGGTACATTCTAGAAGCCGAGGCATATGTAGAAAGAAACACTAAGCAGTTACAAAGGGTTTTTATTAGAGTGAAGACCAGTTCTTCTGACGATTAGCGACCAGCGGAATCCATCACGTGAATCAAAGTGAACGCGACCACGGTTGCAATGGTTTTAGTACAGATTATTCTAAAATCGAAATAATTTGTAATTTGGGATATTTTTTTATTGCCCTAGTAAGCAGACGAGGGTACCGTCCACCTAATGGTGAGTGGATACCGTCGCCCATGGACTATAAAATAATTAAAATTGTTTTTCTAGTTCATATGGATGTGCCCGCCTGGTTTTAAGTGGTTCCTAGAGACGCCCGTAGACATTGAAACGTAAATGCCGCCACTCACCTTACGATATATGAGTCGACTATTATCAAAGCCGGCAATGTGACTTTTGGACAATTATTGGTAAATCAGAAAAACGAATTATTGACTTTGTATTCCATTGGCAGTCACAAAACTCTTCTGAACGACATCTTAGATAAATAACAGGTTAAGTATTAACCTTTATTTAATGCAGGTTTTGAACCGTATTCTTTGAAGGAGACAATTATATTCAAATCAATCTGTATTGACATATCAATAACATTTTTTTGTCCAAATGCACAGATTGCCACCTTTGATAATAGACGACTCATATGAAGCCCAAATCTCAATTGCGTCCTACGACGGCTTCACAAAGGTTTTCAATACCCGATGATTTTTATTACAAAATTATGTAATGAATAGCTTTTGAAGTCTCGAGTGTTGAATACGCAATACCTATTTTAACATTTAATTTGAATAAAAGTGCTAAAGATCGAATAGCCAGTCATGTTTTCCGTTGTTTCAGCTCTTGGAGTTGTTCGATTCTGAGGACCCACGCGAACGAGACTTCCTCAAAACAACTCTCCATAGGATATACGGGAAATTCTTAGTTCTACGCGCTTACATAAGGAAACAGATCAATAACGTATTCTATAGGTAAGGGGCCTTTATCATTCATGTAAGAGGTGATCGGACCTCCTGTTGTTAACTGGTACCATAGAAAACATTTCAAACGAGGTTTGTGGAGAGTACTTAGCAGTAAGTAGCGGCTTGGCTTTACCCCTGTCATTGCTGACGTCCATGGGCGACGGTAACCATGCATCATCAGGTTAGTGCACATGCAGCACACACATGGGAGAATGTTTCCAAAAGTATCAAATCATGGTGAATTACGGAATTATAAATTTACTAACCGTAATCGCCCGCTTCGCTACGCATTTAAAATTATAATAATATTATTATTTATTGTCATTATTATTAGGGAGTCCATCACTCATATAAATATTAGCCTATCCATTAAGTACATGTATTTTCTACATGGATACCAAATTTCAAATCAATCGGATGCGTGGTTCAGTAGTTATAACGGAACATCCGTAAAGACGACTGTAGATTTATATATTAGTATAGATTGTTCATTTACCAGAAAAAAGTACTTGTTTTATGTATAAAAAAAAAACCTAATATACATTCAAAGACAAGAAGGACGCGTAATTCTTCTCACCTAAAATAAGACTTCTTCTCAGTTGCCCCTCTTCGAAAATTTGCGGAACACTAATCTAATTAACAGTCTTATCGCGTCTACCGAAGATTGATAATTGATAAATAATAACGATGATGTTAAGTAAATCAACGTACATTGCATTACGTACTTATCTTAAGTATTTAGAACACAAAATTATGTATCGCACAATGGTTGCGATGGGCGACGCTCTCCGGAATGGATTGGTCAAATAGCGTGTCGTAAAACTAACCTTGGCTTAGTAAGGTAGGCAGCGGCTTGGCTCTGCCCCTGGCATTGCTGAAGTCCACGGGCGACGGTAACCACTCACCATCAGGTGGGCCGTATGCTCGTCTGCCTTCAAGGGCAATAAAAAAAAAAAAATTAAAAAAAAAATTACTTAGATGTAAGCGTTTACATTTTTCTGCAAAAGAATCGAAAGAAATCATCTGTCTCTTTCTCACAAAGTGTATGTTTAAAATACGGTAGTCTCAATTTAAAGTTTATAGATGACTTCGTAATTCATGAACGAGATTTAGCATTATTCGATCTGATTGTTATATTCTTCAAAATTCGTTAATATTATTTTTGTTGCCCTTGTAGGCAAACGAGCATACAGCCCACCCGGTGGTGAGTGGTTACCGTCGCCCATGGACTTCAGCAATGCCAGGGGCAGAGTCAAGCCGCTGCCTACCATAAACTACCATATTTCACTTTGCCGACATCGAAATATTTTAATTGTAACTTTCGAAGACTGATGAGTGTGCGGACTATAAGTTTTTTGTCCCACGATACTTTCCTGTTATCACTAATACAAATTGAATTGGAATATGACATTAATTATCTTTGTTTTTTTGTTTTTCAAGTTGTAACCGTAATTAGGGTAATGTTAGTTCTCCGTGTAACAGAGAAACCGAAATATCAATAAATAGTTTATAGAAAATTTGACGGCAGTCAGCCCAACATTGAAATGTAAAGACTTAGACGTCCGTGCCTACGTAATGTATTGGAAACTTCGGAACTAATAAACACCATAAAACTAGTTTTAATTATAAAGTCTTAAAATATAATTATTTAATAAATAGCCGTACCGCTTCCCTTTGCATTTAAAATTAACAGTATTATTTATTGTCATTATTATTAGGGAGTCCAACATCATATAAATATTAGCCTATCCGTTAAGTAAGAACATGTATTTTCTACTACATGGATACCAAGTTTCAAGTCAATCGAATGCATGGTTCAACATTCAATAGTTCTAACGAAACATCCGTAAAAACCACTGTAGTTTTATATATTAGTATAGATTAATAATTCTTTTAAATGTTTAAACAGGTTTATTTATGAAACGGAACACCATAATGGCATCGCGGAGCTCCTCGAAATCCTTGGTTCCATCATCAATGGATTCGCGTTGCCTCTCAAAGAGGAACACAAATTATTCTTACTCAGGGTAAAGTATCGTCCCTTCGCTATCAGAATATCGATCTATAAATAAATTTTGCAAAATTGCCAAAAAGTATAAAGAAATATTTCATTTATAAACGAGCGCCTTTACTAAGTTTACCTTTGTCTTGTTATCGATAAAGCTCACTATAAATCCAGTAACAATGTTACAGTAATTTTGGACAAGAAACTATATTGATAAACGATAATATATGTTATATTTAAATGTACACATATAACGTTCAATGTTGTTAATAAGAATAATAATGTTTTATTACGATTAAAAATTCCCTATTTTTTTTTTTTTTTTATTGCTTAGATGGTTGGACGAGCTCACAGCCCACCTGGTGCTAAGTGGTTACTGGAGCCCATAGACATCTACAACGTAAATGCGCCACCCACCTTGAGATATAAGTTCTAAGGGTCTCAGTATAGTTACAACGGCTGCCCCACCCTTCAAACCGAAACGCATTACTGCTTCACGGCAGAAATAGGCAGGGTGGTGGTACCTACCCGCGCGGACTCACAAGAGGTCCTACCACCAGTAAAAATAATGTAATTATCCTTACCTATTCGCTGGTAGCCTAAGAGGGTATTCTAGTTACGCCCGGACAGATAGGTGAGCTCACGGGCTCAATCTGAGAGAATTTATTAACACTAGCTCTAGCAAGAGCAATGCTTCGTAGAACCGAGCACCGAATCGGAATTGAAGCCACAATTTGCATACCAGAAGAACTTCGTCTCTAGGTTTCAATACATACGTCGACTTTTATATAAATAGATATGAAGGTAGTTTCACTGTACTATATTCACCGTATATGTGGATGTGTTTTTAAACGCTAAATATCCAAATACGATTATAAATGAATTAAATGATTATGTAAAGAAAAACCTTTTTTATGTAATTGTTACATAAAACCTAAAAAACCTAAAAAAAACTAAAAAAACAAAAAAAAGATTTTTCTTATACAGATGGAACTCTCTGTCATTGAGAAAAAAAGTCTAGTTGTTTTATTTAATTCAAGAATACTATGTAAAATATTTTTTTGGAAAATATAGGCTATAAATGTCTGTTGTTGTCTTTAAATGTTGTCTTAATATTGTACAGTACATTTTTTTCCTACCTATGCTGATAGCCTTGAGAGGCTATTTCAGCTTCACCCTAACGTGTGTAGGTGAGCTCACGGGGCTCGAACCGGAAGTGTTGCTAACACTGGCGAAGATCCGGCGAGAAACTCAGTGGACTGTGTCTATGGGTGTACAGTACAGAAAACGCAATTAAGTATTTTATTATTGTTTAATCACTTTTAGAATATTTCATAACTATATATGCGTCTATTTCTGCCGTGAAGCAGTAATGCGTTTCGGTTTGAAGGGTGGGGCAGTCGTTGTAACTATACTTGAGACCTTAGAACTTATGTCTCAAGGTGGGTAGCGCATTTACGTCGTAGATGTCTATGGGCTCCAGTAACCACTTAACACCGGGTGGGCAGTAACCTCATCCACCCATCTAAGCAATAAAATAATAAATAATGTGGTTGTAATGTTATCGTTTGCAGGTACTACTGCCGCTGCACAAGGCCAAGTCGCTGTCGGTGTACCACCCGCAGCTGGCGTACTGCGTCGTGCAGTTCCTCGAGAAGGACCCCTCCCTCACGCAGCCCGTCGTCAGGTACCACACCACAGCCCCTACTCATTTCCGACTCATCCTATATATTAATACGTGAACCAAAAACTTTGTACCCCTTTTTACGAAAATTGCACGGACCGAGGAGTATGACATTCCCACACTAGAAAAATATAAAAAAAAAAGCATTAATCATAGGTACATTAAATCAATAAAAAAAACATTACACACACACTGCCATGTATTTGACACAACACACACACACACACGCACGAACGCACACACACACGCACACACACACACACACACGCGCACACACACACACGCACACACACACGCGCGCGCACTCACGCACGCACGCATACACACATACATACTCTTTGTTTATTGTCAAACTTTTGTTAGTGCCTAAAGTCTGTGGTCATATTGAGAATAGGTTAACATTTTTTTATCTTTAATACTACTACTACGGTACCACTAGTAATTTTAACAAGTGGACTGCCATGTTGACATGAAAACTTTTCTCCTACCGCGTTTAGTTTGTGATCAAGCTTACTCCCATGACGAAGCGATCAAAAGTAATGTGCAAATAATTAACTAACAATGACAATTTAATACAAATTATATCCCCCAGTCGTTGTCAATACAAATATAAAAACTTATTTATTTTCTCCTCTCGTAACCATATGAGTTTAAGCATTGTAACTTCTGCTCTACTAATGTCCAAAATAATAGTTTCACCTCAAATATCCGAATTAAATACATTTGTCGTCCGTTCCCCAGAGCTCTCTTGAAGTACTGGCCGAAGACTCATTCGCCGAAGGAGGTTATGTTCTTGAACGAGATGGAGGAGATATTGGACGTGGTGGAACCGGCCGAGTTCCAGCGCATCATGGACCCGCTGTTCAAGCAGCTAGCCAAATGTGTCTCCAGTCCGCATTTCCAGGTGAAACACCTCAACGTACCAAATGAATATTCAGCTATTCCTTAGATGGGTGGACGAGCTCACAGCCCACCTGGTGTTAAGTGGTTACCGGAGCCCATAGACATCCACAACGTAAATGCGCCACCCACCTTGAGATATAAGTTCTAAGGTCTCAAGTATAGTTACAACGGCCGCCCCACCCTTCAAACCGAAACGCATTACTGCTTCACGGCAGAAATAGGCAGGGTGGTGGTACCCACCCGCGCGGACTCACAAGAGGTCCTACCACCAGTAATAAAAAGTAAGAACAAAATAAACAAAAAAGGAAATTAGCTTAAAAAATCACGTCACATATCTTTAAAGACTGGTTTAAGGAAGGATCGGATGTCACCCTAAACACATCATTTCGGATCCGCCCGATCCACTAACGGTGCTTTTAGGTACCTCAAACTTGCGACGAAGGGCTCGGCGAGTAAATTAACCCACAAACACAGCCCACTGAGTTTCTCGCCGGATCTTCTCAGTGGTTTCGCGTCTCTGTACCGGTGGTAGATTCTGCGAAGCACTGCTCTTGCTAGGGTTCGTGTTAGCAACGTCGTCAGGTTTGAGCCCCGCGAGCTCACCTACTTAAGGTTACGCTGAAATAGCCTCTCGGTAGAAAAAAAAAAAGATCGGGTGTATCTTGTCATCTCCCTCGCACATCCGTCACGTAACGTTATTGCGTTACGTTATTTGACAGCTGCATCTCAACTTTAGTTTACATTAGAACTATAATAATTTTTTGCAGGTAGCAGAACGAGCGCTCTACTACTGGAACAACGAATACATAATGTCTTTAATATCGGACAACGCGACCCACATCCTGCCCGTGATGTTTCCGGCGTTGTACCGGAACACAAAGAGCCACTGGAACAAGACGATACACGGGCTCGTGTACAACGCGCTCAAACTGTTCATGGAGATGAATCAGAAACTGTTCGACGAGTGCACGCAGCAGTACAAGCAGGAGAAACAGAAGTGAGTCATAGTCATTGACTATGTCAATGTTAGTGTCTGGTGGGTTTAACGAGAAACAGGTCGTGATGTGTGTCTCTAACGCAGCGGTCGGGGAACCTTTTTAATTATTACCCCAAAATATTTTTGTGTAAGTTGATGGCGAAGAACAAAAAAAAACGAAATCGCTTCTTTTTAGCATCTTTCATATTATAGCCCCCATGATAATTTGAAATCACAACGATTCTAAAAAAAGTTTCACTTCAATATATACTTTTTTTTTACTCACAAAAGTTTCATTTTTACCCCCCAAAATTTCATTTTACCCCATTTGGGGTAATTTACCCCGGTTCCCCGACCGCTGATCTAACGTATCTTTCGACTTGTATTGGTCACTGATTCATGAGTGTCGAGTCTAAACCACTTTTTTTTTATCGCTCAGATCGGTGGACGAGCTCACAGCCCACCTGGTGTTAAGTGGTTACTGGAGCCCATAGACATCTATTACAAAGTAAATTCAACACCCACTTCG
Organism: Bombyx mori; assembly: GCF_030269925.1. NCBI lineage: Eukaryota > Metazoa > Arthropoda > Insecta > Lepidoptera > Bombycidae > Bombyx > Bombyx mori. The sequence continues at coordinate 9,798,101 of NC_085131.1, read as the reverse complement.
AGATATAAGTTCTAAGGTCTCAATTTTAGTTACAACGGCTGCCCCCACCCTTTACCACTGGGGCTATAGATTTTTGGAATTTCGGCAATATTGAAGTCACCTTTCGCAGATAGTTCAATACAAAAAGAGGATTACTTTCGACGTTTCAGTTTTCTTTCTTTAAATATAATGACGCTTTGTTCGGTAGAGAGAGGGAGCGACTTCTGCAGCGAGAGGAGATCTGGCAGCAAATAGAGGAGAGGGCGCAACGAAACGACCGCGGCTCAGAGCCCGCCGAGGTGACGCAACCTTGTACTACTGATACATCCATACATGATCGAGCTCACGGCTCATATAGTGTTAAATGGCCAACGGAGCCCATGGACATCGACAACGTAAATACCGCCACTCACTAGTGACGAGTTCTAAATCTCAGTTTTACGCAATACTGCTTCGCGGCAGAATTAAGTGGGGTCTATTCATGCGAGTGCACAAGACGCTCTATCGGTAATGTAAACGTAAAATGTAAAAATATCTTTTTTTTTATTTATTGCTTAGATGGGTGAACGAGCTCACAGCTCACCTGGTGTTAAGTGGTTACTGGACTCCATAGACATCTGCAACGTAAATGCGCCACCCATCTTGAGATCTGAGTTCTAAAGTCTCAGTATAGTTACAACGGCTGCCCCGCCCTTCAATCCGAAACGCATGACTGCTTCACGGCAGAAATAGGCAGGGCGGTGGTACCTACCCGTGCGAACTCACAAGAGGTCCTAATATTACGCAATATTTTTGCGGGTTTGATTTTGAAATTGACGCGATAGATCAAATTGAAATAAACGCACGTTACAGACACGCAAGCAGACCTATAGTAACGCGAACAAGCCCCTCCTCCGCAAGAAATCGGAGCTGCCCGTGGACAGCAGCGCCGTGCGCGCGCTCGCCGAGCACCGGCGCGCCGACCCCTTCCTGTCCTCGCCGCCCGACATCAACCACTGCTAGCGACCGCCCGCCGCCCGGACCCACGTTACAACATTCGGGGAACCAGAGCCATAAAGTCGGTTAGTTGAACAATATTCGGTAGGAGCGCGACCGTCGCACGTCTCCCGGGACGATCCTCAATCATCTAGATCTTTCGATTTCTATTAATCACGTGATATATCTTGAAACAAAACGAGAGAGAGACTGAACTCATCTCGCCACAAAAAAATTGCATCTCGAGTGTCACAGAACGATTTACGTAAAGTTATAGAAATCAATCGCGCTCTGGCGACTGGTTGAGACGAAGAACGATTAAACTGAGTCAAAAAGCGTGAAACGCGCGTCGAGTTCGAGAACGGTACGTCGCGTCCGCCCACGGAAACCTGACCATGACTTGAATTACTTGGATACTTCATAACAAATACATAAAGAACTCGCTTACGCGTTCGATAATTTATTTATACTACATTGGACACGTAATGGATAGGTTTATAATATACATACAAACACAGTACTTACGAATAGCGCTATTACGGTTAGCAGTGATCTCTTTCAGACAACCGACGATGGAAAAAAACATCAACGGAAAAATCTGTGACCTTACGACATTTGTACATTTACAAATATATAAAATCTACATATCGACGCTTGAAAGGCAAACGTGACTAAGCGACAATAACTGCTTTGTACATAAATGATAGGCAATAACCATATTCGATGCGCAAACAAAATATATTTCTAGGTCTATTAAAATCATTTCAATCCTACAGCTACTAGCTAGATTCTACTACAGCTAGATTCGTTAAAATAATTTTTGTTTTCAGGTACATATTTCAACTTTAAATTAGTCTACTGTAAAGTTCACGCATTGTCGCTTAGTCAAGTTTGCCTTTCAATCGTCGATATACATACAGTCCTACATCCAACTCTATATTTACATATATGTATAAATACATACATACATACATACATATATTTTATGATTGTATTGTGGTTATACAACGTGGAAATTCGTTCGTATATATCGTACCGTTTCGATAACTCGCTTTCATTAAACCTTTACTTAATAATTTTTTTATATAAAATATTCGATGTATTATTTAAGAGTATAGATTTATACACCATTCCACTGCAAGTACCACCTGTAATCGTATGATGTTAGTCGAATTGTTTTATATTATGGTTCGATTTTTTTATTATTATTATTGTAAAAACTCAACCAGAAATCTATTTTGAAAATTAACACAATGTGTTAAGGAACTTGACACAAAAACAAAAATACATTTCGGAATTGACTGTCAAAAAATGGGTTTTTACAATCAGTGATTCATAAAATTTATTGATATTACATACAAAAAAAAAAACATCTGATCTACAGTACACTTCTATACAAAAAAAGTACACGTGTAAAATTATTACAAAATCTTCTTTTTTTTGTCAGTAAATTTCGTGAGTCAAAATTATCTTCCGTGAATTTGATAAGCGCTTGACACCGTATCCGTAATGTTCGATGTTGTTTTTTCATCTAAATTCATTTAATAATTTAATTAACGTGTCATTAAAAAATTATAATAGTGTATGCAACTCATTAGTGTTTACATTTAGAAATTAAAATCCACTAAAGCCATAGTAATCATGAACTTTATTTATTTAATTTGTAGAATACCAAATAATGTATTGTGAAGGTAGTTAATTTTTAATTTTCTATTACGTTATAATATTTACTTTTATTATTATTATAATAATTATTATTATAAAAAAAATAAAGGGGCACAAGGAACTTGAGTGCTGATTGCCTTTAAAAGTTATAATTTGTTTTATTTTTTTTATCTGTTCTTATATTTGGAGTCAAAATAATATAAATTAATTAGTTTAGTTACACAACGAGGGCTGAAAGACTATTTGGTTTAAGCGGCATTTTTAACAACTTTATAAGAGAGCCATTGAAAGTTTAAAATTTGGATAAAATCTCATTTAAAAAAAACTTCAACTATTTGAATGGAGTAAACTTAATGTAAGTTCAATTAATAACATTGAACTGTTGATGTTAATCACTACATAGTATAACAAAAAACAAAGTCGCTTTCTCTGTCCCTGTATCTGTCCCTATGTATGCTTAAATCTTTAAAACTACGCATTTTGATGCGGTTTTTTTGGAACGAAGTTCCTTATCGCGCGTTGTGAAAGGGGGCTAGACGGAAAAAATTCTTACGAAAAGTTGTCACGACACTTTTTAGATCCGTCATTCTGACCAATCAACGTGTAGGCGCTTATCGCGTGACATTGCTCGTATCCGATTGATCCGCCTGACATTGCTCGTATCCGATTGGTCCGCGTAATGCCGTAATTTATTATTATAACTTTAAAAAAAAATTACAATTCCTTCACTAATTAATCGAAAGGAACTTCGTTCCATCCGGGTGTCCCTTGACACCTCTGAAGTTTTTATTTTTAATAGATAGAGTTATTGAAGAGGAAGGTTTATATGTATAATAACATCCATTGAATAGTGGAGAAATCAATAATAAATTACAGTTTCCGAAGCGAAGCGAGGGCGGGTCGCTGGTACCAAATAAAACGCACCTTTAATTACAAAAATAAATATCGCTCAAACCAAATAGCCTTTCAATCCTCGATATAATAATATGTATAAAATTTCACATCAATACATAATCAATATTGATCTGCTAATCAAATATCGTTTGTTAATAAAAAAAATTACTTAAATCACGCATTGCAGTATCGTTTTAGTTAGGTTCACTGTTTGCTTCGTGTAGGTAATAGTCGGTAATGTGATGAATGATGTATTTAAAGGGCACCCGATGTACTGTTGCATTTCTACTGTGTCTTATTGATTTCCGATCTAGTAGTGCGCTTAGTGCCAAAGTTGTCGGTTTGAGTGTGTCTGAAAACGGGTGAATCTTATCAACTGTAGTTAGGGCCGCGGATACATACTTACTAGTACTACTACATATATCAATAAATGCTGGTCGATTTTATCAAATAATATATTTTGGTCAGCGATTTAATTTGGTTTAGTTATTTGAGGGAGCAGATACAACTGAACTGAATTATTATGCACTTATTGTTCGTACTATTTTTGCGCTCGTGTTAGAAAGAGAAGGAGAATCTTGCCGATCGTTTTTTTTTTTAAATGTATCAAAATCATGCGTTGAAAATTTTCGAGAATTCCATTCATTATTTAGGCAAAAAATATTTATTTATTAAAAAAAACATTTTAACTAGCGCATATAAAGTTTATAGACCATGTTATTTTGTCTGATTGTCTCAATGAGAAATGTGTGCGTGAATTTTTTGAAGGACCGGAAGTAGACATTTATTTCCCTTATACTATATATTTACATTTGATACAGACCTTTGATTGTAAAATAAATTTATTAACGATAACTTATTGTTTATCACTAATTCATATGTCTGCATCTACTGGAGTGAAAGTTAAAAATACGTAGGTTTCTGTTTCAAAATGGTTTTCAATATTTGTATACAACGCGAATTGATTTTAAGAAAAAGGGGAATATAACCTTTATTTGTTAATGGAGCTTATATGAAAATATGTTTAACTTAGTTTGGGTTATTGTTGTAGACAGAATATAGGAGTGGGACTCTGTATCCATAGACGGGCACTGCTTCGAGACTGAATGTTAAGAGACGGATTCTATACTATACTATTACTATATACCTACTACTATACTATACTATTTCACAAATTCACTTGTGCACTATATTCTCATATAAAAATCTTCCGTGTCTATTTCATTCGATTCTAATATTTATCACTTAAAATATTGATTTCTTTTATTTTTTGTACAAATTTTCCAATCTAATTTCTTTAATACAGCTATTGTCAATATATCACTGTACGGTTTCATAACCGTTTTTTTTTTCTTTTTCTTTTCATAACTAATCTAAAATGTTCGAACAGAACTTAGGCATATTTATAATGTAAAATTTGTATAGTATAATACAACTTACTCATAAGTCAAGTGGCCGTATCGGACAATTAAAATATTTAATAAATAAAAAATGTAATTAGGATTAATAGTATTTAAAATAATAATAATAATAAAATATTATAATATCTATTTGGCGAAACGCTTCTGGTAAGCTAATGTGTGCAATTTTTATATGCGTGCTGTTCGGTCACTTGACGTAATAATTAACGCTAGTTACACATAATAGACACGACATATATTCGTTTTGTATTTTTAAAGACATCCCAATGAATCTGCCATCAATCGAATTTATTTCTAATAAATATCTACATATGTATATTATATTATAATATAGAAATATATATTTGTGTGTAACTAGCGCGATTAAATTCTAAGTAGTTCTAATTTCAGTTGTCTTAAATGTGTGTATGTACGTACGGACTGACGTCACCATAGCAATATTTTGCAAAATGCTGTTCATGAAATTGATAAATTTTGTATAAAAGCATATTTATAACGGTAATATATGTAACTGTTGATAACAGAATAATGGTAACAGACAACATATTGTAAGGTGCTTATGATTATCGTTATAATACAAAGTTGTGCATATAGTTTTGTTTTTTTTATTACCACAAGGATGACTCCTAGTGTATTAGAAGAGAAGTTTATTGCTACTACAGGCCGCAATGAATGAAAATTTCCAGTTGATGTGACGTCACATACCAGATAGCCACATTTATAGTAACAGGAAACTTATTTTACCTTCAACTAGTCCAAATATTTTAACTTAGCACTTATAGGAATGATCAATTAGATCAAATTGTGTAATAATAACTGCAATCAAAGAGTCTATATAAAATTTTGAATTCGTTTAGATGATTTTAAGTTGATCCTATTTGTCCGGTTTTATTCTGGACATAATAATTTTCGATATCCCCACTGTAAAACACCGATCCAGTGTTCGATTGAAAGGATATTTATAACTAGTTTTTTTTTACCAATATTATAATTTGTAATACATTTCTGGCTAGTTCTCTTGTTTGAGAATATATTGTTGGTTTTATTTATTTATTTACCGAAATTATATTCGATACACAACTACGAGTATCGATCAGTGAAATCGATATCCCGATATCCGCTAGCCCCTAGGGTGCGGCGCCCTTCCACAGCGGGTAAGTAAAGGGGATATTTACAACAACTTTTTTTTACCAATATCATGATTTGTAATACATTTCTGGCTAGTTCTCTTGTGTGGAAGATGCATTGTTTTTTTTATTTACCGATATTATATTCGATACACAACTACGAGTATCGATCAGTGAAATCGATATCCCGATATCCGCCAGCCCCTAGGGTGCGGCGCCCTTCCACAGCGTGTAAGTAAAGGGGATATTTACAACTACTTTTTTTTTACCAATATCATGATTTGTAATACATTTCTGGCTAGTTCTCTTGTGTGGAAGATGTATTGTTTTTTTTATTTACCGATATTATATTCGATACACAACTACGAGTATCGATCAGTGAAATCGATATCCCGATATCCGCACAGCCCAGAGTGCGCGTTGCCATTCCACAGCAGGTAAGTAAAGTAACTATATTAAAAACAATAAAAAAAAGGAAAAAAAAAACGACTTAAACATATAATATGAATCGGAGCAGAAGTTTATGTTTATCGCTTTATTTAAACTCCTGTTCATTGAATCTACAATTTTTACTTTGAAATGCCTTTATTTACATTTGTAAATAAATACACACGTGTATATTATTTATTAACACAGATTTATACATAATTTTTTTTACACGATGTAGACATAAAACTTACAAAAAATTACGTTTCGTTTTTACAAGTCATTTACATACACATTTTATAATATTACAATTAACTACATCAAAATAATCGAAAAATAATAATAATAATTGACCTAACCAGTAACTAAAAAAAAAGGATGTGTTATCGGATATATAAGGAAAGATTTTTTTTTAATTCTATCTACCCACAATTCTAAAGTGTCGGTTGTATCTCGCGCATTACCTCTTACATTGCGTGCAGTACGAAACAGTAAAATATCGTTTATCATCACTTATTAAATATAAGTAAGACATTACCAACTACTTTAGTTTCCGGGAACGACTCTCTTGCTCCCGATATTATTGAACCTTTAAGATTATACGCACAAGCAAAACTATTCATTTGTGAACATTAATGTAAAAATTATTAAATACAACAGGCACCACTAACTGATTATACAAGCACGGTAAAATACGGACGCTCGATTTAGTGGTGTCAACTTTATGTATTACAGAATACATATACAGAACCCAAATTTTCATTTTCCAATAATGAAGCAATGTTTAAAAATTCATTACATAAAACTTCAGTTTTAAAGTTGGTTAAAATTGGGGGCAGCCCTACCTTTAATCTTTAGTAAAGATCTAGAACTACATTATGGTAAAACACGCACGCTGAAAATGACCTCCTCTACTCCTCTAGACCTCCTACACTTTCTATGGTATTTCGTTGTGTTTTCTAAATCCAAATGTTACGCAATATCGATCCTACTATCCTGGGTATTGGTTGGAGGGTAACCCACGCTTGGAACCACATACGCGTACTTTAGTTGTATATGTCGGATCACGAACTGAAGATATTATTTTCGTGTTTTTCTGTCATTACTCTTAAAGTGATTTGAAACCATAAAATGAAAATCTTCAAATTCACTTTCTGCCTTCTAAAGTTCCACCTAATATTGAGGACACTATAGTTCTTCGTCGATCGATCGAGTCAGAATTCAGATTGACTTGCATCATTAAACGAGACTGAAATTTTTTATGAATTGTCTAAACGTAAAATTATTTAATATACAATTTCGGATACCTAATTAGGCCTAATACTCATTACGTCTAGATAATTAACAATTCAATACTAAATAGGAATGCGATTTTAAGACTAGACCATGCGCCGAAAACTTAATATCAAATTGGTTTAGGAATATGTATATGTATAAAGATATAAGAACCATATATCTGATTTCATGTAAATAATCGATTTTAATAAATTATTTTGTACTTAACATGTCTTTAAAATAATAATGTAAAAGGCGAATCACCAAACCACAATGTTTAATCAATAAAAAGTACTTTAATATATGTAGGCTTTGGTCGGACACTGCCAAACCTCATATTAAGATGTTCGTTATAAAATTATCTTGTAGACAACAAAACAAAAGTAATAGCATTCTTTAGCGAAATAAGCTAATAATACAATTATATTTATATTTTTTCAGTATAGTTTCAATGACTTTACGGCAGAAATAGGCAGGGCGGTTGTACCTATCTACCCGTGCGGACTCACAAGAGGTCCTAACACCAGTGATTACGCAAATTATAATTTTGCGGGTTTGATTTTTATTACACGATGTTATTCCTTCACCGTGGAAGTCAATCGTGAACATTTGTTAAGTACGTATTTCATTAGAAAATTGGTACCTGCCTGCGGGATTCGAACACCGGTGCATCGCTCGATACGAATGCACCAGGCGTCTTATCCTTTAGGCCACGACTACTTTAATATATAATTTAATATTTTTATATAAGAATAAACGGCAACTACATCAACGTTTTATTCAAATATAAACGATTGCTTACTTTTTAATCTCACAGTGAAATCAGTTCGATTTTTTTTTTATTCCAATTTACTGCCCCCATAACATTATTATGTTATTTTGAAACTAGTTTATGGGTTTATCTCGCGTTTTTATTGTCACCATATTATTTCGAAAAGTCCGAAATAATATAAAAACAATTAAAAAAAAGGGTGCGTGTACTTATGTACGCGCGTAAGAAGTCATACTTTATTTTTATTAAATTTATTTCTTTTTTTTTATTTAAATTACTATTATCAATATTGTCGTCCATAATTATTATAAAATATTTTTCGTGTATCTCAGGAATGTGGACAAGATAGGACTATTATAACAAATTACATTATTATTTTAGCAACGTTTCGGTCTTTTATTAGACCTTCATCAGGCATCTGAAAATTACACATAATTGATAACCTACAATACAAAAAACACAAAACAACAATTGTCCAAACTACCATATTTACCATAATATGAATTTAAATAATCTCTATCATACACTGCACAATTGTCTCAGACATCAGAGACTAATACAAATCTACAAAGCCACTAAATTATTTAATTACTATTTTTTGATTCCGGAAACAAAGCCAACACGACACATAAAATTGCTAATTGCGTGACAAAGGTTAGCCCACTAAGTTCAATAGTGCAGTGTATGATAGAGATTATTTAAATTCATATTATGGTAAATATGGTAGTTTGGACAATTGTTGTTTTGTGTTTTTTGTATTGTAGGTTATCAATTATGTGTAATTTTCAGATGCCTGATGAAGGTCTAATAAAAGACCGAAACGTTGCTAAAATAATAATGTAATTTGTTATAATAGTCCTATCTTGTCCACATTCCTGAGATACACGAAAAATATTTTTTATTTAAATTTCAATCAATTTGAAAAAAATCGATTATACAACATCCTCAAACACGCATATTGGACATACCTTTTCTTGACATCGTATAAATTCGGTAATTCTCGGTACGGTTCGGAAAGTTCACCTGCGGCTATATTCAGACTCGCCAAGTTACGTCGCGGCGTCGGTCGTATTGTAATGAGCGATTTAGTGAGCAACTTCATTCTGTTAATTTTGTGTCACGGTGCGCGCGCATCGTAAAATTTCACTCTCATCAATTTTTCATAACGCGCCTAAAGAAGTATAACTTCAAAAAAACGAGAGATCAAAACGTAACAGTAGTTATAATTATGTCTGAGTCCAGAAACGAAGAAAATACCTATTAGACTACAATTCAATATTCATCAATATTGTATTACATAAATATATTATATTCATTATCTTATTACTGTAATATTAGCCGTAACTCATTCATAGCACGATTGTAGAAAAAGAAATCAACGTTTTCAACTACCTTCAAAACATATAGGAAAACAGTAGAAGAAGAACCCGGCGTGTCTGATGAAACAGCGAAAACAACAGAGTAAAAATAGAGAGGGGACAACCAAAGAAGCGTAGTAGAATATAAGGTCGTCGTGGCCTAAAGGATAAGACGTCCGCTGCATTCGTATATAGCAATGCAACGGTGTTCGAATCCCGCAGGCGGGTATCAATTTTTCTGATGAAATACGTACTTAAAAATTGTTCACGATTGACTTCCACGGTGAAGGAATAACATCGTGTAATAAAAATCAAATCCGCAAAATTATAATTTGCGTAATTACTGGTGGTAGAACCTCTTGCGAAATATTCGAGAAAAAAAATATTGAAAAATTAGAGATTTGCTAAATTTTCATCTGTCAGATAAGAGTACTTTCGGAACAAATAAACGAATTTTATGTTGTTCTCGTAGGCAGACAAACAGATTAATATAGGCTTTTACAGATATCATTTCGGAAGAATAGTTAGTCATTCAATATTTTTGGAATTTACAGTATCAACAGACTTAACATATTTTATACTACCATGGAAACCAAAATCAAGCAATTGAGGGATAGCTGAATAAAAGTTTCAGGCATGATTACAACTTTTTTTTTAAAAGTGGAGTACATTATGACTTTGTCAACAGTAAAAATATAAGTGGGATAAGCAGACTTAAGTTCTATTAGCTTTTTGTATACAAACCTCCCCAATAGGATATGGTACCCCTGCTCAAAAAGTTGCTTTTTTATTGCTTTGTTGGATGGACGAGCTCACATCCCACCTGGTGTTAAGTGGTTAATGGAGCCCATAGACATCTACAACGTAAATGCGCCACCCACCTTGAGATATATAAGTTCCAAGGTCTCAGTATAGTTACAACTGACCTGCCGAATTACTGCTTCACGGCAGAAATAGGCAGGGCGGTGGTACCCGTACGGAGTCAAGAGGTCCTACCACCAGTAGCTGAAACACTCAATAGAACTAGAGATTTCAACAGGAAAAATACTAAGACCCCTTTAAGCATATTCGGAATAAATATCAAACAATTTACCCTTTAATGGTAAAAAAGAAAAGTTTCCCTTTGACGAATTAACAAAGTAACTGACATCCAGGTGAATTTAGTGAGATGCTAAGAAGTTTCCTTTCCTGTCCAATCATCAGAATGTGATCGACAATGTAAAAAATAATGTAATGGAATGATTGATGTCTCAGAACTCTGATAGCCTTCCTAAAGGTAGGCGAACATGGGATCCAATTTTGCAAAGAAGCTTTCCTAGTTCAGTAGCAACAATAGAATGCTGAAATTGTACAAAAACAATTTAAAAGTCACTTGCTCAAATAATACGTCATTTCAGATCCTACCTTCGGATAACAAGTTGAAATATAAAGTTTTTTTTTTAAATATCGGTGATACTAGTTAGACCAAAGTTATAATATTATTAAACCGTCATCGGTTATTGATTCGTGTTCAAATATTAAAGCATCAATCGGACGTATCCAAATTTATAAAAATCACGTTAAAAAAATTCTATTATGTTTAAACATAGAAAGACAGGTACAGGCCAGGCTAATAAAAGTGTGTTAAAAAGCGAACGGGAAAGAATAAGAATAATAAGATTTACAAAATTAGTTGTAAAAGTTGAAATACTAAATGTGCCAAGAAGCCGGCTGTTTTATTAGCTAAATTTGTTGTTCGACAATACTTTAAAAACAAGGATACGATGTGTACATCTATGTTGACTAATTAAAATTCGGCCTAAATTATTAGAATAATAATTCACCTTTTTCTTTAAGCAACAAAACGATCTGATCGTCTTCGGTATGGCTATACCATATTTGATGCTCATATTATAAAATCATTAGTATGGGGAGACAGGCTCATTGCTTTTTACCTATTCACCTCCCAAATGGAGATAATGTTGACAGTCCCAATCTCACTTGAACTGCTGCCACCTTACTCTTCGAGCAGGTTGGTATCTGCTCACGGACAGCTTCAGCTAGTTCCTTTTGTTGGCGAGCTGGTGTTTGAGATGTTGTATCACGTCGTGCTGCCTCGTCAGCTGCTCATTGAGGCCGGCCACGTGTTCTGTCAGCACAGACATCTGCTCCTCGTAGTTGTGAGATGTTGAATGCAGTTCTTCTTCCTGAAAAAAAAAAAAAACAACATGTAACTGATATTCATAAAGTCCCACGTCAAATTACGTTTCGTGCCTTAAACTTAATAATATTTTTTTTTTCTCTTTTGTTTTAGTCTCATGGCGATCTGTTTCAGTTGACAATGAGCTATTCCTTTGGCTGAATTTAATCTTAGTAGTGATATAAATAGAATCAGATGTCCAGTGACATCTTCATCTTTTATTGTAAGATTTAATTTCTATTCTGTAAGGTAGGTATACTGTGCCTCCTTAATCTAGTAAACTGCACTGCTCCTGTGCCTCCTAGGTCTGACGCCAATTTATTGACGTGTGTCGATAACCTGGCTTGGTATTTTTTGCTGTAAGCTACTATTTCCTCTTTCACTGTGGGAATATTTAGGTCCATTTGTATGATCTGTATTATAATAATAATAATAATAATCATATGAAAAGTGTTACTATACATTTGGCTGAAACTTGAGTAGTTTGCAAATTACCAATGTATGATATGACAGATATGATATCAAGGATTTTTTTCCTACCTATTCTAGTAACCTCGAGAGAATATTCTAGATTCACCTAACTAACATTGACCTGATGGGACCTCAAACCGGGAGTGTTGTTAACACTGGCTCTAACAAGAGCAGTGCTTCGTAGAATCTACCACCAGATCGGAAACGCGACCCACTAAGATCCGGCAAGAAACTCAGTGGGCTATCAAGACAAAGATAGACCAACTCTTATTTTCAGAAGACTGAAGTCTCATTTCTCAAGGTGGACTTTGGTATTAAGCTTTGTCGTGTCTCTGGGCTCCAGTAAACACTCAACACCAGGTGGGCAGTAAAGTAATTTTCCATCTATGTAATAATATAAAAAACTTTAGGAATACCTTATTGGGATAAAGAAAGGACATCAGTTTGTCTACCCACCTAGGTCAATTAAGAAATATTTTGTCAGTGCCATTGTATTAATGTTAAAAACTAGACTTTATAAAGAGATATGAAGTTATAAATACGATGACTCACTAGTCTGTTGATAGTATTGTGTTTCTCATTCAATGTATGCTTGTCCATTTGTTTGTCCTGCTCCATCTCCTCGAATCGAAGCCTCAGTAACTCACACTGAAAACGCAATATTCTTGATAACTTTTAAACTTTGTTGTAACCTTTACCACAAACAAAGAGAGTTGATTGTGCAGTGTTAATATTCTTTGTGACATGAGCACACCATAAACATCTGATAGGTTAACTTAAAAAAAAAACTAGATAATTAAAATGAACGTACAAAAGGACAAAGCAGCCATGTGTGACATATAATAAATTGACAAAATGGTTTTATATGTGGTTAATATGAGCACTATGAGACGTATATATCGACACTTGAAAGGCAAACGTGACTAAGTGACAATGCATGAACTTTACAGTAGACTAATTTAAAGTTGAAATACCTGACAAAAATTCTATTTTAACGAATCTAGCTGTAGGATTGAAATATTGAAATGATTTTTATAAACCTAGAAATATTGTTTTTTTGCGAATCGAATATGGTTATTGCCTATCATTTATGTATAAGGCAGTTATTGTCGCTTAGTCACGTTTGCCTTTCAAGCGTCGATATATATCTCAAACACTGACTACCATTGAATACACACTGTGAAGAGGACGAGTTCATAAACGAATACAAATATTTTTTCTGTTTATCATTTTTTTAATTAGATTTAATTTTAAGACTTAGAAAATCATATAGGGAGCCCTATTATAAATATTTGATACCAACAGTAACAACAATTTATAGAAATTACTATAGTTGCTGATGCATATTTCCATGGAATATTGACACAAACTTTTTGTCTTCCTATAATGGGCTCACAAGCTTTGATAACTCATTATAAGTAATTAGCAGTTTATACCATCACATTATTATATAGAATTTGAGACAATATTAAAATACCTCTTTAATATAATGTTCAGTCTTACTCTTCAACTCTGCTTTCTCAACCTGAATTTGACTTAGTTTGCTCCTGAAATATGTCTTCATCCTTTCTTCTCTTGCTTTAGTCTCTTCAGACAAAACAAATGGAACTTCAAGACTTCCTAAAAGTCCTGTAACTCTCCCCTCCCCATCTATAGACGTTTCACTAAATACATTAAAATCACCAGAATCGTGCCCATCACCTCTTCTTTTTTGCGAGGCAGATTCATACTTTGCAACTTCTAATTTTAAACTCTCATTTTCTAAGCGTAAAATTTCGAATTCCAATTTCATTTGTTGGTTTTCCTAAAACAAACAACAATTTAGAATGAGCCTGATCACTTGAGCAATCTAATTAATGGGGCATGTTTACCTGTTCTAAGGAATGTGCTTTAACACTAATTTGTTCATTGTCATTCAAATCATCAACAGAACAAAGTCCCCCTTCACTGCCAAACTGTAAAGTAAAAGAAACAAAATCTTATATTCAAATACTCCACAAATTGCCTATAAATAAGAATTTACCAAAGCATTTACCAAACTCCCTGCTTCCGACAGGAAGTCACCATTACAGCTTGTCGGTTGACTACTAGATGGTGCATTGACCCTGTTTGGGGTCCCATCAAGCTTCTCTTTTTGTGCACCTTCTAATGCTAGCTGTAATTCTTGATTTCTGTTTTTTAGTTTTGCTATTTCACATTTATATTTACTGTCACTTTCACTTATGTGTCTCTGGTAGTCTTCTAAAGATGCTTTCAATTGAGATATCTCAAAATGTTTGTCTGCAAGCTAAAGCAAAATTGTATGAAAATCATTTATTTAAGATTTATTTGTATTATGTATCATGTGGATAAGCAGTAATATCCAGATAATGCTTCCTATTTGATTTGAATGCTAATTAAAAATCTTCTGTATTAAATTATGAAGATTTGATCTGTGATTACTGTATTACTGCAAATTTATCGACCTTATCAGACGCTCATGTCAACACAGCATTTACTTGAATGTGATTATCTAATGTACTGGTACAATTCCAGGACTTAGCTCACAAGATTAGACACTATAGATACCATGTTGGCATACTGAGATTTAATTATAAAAGTAGGCAGAGACACCTAGGCAAATAAGATATTCAAATATACTATAGAACAAATTGAAGATCAAAATTGTGTTAATTTTTCTAATTTTTTTTCTCCTAATATAGTTTTGCACCTGAGAGGAAATATCAGCATTTTCTATGATTTTCTTCTGCAGTTCTTCTTGTAGTAACCCTGAATCCAACATGCTACTTGTTGTGGGCTGTTTTTCTTCATTTTTACTTTTTGTTTTTTTTGTACATTTTATCTGTAACCAACATAAAATGCAATCAATGCAACTAGAATTTTCACTCTGAGTCCTGCATAAAATAAGACTGAATTAAGTTTACCGGAATTGGTAACAGCAGTAACAGAATTATAATTCATTTTTTTACTAACACCGCTATTCCTAATAATTTCTAAAAGTAGTGTCAAGGAAACTCACTTGTAATATATCCAGTTCATCCTGGAGGACGGAAACTCGTCTTGTCAGCTGCTGATTCCTGAATGTCAGAGAATCTATCTCCAATTCGCCTTTACGCAAAGCCTTTTCTTTCGCCTTTAAAGTCTCTCGCAATTCATTAGACTTTGCTTGCTCATCGAGAACTCCTTTTTTCAAAACTTTGATGTGCACTCGCAGCTGTAAAACGGATGTGCCGAATTAACTTAGTCACGAAACATTTAATTTCACGAACAATGGATTGCTACTCACTTTAGAATACTCAGCGGCTAATTTTTGGTATTTAGTCTGAATATCCCCTGTTGGTAAGCCTTCCATGACTGTTTTAAATGTTCATAACAGTATAAATAGTGTAATATTTGTTTATGAAACTGGTTTGTGTGTATGTATGTATCACAATTTTATTGAAACGAACTCCCACTTTCATCAAATTGTCAACAAAATATTCTTTTTTTTGAAGATTTTTGAACCTGGTAATAAGACCTTTAAGCCGACACAATATTCTCGTATGAGGTTTAAATAATTTATGCTCTTATACCTAGTCTATCCAAAAGGAACTTTGTAGTAGATATTAGTCGATGATCAACTTATTTTCATTTGTAAGGTTAAATTATTAATTTTGGTAAAATTGTAGAACAGTTGGTTCCAAAGCTATTTTTTTTTTTTTTTTTTTTTTTTTTTTTTTTTTTTTTTTTTTTTTTTTTTTTTTTTTTTTTTTTTTTTATGGCTCGAGTCTCTTCTTTTACGAATTACTCTGCCAATGTCAGGTAGATAGAATATCAATGATATAGATAGATATAGATTGTAGCAGATAAGATGAATGAGAACTGGAGAAAAATTTGTAAATATTTTTACAGTTCAATGTTATTGCGGGAAATAAAATAAGCTAATGCATTTACAACTTTAGGATTAGGGAATGTTAAGAGATAGTTCATATTAACTGGGAACGGGATGTTAGTGTTAGTTAGTAAACAATATAGTGGTGGGCATTCAACATTAAGAGCGCATTCCAGAAATATATGATCTAAAGTACCGATAGATTTACCGCAACTACACATAGGAGAAGGTTTAATTTTTAGCTTAAATAAAAATTGTGGTGAGCAAAAGTGACCCAATCGAAGCCTGATAAGTACACTAGTTATTTGCTTGTTGAATTTTTTGAACTTATAAAACCAAGGTTTGATAAACACACTAGGATTTATTTTAGAATATTGATATTTGTAGGTTTCCCATTGCTTTTGCCAGTCTGATACGAGATTAAGTTTAATATTATGAATAAGATCACGACTTACATTCGCGTAGTACTCACAATCACCACTATGTGTTGCTTCTTTAGCCATTTGATCCACAGTTTCATTCCCAAGAATTCCTGTATGTGAAGGGATCCAAACTATTTCAACTTTGATGTTGTTTTGATGACAGGTGAACAACAGGTTTTTGATTATACAAACTAGCGGATTTTCTAAACAATTCTTTATCGGATTCTTTGAAATGGCTTGAATAGCACTAGAACAATCACTGAATATCGCGGAGTAGTTAATTGAGTGCTGCATGATGAACTTTAGACAACTTATCAATGCAATACACTCGCCCGTGAATACTGAGGTTTCTGGGGGTAGTTTGTGCAATTTGTAATGATTTGCGTTTGGGTGATAGAAGGCAGCACCAGTGTTACCATTTGAAACTAATTTCGAGGCATCGGTGAAAAATAAATTCCACCGTGGCCATTTTTCTTCTACCATGTTTAAAAATTTTAAGTTGGCGTTTTTTGTATTTTTTTCTAAACCTATGTTTAGATAAACTGTGGGGGAATGGCAGAGGGCCTTAAATGATATTTTGAAAATAGGGAGGGTGTCGGATTGAATTAAGGGAGATTGGAAGCTATCAATATAATTTACACTTTTAATGAGACAGGGCTGTTCCCTACTATTCCAGAAGTTTGAAGTCATACAATTTTGAAGAGCAGATAATTTTGATATAATAGCATTAGGGTGTATTTGAGCTAAACGGAGAGTATATCGATCTGAAAGATACTGTCGTCTCAGGCTTAAGGGCGGCTCTGCACTTTCGACCTGTAGGGCTCGAGTTGGGGAGGATTTCATTGCACCCAGCACTATTCTTAAGGCTTTGAACTGAACTGAGTCTAGTCGAGACAGAATACTTTTAGTTGAGGTCTGCAGGAAAATTGAGCCGAAGTCTATAATACTGCGAACTAGAGCATTATAAAGGAGTTTTTGACTATAGGGATGGGCACCCCACCATGTACCAGATAGTGCGCGTAGCACATTGATGTTTTTTTCACATTTTTTTACTGTGTTATCGACGTGTGCCGAACCCGTAAGCTTGGCGTCTAGTATTAGACCCAGAAATTTTGCCTCTGTTACTAGTGGAATACTATATCCTTGATATACGATGTTTATATTAGGGGGAGAACGCTTTCTTGAAAATAATAGTACTTGACTCTTTATTGGAGCTACGTCAAAGCCGTGGTCCAATAACCAGTTGCCAACAGAGTCCAAACAAGCATTTATATCAAGTGAACCCTCATTGATATTTTCGTGCACACGATAGATGCAGATATCATCTGCGTATTGAATAATTTCACAGTTATTTGTGAGAGCGGAGCCTATATCCGAAGTATAAATATTAAATAATAATGGACTAATAACTGAACCCTGAGGGAGTCCCTTCCACACAGTTCTTTCTGTAGATAAGTGGCCATCTATACGAAAGCTGATCTTACGTTCTACCAGTAAATTGCATATAAATTGTACTACTTTACAGGGAATGCTCAGCTTGAACAGTTTGTTCCTGAGCACCGAAATTAGTACGTTGTCGTAGGCCGATTCTATATCTAAGAAAACTGATATGACCGAGTGTTTATTGGAAAAAGCAATCTGGATGTCAGATATTAGAAGCGCGTGGCAGTCCATAACACTTTTACCTTTTCTAAACCCTAATTGGCTGGGAGAGAGGATACCTTGACTCTCTACAAACCAGTCCAATCTATTTTTCAGAAGATGTTCTGTGATTTTACATAATGTTGAGGAAAGGGCTATGGGTCTATATGATGATGATAGTAGTGGGTCTTTTGAAGGTTTTAGGACTGGGAGGATAATTTGGTGTTTCCAAGATGGCGGGATGGAACCGGTGTCAAAAAATGAATTTATAATAGTTAGGAGATGATAAAGAGCATTATCTGGGCATTCTTTTACAAAGGAATAAGGGATACCGTCTAATCCTGGGGTAGAATCTTTTAAATTGCCTAATACCATTTTTAGTTCTGCAATAGAAAACGGAACATCTAGATCAGTAGAGTGGGTAAAATGATAGGACATGGGGAGTTCAGAAAACCAAGGCACATAAGCTGGGGCTAGCTTATTGCAAAATTCTTTGGTCCAGCTATTTAAGTTTGTTTTAGGCGATGGAATGGCTAGTTTGCTAGATTTGTATCTTCTTATCATGTTCCACATTACAGTTGGATGCGTAGATGGTGAAACGTTTTGGCAAAAAGATTGCCAACCCGTGCGTTTCTTCCTATTTAGCAGTCTTTTACTTTTGGCTTCAATTTTACGGAATGAGATATAATTTTCTAATGTCATATTTTTATTAAAATTTAATTCAGCATATTTTCTTGCTTTGACTACCTCCGTACATTGTTGATCCCACCATGGAGGAGAGGGAATTTTTCTGGATGATATATTTTTAAATGGAATGTTGGTTGAGCTAGCAGAATGTAGAACATCGACAAAATTCTCATAACATTCGAGTGCATTGGCGTTAGTGACGCTTTCTTTTAAACTTATTTCATATTCCACACAGGTTCGGAAGCCACTCCAATTGGCCGCATTCAATCGATATTTAAAAAGAGAAGGAGGGCTCATAGTTTTTCCAAAAGAGGGGAAAGAAATTTTAATGGGGGCATGATCACTACAATAAGTGTGTTGGTCTATGTCCCATGATAAAAGAGGTGCAAGAGAGGGTGAACAAATGGACAAGTCGACCGCGGAAGGATTTTGAAGAGGAGAAGTTTTACGCGTGGGTCGGCCATCATTTAAAATAACTAGATCACCGTCATCTAGTATTTGACAGAGTTTTTCTCCTGGTCTATCATTTCGGTATGAACCCCACAGAGTATTGTGGCAATTAAAATCGCCGACTATAACAATTGGGGGTGGAAGGGAGTTAATTATACTACTAAGTTCAGTTATGATAGAAATAGTAGGATGCGGTATATAGATAGAAAGTAATGTAATAGTTTTAGATTTGAAATACACAGTGGCAGCTAGCATGTAAACATTCTCAATTGACGGTAAAGAGATTTGAATATATTTTACGCAGTTTCTGAATAATAGGGCCACGCCGTCCCATCCATCCGGGCGGTCGTGCCTTAAAGTGGCGTATTGTGGAATATAAAAAGGCGTTGACGGCTTAAGCCATGTTTCAGATATTGCGACTATTGATGGTTCGTGTTTATTAATCAGATAGCATAGTTCATTTTTTTTATGAACTATGCTCCTGATATTCCATTGTAGAATGGTTTCCGTTTTGATTGATTAAAAGTTGGGTAATTTCGAATAGTTTTTCGGCAACGTTGGACGGTAAACTTTGATTGGTGGATACATAGGTAACTAGGCTTTGTTGTAGTAGATCAAGGATATCTGATATTTTAGAGACATCTGTAGAGTTGGAAATAGTTTTAGAACTCTGCAGAGCACAACCGTTTTCAGGAGTAGGTATATTAAATTCTCGAATGATATTTTCATGTGCTTTTTTATCATAACCCCTTTGAATTGGGGCTCTAGGTTTTGGTTTTAAAAAAACGGTTTTTCTGTAAGAATTAGTCTCAATGTGATTTATTGGATCTTGGGTGGGCACTCTTGTAACGTGAGCTTGTTTTAGAACTTCTGAGTATGGACGTTGAGAGGCGGCAATGCCTTTTGCAGCCTCCTGAAAAGATATTCCTTCTTCTGACATACGTGTTTTGATTTCGCGTTGACGTTGTTGCTCAGGACAATTTTTATCTAAAGCGGAATGTGTGCCTGAACAAAAAATGCAGGACAGTGAGTCATCGTTAATATAACATCTATTGCTAGAATGTGGTCCGCCGCATTTATGACAACGTGAATTTGATCTACACGCTTCTTTAACATGGCCGTAACGACAACAGTTAAAACACTGTATCACTGGAAATTTATAGGGTTCTATGGCAATAGAGTTATGGAAGCAATAAACGTAGCGAGGGAGCCGCTGTCCATCAAAAGTCAGAACTACTGTCTCACTAGGACGCCATTCGTAGGATGTCTCGTTCCTAACTTTATAATTAAGCCTCCTAGCTTTAACTACCTTTCCGCAACCTAATGGAACGTCTATATAGTTTGGTATCTCTTCATTAGAGAAATCTGTGGGAATGCCCCTGGCAATTCCCATGCGAGTTACCTGATAAGACGGGATAAAAGCTTTATAGCCTTTTTCAAGTAGGAGACTATTTTCTAGGAAATCGTTTGCAGCAGATGAGATCGTAAATTCCACAACTATCCTGTTACGGCCTAATTTTTTAATTCCGTCTTTACTGATATGTGGAATGTTATGTTTAAAGATGAATTGACCAAATTTTACAGGGTGGATTGATACTCCTGAAGAGGGGTCACTTTCAATCTTAGAAACATGTACTGCAAAAGGTCCCAAATCTGATGATAGGTATTTACGAGTGTATGCCGGGGTCGAAGGTTGATTATTTTTCGATGATTTTGTCGAATTTTCAATCCTAGTTATTTTGTGTCTAATGGACTGATCATCTGCGATTGGGCCTCTTTTCCGCGATGAGGCTTCATTTGGTAATAGCTCGACGTCAGGAATAGGTGAGGAAGAACTTGACCGAATGGAAGGAGCTGTCAATGTTGAAAAACTTGGAGATCCTAGGGATTCACTATCCCGGGATTCAGAATCATGTTCTGGTATCCCCGGATCGGGAGGTTTATTTTTGTCAGAATTCATATTACATTTTATAAGTGAGGGTACACCATAAAAAAGAATTAATTTATAATAAGTAAGAAAAAATGATATTTAAAGAATATAAAACTACTTACCAACACCGAGAAACATAAACTAAACTAAATAAATAAATGTTAAACACTCACAAATAAGGAAATATTTACAAATAACATGCAAGAATAATATTTAATAGACCGCGATGATAACCACGTGATATTCGCACTAGAGCTGACCACAGAGTCCAAAGCTATTTTACTATTCATTAATTATAATTTGAAGTCACCATAGAGTTACTATTCTAACTGGAGTGCTTACTTCGTTTGACATAAAAACTAAAAATATACTTTATCTCTATGCTTTAAAGTTTATTTTTAAATAGCAAAAGATGTAAGGAAAAACGGTCTGAAAAGAGAATGATTATTAAGTGGTGGTGTCCCTCTCGCACATTTTACAAACAAAAAGCAGTGTTGCTAGCTTAGAGGATTTTCCATAAAATCTCGGAATTCGGACCCCCGTCTTAGTTATCAAAAATGGCTTTTAGTGGTTAGTGGATTTTTTAGTAGCTTGGGCGTTGTAGAAAATTATCGAAAAGGTTAAAATCAATCCACTTTACAGGATTTTAAACATTTTATGACAATAATATGTCTAAATACATATTATTTAAACGATGTGACTTAAACTTAACTAGAAAATTTTGCGACAATTTAGAATTTCCATCAACGTCAAAAATTAAATTTGTTCAAAATAAACATACAAAGTTATGGTGAAATTAGTTTCTGATTATGACAATTTATTAAAATAAATTATATAAGAAGTATTGATTTTTAATAGAACATCATATATTAATAAAGCTTATTAACAAAAAAATTTTTGTTCTATATTAATAAGAACTCTGTTTAATGAAAAATTTAATGGTAGGTACGTAGATTTCTGATGGTTTTCATGTTGAATTTGGTGGGAAGCCAGATTAATTGTTGGCATCACCGAAAAAGAGCTATGAATGGATTAAAAGAAAAATGGCGTCTATTTACGTTTTAGTGCGAAGTTAAAATGGCACTGATACAGCTTGTGGCTTGTTTTTTTTCGAAAATCGTGAAAGTTTCCGTGTAATCATGGTGAGCACTTTTAATGTAAGTGGTTTTAAGCGAGAATCCTCTCCAGTTTGTGGAATATCCTTCCATATGTCAGATTCATTGATAAATTTTTACTAGTGTGAGCATATATTTTTAAACTGTGAGATATTTTTTCTCATTATAATATTTCATACCATTTGTCTTGTAAATTGTACTTAATCTATGTCATATACTAAATTTGAAAAAACAATCGTGAAAACTATAATTTTGCAATGTATTTTTCATATTATAAGAGCCATCACGTGGTATTTTTTGAACTTTTTTTATTGTATTGAATAGCGTCGCACGCAAGCATGTATATCATTTGCCTGACGTTAAGCGAACGAGGAGGATCTTCTAGTAAATATGACGTTGGAATTTCTGGAAGATGTCCTATATAAAGGTCCAACAAGAAGAATCAAGTACTCAAACGCAAGAAATAAAAAATACCTCGAGAAAAGCAAAATTACGACAAGATGATAAGGTATTGAAACAAAAACTTAAAAGTCGCGAAATAGTGATTGTAAATATAAAGTCGATTTTAGATTTATTAAAGAAAAATGGCGATTTTTAATTGAATTGAAATTTAAATTGCGACATTTTAATGATACTCATGGTCCACTTAGATATTGATTAAAATAAATTATGTATTTCATTGAAAAAAATGAATTCACTTAAAATAGAGGAAATGTTATATTAAAAGACTACAGAAAATTAACTGAACTTAATAATAATAATATAACCAATATTTTGTAAATAGAGATCAAGTACTATGTGTATTGTGTTATGTGTATTGACTTGTCATTTAAGAGTTATTTAATTGTCTACATATAACAAATAAATGAATTTCAGTTCATTTCAATTTATTACCCATTGTGTTTTATTTCCTAAAATGTAACTAGTAGACTTAATATACACGTGTCATGAAAATAGCACAGAAGTAAAAATAGAAGCAATTTTAAATCAATTTAAGATGTGAATGTAGGAAAAGACCACCCGATACGCGCAGACCATGTGTGTTGCAGTGTCTCACTCAGTGTGTCAAATATTAATTTGCACGGCCCACTTAGCCAGTACATTAAAGTAGGAATTGCGTAATTAAGTTCAACATAATATTTAAGTCGCGGTTGAGTATTCGGACGTTAAACATGAGTTTGAGGAAGTTTAAGTAATAGAACTGAGGTAATGATGTTTGTAATAAAACTCAGTGCTAGATTTTCGACAACGCAGCAATTTCCAAAAAAAATCGTCGAAAAAAAGTCACCATGACGACGAAGCAATGTTTAGAATTGAATTTACATAAATAAAACGTTGCAAGCACGTGTTTTGTATTTACATAGGGTTACACAGAATTACTTAAGGTAAATTCAAAACTGATGCATGTGTATAATTTTGTCCTATAAATAAATTTTATATGGTCACCACATTAGACAAGGACACCGCGACCAAAAAGTATTCTCTTTCGAGACCGATTTCTCGGCATTAGACAGCACTCCAGTTGTAGGTACTTATTAACTCCATGGAAGTCACTAAGTGCCGGCTGACCATAGTTTTATTTATGATAAAATTTTCTGAGAAGTTTAGTCGATAACGAGACAAATTAAATGTAAACTTGACGTATTATTTCATATAAATATTTGCATGTTGCAACACTAAGTCTGTTGATGTGTCGCGATTGCCCGATTGTTAGTTTCACTATTTTGTAAATTTGATGAAAGAAAACAATTATTAAATAACATAAATATACAAATTAAAGAAAGCAAAACTTATTACAGCTTTCAATGATACGAACATGGACGACAGGCAAGTTCTTTGTCAATCTCTCGTCACAACATAATACAACTACTAAAACAGCACTAGAACAAAGTAAATCCTGAGTGAAATGTCTTTTAACATTACAGAAACATGGAATCGAGCTGTTCCACTTGTAACGAGATTGATGGTGAACATTTCAAGAGCATTATACATATTGATTTAGATTGTTTCTACGCGCAAGTGGAAATGGTGCGAAACCCCGAACTCCGTGATGTACCGCTCGGTATCCAACAGAAGAACATTGTAGTGACGAGTAATTACGAGGCAAGGAACTACGGAGTTAGTAAATGTATGCTCGTTACTGACGCACTTAAGGTTTGTCCAAATTTGAAACTTGTAAATGGTGAAGATTTACATAGTTACAGAACTGCATCAGGCAAGGTGTTTTTAGTGTTGCAAGGTTGGCGGTGTCCCGTTGAAAAACTTGGAATGGATGAAAATTTCATTGATGTGACAAGTCTTGTGGAGGAAAAATTAAAAAATGCAAACTTAAATGATCTCATAGTTATGGGCCAGCTATATAGTGAACCGAGTGCTGAATGTCCATGTGGTTGTCACAACAGACTAAAAATAGCATCACAAATTGCAAATGAAATGAGGAAGAAAATTTATGATGAGTTGGGTTACACAACTTGTGCCGGAATAGCTCATAACAAGTTGTTGGCTAAACTAATTTGTCCCCTGCATAAACCTAACAACCAGACCACAATATTTCCTCAACATGGAGCCAATTACATGTCTACTCTGACCAGTGTCCGGTCCATTCCAAGTATTGGCTCCAAAACAATGGAAGCATTAATTTCTCAGAAGATAATATCGGTCAGTGACTTACAAGAAGCTCCTTTAGAGATTCTGAAAAAACATTTCAGCAGTGATATGGCTGTTAGATTGAAAAGTTTAAGTTTAGGAGAGGATAATACTCCAGTAAAGCAAAGTGGAAAACCTCAGAGCATAGGATTGGAGGATAGTTTCAAAACTGTAAGTGTAAAAAGTGAGGTGGAGGATAAATTCTCTGCTCTGCTACAGAGATTATTAGTACTTGTAAGAGAAGATGGTCGCATTCCAGTTTCGGTGAGGGTAACTTTACGTAAGAAGGATGCTAAAAGATTGAGCAGTCATAGGGAATCAAGACAAAGTCAGATTTCTCCATCTATCTTCACACTAAGCAGTGGTGTGTTGACTGTAACAGAAGCTGGTCAACAAAAATTGATGGCCATAATAATGAGATTATTCACTAAACTTGTTGATTTATCTAAACCATTCCATTTGACTTTGGTGGGACTAGCGTTTACCAAGTTCCAAGAACGAATGACAGGCAGGAGTTCCATTGTAAACTACTTAATGAATGACATTTCTGTTCAGTCAGTTCTCAACTTACAAAATGATGGTGACGCTTCAATTACTTCAATGGACTATTCTGCTGCATCTCCAAGTAGCAGTACCACTACAGATCTCTCTGATGCAGAAATTGAGCCATCACCTAAAAAACCTAAGAAAGTTAATTGGATTGCAAAGAAGCGGTGCCTAGCCAAGGAAGAAGTTGCATCACCAAGTAAACTGAAAGTTGGTGAACTTAGACTTAATTCTAAAGAGCTAGAAAAAGTCTCAGAGTTGAGGTTAAATTCAAGAGATCGATCTCTTACTCCTCGAGCAAGCCCCGCTAAAGACAACTTTTCTGATGCTTCAGATTCTATGAAGGACCTAGAAGATGGAGCTTGTAATGATTGTCCAAGTTATGTTGATAAAGAAGTGTTTAGTGCTCTCCCTGATGACATGCAACAGGAACTTAAATCAATGTGGAAGAACCCTACTAGTTCTGAGAAAACCAGAAGTAGTCCAAGAAAGAACAAATCAAAACCCAACTCTATAATGAAATATTTTGTTCCACAAAAATAGTATTAAAAATATTTTATCTTGTTATTAACGTTAAGTGAAAAGTGAATGGTTTCTATTTTTTCAAATCATACAATTTTATTCAGCTGAAAATACATGTTTATGTTAAAAAGGTTGTTGTGTTTATTATTTATAACTTTAACTCACCAAAGTAGGAAAATCATGCAAGGTTCATAGAAATCAGTATTTATTAAAACGAGATTGAAGTTTGATTCTTAATCCAAATAATGTGACCTGAGTATGAACGTAGTCATTTAAATTAGAATTTTGGGAAAAGATGCCTGACAATTTAAATATCAATGACGAGATTGATTTTCTGTCAGTGCTCAATTAGTCAGTTACAACTTGTGTACATGTGTGGGGAGGTAGAAACTCACGATAAGTTGACGATTTATCGAATAGGAAATGTAACTGCCGACTGACTATAAGCTATCTAAACTAAATAAGGTTAGGGTAATTTTAAGGTGGGTGGCGGCATTTACATTGTAGACGTCTATAGGCTCCGGTAACCACTTAATATCAGGTGGGCCGTGAGCTCGTAGAGCCATCTAAACAATAAAAAAAATGGATAAATATATCATTTATAGTCGCTAAAAAGCACAAGTAAATCCTTATGATATTAAGTAATTACCGTGTGTAGCGTCTATAATAACTGGGTAGCAACGATTTATTTACAATAAATAGATCTTGATACTTTTTGTTAATATTTTGCCTCATTAATAAATGTATTAACATTTTTTTTTGAATTCTCATTTTTTCCCCTAATTTCAGCTGGACATGACAATTAACTTAAAAAAACAAATTTATTAAAAAAAATACAATTGTTGGGTTTCGTTTGCAGAAGACTACGCACTAAATGAATAAGAAATATCAATAACTAAAATAATCAGACCAATTAAATTTAATAAAACACAAACCTTGTATAACTGGACATATCATTTAATTTCTATATTTTTTACAGCATCTGTAACCATATTGGATAAATCTGTGTATTTCTGAACACTATGTACATCGAGTTTTAACGATTCTGCTATTTTCCCATAAGAAATGACATCTACTTTTAGTTGAAGGCGAATTTTATCGCCGTCTGTGATACCGATCTCGGGGTTTTGCTGTGACGCCACTTCCCGGATTTGTTTCAGTCTTCTCAGTGAATCCTCAGTTTTCTGAACAGATGTTAAAATGTCTTCCACATTCCTGTGATACCTGTGAAACGAAAACGTGATAACAATGTTTGTTTTTCTTAATGCCTGGGAAAAAAAGAATAAATACAGTCAAACCTGGATAAGCGAGAGTTCAAGGGAGCACAATCTCATTCTCGCTTATAGAGGTTTCTCACTAACCCGAGTTTCTCGCTAATGCTCCCTCTGAATTTCATTCCGCGATTTTCCGGAGTCAAACGCATTCACTATTCACTTAATGACAGTACTTTAATTTTCCGTTTTTACATTATGCAGAACAGAACTTTCCTTCGCAATTGATTAACGATAAACTGAGTAAGTCCGACAAACAGGACGATACACAGGCACACGTGTCCATTCGAAAATAATGCGATAAAAGAATACGATAAAATAACAACGTTATTTAGTTCCACGAAATAGAATAGGTTCAATATTCACGAGAAAACAATACAAAAACAATAGAAGGAAGTTCCACAAAAGTTAAGAATGAGTCATAAAATAGCAGATGTTAAATTTGTAATTTGTTTTTTCATTTGTTCCTCCTAAATAATATAAATAAATAAAGCTCGACTGTCGCTTATAGAGGTATAGATAAGTAGCAGTCTCACTTACGGAGGTCCATGAGGGAAAAACGACTCTCTCTTACAGAGGTTTCCGTTTCTCTCTAATAGAGGTTTTGGGAGCTTAAAATGACGGGTCCTGGCTATTACTCTCACTTATAGAGTTTTCTCACTTATCCAGTTCTCGCTTACCCAGGTTTGACTGTATTCCCGAAGGTTCATACTCACGAAACGGTCAAAACACTAAATAAATCCTCGTATAATTCGGACAAATTCGACTGATCCAATCTCTTAGAGGCATCTTCATTAAATTCTCTTAAGGCATTGGACACGGTGTCTATGTACGCACATGGTTTGGAAGGTACACTTCTGTTAGTTTTTCTGTACAACCTCGGTATATCGCTTACTTGTTTTAACTGTACATTAAAATTATCATACAATTCATTTATAATAAATTCTTTGATTCTCTTGTGAACTGCTCTCAAAGACTCCTTGGAAGACTGCAAACTCTTTCTAAGTAATTCGTTATTTTCAATCTCTAATTTCGACTCGACCAATTGCAGCAACAACGGCAGGCGTTCCACCAGGTTGTGGATGTCAACATAAATGTTTATGCTGTTGTTTATCAATTTTTTATTTACATTCAATGTTTCTGCTTTGCGTAATGATGCTTTCTAAAACATAAAATAATTAATTTATTGAGTACATATTGTTTGGAATAGGCAGTTAATTACGTAGTCGAACAATTTTGTATTTATTAAAGTTCAATGGTGTATGATTAAAAAAATTAAGTGTGTTGAAGAAGCTGATTTGAATCAGCATATAAATTATAAATAAGCCTTTTAAATTTAAAGCTATAGGTAGGTTTAAGAGGGATACTGCATGTCTTTCCCCTTCCTTGGTTGGTATTTAATGTGTGAGGAGTGCCTAAATATGACGTCATTATTCAAAATGGAGCGTGCTCCTTTCCTGCATACTTTTAAAAAAGCATTATTCTAATAATTACGTGTATTTTTCGTTAGTCGCCACGTGAGAGAGTAAAAAAGAAACAGATAACATACAGATTAGGACTTAGGATATAATTGTCCGGGCATCAATACTTGAAGTTCGAAAATAAAGAAATTTTTAATCAACTTTATGTTAACATGTGGACTTAATAATTTAATTTACCTGAGAACAATAAGAGCTAGCCCACGAAGCGTATCTCGATATCAACTGTAATGAGAGTTTCCAGAATTTATGTCCCAGTGCTTTTATGTAAATGCCATCAGACCAACAGTCTTGTAATGCTAACCAACATTTATATGTCTGCTTCAAAATGAAACCATCACTGGATTCAATAAAGGGATCATTATGTAGTGAGCCCTCATAGCTACCTGTAAACAGATTGAGGAGTCTTAAATATTATACAGTTATTCTTAATATAAGAAAATATATAGTATAAAAATAGTTGTACCAGCAATTTCTTGGAATCTTATCTGGAAGTAAACTGGGAGATTCCATCTTCTCTTGAAACTCTTATATTCTATAGTTTCGCGAAATAGTTTCACTGTATTTTCGGCAAGGCAATATCGTTCAAATTTGTTTATAAATTCCATACTTTCATTATATCTTTTGAAAAAAGTTTGAGGATTGCCAGGTGCAAATATTGATGATAAATTAATTTCAATTCTATTCTCGACTTCACACCAAAAAGAATTAACGAGGAACCTATATTTCTTATAAAGAAATACCAGTTTGGAATGTTGTGTAATACTAAGTAGCAATTTAAATTTTGTATCCAAAAGTGCTAAGACCAGATCATATATTCCTGACAAGCCATCTTTGTTTCTCTGCAAAGCTGATTCATTGATAATGTCCTGTAGTAATGGAGCCACTGCCTGTTTTCTTAATAATTTCTCGACATCATCGACCCGGTCTAGAGTTGCTAATGTTAATAATGCTTTTGTTAGATTTTCTTCATCTCCATCATTCCAGAATTGGAATAGCAATTCATTTAAGGTCCTTACGAGTGTTTCTTCAATATAAGTAAATTGTGTTTTGTGTTCAAGTTTTACTAAATTGTCACATTTTTTTATGGTAAACTTTAACTGATTATACTGCATAGCAGCTCTATCGGCTAGTACAATTTTATCATACATTTTCTGTTCAGTAATATTTTGTAAAACATTATCTAATCTGTTAAGACTGTTTATTGTTTGGCTATAATATTTCAGTAACTGCTTTTTACTTTGTAAGTTGTGCCGCTGACTCATCCACATGGAAGTTTCTTTCATAGCATCCTCTAGACTTCGTTTTACATTCTGAAAGCATTTTCAATAACAAAATAATTAAGATTTAAAGTCTAAATAGTATTGCTGTGTGACATTAAATTATTTTTTTATTATTATTTTCTTTATTGCAAATAGTGAACAAAAAAATGTGACACATTTCATTCCATTTTTTTATTGTGTGCCTGAAATTAATCTATAAGATGAGTACTATCTACTAATTTACTGGTGGTAGGACCTCTTGGGAGTCCACACAGGTAGGTACCACCACCCTGCTTATTTCTGCCATGAAGCAGTAATGCGTTTCGGTTTGAAGGGTGGAGCAGACGTTGTAACTATACTGAGACCTTACAACTTATATCTCAAGGTGGGTGGCGCATTTACGTTGTACATGCTATGGGCTCCAGTAACCACTTAACACCACGTAGGCTGTGGAACACGTCCACCCATCTATGCAATAAATAAAAATCTCGACTCCAAATAGAGCCTGGCCCTTGTGTGGTACTTTAACCAGTATCATCAATGGTTACACTAACAAAGCAGTCCAACTACAAACATTGTTTTTAATTAAGAGAAGAATAAGTACTTACAAGAACATCCTTGTTTAATTGTTCTAATGGCACATGAACTTTAGCTATAGCTTTGTCAAAGCCAATTAATGTTGCACATAAATTAACAAAATTGGCATAGTCCTTATTTATTAACTCTATCATAGCCAATCGGAGAACTTTTAAATACATGCCTAGGTCATCCCTCATAGTTTCCAGTGAAGCCACATCCTGATGTTCTGCTAAGAAGTTATCTACAGAAAAATTTGTCTGCAAGAGATTAAGTCATTTAGTATTTTAATTAAATATTTCAATTTTATATTAAGTAATGGATGAATGATGAAAACAACCAGTAAGTAAAGATTATGTAAGCAGAAATGAAGATACCAAAAAATAACCATAGAAACTTTCAACAGGTATTGTTATCATAAGTTGCAGTTAAAAAAAGCAGTAGACTTAAAATGAGTGTATGTATAATATGTATCAGTTTTTTCTAAAAAAATGTTTACATACTAAAACTACTAGCTTTAAATTTCAGCTTTGTTCTTGTGGAAACTATTTTATGTACAAAGTAAATCCAATTATCCATTTTTACGATCCAATTCATGGAGTTTTGCTAACATCATAAACCAAATATCTCATACATATCTTTAGTGGTATTTTTATCAAACTACAACTATCAGATAACAACTAATGAGCAAGTGTGATTTCATTGAAAATATCAACTGACTTAGTCTTATTCTACACTTTATCAATGATAATTCTGATTTTCTATAGCAAAAATCAAGCTTTTAACTGTTAAAGGTCAGGTAAATATCTGCTACAAAGAACTGAATCTGATCACAAAATATATAGTAATATGTTAAGAGCTTTACTATTGAATTTTGATAAAAAAAATCATTTCAGTGTTGAAGCACTAGTCAAGGAGTTGTTTATTAAAAACTCTTATGCACTAACATTATAGATTGAAAAGCTGTGTTAGTGTGGTTTGGATCTCTATAATCTAGTAATATAATCTATAGTGTTATCTATATGCTATAATATAATTACGACGAGACTAAAATCATAACTACAAGTTAACATCTCTGTACTTTTAGATGTTGATAGCCGGGTATTATTTGACGTGTCTATTTCAGTACATTAATTTGTAGCATCTAATTGGACGCAATATAGGTTGATTTAGATATAATAATGGATATTTTCCCGCGATTTTGGAGAAACTTATAATAACACTGACTGAAATATTGAAAAAATAAGTATTGGTAAAGAATAAACAATAAGGATTTTACAAACCTTCACGAAATCATTTCGATCAAAACACAAGCCTCGAGGGGCCGGAGGCAAGCTAAATTCAGTCGATTCACATTCCATGTTTATTGTTTATTACCATATTTTTACAAAGGCACCATAATTGAGGGAAATGTTTAATTATTTCTTGTTTGGATGATTTTGATGAAATGTTGAATTGATACCATGATTTGAGTTTGACAGCAATGACGTCAGCTTGACATTACACGTCTACAGTGTTGCGAGATTGTCATAAAATTCAGGCATTTATTTTATGAATGTTTACTGCAGAGCCTTAATTTTAACTTAAATCAATGGATAGGTACAAAATAATTTAAGATATCATACTTCAAATCTACCACACATGATCAAGATCAAAATAATGTGGTTGGTCATATTAACAACCAGTGTTTTTGTTCAAGTAAGCATCAAGGCTGTTTCAAATCGATAAACTATTTTACCACCGATTTGGAATTTGTTTCAACACTTAATAATGATCAAAGATTTATTCAGTACTGTTGCTATGTGGAGCACAATTTAAAATCCACGCTGTTGCGGCATTAATAATCTCTAAATGCTAAGTCTTGGCTATTAAACTAATTTATTTAGTTATTTTAACCTATGATCGAAATAGCCCTGGTATTTTGTTAAAATAAATAATTTCCTAGATAGCACGTGGTTTACCTTCAGGTAAGGTCGATCTTGAGATCACCAACAAATGGCTTCAAATCTTAGTCTAGTATGGTTTCCTAGCGTTTTCACGAAATTGGTTTTGAAATTGCTCGAAGTGCGACCACAAGTTGCGGGAAACGCAGTACCGCAACATTCTAAAGGCGCACGTATCACTGAGTCAGGTTTGTAATTAATCAAGTATGTATATATTTTTAAGGGAATCTTGATTGTACAGGGTAAACTGCTGCTGCTGGCAAAGACCAAATGGAAAAAATCGGCTATCTAACGGTGCAAAATTTCATATTTCGTGAACCTTCAATCTAAGCATGAATTGCTTAGTGACAGCTTCTAAATTGTGTTGGTTCTACTTCCGCCAGAGTCTCTGTACAGTTTCAAAACATTTTTATAAATGCGAGACTTTGCGTTCTATCATAACTCCTCAGGAGTACAATTTGTGTCTGTTTTCGTTAATTGCGCTTTTGGTATTACACTACGTTCCTTTATGAAAATTAGCACGAATTGATATCTACATTACATGTACTGGAATTAAATCATATTGACTTGGTATATTCGCTTTAGCAGACACTACGCCACGGACGCATTATAATTTTCAAATTAATAAATGATGTTATTAAAACACGTTCGTTTTATTTGTATTACTTTGTAAAATTCAGTTGTATTTTAATAAACGTTCATTTTAACATATAATATCTATAAAAATGCCTTTTTTAGCGAAAGTTCTTTACGCGTGTTGAGGGTAAAATTTAACTCGCGACAGAATCGTTACGGCTAAAGAGAAAAGATACAATTTAGGGAGAAAGAAAGTGTGAAAATAGACAGCGGATCACGAATCACTCGACCTTGGAGAGAGGAAGAAAGCGAGCTAGATCAAGGTCTATGGCTAGGTCGTTTCTCATAAACACATTCTATTTGCGGATGTCGGCCACTAGATGGCTTATTAGTTTCTCATTGTTCCTGTAGATGGCAGTGATTTCTTAACTATCTTAAATTTTACCTATTATCTACGAATAAATACTTATTATTAATTTATTATTACTTATTACTTAAGCAAAGGACTGTCCTCCGATCTAAGTCACTGGTCGATTATGATTAGATTTTGTTAATGTATGACTAATAGACCTTCACATGCCTATCTTGAATGTTAGGCGAAATCATGCCTCTATTATTTATTTATGATTAAATGAGATACGACCACACGCAGAACCAGTCATGGGGACGAACTTTGGGGAAGGCTATGTCCAGCAGTGGATGCCTGTAGACTGATCATTATATTTATCTGTAGAAAATTAAATTATAACATAAATTTAATGGCCCAGAGTATCTACTTATAACACTAAATTGTCCGTAGATTAATTTATAATTCAGTTAAATCAAACTTATCATTAAGGTACATTTACTTAACAATCTGATTGCACTGTTATTCGATGTTATTACCTACCTAAATATTTAAGTAAAGGTTTAGGTATCGAAAATGTGGTACAACGCGAAAATAAGTAACATTGCCTAGTTGAGGCTTTATCGGATATGTCTTTTAATTCAGAAGATCTTTATTTGAATAGAGCAAAATTTGTTATGAAATATCTTGGAGTTTGGGTTCCTCCTGAAAACGAAAATTTCGCAAGGAAATTTTACAAAGTTTTTATGATGACCCTTCAACATTTATTTTTATTTTTCCAGATAATATACATAGTAGAAGTATGGGGGGACTTGGAAGCAGTTTCTCAAGCGTCGTACTTGCTATTTACACAAGCCTGTCTGTGTTTTAAGATAACAGTTTTTCAAATAAACATGAATAAGCTCAAAGAACTCTTGAAGCAAATGAACGGATACGTTTTTCAGCCAAAGAATATTAATCAAGAAAAGTATGTTGTATCTCATTGAATAGATTTTATGTTTACCCAATAGATTACACTTCAATTTAGTATATTTTTATCCTCAGCATTATAAAAGTACAAGCGACACGAATTAAGAGATTGTTATTTGCGTTCATGATAAGCTCCCAGTTGACATGTGGCATGTGGGCTCTGAAGCCGTTGTTCGACGATGTCGGAAGTAGAAAATTCCCTTTTGATATGTGGTAAGAAAAAATAGCATGAAAGTTAATGTATCGTTAAAGCTATAGGTAGTGTTGCAATTTGTATACATGCAAATTGCATTTTAAATAAATTTTTTCAATACATCAAAGCACCATATTTTTCCCTATCCATTTGTTGTTAGCCGAAGGGGCTGTTAGGGTAGGTGAGCTCATGGACTGAACCTGAGAGAATTTTCTAACACTAGTCCTAGCCAGAGCAACGATTCGCAGAATCTACCTCCGGATCAGCATCACGACCCACTCAAAAGATCCAGCTAGAAACTCAGTGGGTTGTGTCTATGGCTTAGTCCGCTCGTCCAATCGTCATCGTTGAGATCAACTACACTGCAATTTACAAACAAGACCCGAGATAAATTATTCACTCTCAACTACTCTGAGCTAGTTTTAGTATATCTTATATTGTTTTAATATTTATGATTTTTAATGACGTAGAACTTTAGTGATGTGAATTCCGCCATCATCATCATCATCATCATCATCATCATGAACAGCCTATTATAGGCCCTTAATCGGTTTAAAAATGAAAAATCCCAATCGAGGACCGAATAACAGCAGAGCTCCTAGAAGCCGGCGGAATTCCCTTATTGAAGGAACTCCAAGAGTTGTTTTATAATGTTCTCATCTCTGGGAGAGCTCTAAAAGCATGGTACAGGAGTGTAGTCGTGTTATTCTTCAGAATAATCCTTTTGCTTATCGACTCATTTCATTGCTGAGCCATATCTATAAGTTGTTTTCTATTATTATTACGAATTGTTTACTGCGAAGGCTCGATGAATTTCAGCCCCTGAAACAAGTCAGGTTTCGAAGTGGTTATGGCACCATAGACCACATCCACATATTCCGCTAGATGATATAAAATTCCGCCAATCGAATCTTAATAGTACTGCAGCTAATCAATCCTTTTGTCTAAGCCATGTAGACTAAAATGAACATTATAATAGGATTTAATAAGAATCTACCCACTGATAAACCTTAAAAGAAACGAGCCACATTTTTACGGATAGGGGTGTAGTTATCGGTATAAATTAAAAGTTTTATTATGACCTATGGGAACAAAAGAAGGTTGGGAACCACTGATCCAATGCAATGAAAAGGCAGAAGAAGGATAGCAGCTTATCAGATCTTACACCACGTGCTACCATTCCCAGTATTTAAGGCACTTGAGGAAAATTTTTGTTCGAAATTAAGATACCACTACTACTAGGAATGAAATATGTAGAAGCATTCGTTGCATCTGAAGTATTTGCAGAAATATTTTTGTGTGTTTGATTCACTGATTCACTGCCCTAATAAAATTTTGTACCAGGATGCCAGTATCTCCGGAGAGGTCACCACATTACCATTTAGGCTACTCATTTCAGTTAGTAACGATCTGTATGAGTGCCTATATGTACTTTGGTGTAGACAGCGTAGCCTTTTCCTCGGTCATCTTTGGGTGCGCTCAAATCGGTGTTATAAAGGACAAAATAATGAGCGTAAGAATCATCAATTTTATTTGGAACTTTTATAAGATTTAAAATAGTTTTAATTTAATTTCGATTACGATAGAAATAATTTTGCAGATAAAGCCTTTGGGAATATACAGGAATCATAAAACGCATACAAAAATTTCACGGTACAACAGAAAAACTTTGATCGAATGTGTAAAACATCATCAAGCTGTGATTTCGTGAGTATCGTTAATTGTTATTTAATTATTAATGTAATTAATTAACAGTTCGTTTTTTTTGTGTATCTAACTAAATGATATATTATAAATATTAAGACACACCTTGTGTCTTTGTAGGCATATTTATTGGTATTTAATACAAAATAAAATTAAGCTTAATAAATAAATAAATGCTCCATTTTTAGGTACTTAAAAATATCATTTATGTATATCGTTTAATGTATACTAAATGAAACAAGCTAATTAATTTTATTATTATTGCATGTCGGGTCATGGCCTTCTGCATACCTACAATTAGTTTCTACTAGTAATTACGCAAATTACGTTTTTTGGGGTGTGTTATCGTTTAAACAATATTATTTCCTCTCTCGAGCGCGTCATTTGTGATGTTAAGGAGGTATTTTATTAGAAAAATTGGTACTCACCTGCGGAGATTTGAACACTGGCATACTCGCATCAATACGAGTACACCCGGTGCCTTATCTTTTAGGCCACGATGACTTAAACAGTAGGGCTGGCATAATTTCTTGGATAGACCTCCTCTTAATATTTTTTTTCGTTGTATATATAATATATTATATTATCAATGCAATTTCGTTTTGGTGTACAATAAAGTATAGTGTATCCGACAGCTCTCATTTTTTAACGTTAAAATTATTTTTAAACTTTGTCTTGTTTGTTTTGCTTTTGTAATTAAATAATAACCGGCGAATTTATTATAAATTTCATTAATTCTAATTAACAAGAATTTTAACAATCTTTAACCGACTTCAAAAAAGGAGGAGGTTCTTAATTCGACTGTATGTTTTTTTATGTTTGTTACCTCATAACTTTTGACTGGGTAAATCGATTTTGATGATTCTTTTTTATTAGAAAGCTGACGCTTCCCGTGTGGTCCCATTTCAATTTAGTTCAGGTCTGAGAAAACCATATACGTCTTAAATTTGCATTAAGTACATGCGCGACAAATAGATGAGTAACTCAATATCACGCCAACCGATTTCGATGATTATTGTTTTTAGTATATTATTATATTAATTTGTTTTGGAATATCTTTTTTTTCTATTTGAAGTCGGTTTTTGTTAAAGCATGTCTATTTACAATTATACCATCACGGCCACAGGCGATATGTGTGGTATCTTTGAGTCTTTTCTTTTGTTACAGATTCACAGAACTAGTTGAAGACACGTATAACTCTTACCTGTTGTTTCAACTGGTTGGCAGCGTTGGTATTATTTGTATGTCGGCTCTTCGTATTTTGGTGGTAAAAATTAAAAATAGTCGTAACTTAACAATTTAGGAAATTACTTAATGTATCAAAATCGTAATCTATAAAAGTTAACTGACGTGCGTAAGGCCTTTGACCCCACGCGTCAGATTTTTTGTATTTATTGTGGTGATTTTAATTTTCTGTAATTATTCCTTACACGTTTTGTATTTAAATATTCCAGGTGGATTGGCGCAGTGTCCAATTACCATACCAATAGCAATACTGTGCTATTTATCAGTAATGATAAGCCAATTATTTGTCTGTTGTTGGTGTGGACACGAACTTAGTGCTACGGTACGTAGGTATTTTAAACCGTCTTCTTACACTTTTCAAATAAATAAAATGGATTGTTGCCAGTTCATTGCTGCAAGAGTCGAATTAAATAAAAATAATCATTTATCAAATACATATTTGGAGATACACGACAAACGGAAGATCTTCCAGCGAGCGGGTGATATTGCTGACGGTCCAAATATTGTTGTTCGAAACTTGAATATATGCAAGCATCTCTTAGATTTTCGTATTTGTCGTAAGCAAGATTCACGAGAGACACGCTGATGGTGAAGTGAAGATGAAGATGGCTGTAATTGTTTCATCGCAGGTCACCGGTTTGTGATATTGCTCGGTAGACCGACAGAATGTTATTGTTTGGAGCTTGTATATATGCAAACTTAGCTTGAAAATTTCGTAAGTGAGATGATCAGGCATCTGTCAAATATCTTGTGTTCATCAAAATCATACATATTCTGTTAAATGAAAAATTATATCGAGGTGTGAAATTACATGACGCGGGATAAGTCTAAATAAAATAGTAAATAGCCACTTACTAGACTTCAGTGGATTCCTTAGAAGAACTCGAGAGACTACGGTCAACGACTTTATTTAGATTTATCACATTTGAGCACTTTTATAGATACTAAACAGTAAACAAACCACCCATAATAAACGAATAAACCTACAAAAACACTACATTTTAACAAAATAAAATGATAGACCCAACTCGCTCTTCACTTTCCCGCCAATAATTCCCGCGCGTGTTCGTGTATTCAGTTATGTTGACCTTTTTAATATTAGTATTAATCTAATTAGAAGGCATTTTAAAATTTCAAACTATATTATATTATATTTATTAATATATATTTATATTCTAATTTGATTTTTTTCCAGAGTGAGGAGCTCCACACGATTTTGTACAACTGTGCGTGGTACGATCAAGATGTGAAATTCAAAAGAGATCTTAATTTCATGATGGCGCGTGCTAGACGTCCCATTTTACTTCGCGCTGGCTATTATATTAGCCTGTCGAGGCAGAGCTTTGTTTCTGTTAGTATGCCAAGGATTCGTTTTAATGCAATTTTAGTAATTTAATCTGTACCGTGTTTGGCACAAGAACCATATTTCTTATTGTGCTCATGTTTAATATAATCTTAACGAGAAGAAGTATCTTCTGTGGGTTTCGCGAGTCGTAGATATAATTACAAATACAAACGGTTTAATTTAATTTACAAAAAAAAGAAGAAGACTTAAAAAAAGAAGACATTCACAATGACATCCCTAAAATTAATTGTAAATAAGTCTTTGGTAATTTTAGATAATATCTGAATACTTTTTTTAGATCCTTCGCATGTCTTATTCCTACTTTGCTGTCTTGAACCAAACGAATAAATGAGGATACCGTCACAGTAGCTTCACATATTACAATGCTTAAACTATGGAATGCACCAAATTTATCTGTGTTATGATTTGGATTTGTGTCTCTATTTGTTTTTTTATTCTAAGTATTTTTATAAGACATAATCGCCTAAAATATACATAGTGCTGTAAACTTAATAATTACAACGCATAGTACCTAAGTACTTGCCTGTAGCTGGTAATACATGGGTAAAATCCGTTTATAATCGAAATATTGGTTTGCGTTTACTCAATTAAATATTTCAAGACAATTTTAAACAATCAATCCGCATTTAAGGACTTAATCGTTGTTTGATTGTTCTTTGTTTTCATAACAATCGATCTACCGTATAATTTGCTATGTCATTGTGTGTCGGGTGTACTTATCAACTGTAAAATTTAAAATGTTTAGAGTGAACCTCTGATTTGGCTAGGAAATTACGTTGTTAGGCCTTATTGAAGCACTAGTACTTGGTTTAATCAACGCAGCCGGAATATAAAAAAATATAATGGAACTATATCAATAAAAATCAATTTTGGAATATATTTGTATATGAATTTTTGTTCTTTATATATTACAATGTCTTAACATTCATCGGTTTGTGATGAAACTAGTTGTTGTTGGCACATAGTTCCGTCAATTTACAATAGCTGGCGCCCGAGTAATTTTGAGGGGACCAATTTTAATGTAACCCGTCGGCCGGGTATCCGGAATCTAGATTCTCCGACCTAAAAAAGAATACGTAGGGTTTTGACGCAGCGTCCGTATATCTTCAATGAGGTGTCCAACTTTTTTTTCATTTTGTTCAAGATCACCAATATTACGGTTGCTTTTTATCATTGATTTTGATTTTAAGTTATAATTAAAAATTAATTTTAATAAATGATGTATTGTAACAGGCTACCTATTGTTTGAATTAAATTTCTTAATTTATCCTTCATGTTAAGATTCCCCCTTCCTCCCCTTCTTTATTACCTTACCTTCGATTTATTTGCCGGAGCTGAGCCGAGCGAAGTCCATTCTTCACTTGGAAGGTAACTGTAATAAAACGAATAACCTCTAAAGGTATTTCAGCTGCATTAAAAGGTAATACTGGATAAAGGAAAAACAATGGTGTATTCCAATTTAGCGTAATTTTCGCTCGTGAAAATCTATAAATCTATGCTTTTTTTTTCTTCTTTAGTTCTAAGGTCTTAGAATAGTTACAACGGCTGCCCCATCCTTCAAACCGAAACGCATTACTGCTTCACGGCAGAAATAGGCTGGGTGGTGGTACCTACCCGTGCGGACTCACAAGAGGTCCTACCTCCTGTAAATGTTCAATGTATGTTCAATTTTGTAGTTACTTCTTCCCGCCAAATTCAGCGGAACCCTTAACAATATAAATTAATGTACCTGTATCGGTGCTACGGCATAATTTGTACACGCGGTAAGGTATGATGTGCTGGTGGAGAACCTTCGATGAGCATTGTAGAACATATTGCGAGTATGGATTAAGGACGGATATCGTAATTCTGATTATTTCTGCCGCGAAGTAATTATACGTTCCAATAGAACAGCCGTCGTGCCAATGCAATTCAAACCTAAATCTTATACCTGAAGGTAGACTACGTCGTTGCTGACAAAAACATCAGTATATAAACAAAATGCCAATGTAACCCTAACTTTAGTAGGTGAGCTCACGGGGCTCAAACCTGATGACGTTGCTAACACGAACCCTAGCAAGAGCCGTGCTTCGCAGAATCTACCACCGGATCGGAAACGCGACCCACTGAGAAGATCCGGCGAGAAACTCAGTGGGCTGTGTCTGAGAGTTAATTTACTCGTCGAGCCCTTCGTCGCAAGCGACGGGTTCGACGAGAACGGTGACCGGTGCTTGAAGTACCTAAAAGCACCGTTAGTGGATCGGGAGGATCCGAGATGACGTGTTTTGGGCGACGACGACTGCTTTCCATTCTATCCGCAGGATCGGGAATGTAGTTACCGGCGGCCACGATGAGAGGGTTCTCGTGTCGTGCCGCTTTATCGAAGTGGACTACACTGCAATTTGCAAACAAGACCCGAGTTATATTATTCACTCTCAACTACTCTGAGCTAGTTTTAGTATATCTTATATTGTTTAATATTTATGATTTTTAATGACGTAGAATTTTAGTGATGTGAATTCCGCCATCATCATCATCATCATGAACAGACTATTATAGGCCCTTAAGCGGTTTAAAAATGAAAAATCCCAATCGAGGACCGAATAACAGCAGAGCTCCTAGAAGCCGGCGGAATTCCCTTATTGAAGGAACTCCAAGAGCTGTTTTATAATGTTCTCATCTCTGGGAGAGCTCTAAAAGCATGGTACAGGAGTGTAGTCGTGTTATTCTTCAGAATAATCCTTTTGATTATCGACTCATTTCATTGCTGAGCCATATCTATAAGTTGTTTTCTATGGTTCTTACGAATTGTCTGCTGCGAAGGCTCGATGAATTTCAGCCCCTGAAACAAGTCAGGTT
Source organism: Bombyx mori (assembly GCF_030269925.1). Classification (NCBI taxonomy): domain Eukaryota; kingdom Metazoa; phylum Arthropoda; class Insecta; order Lepidoptera; family Bombycidae; genus Bombyx; species Bombyx mori. The sequence goes on along the minus strand of NC_085131.1, from coordinate 9,755,962 downwards.
TCGAAGTGGTTATGGCACCATAGACCACATCCACATATTCCGCCAGATGATATAAAATGCCGCCAATCGAATCTTAATAGTACTGACAGCTAATCAATCCTTTTGTCTTAACTATGTAGACTAAAATGAACATTATAATAGGATTTAATAGGAATCTACCCACTGATAAACCTTAAAAGAAACGAGCCACATTTTTACGGATAGGGGTGTAGTTATCGGTATAAATTAAAAGTTTTATTATGACGTATGGGAACAAAAAAAGGTTGGGAAGCACTGATCCAATGCAATGAAAAGGCAGAAGAAGGATAGCAGCTTATCAGATATTACACCACGTGCTACCATTCCCAGTATTTAAGGCACTTGAGGCAAATTTTTGTTCGAAATTAAGATACCACTACTAGGAATTAAATACCTATGTAGAAGCATTCGTTGCATCTGAAGTATTTGCAGAACTATTTTTGTGTGTTTGATTCACTGATTCACTGCCCTAATAAAATTTTGTACCAGGATGCCAGTATCTCCGGAGAGGTCACCACATTACCATTTAGGCTACTCATTTCAGTTAGTAACGATCTGTATGAGTGCCTATATGTACTTTGGTGTAGACAGCGTAGCCTTTTCCTCGGTCATCTTTGGGTGCGCTCAAATCGGTGTTATAAAGGACAAAATAATGAGCGTAAGAATCATCAATGTTATTCGGAACTTTTGTAAGATTTAAAATAGATTTAAATTAATTTCGATCACTATAGAAATGAATTTGCAGATAAAACCTTTGGGAATATACAGGAATCATAAAACGTATACAAACATTTCTCGGTACAACAGAAAAACTTTGATCGAATGTGTAAAACATCATCAAGCTGTGATTTCGTGAGTATCGTTAATTGTTATTTAATTATTAATGTAATTAATTAACAGTTCGTTTTTTTTGTGTATCTAAGTAAATGATAGATTATAAATATTAAGACAAGCCTTGTGTCTTTGTAGGCATATTTATTGGTATTTATTTGATTAGGAAAATACAGTTTTGTTTATTTGCTTAATAAAATTAAGCTTAATAAATAAATAAATGTTCCATTTTTAGGTACCTCAAAATATCTAGTTTAATGTATACTAAATGAAACCAATTAATTAATTTTTTATACTTTACTAATTATTAGTCGGGTCATCACCATCTGCAAATAAGTAGTTTCAACTAGTAATTACGCAAATTACGTTTTTTGGGGGTGCGTTTTCGTTTAAAAAATATTATTTCCTCTCTCGAGCGCGTCATTTGTGATGTTAAGGATGTTTTTGACGTGATGACGTCTTATAATTCGATGAAGCCGGCTGCACGCACGAAAAAACATGACTTATGCGGCGTTACCTCGCTCTGAGGCGTTCCATTTAAGGCTTGAAGTGCAAGCGAGAGTGCGCAACGAGCGACAAAGAAGCACAATCGGCCTCCGCGTTCGGCATCGTTCGACATCTCTCTCTCCTACTTGAGTGAGCGATGCATCCGCGTGGACAGCTGCTATACAATAATACAATTCAAAGCACATTCATACTTGTAAAAAAACTATGAAAATTGTAAAAAAATAAAATTGACATCATTGTATTTATGCGTACAAATAAATGTAACTTGATTAATTCAATAGTGATTTCCATTTAGCTCCTTCTCTATATCCATACAAAATATCTATCAAACAAATAAAATTAAAATTGTCTTTTGAAAAATGAAACCATTCCATCAGCATTTTCTTATGACATTGTCACGTTCAACTATCGTCAGTAAGCCGACTTTACAGACAACCGATTTTTTTTTATTAGAAAAATTGGTACTTACCTGCGGAGATATGAACACTTTTTTTTTTTTTTTTTTCCTACCTAATTTATTATTTCAGCGTAACCCTAACTTTAGTAGGTGAGCTCACGGGGCTCAAACCTGGTGACGTTGCTAACACGAACCCTAGCAAGAGCCGTGCTTCGCAGAATCTACCACCGGATCGGAAACGCGACCCACTGAGAAGATCCGGCGAGAAACTCAGTGGGCTGTGTCTGAGAGTTAATTTACTCGTCGAGCCCTTCGTCGCAAGCGACGGGTTCGACGAGAACGGTGACCGGTGCTTGAAGTACCTAAAAACACCGTTAGTGGATCGGGAGGATCCGAGATGACGTGTTTTGGGCGACGTCGACTGCTTTCCATTCTGTCTGCAGGATCGGGAATGTAGTTACCGGCGACCACGATGAGAGGGTTCTCGTGTCGTGCCGCTTTATCGAAGTGTTTGAACACTGGCATACTCGCATCAATACGAGTACACCCGGCGTCTTATCTTTTAGACCATGGTGACTTAAACAGTGGGGCTGACCTAATTTCTTAGATAGCCCTATAATGTTTTTTTTTTTCATATAATTATATCTGCTTGTATATATATTGTATAAGTATAAAATATATTGTTACTCTTCGAGTTCGGGATAGAAAAATGTTCCACCAAAGTACAACTAAAAACTGTGTTCAACACTTAGAACACTTAAAACATTCAACAAACACTTTAAAAATCTCAATTCGCTTCTTCCGCTTCGCTTGAGGTGATCCGTTCGCTGTGTCGCTTCGAGTAGTCCCGTTTAATAACTGACTACGTGTTTTTTTTTTTTTTTTTTTTTTTTCCTACCTAAGCTGAGAGCCTTGAGAGGCTATGTCAGCGTAACCCTAACTTTTGTAGGTGAGCTCACGGGGCTCAAACCTGATGACGTTGCTAACACGAACCCTAGCAAGAGCCGTGCTTCGCAGAATCTACCACCGGATCGGAAACGCGACCCACTGAGAAGATCCGGCGAGAAACTCAGTGGGCTGTGTCTGGGAGTTAATTTACTCGTCGAGCCCTTCGTCGCAAGCGACGGGTTCGACGAGAACGGTGACCGGTGCTTGAAGTACCTAGAAGCACCGTTAGTGGATCGGGAGGATCCGAGATGACGTGTTTTGGGCGACGTCGACTGCTTTCCATACTGTCCGCAGGATCGGGAATGTAGTTACCGGCGGCCACGATGAGAGGGTTCTCGTGTCGTGCCGCTTTATCGAAGTGGCGCATTGACGCCGACTGCATATACTTACTGGTGGACTCTAAGTCCAGGTCGTCATGGAGGTCGACGTTCCTGACGAACCACGGGGCTCCGACGGCTATCCTGCAAAAACGGGATTGAATGACTTGGAATGATTTTAAGTGTATGCGGGCCGCGTGAGCGAACACTACACTTGCATAGGTCATGACGGGGCGTATGCAAGTTTTGTAGAGTGTCACCTTATTTCTAAGGGACATTTTACTTCGCCTACATATCATCGGGTAGAGACGTCCTAGAATGAAGGCGGCACGGTCGCGTACCGTCTTGATGTGGGGGCGGAATGTCATCCTACTGTCGAGGGTGACGCCTAAATATTTGACCTTCGGGGCCCACGGTATGGGCTGGTCGAACATCGTGATTGGGCGAACGGCGGGGGCGGGGTTATTGACGCGCCTAGTCGGGAGGGGGATGCTCAGCGTGGTGTTCGGAGGGCGACCCCTTTTGAAGAGCACCGCTGTGCTTTTCGTGGGGTTGATGTCGATGCGCCACTTCCGGAACCACTGTCCCATGGTGGTAGCTGCGGTCTGAAGTCGTCGATGAAGCAACGCCTTCTTCCTACACGAGTAGTAGATGGCGGTGTCATCGGCGAAGAGCGCCAGATGGGTCTCCGGAGACCGGGGTATATCGTTGATATACAAACTAAATAGTAACGGGGAGAGGGCGGAGCCTTGCGGGACTCCGGCTGTGACGTGACGGGGCCGGGAACGCGTTCCCTCGACTCGATATCGGAACGAACGGTTCGACAAGTAGTCTCGTATGATGAGCACGAGTCTGTCTGGCACTCCCATGTTATACAGTTTGTATATCAAACCGTTGTGCCAGACTTTGTCGAACGCCTTCGCTATATCGAAGAAGAGGGCTCCTGTCGGAATGGGTTTCCGCCTGTTCAGCCCTAGTAAGATGAGCTCCGTGAGGCGGTGCACTTGATGGACGCACGAGTGTCTGGCGCGGAATCCAAACTGCTCGTCTATAAGAATTTTATTCGCGGATACGAAGTCCCAGAGGCGTTTACGAAGGAGCCGTTCGTATAGTTTGCCTATCGCCGGGAGGAGACTGATGGGGCGGTAACTCGCGGTTTCATTCTTCGGTTTGCCCGGCTTGTGTATGCCGATAACGTCCGCTTCTTTCCACGCCGCGGGAAAGATGCAGTTCGTCATAGCAGCATTTAATATGGTGGCCAACATCGTTATCAGTTGGGCTGGTAACAGTTTAAGCGCGCGGTTGCGGATGCCGTCGGAGCCGGGAGCTTTCCGTGGTTGCAGGCTATCGATCGCCTCCTTGACCTCGGAAGTGGTAATGGGGGGTAACGCGTCCGAGGGCGGCAGGGAAGTTCTGCGCTCGACCTCCCTGTCGACGAACTCGGTGTGTTCGGGGTCCGCGTGTTGCCTTGCCACTCTGCCTTGTCATCGTCATCGTAAGCCGGTGATTGGCCTGAGGGGCGTACGAGAGGCGGCATAGTGACGATAGTTTCGGACTTGAGGGTCCTAGCTAGTCGCCAGTATGCTTGGTGAGTGGGCGCGAGTTCTTTTAAATAACTATCCCAGTTTTCGTTTCGGGCGTCGCTCAAGCGGGATTTGACCTCCCGCTGTAAGCGACGCATCCGAGTCCGGTTTGAATCCGTGGGATATCGATCGTAGACCCGGATTGCCGCGTTCCTAACTCTAACGAGGTCCCTAAGATCGGGGGAAAGTCTGATGCGGTGGAAGCAGTCCTCCACATCAACTTGCTTTGAAGATCTTGTGATCGCCGTCGAGACGTGATCAGTGAAGATATTTATGGATTCGACGGTGTCCTCGGGGGATGGAGTTGAATCCGGGCCGCAAGGGAGGATTGGTGGAGCGGTGTCAGCTAAGCACGTGCCCAGCTTCTTCCAATCCACCATGGTCCTCGTATCTGGTTCGCGGTTGAGTGGGCGACCGAGCTGCATGACGACAGGTCGGTGGTCTGAGTCGAGTTCTGACATTGCCTCGATGGAGCGCAAGCGCAGAGTTACGTTCCTCAGCAGTGCCAGATCTATTGTGCTCGGACGACGCGCGGCGTTGTACGGATAGCACGTGGGGGTCGGGGGGTTGAATATCTCGAATGTGAGGTCGTCTATGAACGCGTCGAGACGCCTACCGTTCACATTCGTGCGATGGCAGTTCCACCTAGTGTGGTGGCAATTTAAATCGCCTGCCAGAATGACCGCGTCCCCCATACCGAGCAGTGTCTCGAGGTCACTGCTCAGGAGGGGTTTGTCAGGAGGGAGATATACGGATGCGATGACGATCGGCTGGTGTCCCGTCAGCGCGATGCGGCACACTGACGCCTCGATATGTAAGAGCGAGGGAGTATCGAGAGGGACGCAGTGCAGGGCCCTCCTATAGTAAATGACAGTCCCGCCCTTGCGGGTGGAGAGTCTGTCATTCCTAACCATGACGTAATTCGCGACTTTGGGGTCGCGACGCGAGGGCTTTAGGAAGGTCTCCTGCACCAGAAGGATGTCGATGAGATTGTCACGTAGAAACTCATAAACCTGGTCGCGCTGACGCGCGAGTCCGTTAGCATTGTAGAATGCTAACTTCAAAGAATGGGGTTTTAATCTCGCGTTGCACGCCATTGATTACCGGTAATCAAACCAGCGTGCGCTGGACGGACTCGATGACGTCGATGTACTCGAACGTCGCGTTTAGGCGGTCTTCGGCCGTGACCGCTCTGCGCATGGCGTCGGCGAATGCACGCATGCGGTCAATGTTTATCGCGACGATGTAGTCGCGAATAATTGTAAAGTCGTTTGAGTGCGCGGGGCCGGGGCGAGGCGCGGGACCGGGCGCGGGCGCGGGGGCGGGGCGCGGCGCGAGTAGAGGTTGCGGCGCGTACCGCGGTTGGGGTGCCGGTGTCGTTCCTGCCTTCGTGAACGGCAACGGTTTCGCCCACGCGGAGACGGTGGGCACCGGAGCCGGTACGAAAGCCGGTTTCGGCGCGCGGGGCGCCGAAGTCTTTGGGCCAGCGGTTTTAGGGGGCGCGTTTGCCGGGCGCTTCCGTGGAGCCTTGGGGCATCCACGGTAGTTGGCCGTGTGTCCCTGCTTGCGGCAGAGTACACAGCTCGGCGGCTCCGTCGCTGTCTCCTTAACGCGCGAGCAATCGGTGGTCGCGTGATCGTCTAAGCACTTTACGCAACGCGGTCGCGCGTTGCAGTTACGCGCGGAGTGGCCATAGAGTTGGCAACGGTGGCACTGCCCGGGAGTGCCGCGTTTGTAGGGGGCCTCTACGGTGACCCCCGATAGGCCGCACACGGTGCGGAGACATGAGGCAATTTTCTTGCCCTCCGGTGTGGCTTCTAGTGCTACGAGCACCATATCGTACGCGAATTTGTCGCGCCCGCTGTGCATCCGGTGCACACTTATGACGGGGTAGGACTGACCTACCAGGTCATTCTTAATTTGCTCGACGTCGAGCTCTTTGGGGACTCCGCGTATTACGACGCGGAGTTCACGCTCCTCCTGGAGCGCATAGGTATGATACCCTATGCGTTCCTTGCGGAGGTACGCGGTCAACGACCTATGGTCGTCGGATGTTTCTACCTTGATCTGAATTCCATGCGGGATATTCCTCGCATGGACGACATTGATCTTTTGGGCCTTAAGGGCCAGGGACACGCGATCCCAAGAAGACTTTTCCCGCAGGATGACCGGCGGCGGCGCGGGAACTTTTCGGACGGGCGCGGGCCCGGGGCGCGGCGACGGGGTTGCGCGGCGAGGGGAGTCGGGTGAGACCACGACTTTAGGCCGCGACGCGTTCGCGGCCTTGGGTTGTTTCGGCGCCGCGGACGGTTCCACGGCGCGGGCGCGTTTTTTCCCGCGCGTGACGGTTTTGAACCCTTCGGAGGTTCCGGGTTCGGGACTGGCGGCCGACTCGAACTCCATCTCCGACTCGGAGTCGGAGCCGGAGCTCGATGCCGCGCAAGACGCGATCGACGCAGGCGCGGGGGTGGGGGGCGACATCGGCGAGTCGCGAGGTACCGGCGCGGGGGGCGACAACGGAGAGTCGCGGAGTGCCGGCGCGTCAAGGCCGGCCTTGTAAACTTCGAACCTTGCGACTATGTCCGGACAGAAGTCGCGGACGAACTTGATGAATAGCGCAGCGTTGGTGTCACTCATGGTGACGTGTGCCCGGGGGGGGCGTCCCCGGGACTTAAAGCAAACTCGCCGAAAGGCGAGTCCCCTGAGTGGGAATTATACCCCCTGCGCTGTGCCAGCAACAAGGGGGGGAGTGCCTTTGCCGTGAAAACGGCAGTCGGCTGGGAATTGGGGTGGAAAGTTGGGAAGGTGGGGCTCCACTGGGTTGTGAGAATGCCACAACAAGCGGTGATCTCAGTGGAGTTTTAGTCTCGAAAGAGACTGTTTTGCTCGCCGAATATATAAATGAATTTAATATATGAAATGGATGGGTGATAATGAGTTGGCGTTACGAGTGCACAACAACAAGCTCGAACTGTTTTTGGGATTCAAGGTCACGACGCCAGCGACAGCGCGTTGAGAATGCACAACAATGTCGCGATCTATGCGAAAACGACAATGTCGGGCAACTCACAACTCACGTTCGCGACGGCAGCGACAATTTTTCTCAAAAACGCGTCCGGACCAAATGGTGTTGCAATCGGAACTGACTACGTGCCAGCTCTGCAACGCTTTTATAGCCGATGCCACATCCCTAGAGTTATCGAGAATATTCCATACATTTCGAGTATTGTGTTTCCGCTATCTGACAATAGATGGTGTTGTACTTCTCGAGCGTTCTAGGTGCTACTAGATCCTTCGATATTCGTTCGACTATTCGGCGATAGGTGGCGTCACTCTTGCCGGCGTAAAATTTCGTTTTGGTGTACAATTAAGTATAGTGTACCCGACAGCTCTCATTTTTTCAACGTTAATATTATTTTTAAATTTTATCTTGTTTGTAGCTTTTCTAATTAAACAATAAAATAATAACCGGCGAATTTATTATAAATTTCATTAATTCTAATTAACAAGAATTTTCACAATTTTACCATCACGTTTACAGGCGATATGTGTGGTCTCTTTGAGTCTTTTCTTTTGTTACAGATTCACAGAACTAGTTGAAGACACGTATAACTCTTACCTGTTGTTTCAACTGGTTGGCAGCGTTGGTATTATTTGTATGTCGGCTCTTCGTATTTTGGTGGTATAAATTGAAAATAGTCTTAACTTAACAATTTAGGAAATACATACTTAATGTATCAAAATCGTAATCTATAAAAGTTAACTGACGTGCGTAAGGCCTTTGACCCCACGCGTCAGATTTTTTGTATATATTGTGGTGATTTTAATTTTCTGTAATTATTCCTTACATGTTTTGTATTTAAATATTCCAGGTGGATTGGCGCAGTGTCCAATTTTTCTCAATACTGTGCTATTTATCAGTAATGATAAGCCAATTATTTGTCTGTTGTTGGTGTGGACACGAACTTAGTGCTACGGTACGTAGGTATTTTAAACCGCCTTCTTACACTTTTCATGTATGACAGTATAACAGTTTTAACAGTTTCAAGTATGATTGTGACTAGTTAATTACTGCAAGAGTCGAATAATAAAAACAAAATAATTTATTAAATATTTGGAGATATAAGTACAACAAACGAAAGACCTTCCAACGAGCGGGTGATATTGCTGACGGTCCAAATATTGTTGTTCGAAACTTTAATATATGCAAGCATCTCTTGAAAATGTCGTCGACATCAACCCCACGAAAAGCACAGCGGTGCTCTTCAAAAGGGGTCGCCCTCCGAACACCACGCTGAGCATCCCCCTCCCGACTAGGCGCGTCAATAACCCCGCCCCCGCCGTTCGCCCAATCACGATGTTCGACCAGCCCATACCGTGGGCCCCGAAGGTCAAATATTTAGGCGTCACCCTCGACAGTAGGATGACATTCCGCCCCCACATCAAGACGGTACGCGACCGTGCCGCCTTCATTCTAGGACGTCTCTACCCGATGATATGTAGGCGAAGTAAAATGTCCCTTAGAAATAAGGTGACACTCTACAAAACTTGCATACGCCCCGTCATGACCTATGCAAGTGTAGTGTTCGCTCACGCGGCCCGCATACACTTAAAATCATTCCAAGTCATTCAATCCCGTTTTTGCAGGATAGCCGTCGGAGCCCCGTGGTTCGTCAGGAACGTCGACCTCCATGACGACCTGGACTTAGAGTCCACCAGTAAGTATATGCAGTCGGCGTCAATGCGCCACTTCGATAAAGCGGCACGACACGAGAACCCTCTCATCGTGGCCGCCGGTAACTACATTCCCGATCCTGCGGACAGTATGGAAAGCAGTCGACGTCGCCCAAAACACGTCATCTCGGATCCTCCCGATCCACTAACGGTGCTTCTAGGTACTTCAAGCACCGGTCACCGTTCTCGTCGAACCCGTCGCTTGCGACGAAGGGCTCGACGAGTAAATTAACTCCCAGACACAGCCCACTGAGTTTCTCGCCGGATCTTCTCAGTGGGTCGCGTTTCCGATCCGGTGGTAGATTCTGCGAAGCACGGCTCTTGCTAGGGTTCGTGTTAGCAACGTCATCAGGTTTGAGCCCCGTGAGCTCACCTACAAAAGTTAGGGTTACGCTGACATAGCCTCTCAAGGCTCTCAGCTTAGGTAGGAAAAAAAAAAAAAAAAAAAAAAAATGTCGTATTTGTCGTAAGCAAGATTCACGAGAGACACGCTGATGGTGAAGTGAAGATGAAGATGGCTGTAATTGTTTCATCACAGGTCACCGGTTTGTAGGTATACGACCAAGGGAAAATCTTCCACCGAGCGGGCGATATTGCTCGGTAGACCGACAGAAGGTTATTGTTTGAAGCTTGTATAGGTATATGCAAGCTTAGGTTGATAATTTCGTAAATGAGATTCAGGCATCTGTCAAATATCTTGTGTTCTGTGATGGCTACCGCCTCAAAATCATACATATTCTGTTAAATGAAAAATTATATCGAGGCGTGAAATTACATGACGCGAGATAAGTCTAAATAAAATGGTGGCTATTTACTAGACTTCAGATTCCTTAGAAGAACTCGAAAGACTACGTTCAACGACTTTATTTCGATTTATCACATTTGAACACTTTTATAGACACTAAACAGTAAACAAACCACCCATAATAAACGAATAAACCTACAAAAACACTACATTTTAACAAAATAAAATTATAGACCCAACTCGCTCTTCACTTTCCCGCCAATAATTCCCGCCTGTGTTCGTGTATTCAGTTATGTCGACTTTTTTAATATTACTAATAAACTAATAGGAAGGCATTTTAAAATTTCAAACTATATTCTAAGTTCAATCTTTTTTCCAGAGTGAAGAGCTCCACACGATTTTGTACAACTGTGCGTGGTACGATAAGGATGTGAAATTCAAAAGAGATCTTATTTTCATGATGGCGCGTGCTAGACGTCCCATTTTACTCCGCGCCGGCTATTATATCGGCCTTTCGAGGCAGAGCTTTGTTTCTGTTAGTATACCAAGGATTCGTTTTAATGCAATTTTAGTAATTTAATCTGTACCGTGTTTGGCACAAGAACCATATATCTTATTGTGCTCATGTTTAATATAATCTTAACGAGAAGAAGTATTTTCTGTGGGTTTCGCGAGTCGTAGATATAATTACAAATACAAACGGTTTAATTTAATTTACAAAAAAAAGAAGAAGACTTAAAAAAAGAAGACATTCACAATGACATCCCTAAAATTAATTGTAAATAAGTCTTTGGTAATTTTAGATAATATCTGAATACTTTTTTTTAGATCCTTCGCATGTCTTATTCCTACTTTGCTGTCTTGAATCAAACGAATAAATGAGGATACCGTCACAGTAGCTTCACATATTACAATGCTTAAACTATGGAATGCACCAAATTTATCTGTGTTATGAATTGGATTTGTGTCTTTATGTCGTACTATCCGCCTAAGTCTAATCTGTATCTAAGTATTTTTATAAGAAAAAATCACCTAAAATATACTTAACGTTGTAAACATAATAATTACGACGCATAGTAGTTGCCTGTAGCTGGTAATACATGGGTAAAATCCGTTTAATATCGAAATATTGGTTTGCGTTTACTCAATTAAATATTTCAAGACAATTTTAAACAATCAATCCGCATTTAAGGACTTAATCGTTGTTTGATTGTTCTTTGTTTTCATAACAATCGATCTACCGTATAATTTGCTATGTCATTGTGTGTCGGGTGTACTTATCAACTGTAAAATTTAAAACGGATATAATGAACCTCTGATTTGGCTAGGAAATTACGTTGTTAGGCCTTATTGAAGCACTAGTACTTGGTTTAATCAATGCAGCCGGAATATAAAAAAATATAATGGAACTATATCAATAAAAATCAATTTTGGAATATATTTCTGTATGAATTTTTGTTCTTTATACATTACATGTCTTAACATTCATCGGTTTGTGATGAAACTAGTTGTTGTTGGCACATAGTTCCGTCAATTTACAATAGCTGGCGCCCGAGTAATTTTGAGGGGACCAATTTTTAATATAACCCGTCGGCCGGTTATCCGGAAACTGGATTCTCCGAAATAAAAAAGAATACGTAGGGTTTTGACGCAGCGTCCGTATATCTTCATTGAGGTGTCCAACTTTTTTTTCATTTTGTTCAAGATCACCAATATTACGGTTGCTTTTTATCATTGATTTTGATTTTAAGTTATAATTAAAAATTAATTTTAATAAATGATGTATTGTAACAGGCTACCTATTGTTTGAATTAAATTTCTTAATTTATCCTTCATGTTAAGATTCCCCCTTCCTCCCCTTCTTTATTACCTTACCTTCGATTTATTTGCCGGAGCTGAGCCGAGCGAAGTCCATTCTTCACTTGGAAGGTAACTGTAATAAAACGAATAACCTCTAAAGGTATTTCAGCTGCATTAAAAGGTAATACTGGATAAAGGAAAAACAATGGTGTATTCCAATTTAGCGTAATTTTCGCTCGTGAAAATCTATAAATCTATGCTTTTTTTTTCTTCTTTAGTTCTAAGGTCTTAGAATAGTTACAACGGCTGCCCCATCCTTCAAACCGAAACGCATTACTGCTTCACGGCAGAAATAGGCTGGGTGGTGGTACCTACCCGTGCGGACTCACAAGAGGTCCTACCTCCTGTAAATGTTCAATGTATGTTCAATTTTGTAGTTACTTCTTCCCGCCAAATTCAGCGGAACCCTTAACAATATAAATTAATGTACCTGTATCGGTGCTACGGCATAATTTGTACACGCGGTAAGGTATGATGTGCTGGTGGAGAACCTTCGATGAGCATTGTAGAACATATTGCGAGTATGGATTAAGGACGGATATCGTAATTCTGATTATTTCTGCCGCGAAGTAATTATACGTTCCAATAGAACAGCCGTCGTGCCAATGCAATTCAAACCTAAATCTTATACCTGAAGGTAGACTACGTCGTTGCTGACAAAAACATCAGTATATAAACAAAATGCCAATGTGACCCGTGAGCTATGGGGTTCACTGAGTTTTATTTTGCTTAATAAAACCTTAGTATTATTAACCTAGTAATATTAGGTTCGTTAGTTCTTGTTAATTTTACAATATGATCGCAAGCCTAAGATTAGAGCGCTCTGACATGTGCTTTTTCAAAAGAGGCTTGTAGAGAGTATTAAACAGTAGGCAGCGGCTTGGCTCTGCTCCTGACATTTCTGACGTCCATGAGCGATGGTAACCACATACCATTATAAGCCCGAGAGTATACATTCGGGACCATTAAAATTTCCTGAGCGGATATCATAAGGAATACATACTCGGTTAGGTACTCGAGAATGAAGTAGGAAACTGGTGGTAGAGCGTCTTATTGGCACAGGTAGGTACTACCGCCCAGGTTATTTCGGCCGCGAAGCAGTAATACGTTCCGGTTTGAAGGGTGGGGCAGCCGTTGTACTATAAAACTGAGATTTAGGACTCATGTCTCAAGGTGTACGGCAGCATTAACACCGTGACCTCGTCCACTTGTTTTACAAATAAAATAAAAACATTAAAAAGATTTTTCGGTTCGCAATTGTAGGTACTCAATTGTATTGGATGAATTTAATATGTTTTTAAAAAGGACTACGCTTCGACTCGCCTCCAACATTATTATAACCTATAAATAAAAAATTAAACTAGTTGTTCGCCAATTATTGAACTAAAAGTCATCAATGAAATATTAATGTAAGCTGAAGATATCATGAAAAACAACGATGTAAGTCATAGGGATGCTTCATGTAATTGTTTTTAATTTATTACATCAGGTTACAAAGTTAAAATGCCATTTAATTCGAATAATAACTAGAGTCGAGGGATATTCGATCCTTCAGATTTGGTTATTGCAAATAGAAATTGATCGGTGGAAAATTGACAATCTTTAATTTGTATACTCGTTTTATGAGTAAAGACGCTTAATTTCCTTTAGTATTAGTTATTCCGAACTAGCTTATAGGCACAACCCACTGAGCTTCTCGCCCGATCTTCTCAGGTTCAGCCCGTGAGCTCATCTACCGGTCCGTGAGTAGATGGAATAGCCCCTAAGGCTACCAGCTATCAGGTAGGGAACAAATAAAGTACTGGTATTACGAGCCCTACTCCAAAATTTTTGACGTTCGTAAGGACCTGTAACTTACGTACGTATTCCGCTGACCCAAATGGATCTTCGCTTCCGAAATGAGATTTACAGAAAGACCGTGATCCGTGAAGTAAATTTTATTTGGTTTACATTTTGGCTAGACAATATGCTAAATATTTCAATTAGAAAACGTAATTTGTAAACTGTTTTTGCTGGAGATCGGCCGAGTAAGATTATTCAAAATTATTATCAGCCCGTTTCGAGTTTCCAATTGCGGTGTATACCGTTCCACAATAGACGTGGGCCAGCCCTAGCAAGCTGTTAATTGCAGTTGCGATAGGAAAATTATCCGATGTCACTTTACTGGCTTGCATTAGCCAACAATATTGAGCTCCCAGTCTATGTTATTCTCCGATAACTTCAGTTGATGTTGAGAAAGAATAGTAATTGTTACAGAGTATTTTTTTATTGTTATTAAATACGTTTCAATAATTTCGACGAATTCTACAAGACTGGAAGTTTTATCTTTTAAATCACATTTAATTGTTAGTCAAGTGTAGAATTTTGTTTGGAATATACCTAATAACATAACAATGATGGGCAATAGTACAGATCTATTTCTTGATCGAACCAAAAGTATACTTAACTTCTTCGCTATGTGGCGTTCATTTGAAAAACCAATCCCACTAAAAGTTTATATGGCGTTTATCATGACGACACAGTATTTATTTCTTATATTTGAAATAATTTACATTGTGAATGTCTGGGGAGATATGGCCGAAGTTTCTGAAGCTTCTATTTTGTTGTTCACTCAAGCCTCGGTTTGTTATAAAATTACATCATTTATCAGTAAGACAAACAATTTTGTGATCCTATTGGGTTTAATAGAAAGCGAAATATTTTCAGCCCAAACTGAATTGCATGAAAAGTAAGTGTTTAAAATAGAGATATACGCGCTCTGAATTTAGTTTGATGCGGTTTATACTAAGTTCACACAAAAATGTCACCCAAGCATGACAAGTCTGACCTGATCAGAGCTGAAGACTGGCCGACCCTCTAGTTTCTATCTTAATACATTTGATAATGCATCCTTTTCAGAGTATGGCATGCACTAAGCGCCCAATTTTGGAGTCCTGTAAACGTTCCATTCAATGACAATGATAAATTTTCCTATGGAAAAATTGCTGGTTTCGGTTGATAATTAACCACAATATTTAAAGTTTTGTTTTAAAGCCAACGGAGATCTATCTATGTATATAAAAATGAATTGCTGTTTGTTAGTCTCGCTAACACTCGAGAGCGTCTGGGCCGATTTGGCTAATTTTGGTCTTCAATTATTTGTGGAAGTCCAGAGATTCAGATCTGGTAGTGATGCATTCGCAAAGCAGATGCCCTTGAGTTATCAGGTCGCCTTCGGAGGTGCTCGGGCGGCTGTTAACAAATCCCACTCCTCCTGACTGAGTCTACGCTCGCCCGCCTTTCTCGGTGAAGACGGAATGGGCCACCAACAATCCCTACATAACAATAAACAACAGTCTAAATGTATAACCTCAAATTATTTCAATTGTTTTCAGGATATTAATTTTGAAAGCTCGAAAAATAAAGCGTCTGTGCATGTTCTTTTTGGTGAACGCTGTTACAACATGTTCGCTGTGGGCGGTTATCCCATTACTTGACATAAGCAGTAAAATGCTGCCTTTTAAAATTTGGTAAGAAAGTAAAATAAACTTCAACGCAAATGTAGTGTTAACATTTTTAGCTACCCATAGTAATATGCATAGCTGGGCATTAACTCGTTAATTCGTTAATCGTTAATTAACGAAGTTAACATTTTGACTAACGAATTAACTTTTAAAAATGTTAATCGTTAATCCAATGCCGAATAGTTACCGCACGGCATCTACAAGTGCCGGGCAGCGCGTAGCAGCGAGTGAAATAAAAACGAAACTAGATATATATTGCCGATCAACGATGCTGCATTCCTCGGGGAACAGATATTCATAAATCTATTCATTATACAATACTGCTATGCCCTCAAGCGCTGCAGTTGACTGTCTTTTTTCCACGGGTAAAGACATTTTAACACCAAAACGAGCCTCGCTATCAGCCGAGAACTTTAATATGTTAATATTTATGAAGGGGAATATGCACCTTATGCCCGACGATTGAATTACTCATTTGTATTATACAAGTATTTTGTTTTGTTCCTAACCTGTTAACTTCCAGAACTTAAACCAACAAGTTTTTGACGTGACAACGTCTTATTACTCAATGGAACCGGCTGCACGCACGAAAAATATGACTCATGCGGCGTTACCTCGCTGTGAGGCGTTCCATTTAAGGCTTGAAGTGCAAGCGAGAGCGCGCAACGAGCGCAAAGAGGCACAATCGGCCTCCGCGTTCGGCAGCGTTCGACATCTGTCTCTCTCCTACTTGAGTGAGCGATGCATCCGCGTGTACAGCTGCTATACAATAATAAATTTACATGTTTTCGTCAAGTATGAAGTTCAGTGAAAAGTGAATGTGGTTTCAATTGTCCATACAAAAATATCTATCAAACAATTAAAATTAAAATATTCTTTTGAGAAATGAAATCATTCCATCAGTATTTTCTTATGACGTTGCCACGTTCAACTATCGTCAGTAAAGCGACTTTACAGACAACCGATTTTTATTTAAGTACACTGACGCAACGATATAAAGATGCAATTTTACACACATTAACGGATTAACTTTAACTTGCGTTAATTCTTCCGAAACCCTTTAACGTTTAACGAAACTAACTTTTATTTGTAATGGATTAACGATTAACGAAGTTAACTATTTGATTAACGGTTCCCGGCTATGGTAATATGCTTCATCAGTTTAGAACTTTTTTTTTAATCATTCGAGATACTGTGAGATACAATGTCGGAGAGCCATTGCGAAAATTCTGAGGTCTTTTGAAGCCTCGCTTAGAAAAAGATGTGCGAAAGAGCTATTGTAAGATTTTAATTAATTTCAGGATGCCTGCTTCGACCGGCGAATCGCCTCACTATGAATTGGGATATCTTTACCAAATGATTACGATTTACATAAGTGCGTTTCTTTTTATCGGAGTCGACAGCGTACCGCTTTCGATGATCATGTTCGGATGTGCCCAACTGGAGATTATTATGGATAAAATTGGCAAGGTGAATTTTGAAACGAAACGAAATAATTTAACTAAAAAAGTTGTAGCATGACCTCTGAGGAATTGTTCGAGATGATACCGGCATCTCGTTTTTACACCGCCCGCCACCGGAGTAGAGTTCATCCATATTACCTGGAGTCACTGCGGTCATCCACAGTGCGTTTCAAGAGGACTTTTTTGCCACGTACCATCCGGCTATGGAATGAGCTCCCCTCCACGGTGTTTCCCGAGCGTTATGACATGTCTTTCTTCAAACGAGGCTTGTGGGGAGTATTAAGCGGTAGGCAGCGGCTTGGCTCTGCCCCCGGCATTGCTGAAGTCCATGGGCGACAGTAACCACTCACCATCAGGTGGGCCGTATGCTCGTCTGCCTACAAGGGCAATAAAAAAAGAAAAGCATCCTAAAAATATTTTAATTTTAGGTGAAAAGTCGGCCACTCGATCAGCAACCGATGCAAAGGCAAGCAGTGCTCAATTCTAATTATGAGCTATTAGTTGAATGCGTGCGCCGCTATCAAAGTGTAGTGAGGTAATTAGACATAATCTGTTTTGAGATTGAGAGAAGATTTGAGAGTGACCTTAAAACATGCAAATGTATTATTTAAACAATGCTATTACAGATTCATTGAACTAACAGAAAAAACGTATCACGCAAACATATTTTTTCAACTCAGTGGATCGGTTTTGATTATTTGCAACATTGGATTTCGTATTGCTATCGTAAGTTAAGACAAAATACTCTGTTTAAAATGTACTATATGAATTGGTCTTCATTGTATTTAATCATTCAATTTTCATACCGTGATTAGGCTTATTCATTAATAAATTGTGGCTAACTTAGGTACTATATAGCAGTGGTGCAGTTATAGGGTGGTAATATTTTAGTGATGTATTTAACGATCAAAAGTACACGGAGCGCGGCCAACATTACTGGTCTTTTCATTAAATTACCGATTAACGAAATCCGAGTTTACCGGAACGAAAACCATTGATTTTTCGATTTGTAAAGTATTCGTGTTTTCAGGAATGGTATTTAATATATTTTATAGTTGTTTTATATATATACTAGCTGACCCGGCAGACTTCGTAGTACCTACATTAATCGATAAATAAAAGACCTAACCTTTTGTATAAAATATACTTAAAAAAAACAAAAGGAGTCCGTCCGACGGGGACATATGAAACGAAAAACAAAATTGTTATTATTATTTAATTCCGAGCATTTTCATAATTATCTACCTTTTAAACCTTCTCTGGACTTCCATAAATAACTTATAATTCAAGACCAAAATTTCCCAATCGGTCTAGCCATTCTCGTGTTTTAGCGAGACTAACGAACAGCAATTCTTTTTTATATATATAGATAGATATAAATATACGAAGATTAATGATTTATTATTATATATACGTTTAATGATTCGTGTATATTTTCGTATTGCTAGGTAGACAGCAACAGTCTTCAGTTTTATTCAATGTTGACATATTTAGTAACGATGCTCTCGCAACTATTCCAGTACTGTTGGTGTGGGCATGAGCTCACGATTCGAGTAAGTACCTACTTGCACAATATAATACACTACATTTTTTTCATTATATAATTTTTGAGAAACTTCCTAATTTCGGGACTAACTTATGACAACGGTACCTACTAATTCTACAGTACATCAACTCTTCACACTACTCGTCTCTGCTGATATACTGCATATCTGCTGATATACTACATACATTGCATACAATGCATACATTGATGGAGGTTTTTTTGGGCTGAGGTGCGAAACTCCTCCGAGATCTACGAATTTAGGGGAAGGTCGTGCGTTATATGTACATATGTGACTCCTTCCCCGTCGAAGATGGCTTAGAGCACCTACTAAATGATTTTACTGAGTTCTCCCGAATGTTTGAGCTTTGCCTGGAGCAAAATCCGGGAAAGATAGACGGGGCGAATGCGCGGTCTACAATATACCCAGATTTGTGACAACCTGAAGAACGTCTGACTGAACGAGTCATCGGTGAAAGCGATTTTAAGTTTATGTGTACTAACCTAATATAAAATACTCTTTTGTATGCACGTTAAAAAACGACAAATAATTTTGCACGTTATTATTATAAACATTTTAGGGTGAGGAATTGCGTGAGACGCTGTATCAATCTCCCTGGCATGAACAGGATATCCGCTTCAGGAAGGTTCTCATAATTACAATGGAACGAATGAAAAGGCCTATAATATTCAAAGCGGGTCATTACATTCCGCTGTCGAGGCCTACTTTTGTGGCTGTTAGTATATAATTACATTAAAATCAGACAAATCTAATTACTCACTAGCAATTCCAGCAGATGGCACTGTAACGTTAATTCCAAATTATAATTCGCGTCTGGTATAATCAAGTTTGATTTGCGTAAAAGGGAATTAAAAAAAGTGGGAATCGAAGAAACATCACGTGATTTCTAATATGTTTCTCTTGTGTTCTTCTTTTGTACAGTAAGTTAATCAGCTTCTTGCGTTGCCAACGTCGACTTCACATACTTTTTACTGGTGGTAGGATCTCTTGTGAGTCCGTACGGGTAGGTACCACCCACCGCCCTGCCTATTTCTGCCGTGAAGCAGTAATGCGTTTCGGTTTGAAGGGCGAGGCAGCCGTTGTAACTATACTGAGACCTTAGAACTTATATCTCAAGGTGGGTGGCGCATTTACGTTGTAGATGTCTATGGACTCCAGTAACCACTTAACACCAGGTGGGCTGCGAGCTCGTCCACCCATCTAGTCAATAAAAAAATAAAAAAGCTTCATTTATGATTACATATTTTGCTGTATTGCGATTGATTAGATAGATTGAGAAGTCATATTGAATGAATTGAAATATTATAGAATGAAACGAAATAGAAGATAGACTGAAATGTCCCAGTAAAATGGTGGGAAATAGCAGATTTCCATGGACTTATAAACTTCAATGGGCACGTCTAGCCGTTTTGTTTAACTTTCTCCTGCTTGTGCACTTCCAAATATGCAAAACACTAGGCACTAAACTTACAATATAAAAATAATTCGCATAAGTTCACTTTTTGCATTACCGCAAAAAAGTTTTACGAAGCATTAAGCAGTTACTGGAGCTTATGGGCTATGAGATATACAAACCACAGTGACCACGACGTTAATGGCGCTATCCAACTTGGATGGTATTACTATGGACATACCATAGATAATTAAACTACTGTCTACCGTATTTATCCTTCAAATTACCAACCTACCCTACTTATTCATGGTAGGTATATAATAGATTTAAAACTGGAACGAACCATTCCCTTGCAGCACAGCAGCGGTTGGAGAATGAAAAAGCGAAATACTAAGACATTTTTCTTTTACAGATACTCCGCTGTTCGTATTCGTATTTCGCCGTGCTAAATAGAGTTCGAAACGAATGAAAACACTATTCACAAATTAATTGTTTATTTATAAACCGTGTATCACATATGCGTAATGTATAATATTCACGATATTTAGGCAATAGTGTGCTTAGTTCATGAAAATTACGAAATATACATTAAAAAAGTGATTCCCACACATACATAGCGTTTTAATTGGCCTTTTTATTATGCGTCATATTGTTGTTCATTTCCCATCAGGCGTCTTTATTGTTGTACAATTACTATTATAGGATATAGATCGGGATTCCCAATTTCACATTATCACTCAATAACTTAACCGATCGCAAAGTTTTTAAATTGGTAAGCATTTTGTATGAACAAGAAAAAGACGAGTGATAGCATTTTAAAAAAGGGGTCTCTTACCCAAAAACAATTTGGGAATCCCTGATATATTTAGATTATCTATTTGTATTTTACAAACACGAACATCTCTTGTTAACACATAAACAGGAGACTCCGCGGTAAAAAATGCCAATTAATACAAATTCTACAACAATTATTTTGGGAAACCACATTTTATATTCCTGTAACGCTCAACGATTTCTTAAGATTAAAAACTTTAGTCATGTAGATAAATTCGTGCGCTTAAATAAAATACAATAGCATAAAGGCGAACGAATACAAAACAATTACAACCGCATTTTAGAATTTCAATTATTCAATAGACCTTTTCATACTCATATGTCATTTTAGACAGAATAAGCTCAAATCGACGCGGGTAAACTTTTATGTCTATTTAAGTTTTCGTTCAGAGCTGCGCTCCCGTGTAATGACTTTACGTCGCCTTGGGGAAGACCCATTCACAGTAGTGATTTTTTTTATTGCTTAGATGGGTGGACTAGATTACCGCCCACCTGTTGTTAAGTGGCTACTGGAGCCCATAGACATCTACGACGTAAATGCGCCACCCACCTTGAAATATAAGTTCTAAGGTCTCAATTATAGTTACAGCGGCTGCCCCACCCTTCAAACCGAAACGCATTACTGCTTCACGGCAGAAATAGGTAGGGTGTTGGTACCTACCCATGCGGACTCACAAGAGGTCCTACCACCAGTGTCAATTACAAATTATCAAAGCTTGTCTATGCCCTTGCTTGTCTTGTTTCGTTGGTAGTACTGTGCGCATAGACAAAGCTATTTCCTTATCGAATTACGAAAATGGTCTGAGTTGTAAAAACGCAACAGACAAACGAGAGTTATTTTCGTATTTATATTAATACTATAGAATAGATTGTCAACCCTGTCAATTTTAAATGTAATCGGAGCTTTATTGAAAATAATATGTACAGCATGAAAAGGCCTATTCCGATTAAACTTATTTTAATTAAATAACTTCCATAATTTGTTTCATATTAAAAATGTATAGTTAATTAATATTATTACATTTTCTTTTCCGTATCCACTGAAACGTGTTAATAACGATTGAAAAATTCAATGTAATAATTAGTCAAATTGCTTTTCTCTTTTTTATTTTGTTCGTTACAATACAAAGTTTTTTGACGAAAATTGTTATTGTTCTTTTATTGTTTCCCGCATCATGACCGTCAGGTTTTGTTTACGAAAAAAATTAAGGAAGCCAATTAGAGCTAACAGACCTGTTTAATTTAGCACCTCACCTTATTGCGTTATTGAATTTTTTGTTACAGCATCAAGTAACAAACTGCAAGTTTTTCATTATTTTCAGACAAATACGAAGAGAATAAAGCCTTTTTATCCATATCACAGAGATGGATTAATTTCTAGAATAGGTATACGTAATATGGAATTCGAAAGCAATCCTGTATGTCTTTTGTAACAAGAATTTATCATGTCTGTTTCAATAATTATATAATAGCAGCGTCTGAGCTTGATCAAAGCTATTTGGCGTTTAAGTCATGCCACTAAGAAATATCTTTGTCCACGTTATATGGTATATTTGCGCAGTTTTTGGGGAACTAGGGAATAAGTGTTTAAAATAAAAAAATATATAAAAAAAATCAACCAACCTTTGAAATTTTTTTTTATTAGTTTGTATTGTTAGTATCGTTGAAGAAAAATCACTAAGCAACATGAATATAATATCAAATTTAAAAAGTGTTTGTTCAAAAAAATACGTGTAATGCATATATGTATACATTTAATGAAACATTTTTGTGAAACCATAATTATTCTTTTTTTACAGAAAAAAAACATTGGACAAAGATATTATCAGAGTGCATAAATGGCGTAAAAGTCACGCTAGACAAATTAATTACTGTAACAAATTTTGTAAGTCTTTATTATTCGCGGTGTGTTTTGTTTTAATTGGTAATTGCAACTTTATTGGAAGAAAAAAAACCTGTGCATTATCCAAACGACGTGTTACTGCAAAACCACACAACTCCCGAAAACCGGGGAAATTTAACACACGAAACGTTAGGTAAACATTAGAAAAAAAAACACAAGTGAAAAAACATTTCCAAAAAAAAAAAAAGAAAAAACCACAACCAAAACGTTTGGATATTTTAAAATCACAACTTCGTTTACAATTTTTGTTATTTCACCGTACACTCGCCTCCTGCATAAGCGTTTGGAATTATCATGCAATTTCAATACTGTCCACAAAATTACGCTTGAAATCGATCAAAGATAATGTTAATAATAAGATAATGTTTTATTAACTCTCGGATGTTTATCACTTCTTTTTTTTTTATTGCTTAGATGGGTGGACGAGCTCACAGCCCACCTGGTGTTAAGTGGTTACTGGAGCCCATAGACATCCACAACGTAAATGCGCCACCCACCTTGAGATACAAGTTATAAGGTATCGAGTATAGTTAAAACGGCTGCCCCACCCTTCAAACCGAAACACATTAATGCTTCACGGCAGAAATGGGCAGGGTGGTGGTACCCACCCGCGCGGACTCACAAGAGGTCCTACCACCAGTATAGGGAAATCCTTAGAAAATCATCTTCGATACAGCCTTAATTTCAATTTCAAGCTAATTCTATATACAAGTAATTTTTGCAACGAAAAACCGTCGAGATAAATCAATCATCCTCAATTATGATCTATCTACTCTATGTATCTATTAATTCTACGTGAGCAAGTTCATTTATTGCATGACAAGCTCCAAACAGTTAAAAAAAAATTCTATATGAGAAGCAAAATGTAACTAACTGCTACATCAGACTAATAATTACAAGGAATGGTAACACTATTTAAATATCTATACAATAAATTGTGACGTAATTAGAACAAATTCAAAATATAAATTCATAAAACCAAACCAGTTACGTTTATTTCATTCGCTGATCAATTTACTAATCTATAATATTAATTTTTAATTGAATATGCAATTTCGAAAAGGGCACATCCCTGAAAATGTAAAATGTTCAGGAAATGAAAAAAAAAACTGATTATTTTCTAAAGCAGTGTAAAATTTAAAATATTAACTTTTGAGATATATTTTAGTGTCAATTAGCAGTTGAAAATTTTTTTTTTATTGCTGATATGGATGGACGAGCTCACAGCCCACCTGATGTTAAGTATGTAAATTAATGTAATTATGTATGTAAATTAAAGATGTAAATTACTTGAATTATTATAAAATGGGTGTAGGTAAGCCTCAAAACTACATGTATATGAAAAAACGTATTTCACAAAATATGCGACATGTGCCCTTTTCGAAATTGCATATTCAATAGTACAAAAGTTTGTAAATTTTTTTATAAAACTTAACGAAAACTCAAAAATTTATACAATCGAGTACCTACGTAACTACGCCACAATACTTTTTATCATTTCAATTAATCATAAAAAAGCCATTAATTTAAAATTTAACTACACTACAATACTCTATCTAATTCTTTTAACAACACTACTACAAATCGCTGTCTTTTTAGGAAGTTAGTTAACGAACTATCGATTTTATTTATTAATTACACATCCTTGTTCAATAAGTTCGAACGAAACGATATAATGGCAAGTCAATGATCGTATTCCTGACTTTGACATCAGTCAATAAGCGAGTTCGCTCAAAACGAAAATAGTGCATGTCGAGGGGTGAATTCGCTATTTCGTCGTTGTCAAACCAAAATCTGATATGTGCACTTTTTGAGATTTTTACTTTTTAACCTTTCCGTATAGTTCACAGCCCTATCTATAATAAAATATAAATAAAATAAAAAAATTATGTGTCTATAGCTTTAATATTTATCTATAGCTTTCATTCGATATATGTAGTTCTTAAAAATTCACCTTCATATAAAATGTTATACGAAAATGTTTTTACTCGTTAATTCGAAATACGAGTTTTTGCACACAGCAGATTTTGGTTTGACCGCGACTATTTGTTTTAAGTGACATTTATCTTTGTAACTAAAGATCCGTTTTATTTGGTATTATAGCATCAACAGTTCGATGTTTTTAATTGAGCTTCAATTAAGTTTACTCCATTCGAATAGCTCAAGAAGTTTCTTTTTGCTATGATATTTTTTCCAAATTTTCTGTAAAGTTGCAAAAATGTCGCTTAAACCAAATAACTGTCACTTTCACTCCTCGATGTTGTACTTTAGACTATATCCGATGTTGAAGTCAGGTTATACGGTGGCAAGTTAAGAGGATCGAGTTCGCCACGAAGACGATAAATATTCATTCAACGAAACAATGAATTTACAAAATTTAACGCGTCAGAAAAATTAATAGTTGACGCGTATCTAAGTGACGACGCGTCACAATACTATCGCGTCTACAAACTACGATAAATGTTATCGTTATAATAACCATAATGAATCCATTAATTATCTAAGGTATAAATTTTATAATAACCATAATGAATCCATTAATTATCTAAGGTTTAAGCAATTAATAACTAATAGTTCAACTGATTTATTGAAATAAATTATTTCATCAAACTTCTATTTCACTATGATAATGGTTAGGTACTAAAAATGCATTTTAACTATATTTATATAGTTGAGACATATTTAAGTGCGATACTTGAATGTTCATTGTTGTATAGAAAGATAAAACATCCAAAAGCCAATATTTCCAATGAATTCATTATACATTTTTCGATTACTTATAAAAATATAAATTACATAATTACTAAAATGACATTAAATCTACTGATTATTAGAATATGGATGATTCGTATGCGTCGATTGCTTATATATAATCGAGTTAAGAAAGATATTTATAATCCCATTAATGGTCCGGATTTTAGTGACTCCGCATATTATTTAAATGGCACACAATATCGACACCATATTAAACATTCTGGTCCAAAATAAATTAATATATTAATTCGAAGACATATAATTATTTTTATCAAACCTTTATGAAAATATATTATGTATTATTAGCTCGTCAAATTGAGCATCATTCGACTTACTCAAGACTCGTGTTACAAAATTCGTTAACGAAATCTATATCGATAAAACTATCGATACAGATATATATTAACGAGTGTTTATTTATGGGGGAAGTCTCTAAAATGGCTATTAAACAACAATCTAAAATATCCATAAGAACTGCAACCTCTGTATCGAAACTATATAATTTAATAACGCATAATAGAACCACGATAATCATTATTAAAATCAAGTCAACATAATTAGATTAAGTACATACTTTGCCAACAATTACGAATAAGGATTATCGATAGTGCGACAAAAACCTATCAATATGAAACCGTGAATCTAGCAACCCTAAAATGCATTATAAATGCCAACATTCGTACTAAGTTTGAAGTACATTTGTATTTAGTTTTCGTCGCAGGATCAAAATATAAACGCATTTTTACCTAAACAAAAAACAACTTTCTAACACTGGGCAGTGTTTCTACGCAACATCTAAATTTAATAAACATCTAATAAGACAACCCTTTTGCGTTGCACGAGTTTTTTTTTTTTGTCTATTACGATCTAAGGAAGGAAAGATGAAAAAATGTTAGAAAGACATTAGACGATTTAAAAAAAAAAAACAAGGCTAGGGTTGTCGATAAAAATATTTAAAATTAAATTTCATAAACACTGGATTATACGTTACGCAATCTTAAAAACAAAATGGTTAACGAAATTTGTACAACAGTAACAATATCTGTGATTTGTTCACACGTTCGTTATAATTATGAGCAACACTGGGGTTTTTGTTTACATACAATTCTAATAATTGGAAAAGCTTTACGCATAGTTTAGCCGCGTCAATTTAGCCAAAAGGATGAAACATCAAAGCATACATTAGCTTAGCATTAGGATTCGGGATTAATCTAACAATATCCTCTTGACTTTGGACGGGTAATAACGGGAATATAAGCCGACATAATTAAGAATCAAAGCGGCGCGCAAGCGTCCATTTAAGGTTTATACAACATCGAAGGCTACTTCTTAAGTTATCCGGTTTATATTCCGCCTTATAAGTTTGGGAAGTTATGGATTTATTAAAAATTACAGTTGTATCGAGTAACAACAGCGCATATAATTGACTAAGACGCTATTCAATAATAACTTAATAGTTTCGCGAAAGAAATGTTACCTTAGTTATTTCATTCTAATCGTTTACTTACATAATGTGACGGTGTTGACCACATTTTAACGTGCGTATTAGTGAAAACGAATGGGACTCAAAGTTAGGTATTTCTTTAGAGAATGTGCTATTGAAGTTAGTAATTTCATTTCATTTCATTTCTATTAATAATTTAAAATATAATGGCAAGTTAAAATTAAAACACAATATTAATTCATTAGTATAAACCAAAACATTACTGACTAGACACGAATATTATCGTTTATTATTATTATTATTTTTTTAATTAATTTAACAATATTTATTTAATTCAAAGCATGTCATCGAACAGAATCGGCATCCGTTTTAAATTGTAAATTTTTAATATGGAAATAAAACATGAGATTCGAGTTAACATTTGAGCGACGTTTTGTGGATTGCGACGCATTCACGTGTGTCGGGGGGCGAAGCGCCGCCGCGTGGTCGCGCCGAAGAACTGTCTCCGACATCTTACGACCGGGCGCTCCGCTTATATTCGTAGCCAATATCTGTGTGGGAACAATTAAAACATTAACATAACGAATACGAGTATTTTATTACGAAATATTTTATCATTAGGCACATTGTGACAGAACCCGCATAGTACCGCTTGCGTATTTTTGTCGCAAAGAAATTTCTCGGGTTAAAGGATGAGACAGCCGTAGTGCTATATCAGCTGTCGGGGAACCGGAGTAAATTACCCCAAATGGGGTAAAATCAAATTTTGGGGGGTAAACGTGAAACTTTTGTGAGTAAAAAGTATATATTGAAGTGAAACTTCTTTAGAATCGTTGCGATTTCAAACTCGATGAAACGAAATGAAATGAAACGAAAATATAATATTTTTTTTCAAAATTATCATGGGGGCTATGAAAGAAGCGGTTTCCTTTTTTTTTGTTCTTCGCCATGGGGTAATATCAACTTACACAAAAATATTTTGGGGGAATAATTCAAAAAATTCCCCGGCCGCTGTGCTATATCTATTTATCTATCTCTAAGCCCACAGACGTCCACTGCTGGGACATGGGGCTCTCCCAAGCCTCGCCACAACTGGACACAACGGTCCTGCGCTGTTTGCATTCAACGGATTATCGCAAATCTCAATAGGACGTCGGTTTACCTTATAGCAGGCCTTAAATTGTGTATAAGAAGTCCGAACGTATTCACGGTGTTAGTTCTATGTGCAATCGCTTAACATCATGTAGCCTTGTTGTTTGCTCGTTATTGGTAATTAAGAAAAGTCTATTAAAATGTATACTAAGTAAACAAACTTGATAAAAATTTAAAACACCAATAATGTAAAGCAAAAGGTCGCTAGTTACCCTAGCGCCATCTAGTGATCGCGAGATCAAAACGCAACAGTCACAAATGTAGCAGGTTCAAAGATTATAATAGGTAAAGCTGTCTCTAGTATAAAATTATCGTAGTACAAAAAAAGAACAATATCATACCTCAACTACCCTCAACTAAAAATTCAAAATCCCAAATCGCCATACTGCACGGACCACTTCTCGTACGCGACGAGGCTGTGCGGAGACACAGAAGGTCGGATCCTTTTCAGCGAATCTAGGAAATCTTGGAAGGTAATGCTCCGGACCAATGACAGGTCCAGACATTTGACTTCCTCGGGATCCAGCTCTGTAAAGAAACGAAGACTTTTGAAATGTCAGCAAAGATTGTACAGACAGTGGCATTTTCACTAAGGTCGTAAGACTTCACTTCACGATGATAACTGAATAAAGACAGAAGATGTATTTTTATCTCTTTCTTTTTATTTTATAAGCTAGCATTTAATAAAGATTTAAATTATTATAGACGACATGTTTATGAAAAACGCGAGATATCCGCAAAGATGAGATTTAGGAATTACTCAAATTTAGCTCTGTCTTTGCATAGAAAAAATACAGTAAAGTTTAGTTCACACTGAGTACAACTCTAAAATATTAAAGAAAGAATTTAAAATAAAATAAATAAATAAAACAAAACGATGTTAGTTCTCAAAGCTATAACGGGAAAAGTTACTTTATTTGTTGCCACATAAGGTTCACTTAACATTAAAGGTTGTTTAACATATGCCTTTTCGTTTGTAAGTGACAGGAGTAATTTATTGCTTTGTGACCTTCGATCAATAATAGTACTAGATTAAGGATCAGGAACAAAAATAAGACGCTCCAGTGGCCACGTTTGCAGACACGAAAACATCTTCATTTCTTAGAAAAAAGTTTAATAATGTTAACGACTTCAGTTTATTATAAACCTTAATACTTAAACATAAAGTTTAATTACCATTGCAAAATATATGTATTTAGGTCCTTTCGTCAGAAAAAGAATATTATGGAATAAATTTAAAATGTCACTTGAACATAAAAAGTCATCAGTACAAAATATTTATTCTAAAATGATACTTAAAGCCTAATTTATAAGGTTAAAAATATTTGTTTAAAATTTCGTGCTTATTGCATTGTGGAACTAGATGTAGTTCTTGGTATTACATTTCAATGCTCAGAACACAGTAAGTATTGAAAGACATAGAGTTGCAGAATATACATATTTGTTT
The DNA here is from genome assembly GCF_030269925.1 of Bombyx mori. Taxonomy (NCBI): domain Eukaryota; kingdom Metazoa; phylum Arthropoda; class Insecta; order Lepidoptera; family Bombycidae; genus Bombyx; species Bombyx mori. Next base: position 9,726,564 of record NC_085131.1, on the reverse strand, counting down.
TAGGTTTGTTTTGTATGGTCGCAACTATTTTTGACAGATTCAAAAAAGTAGTAGATAATATTTTACATTGCCGCTATTACAACAAATAGGTGATAAAAAATAAAATTGAATAAAGTAAAAAAAATAAGAAAGGAAACACGAAACATGTTTTCCACGTATTCTTTATACAGAAGTAATTAAAACAATAATGTAGGTTTAATTACCTTTAAACAGATTCAGTTTGTTATAAAGCTGTCTCTTAGAAGTCATTTTTATATGAGCGGTTTCTTTTTTACAAATATAATGTAATCTTATATCAATGAATTTTTCTATAATCAGTTTAATTTAGGCTTATTTTATGGCTGTGTTCGTTTCCCCCAGAAAACAAATCCTTTTCAGCATATACGCTTAAAATATTTACACATACATATAAAGTTTTTTTAATACTTTTTTGCATTGATTTGCCACCACCATTGAACAATTCTAGAATTTTTATAAGGGTTCTATATTTCTTCTCCTCTTTCTTTCGCGACAATATATATTCATTGTGCACAGCGACAAGGGGCTACTAGGAAATCTACAAACAAAAATAACATTATAAAATAACAAAACTACTCTATGCATTCCCTGTCCAAGAATAGGTGATGTTTGTTACAATAGTTGGTGCCTTGTTGCAAACATTGGCCAAACAATTACAATATTCGTAAATTGTGTTTTATTTACAATATAATTGTGTTTATTATTTTATGAAAAACACTTAATAATATAAATTTACCAAAAAAAGATATTCCTTCCAAAACCTTGGTGTTACGGTGGTTTTTTACTCAGTTTTTGAACGCGCATTGCAGCGTTTTGACGTCTTAGTGTTGGCTATGATTGGACCATACTAATTTGAAATAAGACCACAAATTTATTTGTGGTCTTATTTTTCGGGCCGTTTTTGAAGCGCTAATCGCGAATCTAGTAGTATTATTGATCGAAGTTTGTGACGAATGATCGTAAGTATTAGATAATGTTTTGAAGATTTGGAACTTTATTACTAGGTGGCATAGTTGTAATTAGTTTAAACTTAAAACTGTTTCAAAACTTTTTTCTCCGTTTGTTGTAAACCAACGTAGCTATGTATGTGTATATTCACGCGGACAGTTTTTGCTTCGATTTTGTACGTGTCCCTTTATCTAGTTACAATTGTTGATCGAAGACTTTAAAATACGAAACCAGAGCTATCTATTAACCCACAGACACAGCCGGATCTTCGCAGTGGGTCGCATTTCTGATCCGGTGGTAGATTATGTGAAGCACTGCTCTTGCTAGGGTTCGTGTTAGAAACGTCGTTAGGTTTGAACCTGTTCACCTACTAGTTAAGCTTACGATGAAGTGGTCTCTCAAGATCATCTGCTTAGGTAGGAAAAAGCTCTCGGTGAGTTTTTTTGTTTGTTTGCTGAGATGGGTGGACGAGCTCACAGCCCACCTTGTGTTAAGTGGTTACTGGAGTCCATAGACATTAATGCGCCACCCACCTTGAGATATAAGTTCTAAGGTCTCAGTATAGTTACAACGGCTGTACTGCTTCACGGCAGAAATAGGCAGGGTGGTGGTACCTACCCGTGCGGATTCTCAAGAGGTCCTACCACCAGTAAAAAAGAGTTCGTGTTATAGAGGTCACGTGTAGGTCGTGTTGGTGTGGGCGGGCGCGCACGCACCTCGTATGGGGCCGAGCGCGGCGTCCCTGCAGAGCGCGGTGAGGTCGCTGCCGGAGTAGCCGTCAGTGAGCGCGGCGAGGCGCACCAGCTCGTCGTCCGCGAGCTCGGTCTGCGCGGCGCCGCGGGCCAGCACGCCGCGCACCAGCGCCGCCCGCACCCGCGCGTCCGGCAGCGACACGTACACGCGCTTCGGGAACCGTCTGCAACAACAAATCCATAACACCCAGTTGAAAGACTATTCAAATCTTACAATGTTATATTACGCCACATTATAAGACTGCGTTCGAAATTCTGAATGTAATTTAGTACTCTTATACGTATTATATTATATAAACCTTTAAACGAGCAATTCTTGTATATATATATAATAATATAATCTGAATCTCGGAAACGGCTCCAACGATTTTCATAAAATTTAGTATACAGGAGATTTCGGGGGCGATAAATCGATCTAGCTACGATTTATTTTCAGAAAATGGTCATCGTCTAGTACTCTTAATTTGGATCAGGATTTTTCAAGAACACAAAGTAATTGCAAAATCAATTTTCATTTTATTATAAATACTGTTCAGCACAGCAATGTACCAATAATCACCAAATGGAAAAGTTTTTTATTATTTCATTTTTCTGTTCCAATACGTTAATTATTGATGTTGCAAATTTAAAGTAAAAAAAAAAACAGAGACCACAGTCGAGAGCTATGGGTTTAGGCTTTAACGAGTTCTGTAGGAGAATAGTTGAGAACACTATATCTATCCACATTATCATTGGATTGATTTATTAAAACTAAGTCATTATTATTTTTTACCTCAACGCAGCCTCGTCCAGTTCCTGAGGTCGGTTCGTGGCGGCCATCACGATGAGTCTGTCGGCTCCGGCCGCCGGGAGTCCGTCGAATTCCACCAGGAACTCTGTCTTCAGCCGCCGAGACGCCTCGTGCTCGCCGGACGATCTCTCGCACAGCAGCGAGTCTACCTCATCCACGAATATTATTGAAGGCTGCGAAACGATAATCAAGTGAAGAATGATTTTTTTTTAAACTGCTTTTATGTACTAATCAATATGATTTGTCTACGGAATTTTATATATTAAATGGTCTTCAAGCCGGTGTATTATTTGACATCATTAACACAGTGCGGCGCCTAATACGTGATTTATTTTTCTCCTAGCTATGCTGATAGCCTTGAGAGGCTATTTCAGCTTCACCCTGACGTGTAGGTGAGCTCACGGGGCTCAAACCGGAGTGTTGATAACACTGGCCCTAGCAAGAACAGTGCTTCGCAGAATCTACCACCGGATCGGAAACGCGACCCACTGAGAAGATCCGGCGAGAAACTCAGTGGGCTGTGTCTATGGGGAATACGTGAAGCTACACAATACGGCTTTATAGATCTTACTGGTGGTAGGACCTCTTGTGAGCCCGCACGGGTAGGTACCACTGTGGCAAGTGAGCAAGTCAACTCGCACATCTCAACACAGCACCGAAATCATACGATTTTACGTCACATCAGGTGATCCAAGTGTCGTGTGCAAAGCTAGTTAAGGCACGCCCCCTGCAACATGTCGCCGGCGCATTTTATTTGTCGAAGTGGTAAAGACACAAGATGGCCACGCTTTGATCTATTGTTCTTCAGGCAGAGGACACGTTGAAAGGGGCGGCAAATAGTGCGCAAATTATTATTGACTATATAGTTTTAATTTTTACTATAAATACGATTGTGCCGTAATTGTGAAACAAACCATCTGGAATACTTCTCTTCGACAAATAAGATGCGCCGGCGACATGTTGCAGGGGGCGTGCCTTAACTAGCTTTGCATACGGCACTTGGATCACCTGATGTGACGTAAAATCGTATGATTTCGGTGCTGTGTTGAGATGTGCGAGTTGACTTGCTCACTCGCCACACCACCACCCTGCCTATTTCCGCCGTGAAGCAGTAATGCGTTTCCGTTCGAAGGGCGGGGCAGCCGTTGTTACTATACTGAGACCTTAGAACTTATATCTCAAGGTGTGTGGCGCATTTACGTTGTATATGTTTATGTGCTCCAGTAACCACTTAACACTAGGTGGGCTGTGAACTCGTCCACCCATCTAGGCTATAAAAAAAAAGTTTTGTATAACGAGGTGTATTATTACCTGCAGTTCTCTAGCGACTTGGAACAGAGCCCTCACCATCTTCTCGCCTTCGCCCACATATTTGCTGGTCAGACTCGCGGCGGATATCGAGAAGAAAGTCGCTGAGCATTCGGCCGCTACGCATCGCGCTAGCAGAGTCTTGCCTGAGACAACCAAAGAAATGATGAACCAATTGATAGAAGGCGAAGATAGATAGTATTTTTGTTGCGGAACAGTAATGCTTTCCGATTTGGAGGGTGGGACAAAACTTATTCTATTTAATCGAGATTCGTGACTCAAGGTTAGGTTAATGCTGTTTACGGGCTCTGGTAATTAAATAATTTCAGGTCTATGCAAATAAATCAAAATCGTGTTATACAGAATGCATAAGATGGTAAGATGTGAGCGTATAAGTAGTTTTTCAGAGAAATGTGATCTCTGTTTTGAATTAAATTAAAACTCATATGTGAACAATGTCATTTATGAACAAAAACAATCAACATAACAAAAAAATATATTTTTAAATAAACTATCAGAAATCACAGTTGTCATTCATTCCGGAGGACACATTAATAAAGAACAGATGTGATTAACAATTGCTAAAAAAATTATCATTATTCTTCTACATAAATGTTGGGAGCCTAAAGGGTAATTCTGACTACGCGCGGACAGGTAGGTGAGCTCACGGAGTGTAACTTGAGAGCACTTGCTAACACTTGCCTTAGCAAGAGCAGTGCTTCGCTGAATCTACCATCGGATCAGATCGCGACCCCCTGAGAAGATCCGACGAGAAATTCAGTGGGTTTTTATGAACGAAAATTAAAAATATTGTCAACATCCTTTTTTCGTGTAGACATAATTTCAAATTTGCAAAAAACCATTTGCTACAAATTATAATAAAATAAATAAAATAAAAAAAATAAAAAAGCCTGTATTTCCTTATCCTGAACTTACATTTGCAATGTGGTATTTATTTGTTAGTGTTTAGTTAGTTATTAATGCTTATTGTCTAAATGTTAGTACGAGTTAATTTTTGTTATTGGATATGGACCCCTCCTCGGGTGAAGGCCTCCTCCAGTCCTTTCCACTGATCTCTGTCCTTGCCGATCGTTTGCCAGTCTTTTCCTATTATTTCGGTTATGTCGTCAGCCCATCGTCTTTTCGGTCTCCCTACCCTTCTTTTGCCAATTGGCCCTTTCCAGATTGTAGTGTTGACTGTCCACCTGGTGTCTGTGTATCTCAATACGTGACCTGCCCACTGCCATTTCAATTTTAGAGCTTGTGTGAGGGCATCTGTCATCTTTGTTTTCTGTCTTATTACTTTGCTCCTGACTTTTTGAATTTTTCTTATGTTTAGTATACTTCTCTCCATAGCTCTTTGTGTTGTTGTGATTCTTTGTTTTGCTCTTGTCGTGTATACCCAAGTTTGGCAGCCATACAGTAGACAAGGCAGTATACAGGTGTCTAATACAGTTTTCTTAAGGTTTATTGCGTAGTCTCCTTTTAAAATTTCTCTGAGTGACCAAAATTTTTTCCAGGCTATGTTTGTTCTTCTTTCAATTTCGTCTTCATTGTGCGTTTTTAAAAATGATATTTGTTTGCCTAGGTAGATGTAACTATAGACATATTCTATAGTTTTTCCTTTTACATTGATGGGTCGTTCTATGCTGTTTGTCATGATTTTGGTTTTTGTAGCATTCATCTCTAATCCTACTTGTGAGCTCGCTTGAACAAGAGAGCGGAGCATATCTTGTAATTCATTTGCTGTTTCAGACAGCATAACTATGTCGTCCGCAAATCTGAGATGGTTTAGATACCTGTTGTTTATTTTTATACCTCTATTTTTCCAGTCTGTGTTTCGAAATACATCTTCTAGAACCGCGATAAACAGCTTAGGTGACAGGGGGTCCCCCTGTCTGACTCCTCTTTCAATATTAATTGCATCACCTCTAGATTCTAGCTTCACATAACTTATGCTGTTGTTGTATATATATTTTATAATATTTATATATTTCGAATTTATGTTTAATTTCTTTAGTGATTTCCATATAGAGTTGTGGCTTATGCTGTCAAAGGCTTTGCTGTAGTCGATAAAACCTAGATAGAGTGGCTTATTAAACTCTTCGTATTTTTCTATAACTTGTTCTAGTGCCTGTATATGGTCTAGTGTACTAAACCCAGAACGAAATCCAGCTTGTTCTATTGGTTGTGCCTTTTCAATCTCTTGTGTTATGCGTTTAAGAATTATAGATGAGAAGATTTTGTATATATTTGCCAGTAAGCTAATTGGTCTATAGTTGTTGATATCGAGGGGGTTTCCTTTTTTATATAGTAATATGATGTCCGACGTGCACCATTGGATTGGTACGATTTCAGCTTCTAGTATGAGATTGAATAATTCTGTGAGAGGCTTAAGTAAAACTGGTGCGCCTATTTTCAGAGCTTCATTGGTTATTGCGTCGGGACCAGGACTTTTATCTGATTTTAGATGCTTCAGCTGGGCGTATGTATCTTTTTCTTCTATAGGTCTAATTGTTTCCGTGTTATAACAGTTGTGTGAATCGTTGGCTTCCTTGATGGTTTTATTTTTGTTTTTGTATAATTCTTGGTAGAAAGAAGTTGCCTGCTGTACGATTTCTTGTCTTGTTGTAATTTCTTTATGTTGGCCTTCTAATTTTTGTATCCAAGTTTTTCTTAAGTTCAATTCTTTAAATGCTCTCTTTGTGCTTCGGAATTCATTTAAATTTTCTGTTATTATTCTTTGCCTGTGCTTACTATAGTCTCTTTTAATCGCTTTGCTAGTTTCCTTATATAATTTGCTTAGTTCTTTCTTTGTATCAGCATCTTTATTCTTTCTTAGAGTTAATTCACTGCGTTTGTTAATTAAGGCTAGTGTTTCTTCGCTAAATATTTTGTGTCGTTTTTCTTTTTTTGTATTGTTTTTGCTAGTTAAACTTTTTGTTATAGCTTTTTCTAGCGCATCATAGTAAGACTGAACGTTTCTGGTATCTGCTAGTTTGGTATCGATGTTCGATTTGAGGCTGTCTATGTAGTATCTTGTTTCTTCTTCATTTTTTGGGATTTTTGGTGGTGGTTTAAAGCCTTTTCTATTTTTTTTCACTTGACTCAATAGAACTGTTGCTCTAAGTAGTCTATGGTCTGTTTGAAACTTTACGTTGTTGAGAACTTCATAATTTTGGACTATTTTTGGGACATTTGTCATGATGTAGTCGATTTCGTTTTTAACTTTTTCGTCTGGTGACTTCCAAGTCCATCTTCTGCTTGGTCTTTTTTTGAAATAAGTGTTGATTATTGCTAGTCTATATTCCAATGCATATTCTAGCAGTCTTTCGCCTCTTTCGTTTCTTTGGCCTAGCCCGTACTGTCCCATGACGAGTTTTTCTTCTTTTTTGGGTTGTCCTATTTTTGCATTGAAGTCTCCTAATATTATGATTTTCTCATTGGATAGTGTGTGAGCTTTTTTCAGATCATTGTAGAATTTTTGTATTTCTGTATCGTCTGATTTTTCCGTGGGTGCGTATGCCTGAATTATAGAAATGTCTAGTCCGCCAAAATTCATTTGAAGTAGCGCTACTCTCTCCGAAATGCCAGTGAAGTTAGTTATATTGTTTTTCCATGCCTTTTTTATTAAAAATCCGACTCCATACAATCCCTTTGTTTCTCCTATATAGCAGAAAACATAGTCTGAATACTCTTCTATGTGGCAGCCCATTTTTCTTGTTTCTGAGAGTCCTAGTATGTCGCATTTTATATCTTTCAATGCATTATTGAGTTCTAAGTATCGGTGTATTGATGACAGAGACCTGACATTATAAGTTCCAATTTTTTATACAATTCTTAAAGTCTTTGTTCAGTTTAGTGGTTTTTTGTTTTTGTGGTTTTCCTGGAGGGTTGTGGTCGTACTCTTCCACGGGGACCAGCCGGCTTGGAAGATGTGTGTTTTGTATTAATGTACATTTTTCAGTTTGTTTGTTGTTTTCTGGCTGAGGCTGGTCGGTTCGTTGCTATATATTTGTGGTGTTGGCTTGTGTGTTTATTTTCTTGTTATTTTTGTTTGTTAGATAGTTTAGTATGCTCGGTTTTACTCCACCTTCGGAAAAGCTTGAAGACCTTTGGATTATGTGGGCAGCCAAGGTTTTGTTCTTTTTGTTTGCTTGAGATATCTGCTCGGCATGGTTGATTGTGTTATTCTCTGGAGATTCTGATAGATTTCTTTTATTGTTTTTCGGGTCTTTGGATGAATTATTTAGTAGAACAAGCTTGTCGTATTTAATAATGGCTTTATTACCCTTCTCTCTTTCTGCTATAACTTGCTCCTGTAGTTCTTTTCTTTTTTGCAAGACTGATTGAGGGTAGTCTTCTTTGATATAATACGGTGTTTCTTTTAAAGCTCCTTTGCCCTTTAAGATATCTATCTTCTTGCCAAGTGTTGTGAAAGTAATAACTATCGGTCGTGGCTTTTTAGTCCTCTTCCCTATTCTTCTGATCGCTTGTAAGTCTTTATGGTCTATTTGTATTGGGAAGTATTTATGTACAAAGTCTACTATAGTGTTTTCTAAATTTGAGTAGGATTTTTCGTGTTCCTCCAATCCAAAGAAGACTAGATTACGTTGTCTTGATTGTCTCTCCATGTAGTATAATCTTTGCTCTTGATTTTCCACCCTCGACTTAAGGTTTTCATGTTTTTCTTCCAAATTTTTTAATTTCTCTTCTAGTATCTTATTTATATTTAATGTTACGTTCTCTGTCACTTCTTCCCCTTTTTTGTGTATAAGTTTTTTCTGTTCGTCGAGTTCTTTTTGAATAGAAAGAAGTGCGGTCATTACCTGCTCCATTGTCAATTTAAAGTATAGTTACTTTGTTTACCATGCAGGTAACCCCTATTGATGATCTTGGGAACTTGGTAGCAAGACAAAATTCATTAATGATCTTTTAATAGTGACCTCTTTTGCCAATTGACGGAACTTTTTTCGTGGGTCGATTTAGTTGAGTTTGACATAAACCGCTCTTCGTCGTCGTCTAATAGATGGCGTTAGTGTACGATGACTTCGGAATTTTTATTATATTTGTTTTTTATGTAGTTTTTTTTTTTTGTAGAATTTTCACTAAATTACTACATAGTTATTCTAGTCAATAATTAATTATTTCACAGCCACTAGCAGTTTTGCGATGTATAAAGTTGTATAAACTTCTTTATTTATACTGTTTTGTCTTTAAAAGTCACTGGGTAGGTACATAAACTTTACGAGCACAATTTTATTTTATTTTTTTGCACTGCTGAGTACACTGTTTTTGCTATTTTAATTTTGTCCTTAAATAATGCACACTCAAGTTCTTTTTGATATTATTTTCACTGTAACTTCACGCTTTTTTATATTTAAGTTCGTAAGAAAACACAGAGCCGATGTTGACATTTGCTCAGCCTCGGCGGGTATTATATATATAGCGGCTACAAATTATGACTTTACAAAATTTTGTAAAACGTATAGTTTCCGAGCTATCGCGAAAAAAGTGTTTTCATCCCTTTTTCCAAGATGGCGGCCGGGGGACAAGGATGGCGACCCCGCAAACTTAAGGTTAAGCTTTTATTGACACATGTTCCAAAAATAAAATTGCGTCCTCTAAAGAATGCAATATTCGGCGCTTAAATTGTAACATTTCAATGGACTAATTATAGTTTTAAATGTTATTACGACTTACAGCGTGTAGAATTTACACTCACCATTTCCTGGAGGTCCAAACAAAAGTAAGCCTCGGGCTGGCGATCGGAGTCCGGTGAAGAGTTCGGGCCTCAACGAAGGTAGAACAACCATTTCTTGCAATGCTTGTTTTGCTGCCTATTGTTAAATTCTTTTTATAGATAACTAGCTGTACCCGCCTGCTTCGCTAGGCATTTAAAATTAACATTATTATTTCTCCTATAGGGGGTCCAACATATCATATATCAACTCATATAAATATTAGCCTATCCATTAAGTACATGTATTTTCTACATGGATACCAAGTTTCAAGTCAATCGGATGCATGGTTCAGTAGTTATAACGGAACATCCGTAAAGATCACTGTAGATTTATATATTAGTATAGATCAAATTGTAAATTCAAGACCGTAACTATAATTTTAACGGATTTTATTTTCAAGAGAGAAAAAAAACCACGAATAAACCTGATATTTTAGAAACGTTAATTACTAAAAGATCGCGATCAAATAATTGTATTTATTGCGCTGCACGCAATGTATTGGTTAGAATTCAGGCCAGGGTTAATGACCTTGTATGAGGTTTAAGAACTGCATTCGCTTTAGATTGCGGACCCTATATGGTATTTAATTAAATAAATACAAAACGGTTCACTATATTTTTCTTGTTTATTTCTCAATCGACTTTATTGAACGACGAACTTAAAAAAAACAATGGAAACAGTTTTTTTTTCTTCATCTTTATTAAAAATGTGTAAAATGAAATCGAAATCTTCAGGTATCAGTGATTGCGTTTAAATTTCTAACAAATAGGGGAGCAATAGTTTTTACGAATAGCCAAATTAGTAGTATATAGTAGCATAGTGTAAGATGAGACTTTTAGGTGACTTTCACGAAACTCACCTCTTGGCCAGCTATATCGTCCCAGTTTACTTTGGGTCCTCCTTCGACTATCTCGTCCAGTATAAGCTGGACCAGCTTCGGGTCGACGCCTCGGACGGTTAGCGCGGGCTGCGGAGTCCTGCTTCTGGTGGGCGTACCGCGTTGCGAGCCACTCACCGCCCGGCGGACTGGCGAACCGTTTACCGGCACCTGGTACGCGCTCTGAGCATGAGCGTGGTAGAATTGCTTATGGTTAATGGCGATGATGTGTTAGTAAGCGATGAATTAAAGCATTGGCACCGGTTTTGAAGTCGTCGTGGCCTAAATAATAAGACGTCCGGTGCATTCGTGTTGAGCGATGCACCGGTGTTCGAATCCCGCCGGCGGGTACCAATTTTTATAATGAAATACGTACTCAACTAATGTTCACGATTGACTACCACGGTGAAGGAATAACATCGAGTAAGAAAAATCAAAACCACTAAATTATTATTTGCGTAATTACTGGTGGTAGGACCTCTTGTAAGTCGGCACGAGTAAGTACCACCACCCCGCTTATTTCTGCCGTGAAGCAGGAATGAGTTTCGGTTTGAAGGGTGGGGCAGCCGCTGTAACTATACTGAGATCTTAGAACTCATCTCAAAGTGGATGGCGGCATTTACGTTGTAAATGTCAATCGGCTCCAGTAACCATTTAACACCAAGTGGGCTGTGAGCTCGTCTACCTATCTAAAGAAAAGATAAAAAATAAAAATAAAACACCAGGTGGGCTGTAAGCTCGTCCAAACATCTAAGCAATAAATAAATAAAAACTTTAGTATACATTTTTGTTATTTGCTCAATTCCTATAATGACACACGATCATCTCATCAATGGATACGCGTCAACGATTTATTTGACCTCTTAAAAGAAACTAGAACGTAATTCGTCCAATAGAAGACGAAAACCTAATACATTTCTCTTTGGATTCGTCGAAAGTTCAATTGAAATGTCTGAAAGCTATAAAATAATATAAAAAAAAAAACGAATTAAGGAGGTCGCGGTGACGCATCGAACGATGGAACGCCAACGACAGCGAATACATTTGCCACGCTCGAATGGCAAGATCAAATCGATAATGGTTTTCGTAAATTCAATCAGAGTAAACACGCTTTACTGAAATGGAAAGTGGAAAATTAATTCCCAAAAACCTTTTAATGATTCTAACAAAAATATGTATAAATAGCTTGGGGAAAAAGTATTTTCGCATTATAGTACGTATGAACTTGTAATAAAATCTCTTTGGATATATATACTATTTGTATCTGGCTGCTTTTGGTATCATTAAAAGTATAAATTTTAAAGAAGATAATTCCAAATTCAAATTAGCAAAATTTGTGATTTTTATTTATTTTTCGTACTGTCAAGATGAGTGAATCTAATGAAGATGTACCTAGTCAGGTCATAAATTCTGTCACATGTTTAATGTAAAATAATTGAAACAAGTTTATTCATTATGTAACCATTCATATACCAAAATGAACTTAACAAAACATAGATTCTTATGACACTAAAGTTTATTCAAAATGACCTGCGTGATTTTGAATACAGGCCTTCAATCTGCGCGGCCAGTCGTCTATCGCAGCACGAACGAGGTCCATGTCAATATCGGCGGCTGCCTTTATCAAGGATGTCTTGAGTGACTCCAAATTGGGATGAGGCTTTGAGCACGCCTTTTCCTCCAAGTGTTGCCATATCTTGTAATCTAACGGATTCAAATCTGGACTGGAGGAGGGCCAGTCTTCGTGCCGGATGAAGTCGATTTCACGCGCCGCCAACCAGTCTTGTGTGCTCTTCGCTCTATGAGCTGGCGCCGAATCTTGTTGGAATACCCAGTGCCTGTTACTGAACATGGTATGAGAAACAGGTTCCACAAGGTTCGTCAGGACTGTATTTTGATACACAACTGCATTCGTTTTTACACCTTTCTCACAAAAATGTACCTCTGTTAAGCCCCAATAAGAAACTCCCAACCATACCATGAGCGAGGATGGAAAATGACCTCGGTGGATACGCGGAATACGGTTGCTCGCTTCTTCACTACTGTGTGCGTACACCTTATCATTTTGTTTGTTGTAGCTCTCTTCTACGGTAAAAATTTTTTCATCCGAAAAAAGAATTTCCCGATATTTTTTTCCCGCGTACCGCTTCAACAAATCGCGGCATCTCTTCAGTCTCAGGTCCATTAGACGAGCATTCAAACGATGTCCTGTTTTTCTTCGATATACCCGAAGCCCTAAGTCTTCATTTAACACCCTTTTCACCGTGGCTCTGCTTAACCCCATCTGAAGGGCCAACAGTTTCTGCTTACGTTTGGGATTTCTTTGAATTCGCGCCTTCACAGCTTTTATCACTGCTGGAGTCCTAACAGACCGAGGGCGACCACTTCTTGACCTGTCATCTACACTAGAGTCTTCATTGTATCGTTTGATGGTACGATAAACGAATGTTTTGGTTATATTCAAATTTTTCAGTATGTTAAAAAATTGAATTGGCGCGTAACCGCAACGATGCAACGCAATAACTGCAAGACGGTCTTCTTTAAGCGTCCACTCCATATTTAAAAATGAGTAAAATTCTAAAAGTATACATTTTTATTTTCATGAACAATTCGATATTCGAATTCAATAAAGTTTTTTGTGGCCAGCATTCTAAAAGAAAAGTTTTTACTGTGTGACAATACTTATGACCTGACTAGGTATAATTAAAACTACATATGTATGTATTTTTACGATTTCATCTTCGTAACCACAAATAATACACAATAATAATTTCGAAACATCGTAAATAATATCATGCTAATAAAAGAGGCGAGATTAAACCGTAAAACTATTTAGTTTTAATTATGTCTATATTTCGCGAAAATAAAGAAAATCGTAAATAAAATACAACAAAATCGAGTGCTCGATTTTAGGTTGAGAAACCAGTTTTTAACTAATCTACCGGGGAGTTGCAAATATACATGTTAAATTTGAATAAAATTTACATAGTAGTCGCGAAATTACCTAATCGTTGCGAAGCGAGTCAAGTGAATTAGTAATGGCTTTTGTTAATGCTCACGCAAGATGTTAAATGACAAATGGGTTAAAAGTGCACACGGCCTTTAGAATAATTCATCGGAGTGAAACAATAGAATCTTTAAAAAATTTTTTTTGGTGTGTTTGATTTTGAAGAATATTAAAATTAGAACACGCATTTCGATAATATAAAAGTGTAAACAAGATTAATAAGCTGATATTGGCTTGGTACAGATAGCCCTCCTATAACACGATAAATAGTATTATCCTACAAAACGCGGTGTTGTGCGAAATCGTATAATTTTTCTGAATGAAACATCTCAACTATTTCTGTACGTAATTTTGAGGTATTATATCTAAAAAAGTAAGCAGTAAAATTTCAGTTATAGTCCCATATATTTATTGTGTGTTCATAGTGCATAATGTAATTTTCAAAAACAAAAATGTAATTTTAAACAAATATCTCGTTACCGTGTTGTAGAAGTACAAAAGAGGGATTTGGTGAATTTTCTTTACATGTTAGAGTGACCCCGAGTTGTAAAATACCAACAGAATATTTGAATGCAATTTGCACATGCATCAAGAATCGATTACTATACAACACATTTTATAATTTCGCTCTAATATCCTGACCAGTATCAACAGGATTTAATGTGCTGGTCGGACTATATAGGCTCCACTCTCAACGCGTCAGTCCACGATGCCATCCACACAGGCTTGGACAGATTGAGCTGGCGCAAGATATTCCACGAAAAAGTCATTCAGAGAGGCCCAATTATTAAAAATTATCGACTAAATGAGGTGCAAGACGATCAACAGAATAAATAAAAAGATGAAATTAATTTTTTGTTTTCTATTTAAGCGTGCTTTTTTTAGAACTTCAACTACTTAAATTATTTTTAAGGTACATGCATGCTAATGTTTATTTAATTTTAAAGTATTTAAATATCTTATTTGTAAAACAAGCATTTTGAAGTTATACTCAAAATTACAGTGCGCGCTAAATCATTCACACTAATAGCAACGTCACATTCAATTTAGAACACAATTCAACCGCTAATTTATGAGTTTCTTCAACTGCACGGATGTCTCTCTAAAGCGGACACGAGTGTATGAAACACACACAATATTCACTAACAATAAGCGATCCCTGTACTGTTTGTTTATTGTGTATACAAAAATGGCGCGAACCAGTCATGCGTTCCAGTTTGAAGGGTGGGACGGAGCCGTTAGACGGTGCAATTGACTTTGACCTCATGTTTTATTGGATGTTTATGACCTTCGGTAGTTATTTAATCTGGAAAATAAATAAACTAGCTCGCAATGTTTTTTTAAATGGCAATATTGTGACTGCGTTTTTTTTTCAAAAATGACCAACCATCAATTCTCTGTTTTATTATATGCTGTTACCATTAACGTTCATCTTTTTTTATTGCCATATAGGCAGACGATGATACGGCCCACCTGATGGTGAGTGGTTACCGCCGCTCATGGACGTCAGCAATGCCAGGAGCAGAACCAAGCCGCTGCCTACAAATCATCCTCATTTATGATCGTATTTCAAAAACTTTCTTTCCTTCTACGTCGTAAGTTGATTCAAACGATATTAAAAAGCTACGTACATATAAATAAAAGGAGGAAAACGTATTTAATATTTCGACACGGCTGCGACACAGCTGCGCCAAGAACGCATTTAATACAAGCCTGAATTAATCCAAATTAGTGTTTAAATGGATATAATAATTAATTTTATTTGCCTTGCGCTCGTTAAGAATCATATCAAGGCGTTAACAGTGAAAGTTCTTAAGCGTTATTTATCTGTGCTCATTGAACTTTTAATTTGAAAGCATATGTAATAAAAATTATTGGTTGTAAATAAACTCGTTCGCCATGACCTTATGTTACGGCCATGTATGTAATTTGTGAAATTGAAAAAACAACGGAAAAAATGGACATAATAATGCAATCTATAAATATCTTTATTAATACACTAGCTTTTGCCCGCGACTTCGTTCGCGTGGTATAGTTCACAAATAATGCTTTATTTTAGAACAAATTTGGTTAGCATAAAAAACGTTATAGTGAGCCAACCTTAACATATAGACACATTATGCTGTCGCGGACTTTTTTCTTAGATCTTTTAAAAAGGAACAATTCTGTCATACATTATTTTAGCGAAACTTTAACCGTTTTTGCAGCGCACGCAGCGGCTCCTCTCAAAAGGTAAAAGTAACCCCGATTTTGAAACATTGCTTGTATTGGTCTTAGCGTGATTTTATATAGCCTATAGCCTTCCTCTATAAATGGGTTATCTAACACTGAAAGAATTTTTCAAATCGGACCACTAGTTCCTGAGATTAGCGCGTTCAAACAAACAAACTCTTCAGCTTTATAATATTAGTATAGATACGTTTTTTTTCTTTTCGTTGTATCTGTTTAAATTACTTACAGACAACTGTCTTTTAACAGCCGGCGGTGTAGACGCAGGCTTCATGGGGTACCGTGTGTAGCCCCCGTTAGAGCTGTTCGGCTGGGAGGATGATCTGCCCATGGACCTCGGCAAAGTCTGAGATTTCATCAAGGGCCCTCCTCCACTGCTAGGCACTCTTCGGCCTGCCGTCGTCAGTTTTCGTCCTGCAACTGCCTCTTGGGTCAGACTCGATTAAAATAAAACGGGAGGGCTTGATTTAGTACAGTAAAGCATCATTGATAATAGAGAACCGGACTGTTTTTTTTTTCATAAATGCCGCGAAAACATTAAAAAACTGCTTTGACCGCAACTGCATTAGCTGTAACGTCATTAGTGGTCAAAATAGACAAGTCCACCAAAAACACACACATTGCCCACATATGACCTCATGTTGTGACTATACAGTTAGTTTTACGTAAAAAATGTTAGAATAAATAGATTTTTCAATGATATTTTAAATAAAAAATCATTAAGCAATTTCAATAATATTGAACGATTGTCTTAATTAAATTGATATTCATCCGCACTACATTTTTGATATCAGTGTCCGATTGCCTATTGTGTCACGCAGCCTATCTATTAGTAACCACTCCTAATTTAGTTGGGTAGTTAATAATGTTCTAAAAGGCACGCTATGCGAACAGCTTTATCAACTTTATTAAGATAAAATAATAACTTAAGTCTAATGAAAGTTTATTGTTATCGAATAATTATTTTAGAATTATAGCGGTAAATGCCATAAAACAAATGCGTATTAAGACCACAAATCACCTCTTCTACGGCTTTTCGTACTATATGTTTCTAAGTAAAACATTGACTTTGAAGGCAGAAGACTGTAATCTTCTTACTGGGTAGTTATATTCTAATCTTGGCAAAATACGTGAACCATAATTACATAATCATTATAATGATATCTCCAAAATACTGGCAGATATTGCGGATCGAAACAGCAGAATGCCAAAAAATACCTATTTTATTCCGAATGTAATTTACTTTAAGTGGAGTTATATATCTTTTACAATAAATTTTAGTTTCATTAGGCGTGTTTTATTATTTAAAATTTTAATTTTAATTAATACGTGATATTACAAAGAGTTATACGGCATGTGAATAGTTAATTGAATCGTATAGATCGGTGGCATCAGGGAAATACAAGTCAATCGTAAAAGATCATGCATGGTCGTTACGTTCCAATGCTTCTGTTCGCACCCGCGTTCCCGAAGCGTGATGATCTACTTTCGGTTCATTGCAAAAGGTTATTTGTCGCGACGATGAGAGTGGGAATTTATTTAAGTGATTAAATTATCAACCCTAATTCAAAGTTTGTTATGGCTTAGAATCGTGCAACGACCTTTCTTTCTAAGTATACTTTTTAAAAACTAAATCAAGCTGCTCGAGTCATTGTTCGAATGTACCAGTAAATAATATAATACTTATTGTAAGGTTTATGATTATTTATATTAATATGATTATATAGAGTGTAAGGTTTCTGATTATTTATATGATTATATAGAGTCCTGTACATATTAAGAATTATTATTAAATATGAGCTATATTGCAAACCATTAAAATATTGTTAAGTTATAAATCCAACAGTTGACAAATGTCGTCAATAGATGTCACAGGCCAACAAAATTACATCGCGGTAGCGTTGTGTGTAAAAATTAGTATAAGAAGTCCAAAGTAATTATGAATAAAGCAAGATCAAAGCGCATCAGTGTACAATTGGGAGAATAAAGCAGAGTGTGAGCAAAATTGGCCTATTTAATTTATGTCTGACACCCAAAAGGTCAGAAGCGGGATAAATAAGGCTCTAGAAAACTAACCTTACTACGCCCACGGATCGGTAAAAAACGTAAGTTATTATTAATTATTTACATGTGATTCAGTGATATTGAAAATTCTGGTGGTTGTGATTTTTTTTTTTTTTTTTTTTATATGAATTTTCTTTGTCTTGTTCCTCTTCATATTACAAACCTGCACTGAGTCATTTTTTTATTATTGCCTTGTAACCGATCAGTGCAAGTGCACTGAAAAATCGACCACGTAATGATCACATGTGCGTTGGGTTGAATAAACCAATGACGAAGAACCAATGAAGAAATCAATGACGATTATAACTTTCAATATAAGTAATTAAACTTAAAACAACAAATTCATTCTACCCACCTACCGTTTTATTTACATGGTGACGAAAAAGTTAAGGGTTTTATAGGCTCTATTAGAATCTAACGACACTCGTTATTGCATTGGTTTAAATGTTTACATAAATGTATTAGAGTGCGTCAGGTCTTTGGAAATACATGATTTTCGATGAATGCACATGCATAATAAAGTTTATTTTCTTTTCTGTTCCCCGTTCTACGAGGAGTCCTCTTCTAGCTTTTCGGAATGTACCCGATATTATGCCATTTAAATTACCCTATTCTACTTTTTGCAATTATTAAACCCGGTTAAAGCAGTTTATGATTATCATCATTCTAAGCTCCACAATGTGAGTTTCAGTTACGCTCATCAACTGTGACGTGGAGGACGACACTAGCCGAGGGGAAGGGTCTAGTGCTCGGCTAGTAAGAGGAAGTGGCTTAATGAAAAAAGGAGCCCATGTGCTTAGTCGAGGGGAAGGACTAACACATAGGGAATGACCAAGGAGCATCCGAGGCTGAGGATGTAGGTCACATGTGCTTAGTCGAGGGGAAGGACTAACACATGGGAGTGACCAAGGAGCATCCAAGGCTGAGGGTGTAGGTCAACAGGGAAGGATTGGGAGGATGAGCTCGCGGATAGAGCAAGGAGCATCCGAGGTTAGGATGTAGGGTCCATGTGCTTAGTCGAGGGGAAGGACTAACACATGGGAGTGACCAAGGAGCATCCGAGGTTAAGGATGTAGGTCAACAGGAAAGGATTAGGAGGATGTGCTCGAGGATAGAGCATGGAGCATCCGAGGTTCAGGATGTAGGTCGACAGGAAAGAATTAGGAGGAGGAGCTCGAGCATAGAGCAATCGGTACCATTGGATAAAATGGACAAGGACACGATGATTCGAAGAGAACGGTTGCGTGGAAAGCGATCGAGTGAACGACGATCGCGTAAGCAGCGGTCGAGCAGGCAACAATCAAGCGGCTCTGACGACAGGGACGAATACGAAAGAAGGAGATGGAAAACAAGGACAAGGACAGGACAGAGGAGACGGCATGTGTCTTCCTCTTCAGGATCTGATATGGGGTCACCGCAGCTTCCGCGCAAGGTTAAGCGTGGTAAGGAGGACGACGGTTCAGATACAAAGGTATTAGTAGATAAATTCTTGAATATTCTTGACAAAATAAAAGGTTCAGATAAGCCCAAACTTACGTTCAACACAAATGTTATCCCCGAATTTGACCCAATGGCAAAGGAACAAACTATCCTTACTTGGCTGACGAAAGTGGAAGAATGTGCTCACATATATGGGTGGGAAGACGGAAATTATCCACTATTCCTTGCCCAAGCTTTCTGGTGTCGCTAAAACTTGGTATCAGGGCTTATCTAGCCTATTATTTTACATGGACTGAGTGGAAACAAAAACTTATAGAATCTTTTCCCCAAAGCGAGAACTATGCTGAGTTATTGCATAAAATGTTAGCAAAAACAGTTAGATACGGTGAGTCGTTTGAACATTACTATTATGCGAAAATGAACTTGTTAAATCGTTGCAAAATTTATGGCAAGGAAGTGGTAGACTGTTTGCTGTACGGGGTTGAAGATCGTGCCGTTAAAGTGGGTGCTCAAGCCGCTCAATTTAAGCGACCTGAGCAAGTGCTCAAATACTTTAGAACCGTGAAGATAGGCAAAGTTCGTGACTCCATTAACGATGCCAACCTGAAAAAAACAAATCAATCTGGCACGAGCAGGGCGGGCCCTAGTAATAACGGAATCCGTTGCTTCAATTGCAATGAAATAGGTCACCCTAGCTTTAAATGTACAAAACTTATCGCGAAGTGTACGACCTGCGGGAGGATTGGTCATTAGGCGATTAACTGTTTAAAAAATAAAACTCCGATTAATAAAGACGATAGTCAGGCCTTAGATAAAAATAATGAACAAAAACAAGTATCTAATGTAACTGTCGATGATCGCGCTATTGATAAATATATACTGGATATAAAGATTAACAACTCAGGGGTCAAGTGTCATGTAGATTTAGGGAGTCAATGTTCGTTAATTAGACAGAGTACCGCTAAGGAGTTGAACCTGAATATCGATGTGAGGGAAGGTATGCCGGTATTAAGAGGAATAGGAGGAAACCTGACTTGCCCTTTAGGTGTAGCTACCGTGAGTGTAGAAGTTCAAGGATTAAAAGAAACTATTGAAATATATGTAGTAGAAGATTATGTACTAAGTTACTTGGACATTGGCATTACTTGGACATTCCTTTACAGAGAAGCCTGATATTATAATGACTAAGATTCCGACTAAGATCGTTCTCTTTCCCGGTACGTACGAGATAAAAGACAGCCGCACAGCGCTTCTAATTTATAATGCCTCGTCAAACAAGATTTGTATCAAGAAGGACACTCTTAACACGAGCACTGCGTAATACGCATCGAACACCTTTTTCCCAATCTTGTAGCGTTCTTACCGATAGGGGACTGGATGAAGAGATCAGTTGCAATCCTGAGCTAACAAAACAGCAACGCGAAGAACTACACTTCTCAAGTGGACTCAAGGACCTTGGGTTTACCAACATCACTGAGATGGTAATCGACCTTAACGACACGGAACCAGTCGTGTATCGCCCATGCCGTATGTCACATACTGAGCGACAATTAGTAAGAGGCATGGTTAAGGAGATGGTAGATAATGGTAGAGCTAGGGAGTCATCTTCATCATATGCCAGTCCTATAGTCCTGGTACAAAAAAAAAGAATAGTGAGAAACGATTCTATGTGGACTATCGAGCTCTAAACAGAAAGCCCAAAAAGGAACACTACCCCCTACCAAGAGTCGAGGATCAGTTGGACCTATTATCCGGTAACACCCTATTTACGTCATTGGACCTTGCTTCCGGGTACTATCGAACACCAGTCGCCGAGGCCTCCCGTAGTAAAACTGCCTTTGTAACACCTGATGGGCAGCATGAATACAACCGCATGCCTTTCGGACTAGTTAATGCACCATCTGTGTTCCAAAGGACAATCCATAAAATATTAAAGGAGGCCCAAATTAAATATGCTGTTGTCTACATGGATGACATACTGATACCATCCAAGGATTTTAGGGAAGGCATCCAAAGACTAGGCGAAGTTCTCACACTGAAATTAAGTAAGTGCTATTTCTTTTTGAATGTCATAGACTTTCTAGGGTTTGAAGTGACTGCTAATGGTATCCGCCCAGGTAGAAGTCCGAAACCGAGCTACATACGGAGGCTTGCAAAGAAGGCCTAGCGGGCATTTTACTGCAGCGTAACTGTAATGGTGCATTGCAACCAGTGTCCTACTTCAGCAGGAAAACTACCGCTGACGAACGCAAGTTTCATTCGTACGAGCTCGAAACTTTGGCAGTCATTGCATCTCTCAATCGGTTAAGAGTTTATTTAGTGGGAATACCATTTAAAATCTTGACCAATTGCAATGCACTCAGGTCCACTCTAACTAAACGTGACTTGATACCTCGCATAGCTAGGTGGTGGGTCCAACTTCAGAAGTACGACTGTACAATCGAGTACCGGCCTGGTGTTAGCATGGCACACGCGGATGCCCTAAGCAGAAACCCAGTGAATTCTTCTTCAGGTAACACATGTACTAGATGTTTTACAAATACAGCAAATCGAACAGGACTGGATTGCGACGGTACAAAATGCAGATGACGAGATAAATAAAATCAAAAGGATTCTTTCTGACCCTTCATCGGCGGAGGTAGCGGACATACACAAAAACTACAGACTGAAGAATGACCGTGTTTACCGCGTGGTAGGTGACAAAATAAAATGGCTGGTACCCAAAAGTGTACGCTGGCAAATTTTAAAAATGAACCACGATGACGTTGGCCATTGTGGTTTTGAAAGAGCCCTACAGCGCATCCGAGGCCATTATTGGTTCGCGAAAATGCGGCGTCTCGTCCGGAAGTATGTTACCTCCTGCCTTGAGTGCGCGTACCACAAAGCTCCAGGTGATAAACGAGAAGGAGAACTCCACCCAATCGAAAAGATAAAGGTACGAGTTTCACCAGTAAGACGTTCCAAGATTTTACGACCTCTTACGGGATCAAACATATTGTAAATGCCGTTGCAACGCCTCGAGCAAACGGGCAAGTAGAAAGGTTTAATAGAACGATTTTAGATGCTCTATCGACAGCCAATCACGGCGGCGACAAGTCGTGGGACAACCACATCACTGATATACAGGTTGGTATGAACACAGCTCGACATAAAACTACCCAAAAGAGCCCCTCTGAGCTACTATTTGGAGTTAACATAATTAGTAGTACGGAAAGCATACTTAGTACGGTAATCAATGACACTCTAAATAGGACTCCCATTGAGGAATTGGCGGAAGTCAGACAACAGGCTAGAAGTTAAAGATGCAGTCAATTTTAATAAGCATAGGAAACCAGCGAGGCAGTACCAAGAAGGGGATTTAGTACGCTTAGCAAGGCAGGCTCCGCACGATGGAAAATCTCAAAAGCTCTCTGTTAAGTACCAAGGTCCTTATCGTATACTAAAGGTTCTTCGCAATGATAGGTTCGTGGTAGAAGATGACTCGCAAAAAGGTAGAAGGTATGAAGCAGTTGTATCTATTGATAAGATTCAGCCTTGGATGTCGTTCTGTAGAGAATTAGAGTCTGATGAATCTAGTAATAGTGTTGATGACAGTGATTAGATACTTGATTACTCAGTTTATGTTGGACATTTAGTTACTTAAGAAAGAAATTGTTATTTTAATTATTATTTTGATAGAACTTAAAACCATGGAAACGATTTAGCGATAGATATGTGTATGTACTTAGTATTTATAGCAAAAAAATGTTTAAAAAAAAATGTTACACGTCATATATAAACCTAGTGTATAATTAATTGCATTTATTATTATTATTATTTTGTAACACATATATTTTGTTTTTTTTTCTTTCTTGATCTCAAAGCGAAGGGTCTCGCTTTAGGTAGGATGGCCGAGCTGTAAGGTTTATGATTATTTATATTAATATGATTATATAGAGTGTAAGGTTTCTGATTATTTATATGATTATATAGAGTCCTGTACATATTAAGAATTATTATTAAATATGAGCTATATTGCAAACCATTAAAATATTGTTAAGTTATAAATCCAACAGTTGACAAATGTCGTCAATAGATGTCACAGGCCAACAAAATTACATCGCGGTAGCGTTGTGTGTAAAAATTAGTATAAGAAGTCCAAAGTAATTATGAATAAAGCAAGATCAAAGCGCATCAGTGTACAATTGGGAGAATAAAGCAGAGTGTGAGCAAAATTGGCCTATTTAATTTATGTCTGACACCCAAAATTATTTAATGAGAGATCTGGTTCAGAACGTATTCGATTATAAATGTAAATTTTTTTTAAAGTAGAAATTTTAACATTGTCATATCCATCACAGCTATAATCTGATAATTGAATTTGGATGGTTTACTTAATAAGTTGCTCTAACATCATCTCGATTAGAGAACTTTTTTTATGGTACTCACAAAAGACATAGTTAAATAAATATTTAAAAAATGAGGTTATTTATAATGTTATTAGTTTATTTTGTATTTTAATTGTGTATTTGACTATAGAACTCTGACTTACTATGCATTTTTAGACTAACCTTTATCTAATGTTTTTTATATTTACATCTACATTTATTTTGATTTTCTATTTAAGCTTTAATCAGATGAATCGTTCATTAATGGTTGATTGGCTGATTATGTGAATTTAAATATTTTTATCATTACTTTTTGCCTTACTAACATTATAGTGAATGGAAATAAATTAATGGAGTAAAATGAGTGAAGCTTTGATCGTTCAAGAAGAACTTTGATAATTATTTTATTAGTTATGTGCGTACCAAATATTATATGTGACATATTGATACACTACAGTTCATTTACATTTACAATCAGTAATCATGGCGGAAATTTGATTAGTCAGAGATGTTCATGAATGTAATGACTGAGATAGCTAATTTATATACATTATTTAAAGCAATACAGTTATGAGTATTATTAAATGTAAAACTAAAATAAAACATTATAATATAATGGTTATGCTTTTTTGGATTGGATTTTACACAAACTACTTTGACAATGTGTTCATTGGGTATACAAGCAAGCGGCATTGTTTACGGAAGCATCACAAATCTTCATGCAAACACACACATACTCGTGCATTCTAATTACATTACATTACTTTATTTCTTCAATAATTGGTTAGTTTTCATTACTTTTTGCAATAAGTTAAGTCAAACAAAGCTAAGCATTATCATTGAGTTGCTCTACCTTCTGTCGGCAGCTTTGTTTGACCACAATTATTTTCTGTATGTGACAGTAACGTTGTCTTGGACTTCTCTAGCGGCTTTCGGACCTTGAGAGGTGATTCAGTTGGCTTTTTGTCACTCCTCTCTGGCTCGCTTTCAACACCCAGTTTACTTAGGGCGACTAGGTTGGCTACATCGAGGAATACATTTCAAATAAATTAAAATTGGAACAGTGATTAACTTTTAGCTCCGAGAATCATTGATGGTTAGGTTAAATGATTGATACAGACTTGCCCGATTGAAGCATTTGTATTATACAGATTATAAAATTTTATAATTTTGTACTTTTAAGCAACAGGTATCGATTAAGTTTTATCAGACAATGATTATATAAAATTTAGTACCAAAATATTTTTAAAAAAATGTGAAGATACATGATGCGAGCAAATGACCTTTCAATTCAGATTTTGACTATTCATTAATAAAACTAATACTGGGTGTGATTCTTTGTCACACTACAGTTTATATGAATCTAATCTATTTGATTCAGTTCAGCCTTGATAATAATCACGTGTTAGTCTTTGTTAGGACTAACTAGGTCATCACTTTATCTCAAAACGGATAGTCTAGTTTTATGTCAAACATCTACCTACATTATGACTACAACACCTACACCTTCATGCATCTAACCATTAACCATCAATGACTTAACATGATACAGTGAAGAAAAAACACAATAATATTAAAAATAATAATAAGCTTTGCATGCATACAATCAGCCATTTTAGACTGCATAGCTTGAATAAGCAGTGATTTTAAGTTATACCAATATTTTATTACCAAGGAAATGTAAACGATCCTTAGCCATTCCAAGGTTTGTTTTCATCTTGTCGTGTAGTTTTTGAGCTCTTTGCCAAGCGTCTCCTCTACCTCCCCAGCAGTCGACAGCGATACCTCGCTCCAATTCAAAAATCCCTTTCTTGTACAGTTCTATTGCTAGCTCCTTTTGGCCTGTTTTTATACAATATTAATTTTGTTAACTAAGTTCAAATAGCTTATGTGTGTGTTTATATAAAACTAAGAAGCCATTCAATTTATGAGTCAGAGTTACAATGTTTTGTTTATATTTATATCCAACACAAGCAGTGTATATTATATCATAACCAACAGTTAAGTTTTCAAAACAAACATTTATAGAATCTTGGCTGTTATCCAACTCACAAAAAGAAAAAGTGCACCCTTTTCAGGACTGAATCATTACTCTATAATTACATAGCAAATGAGTCATTACACCCCAAGAACTAACAACATACTATTGACATGCAAACTTGCCTTCGTTTTCCTCATCAATCTTCAAAGCTTTCGATATGTATTCAAAAGCTTTGCGATGATGATGCTTCTGCTTGGCCAGCAGTGGATCGCCTGGTCCGACGTGATGAGACATATCTTCTTGAGCTATCTCTGTGGACACTATACCGTCTTTCACTACAACTTCTAAGTTGCACTCGCCGATCTTACGAGGCTTTTTCATGAACCGATGCGAAGCCGTATATAAGTATTTGAATATCAAAAATAGTTGGTATAAAATTGATCGTAAAATATTGAATAAAATAATTATGGGAAAAGAAACAACATAAAGGTTTCGTTTGTGAACAGAAGGTTGCGAAGCATTTCGCAACGTTGACCCCTTAGCTAGGTCTGCATCTCCTTTCTTTGACTTGCGGTTTGGGGACCTGGTATTTTTCCTCGATAATCGGCCACCATTTGAATCGTCTCCTGACACCATCAAGAATGCTGACCCCCTGACTTCTCTAACACGAAACCTCCATACACTTTTCCAAACAAAGAAACGCACGTTTATTTTACCCGTTGTCCGTAAACACGGCAGGATTCGCGACTCGTGAAAGCTTTATGTTGAAGTTTATTTTATTCAATTTTTTTGACAAAATTTGACGTTTGTATGTCTTTAATTGCAAAAGCAGAGGGAATTGAGCCCATAAAGTTAAAAAAAAAAACAATCAGCAAAAGCTCTTTTTTTTTTGACGAAGAGAAATCAATTGCTGATTACGACTTTTCTTTGATACTTTAATTATAATAGTATCTCTAAATGTAGTTAATATTATAATTTATAATCACGTTTCAGATTTTAAAACCTTTCCGAGATACTGATAATAAGTGGTTTTAAATCATTATCTTCGAATCTCTACTGGATATATAACACTGGTTTTATGTATTTAGTTAGAAAATTTATTACGTACATAGATGCGGGATCGAGTCGCTCCACTCGGTACGAATCCACTGGGTCTTATATCTCTTACGCCATGACGACTTCAATGTTCCTTTAAATTTGTTTATTCCTTGAATTTTCCCTCCATGGTTTTGTATATAATAACAACAAATACAGGTATAGAAGTCTTACCATTTTCTTGAACAGAAAAAACTTATTTTATATTCGAAATACCGATTCAAAAATGAACATCGAATATAAAATCGAAATTTTCTGTTAGTGATGCCATCATTAGCTATTAAATATAAAGCAAGTAGTGTTAAATGTTTTATCTATCCCAATCAGTACAATCTGTTTATGGAGGAAATTATACAGAACAGATATGAATAGAACAGGCTAAGATACTCTTGCCTTTCCTAATAAGGAAAAATTGTACCAAAAAAAATGTCTATGGAGGGAACAGACTAGGCTGTATGGGCTTAGATCCCCTTACCTTTCCTAATAAGGAAAAATTGTAACAAAAAAATGTCTATGGAGGCTCCCTAAATCTGTCATAGAAATACTTTGAAAGGCTAGGTATATTAACCTCGATGTGGTGATTAAAAATTACTTTCTATGTTAAAAACGTAAGTACTTGTGACTACTAAATGATTATATTCCTTTTTTCTAATACAGTGGAGCAAAGAGTTGAGAAAAGTAATGTAAAGTGACAAGTGAAATTATTTGTAGAAATTTGTACCTATAAAATACTTTTTTTAGTTAAATAATAAAATGGCAGAAGATAAAACTATCAATATAGCAATAGCGGAGGATGAGGACTTCGTGGATCCATGGACTGTTACTGGAAAGTCAGACACCGGCATTGATTATGACAAACTAATAAGTACGTATTCTATGTTAAAAAGATATACTTCGAAATGCTTATTAATTTACTGGTGATGTGTCAATTAATTCTTCAAAAGGTGGCTCACGAATGGAGTGGCTTTTAACAAAAATTAAATACTTAAATCTCTTTCTTGCGTGAATATCTTTTTTTTGCGTGAGGGTAGTCTTATACCGGCCACTCACATGCGCGCAAATATTCGTACATTGTACGAATGATTGCTCGCATGTGAAGAAGGGCCGTCAAACATTTATTCGCAAACTTAGCGGCTGTGCAAATGGGTTCAGTACTCAATTTGCGAACCCGGTTGCGCTTCCTCCTACACTTGTTTACGAATGTCTCACGAATTTCTCCTCCTTTTAAATTCGTCAATAGAACATTGAAGAGAAAGAGTTTTGAAGTCTTTCCCAGACATCATTAACAGCCATGCTGTTTTTATGGGTTTTCTTTTGATGAAGATACGCTACACAGTAGACGTCACAATCTATGAAAATGGCGAAACGTCTGTTGCCTTCGCAATCCTGGGCGCAACTCGTCACACGAATGTGTGGGAGACTACGCGAAGGATAGCGGTTCGCGCGCTTTGATGTCTGTTAAAAAACCGACACAGCTTGGAAAACCATGAATGCAGCGAAAACTTTGCATAATCATTCGCAAATGTCGTCCTACACTTGTGGGTTTGCGTATTCGTGCGCATGTGAGTGACCGGTGTTAAAATATAAATATATTTTACCTATGGCAACTCCTTCAATATTAACATTGTAGCTTAATCATGCTAATTTCTTTTTATTTTATCCCACCATTAAAATACCCTTAAATTTATAATAAGTATGTAAAAATGAAATGTTTTTTTCTATAGATATTTCATTAATGTCCTTGAGAGCACGAGTAGCTGGGCCTAAAATGGCCCATGTCCTTTTGGGTACATTGAAAGGTCGATTTATATAAGTGTTATGTTTGAAATAAATGTTAGTGTGCCACTGGCCGTCTTGAGTATCACTTGTCCCCATACGCGCTACACAACATTGGCGACGAGGTACCCACACTAAAAAAATATAAAAAATGTCTTTCGGAAATTTAAGTAATTTCGACCATAATACGCAAACTTGGAAGACTTGGAGATGCAGACTCACACAGTGGTTCATTGCGAACGATATTAACGCAGTGAAAGATCCAGCAGGAGTCAAAAGACGGGCCATATTGCTTAGCACACTCAGTGAATCTACCTACAAACTGGCAGCTGATCTCGTGTTGCCTAAAGAAGTTGAAGAGTACCACATGAAGATATAGTCAGTGCTTTGGACAACCATTTCACTCCAAAATCAGTGGGTTTTGGCGAGCGTCATCACTACCTACACTTGCGGGTTTGCGTATTCGTGCGAATGTGAATAACTGGTATAAGTGTCAATACAAAAAATTTGTGATCTAAGATTTATTTTAATTTAAATATAATACAGCTTATAAAGTTATTATTTATTGATACCAGGTTAATCACTGACCTCTAATACTCTCATTTCAACAATTATTTCTCCTCTGAACTCACTCAAACTAAAATCTTAATTATCATCACCATGGATATTTACTCCAAACTATTTGCACAACTGGAAGACTTGTCTACAACACTGAACTTAAGAATCATTGAAGAATGCAGCTACCACAGATCTCTCACATAAAACCATAGCGAGTTTATCCTGTGAGTTTGCAAATCGAGTTGCTTACTTTGGGCCTGGACAGACACGAAATGATGTCTCGTCGGAAAGTACTGTTGCTTAATGGGGTCAACAATAATAAAGACCCTTCAGCTACTGTTTTGGATATTTTAAAAGGTCCCATGAAATTGAGTCATATTATTTTAACTGACATAGTAACTTGTCGTCATCATGGAGCTAATAAAAGCAAGCCTCGTCCAATTTTAATAAGGTTCAAATGCCATAGCCATCCAAGTATAGTTTGGAAGAATAAGGTGTTGCTGAAGGGTTCTGGTTTGACGTTTTCTGAATTCTTGACTAAGTCCCGTCATGATGCGTTTCTGGGTGCTCGCAAACACTTTGGCCTTAAGCAGTGCTGGACATCAGAAGGCAAGATAGTAATCCAGCTGTCTGATAAAACACGTCGGAAGATAGAGACTGTCGCTGAGCTCCGTCTGTTGATAAATCAGTACCCTGTAGCACCAGTGCCTAGTGATGAGTCAGCTGAAGCCGTGAAAACCACAAAGTCGCAGGTCAAGAATACGTCGGACAAGAGGATCCGTAAACCGCCTAAATAATAATGTTTCACTTTATTTATTTTATGGAAAGTATAGCATAATATTTATTTTTAATTATTTTACTTCCTTAAAATTCTTTGATGTATTCCATACTCATTTTTATGTCTATCTTTTTGTTTTACTTTATTTCTTAGTTTGGCCTTTGTTAATTTTGATACATAAATTAATATAGTTTGTGTTTGTTGGTTAAACTTAGTTATGTATAGCCATGTACTTCAACCACTGAAGTAGGAAACCTATGGAAATGAAACGTCATCAAAAAATGCGTGCCACTGTGACGTCATCTGGCCGCAAAACATGGCGGATTTAGTGCTGCCCAGAAGATTTTAATGTTATTAGGTTTTATCGATAAACGTTCTTGGTTCATTTTATTTTAATTGTTGAGTATTAATTATTTGTAGAATTTATACTTTAATGGGAAGTAAGTAGGTATATTGTTATGTGCATATATGATTTGATTTAGATGTGTGAAATCTAAGACAAGTTCGTCATTCAAATTTGCCAAGTAAACGATATGACGATTTTTAAAAGTTGCTACACTGATTTTATTATTATATAAAGTTGTCTCGTTGATTATTAACCTCTATTACAATCTATTTTAATTGTGTTGCTGACTCTAAAGTCTGTAACACACTACTGCAACGCACCTCAAGGTAGGTGCGCCGCACCATTTGAATCACTCTCACTTGAAAGTGATTCAGGGACCGCGTGATAAAAAAAAAACCTTCAGAACATTTATTTAATTACAAACTTCATTCCTTGTGACTCCCTCTTTGAAATCACTTAATTACTACAAATTTAACCAATTTACAATAGTTTTTTACTCGCTACGGAATAAAACTATTTTATTTATACTTATAGTTCTGAAGAGAGATTTTGTCAGTAACCTTTTTCCCGAAATATCTAAACAGAATGTCTAAATATGTTTTGATGACACATTTTATTAAGAGGTATTTATGATTAGTGTCAAGATCAATAGATTCCAACCGAAAAATAGTGTCCCGATTTTTCGGATGAGTGCTCCATAATGAATTTAAATATATATATAGATAATAGTTTTAGGGCATCGACTTTCTTGACACCCTATAAAATATGTTTTAATTATTATTTTTGTATGTTTTAAGCGGGGTAGTATGATAAAATAAGAAATTTTATATAAGCAATCATATTAAATGTATATCAAAGTCAATAAATAATGTACAACCCAAAACAGACGGCTGAACTGACAATGACATTTGGTGCGCCATGCTTAGCACATTTTCGGCCACATTAGATATTTACGTATATTCATGTTTCATTTTATGTACGCACTGAAATACTGTTTATTGTTTTCCTGCGAGTTACAGTGCTGGGTAAGAACGAGATAGATATATGTTTATATGTGTGCCTTCAAAATGGGTGCTATTTATATATGCAATTGTACGTATAGAACAATATGTCGTGTCCCTACTATGTAGGTCTATCTATCTATCTATCTCTTAGGTTTATGGCGCACAGTGGGTCGATTCTATGATTTTAGTGACTTAGGGACCAACTTTGTTTTTTTATAAATTTTTTTATGTAGATAGATAGAGCTCGTTAATCTCAATAATAATTGTTTTGGGCAAAAATTACAAAAACTTTATCATTTTTCTGACCAAACTGGTCAGAAAAATGTGTTTTGTGATTTTTTTGTATGGAGCGGGTCACATTAAATTAAATTCCTGCTAAGTACCGCGAGGTCCCGCTTTGAAACTTTATTTTCCTTATACCTTGTCTAGTCTACTATCATTTGATGCTATGAACATGTGCATAAAGTTGCAACTCTGCCAAATAAATGGATCGAAAAAAATTAATAAATACATAGAATAAAAACCTTTATATTTTTTTTCGTAAGTGCTTTTAAGTTAAATTTGATAAGGATTAGTAAGTAAAAGCACGTAATGATACCCATAATTACATAATACCTAACAACAATACATTTAGTAGGTCTCTAATGAAGCAATCTCTCTAAATATTATATATTTTGTTTCACCTTTCGATCTTTGGGTCAGAAGACGAAAGAAGATTTTGTAAAATATCCTCATTAGTCGACGTCCTACTTCTCATTCTTGAATAACAACTCTCTGTATATTTCCGAAAATCTTTATTGGGAGCTTCCGCTGCCTCTTCCGAGAGTTTACATAGGTAAACTTTGGTGCCATTCGTATAGACGAATGGCACCAAAGTTCTTCATTATTGTATATCACTGCCATGTGCCAACAATTTATGAATACTGGAAGGTATATAATATAATACCAGGGATATAAATTAACATACAATACTGCAGTATATCTAAAAATTCGGAAAAATTGGAAACGCGCTCTCCAGATGCAACAGAGTGAAGAATCACGTGAAACCTCTCTATTAAATCTTTACGTATTCCTTTATGCGGGCTGTTTCTTCTGCATCCCTGAAAAATCTTCTGGCAGTATTGCCATCATTAGTTGTTCTTACTCCTTGCTTGACAACATCTATAAGTAAACCGCATTCCTTTTTAAACGCTTGCTGTATAGCACTTTTTCTGGTTGTTATTTTTTCTTTGTCATCGCCCCTTGCAACTCCATTTCTTGAAGTCCAAACGATAAGACGTAAACAAAAAAAGTGTCTTTTTAAAATTATCTCACAGGAAACTACATACGATGAAAAAATTGTGAAGTAATAAAATTATATTTACCGATATGAAGTAAGCACTCCATGCATCTTATCCAGGTATGTAAAGATGGCATTCCATACTGGAATATTTCTTCATTATGTTCTCTTTGATAAGCAAGTCACTCCAAAAAACTCTGACGGTTTTGCTTTGCAAATATCACAGACAGCAGAAAATGTTTCTGACAAATATGAGGTTATTTTGCCGTCTATCATCATCATATGCAATTGATGCTTAACTTCAACTTGTTTGATTTTTGATGGCTGAAGTCTTTCTATTTCTTCTGTTATGCTAGCTTTTATAATTGTCACTGTTGACTGCGTTTCTTTTGTAAATTTAAACATTATTGGACGGCAATAAAAAGTTGATGAGGGTAGGTCGTTTTCCCAAACAATTGTTCCATCAAATTTCTGAAGCCTTATAGGAACTAAACTGACCATGAAAATAGATGAATCATCAAACTCTGTTTCAGTTTTTTGTTTATAATTACTTTGACCTGGGGCTCTATCAAAGCCTATTTGCTTATAAACAGTAGCTCTCTTGCAGAGTTCAAATCCGAAGTAATCACATCTAAAAGCCTATATAGCGCCAAGTTTAGCAATGCTTGCATTTTAATAGCAGCTCCTTCTTCAGTAATAATTATCTCGTCTTTCCCTGGATAACATTTGGTCTTTTCTTGCTTAATTTTATATTAAGAAGGGTATAAACCAGACCCATTTTCACTTGCTGCTTCTCTTAGGTTTATATACTGCCACATAATTTAAGTGAAACTAATATTGCCTCATCGGGAGAATATGTACTACTTTTCACTTTACTTGTAATTAAATACTCCTTAACTTTTTCTAGATCTTCGGGGTGATTTGACAAGTGGTTCATTATTTCTCCTACATCTTCATTTCTAGTGTTTCTCAAACTAGCAATTGTAGTAGCTTTCATTTCATCCGGGGATAACGAAAGCGATTGGTAAATTTGTTCAATGCATCTTCGTTTTTGCCTGGATCCCAATTCTTCAAAAGGTTTTCGAGGTGCAAAAATAGATGTCAAGGCTTCTGTAGTACATTTGAGGGTGGTACATTTTCAACATCTTCAGTATTAGAAATCTGGAGCCTTTCATGTGCAGTGTTGATAGCTTCAGGTATCATTCCTTCGGGCCAGTTTATTGCACATTCTAACCAATCACATTTTTTTCTTATAAACTGTGCTAACATGCGACTACTTCGTTTCCATATTGCACTTATATTTGAACAAAATTGCGTACAGAATTTTTAGAGCTCAACATTTTTCTCTTCGGTCACGTTTATTTGATTTTGTAGGAATTGAAAGAGTTTTTTATTATCAGACAGCGACTGTAGTTGCTCTCTTAAAATCTTAATTCTAAATTGTTAACAAAATTATCAATTATAACGGAAACAGCAAGATCACAACGACAATCACGAGATGTTAGTAGTAGTACGAATCAACGAACACTAGTTAGTATATAATAAGCATGGTCACTTTATACTTCCAGTGACAAACATATGTTTACTATATTTTCTACTACCCAGTAATGGCTGCTTAAATAATTATCCTCATTAAATAATGTTAACTATCCTAATAATTAGAGAGATTGCTTAATTAGAGACCTACTAAATGTATTGTTGTTAGGTATTATGTAATTATGGGTATCATTACGTGCTTTTACTTACTAATCCATATCAAATTTAACTTAAAAGCACTTACGAAAAAAAAATATAAAGGTTTTTATTCTATGTATTTATTAATTTTTTTCGATCCATTTATTTGGCAGAGTTGCAACTTTATGCACATGTTCATAGCATCAAATGATAGTAGACTAGACAAGGTATAAGGAAAATAAAGTTTCAAAGCGGGACCTCGCGGTACTTAGCAGGAATTTAATTTAATGTGACCCGCTCCATACAAAAAAATCACAAAACACATTTTTCTGACCAAACTATAAAGTTTTTGTAATTTTTGCCCAAAACAATTATTATTGAGATTAACGAGCTCTATCTATCTACATAAAAAAATTTATAAAAAAACAAAGTTGGTCCCTAAGTCACTAAAATCACAGTATCGACCCACTGTGTGGCGTTTCCATTTATATTTCGCCAATGTCAAGTGTATTTAATACTCTGCTTTCTATAGCGGGCTTCGTGAACGAGCAAGGTCACAGATATTCACTAAGAATTAAGTGAGTAGCTAAGAATGTTTGATGACAGGATCTCTGTTGATTTACCTAAAACAATATCCATACAATATACATACAACATATATATACAGGGGTTAGTTCGATAACAGACAGACAAACTACAGCTTAATATTATTATGGTTAATGAATGAACTAAGAATATAAACGAAAGGGGAGTTGACAAGGGAAAGAAGAGATTTGAGATCAATGGGGCGAGGAATATCAGGAGGAAGGAGATCATAGAGGGAGGAAGATAGACGAGGACAACTGAAAAAAAAAAACTGTAGGTCTATGATTTCAACATAAAAACATTGATATGACTTTGACAAGTTTGACACATGATAAAATTGACAAAAAAATTTTTTGGTCAATTTTATCATTCTTAAGGTTAATTTGTTTGTTACTAACCAAAATTAACTGCAGGAAAGCTAAGGTCTAAACATTTGGAGGTTATTTTTTTTAGTTTTTGCGGGATCCGTTCTTGCGGATCATGAGATGTAAAACGTGGGGCAACTTTTTCCTGCAATGACAATGAGCCGAGATGACCCGAGAAGATAAGAGACCGAATTATTGCTATCTTTCTCACTCTTGGTGGCGAAGGAGGGGAGCGCGCGACAATTTTCTAGTGAAGAAAAGCTGAGGCAGAAGATTACAGAAGCCGAACGCGTTATAAAAGAGAACAAGATAGCTTTTAGCCGACATACCCGATCCTGTAGACCGAATGGTAAACAGTCGACGTCGCCCTAAACATGTCACTTACTGATCCTCACGATCCATTAACGGTGCTTTGAGGTACCACAAGCATCGGTCATCGTCCTCGTCGAACCCGTCGCTTACGACGAAGGGCTCGACGAGTGAATTAAGCCATAGACACAGCCCACTGAGTTTCTCGCCGGATCTTCTCAGTGGGTCGCGTTTCCGATCCCTTGGTAGATTCTGCGAAGTACCGCTCTTGCTAGGGCCAGTGCTAGCAACACAGCCGGATTCAGCCCCGTGAGCCACCTGCACGTCAAGGAGAAGCTGATATAGCCTCTCAAGGCTATCAGCATTTCGTATTCGTATGTCGTATCACTCTTGTCAGAGCGGTCGTGCTCGTCGTCCAGCATCGTTGCTGTGGGAAGATGTTATGTGCCTCACGAGCAATCGCCACTCCTGCCGGTTTGTGGTGAGCCTGGTACACTCATGCAAACAGCCGCTAACTGCCGACTTGATCTGGTCGGTCCATCGCATGGGCAACCTTCCACGCGGTCTGGTGCCTTCTACTTTGCCCTGAACGACAAGGCGCTCTATGGAGTCATTTCCTCGCCGGGAGATATGTCCAAAAAATGATAGTAAGCATTCATGCACGAGTGCTGAAAGACGCTGGTTAATGCCGAGTTCTCGGTATTAAGCAGCATAATATTAATCAGCATAGGTAGGATAAAAGAAAATTTTGCCGATTAAAAGACAACTTCTTACGCAGTGTAGAAGGTGTATTGCCGCTGGAGGTGGTAACTTTGAAAACTTTTTGTAAAATTTAAAAATAAATTTTGACATTATCATCTGTGTTTTAACCACTTCTTAATTGAAACTTTTTTTAAACAACTTCGATGTGTTTTGTTAATTTCTAGCATTCTCTATCGTTAATTAACTTTACGAATGATAAAATTGTCATAATTTTTTTTTTTTGTAAGACCAAAAAAATTTAAGAATTTTCCACCTCGCTGTCTTTGAAGGCCAATTTTAGACAAAGTAGCCCGTTAAGCACTATTTTTTTTATTGATTATGAAAGCTGAAAGTCGCGCATTTTTTAAAGTCACTTAGAAACTATTTAATCATCTGTTTAGATTTTTAATTTAAAGTTGAAAATGTAAATCTTATTCACCGACCGTAATTTTTTTATTTTTTAAGTTGGCCAGGTCGTAAATTCTCGAAAAATTAGAAAAAAATTCATAACTCGAAAACTATCAAAAATCGCGGAACATACATGGGGGTGATTCGGATACCCCACGACACAAGGGGTCCAAATTTTTTTTTGGACGTCAATGTTCCGGCCACCCTTTATATAAAAATGAATTGCTGTTCGTTAGTCTCGCTAAAACTCGAGAACGGCTGGACCGATTTGGCTAATTTTGGTCTTGAATTTGTGGAGGTTCAGAAACGGTTTAAAAGGTTAGATAAATATGAAAATGTTCGGTTTTAAATAAAAATAACAATTTTGTTTTTCCTTCGATGTGTCCCCCGTCGGACGGATTCCTTTTGTTTGTTTTGAGTTTATTTTATACATTATCGATTGAGGTACTACGAAGTCTGCCGGGTCAGCTAGTAAACTTTAAAATTAATATTGTTGCAGAAAGGTTTGGCAGTCAGAAAATTGATGATGAACTTATACAGCGATTTGAAAAAGTAATAGGAAGGAAAGGTAAATTTTAAAAGAAATATTTTGATTAAAATTTTGTATCAATTTAAAACTATTCACATTCTGATGTATTTATAAATATAAGCTTATGAGATTAATACTTGTAAAGATGCACATTCTGATCTGCGATTAAATAAAAATGTAAAAAATAATTATTTTTAAGCTCATCATCTGCTGAGACGTGGAATATTCTTTTCACATAGAGACCTAAATGTAATACTTAATTTACATGAAGCGGGAAAGAAATTTTACTTGTACACTGGAAGAGGGCCATCATCAGACAGTATGCATCTCGGACATATGATCCCTTTTATGTTTACTAAGTTAGTATTTTTTTAATTATTCAAGGTAATCAAAGAGTGAAAATTTACTATACAATGGAATGTTATTCCTTTCTGGAAATAAAACCATTAGTGAAGAATTGCAATTGCAATAAATAATAAAAACTTATGGAGCGTTGCTTATCAATGCCTGTCATCATTCATCACTTGATTGAGTACACAGGGTGTTTTACCCCATCATAGACATTTCAAATATACTTCAAAGACTTAAGACATTTTACTGTGTGTATTTAATTATTTTTCAAATGATTTAATGTTTGTAATGAATGTCTGGTGTTACTGGTCTATGCTTTAATAATAGTAATACATTTTTAGATGGTTACAAGATGTTTTCAATGTACCTCTAATTATTCAACTGACAGATGATGAGAAGGTACTGTGGAGAGATATAAAAGTTGAAGATGCAAGGAAAATGGCTTATAATAATGCCAAAGATATTATAGCAATTGGATTTGATCCTTCAAATACATTTATATTTAATGATTTGGATTTTATTGGGTAAGCAGATGGAGATATTTTTTAATCTATCACTTAGTTTATCTTCTTAAAGTTTTTAGTGCTGCTCTATGCTCTCTCTGAGGAATAAATTTGAGCTGTGAATTGCTTATGATTCAAAAGCAGTGATGTAAATTTTCCATTTAGTTACATGTTTTTGGTTCACAGGCAGTGCCCAGCTTTTTACCAGAACATGTTAAGGATACAGAAATGTGTCACATACAACCAAGTAAAGGGCATATTCGGTTTCGGTGATTCTGATGTCATTGGCAAGATTACATTCCCATCGATTGAAGCCGCTCCAGCCTTTTCCACCACTTTTCCATTTATTTTTGAAAATAAAATTGTAAGTAATCATTCTGGTATAGTCATGAATTAATTTTTAGTTTGATTCAATCTTTATAAAATATAGCTGTACCCATCCGCTTCGCGGGGCATTTAAAATTAGCATTACTATTTCTCACCACCACAGAGATTCTCTTCATTAACGCCCCCGCAACTGGTGTAGGGAGTCCAACACTCATATAAATATTAACCTATCCATTAAGAACATGTGTTTTCTACATCGATACCTATTTCAAGTCGATCGGATGCATTGTTCAGTAGTAATAACGGAACATCTGTAAAAACCACTGTAGATTTATATATTAGTATAGAAATTTTTACTGTATATTACCATATATACCGTAATAACCGATTTGAATGAATTTTTTTGTATGCGTTTGGGTGGCGTCCTGGATGGTTTAGATTCACAAATCATCCCGGCAGATGGCGCTGCAGTCGGCAAACTATTTATCTATACTGCAACTAAACGACTGGATCGACTTGAATGAATTTTTGTGTATGCATTCACAGGACAACGTCTGTTGGGTCCGCTAGTTTATATATAGATAAATAGACAAATAAGAAAGCTATTTTCTATATTTATTTATACAATATAAATGTGTACTGTGAACCACTGTGGTTAAATTATTTTATATGATTAAGCAACAAATTTCTAAAACAATATTATGTAAACATTAGAGATAAATAATATTTAAAATATATCATTCCAGGTACATTGTTTGGTTCCGTGCGCGATCGATCAGGATCCATATTTCCGTATGACGCGAGATGTGGCCGTTCGTCTCAAATTGCCCAAACCTTCTCTGATACACTCAACATTCTTGCCGGCTCTTCAAGGCGCCCAGCACAAAATGTCGGCTAGTGATTGTAACGCTTCGATATTCTTGAACGACACTCCGAAGCAAATAAAAAATAAGGTAGGCATTTTTGTCCCGGAGATTTTCATGGTTTTGCTTTAAAAATTAAAAAGCTTTATAAATCAGATGGATGCTATTTTGATGTCACAATCCATATTTCATTGAAAAATGCTAATAAATCACTACTATGATTGCTGACCCGAATAAAAAAAAAATCTAGTAGGTACCACTATTAGCTGTCTAACTTCCTGAAGAAGCTGAAATGGTCCTCGATTTTTCTACCATAAAAAATAGATGTACGTCGTTATGCAGTGGTAACACTGCCCTCTTCAATTTTTTCCTCCTACCTATGCTGATAGCCCTGAGAGGCTATATCAGCGTTACCATAGCTTGTAGGTGAGCTCTCGGTGCTCATATGACATCTGGAGGCTGTATTTTTTTTTAAATAAATTGGTGTATTAATTATTTTGCGACGGACACTGAAACGTGACTAAGATTAACTAATGAATTATACATAGAAAAAGTAAATCATGGGAGGTCAAAATGCAGTATTTTGTTTAAGAATATAATACGAAATATTTGTTGTTACAAAAGGCGTATCGGTTTGTAGGGTGGGGCAGCCGTTGTAACTATACTGAGACCTTAGAACTTATGTCTCAAGGTGGGTGGCGGCATTTACGTTGGACCGTGCGTCATTTGATCCCAGTTTTTAGTTATTATTATTATTATTATTATATACAAAGTTTGTATTCTCGAATTTTTATGAGTTTCGATAAATACTGAAAACCATGGTCCTAAGCCAAGTGGAGTTCATTTTATGTTTTAATTTTGTCTGATGTTTCGTCTTGCAGAAACTTCGAACAATTCGGCACGTATTTAAAATTGTGGCTTTTTCCATGTTAAATAATAAAAAGTATATTTTTAGTTTATTATTACTATTCTGCTATGTTTATTTAAAATGTAATTAATTACACAATATTTTTTAAATGGGGTATTAAGAATACAATTTTTTAAATGCAGTACCTATATAACAATAGGTGGCCGCTGATGGCGGTGTCTATGACACAAGCCACTAGTGGTTAGGACTCCAGAGTGAGAAACCTCACAATGCGCACAGTATCGAGGATAACTATTATTATTATTATTATTATTGTCAAATGTACTGAGTCACGTGCTTTTTTACAGATAAACAAATATGCGTTTTCGGGAGGTCAAATCACAGTGGAGGAGCACAGAGAGAAGGGTGGTAACACTGATGTGGATATTTCTTACAAGTATTTAGTTTTCTTCCTTGAAGACGACGACAAACTCGCTGAGGTAATAGATGTTTGTTAATCTTTATTTATTCAGGGATAACGTACCTTAGTCCGCACGAACTGAGCTTAAGCAGCAATGTACAGTTTGCAATACATTACGTGTTACAAAATGTGGACGATGCAATCTATTTAATCGTTGAAGGAATGAAGACTCATTCGAGTGGGACACGATATGACCCGTTTGTCGTTTAAATAACACGGAGATGCAAACGTTGAGAAGTTCTGTTACGAATTTTGTTTGAAAGAACTCGTATTTATAAATTTCCGAACTAATATTTAAAATTTAAATACCCTGATTTTATTAATACGCGTAACTTTAAAAGCACAGTAGCACTGTGACGTTATTTAAGAGATGCAAAACCGAGTCCACTTGATAACTTACCGTAGCTAATAAGATGAGAATAAGAATGACACCCTCTTCGGTTGAGTAAGCGCATATTGGCTAAGCGAAAGCCTTAAAAAAAATTTTTACCAGTGAATCTACTGTCCGTACCGTAGTTGAACCCGTCGCTTGCGACGAAGGACTCGACGAGTAAATTAACCCACAGATATAGCCCACTGAGTTTCTCGCCGGATCTTCTCAGTGGGTCGCGCTTCCGATCCGGCGGTATATTCTGCGAAGCACGGCTCTTGCTAGGGCCAGTGTTAGCAACACTTCCGGTTTGAGCTCCGTGAGCTCACCTACTCGCCCGGTTACGCTGACATAGCCTCTCATGACTATCAGCATAGGCAGGAAAAAAAAATAGGCCAGAGCTCACGGCGCTGTCTAAGAGACTTTGCTAACGTCTGCCCGAGCAAGAGCAGTGCTTCGCTGAATCTACCACCGGATCGGAATCGCGACCCACTAATAACTCACTCTTCTGATTTAGGTATCCGGACTCTGAAAATACCCTATTCGTAAATATAGAGGCTTTAAGATCGATAGATAGATAAATCGATAGATTGTAGATAGTAGTGCTGGTCTAAATTACACGACGTACTCATATCGATCGAAGCGATTATACCGGTGTTCGAATCTCAGGTGGTTTGTAATGGGCGGGGCAGCCGTTACACTATCCAATTGAGACTTGTGCTCATTTTTGAAAAAAGCGTTTGAAATCCAAAAATTTATATTCAAAATTTCTGACTATGTTTAATTTTTTTCATAATTATGTACCTTTTTCGCAGATCAAGAAGTCTTACGAGTCAGGACAGATGTTAACAGGAGAACTTAAGAAGATAGCTATAGACACCATTACAGGATACGTTCAAGATTATCAAGCTCGAAGAGCCAAGGTCACAGATGAGGTCATGCACGAATATTTCAGAATAAGGAAAATCGACGTTTAAAACTATAAGAATAAAGTCGCATTTAAATTATCTGCAAATATGTTCCATTATTTATTTCTTTAAAAAAATCGTAAATCTATTTATAAAAAAATCTGCATGAATAGTGAGTTTTATTTTATAGTAAGATGTAATTTAATCAAGTGAAACGATAGATGATATGAAATTATATCTTAATAAAATTAAAAAATCCGTAAAGTATTGCTTAGATGGATGGACGAGCTCACAGCCTACCTGGTGTTAAGTGGTTACTGGAGCCCATAGACATCTACAACGTAAATGCGCCACCCACCTCGAGATATCAGTTCTAAGGTCTCAGTATAGTCATAACGGCTGCCCCGCCCTTCAAACCGAAACGCATTACTGTTTCACGGCAGAAATAGGCAGGGCGGTGGTACCTACCCGTGCGGACTCACAAGAGGTCCTACCACCAGTGAGGGTCAAGTCCAAAGATTTTTTTTTATTTTCCAATACTTGTCTATTATTATACATGCTAAGCTGTCAATAAACTACCATTATTGCACGCTTAATTTTACAGAAACATTATATAGGTATAATAAAACCATTCATATAACTGCACTCCTTTCATTCCCGCCAAAATTCTGACATATTTATTCATCCAATATAGGAAGATAAATGTTCCTTTGCTTATACGTGGCTATACTTTGAAGCTTTGGGCGGTTGAATCAAATTAGTGTATTAATTAATTTTTAGTTTTTTAATTTCATTAATATTTTTCTAATAGAGATATTGGAATCTAAATTCCCACATTCTAGTTTTGTCTTATTAAGTTCTTCGTAGAACCAAAGAATGTAGCTTCCGATTAGAAGTCTAAACCTCATTGGACATAGTCTTTCGTGTTGTCGCTATGAATCTTGACAAAAACACAAATTAGGGTTGTGTTATTTAGTTTTTATTACAAGTTTTAAATTAAGAAATGAATCAATATAGTATATGACACCGTATAGAAATCGGAGGTACGCCCAAATTTTGTGGATGATCGTCTAAATTCATCGCTATGTTAAGAGAACAAACAGCATTGGTGTAGATTTTTAAAGAGAATACATAAAAAGAAATTTCCTAACGCCCCCACCATACTCCACGTCGTGACAATAGACGACAAAACAAAAGACTCCGAGCCCTCTTCAAAACGAAAAATTGTAACACCAACTGTGTACACAAAACTGTACGCAACATTAATCGAATATGCATCACAATAGAACACAGGAGTGGATGACACAGTCTTAACAACAAACAGCCTCAAACAGGTAGTCGCCACACGCACCACTTGTCAATACGTCTAGTTTTTAGTTATAAAATATTGTGAAAATGTTTACATTAATAAATCATCATTAAATTTACTTTGAAACAAAATATCTTGGAGGTTGTTTTCAACTACAGGTACTTATATGAATATCAACATAGCAAAATTTTTCTTGAAATCGTAATGTACAATCAAACATACGACGATGAGGCCCCTTTGCCTCTGATAGCTAATTACACCGTTGTCAAAGAAGACCAAGAAGAAAAGAGAGAAGTGGAAGAAAGAGTTATTCTAGAAATAGGACGGCAGGACGACAAACCGAAGGAAGAACACACGTTTTCTCATAAGAAGTATGATAAAACGATTTCCCATCATCGGTCGTATGTGCTAGAAGATTACGAGCCCAAGAGGATAACATACTTCAGGCCTCACGAATTCGAGCCTAGCAATCACGAAGGTAAGTTTAAGACGGACAATGATGGAAAATGTTGCCAATAATTCCTGTCTAGTGTCTACATTTTTATTTTTGCGTTTCAAGTATTAACCTGACATGTTCTAAGTTGTTAAATTAATGTAGGAACAGACCATCTCTCTAGATTTCGAACAAATAATATATACCTAGCTAATATAAAATGTAAATTTGTAAACGGTATCAAAATCAAATCTGGGAAACATGTTTGATAACTTTTTTTGGACCGTTTTTAACGTTTGATTGTCCCAAATTATCTTCGCTCCGATTATGTAATAATACCTAACGTTTAGAAATATGGTATTCCTCAGGTCCGCGTTACTATGAGCACGAATACGTTCGTGACACCGTAGTGGGTCAGGAAACTCTTAATTCCGAGTCCTCGTTGGACTACTCGCAGGACTCTCAGGACAACATGAAAACTAATGACGACTCCAACCACGATACGATCTTGAGCTTAAAGGAAAGAGCCTTGCAGTTGGAACGAGGTATTTCATTTCTGTTCTTATGTTAATGACAACAAATACCCTTGAGTTAAAAATAAATAAACGATACACTCTTACATACATACAGCTTTGCGGACTTTTAATTCTTGGTAGAATATTTGTGACATTCTCGCAGCGCCTTTGAAGTTGAAACCTTTTTAGAAGTGATGAATTCAATCCTTTGTTTTTATGGGATAGGACCTTAGTGATTTCGTGTAATTAATGAGAGTTTTTCCACGAATGCCACGGGGCAA
Source organism: Bombyx mori (assembly GCF_030269925.1). Lineage (NCBI taxonomy): Eukaryota > Metazoa > Arthropoda > Insecta > Lepidoptera > Bombycidae > Bombyx > Bombyx mori. The sequence continues at coordinate 9,682,404 of NC_085131.1, read as the reverse complement.
CTATCCTAGTTATACAATGCACCAATGTAATCGGGAAAATTACGTGCAGGATTTAAAAAAAAACTCTACAACCCATATTTATGTTTATTACGCCTATAATTAAGTTACATTTCTTTAATTAAAAGACGACTCAATGAACAGACTAAAGATGTTTTTCGCCACGTCTATATTTCGTGAAAATCAGTGCACAATTTTGAAGCCCGCATTTTTAACGATGTTTCAGAATACAAGAAAACTGCATGTGACCGAGAAAGGACTCGAATGCGTGACATGAATCGCGCGTTTGATCTCTTAAGATCAAAACTGCCCGTCACCAAACCGTCCAAAAAGAAATACTCCAAAATCGAGTGTTTGAGGTACGTTGTTTTAATAAAACCAAAATCGAATACTTTTTTAACGTCATCGAAAGCAGGCTACAACGTAATCTATGTGGCGCTAAGCGCAGACTGGCTCTCATAATAAAAAAAAAACAGCTAATCTGTTTTTCTAAGGCAAAGGCAAAACTAGGGAACATGTCTAAGGTAAATAATAAAAAAAATTGCAAGTAATGTACCAATACGAGTCGACTCCTTCTGTGGGATAAGGTTACCACCGCCTGCCGCGAGGAGCATGACATATCCTTCTTCAAACGAGGCTTGTGGAGAGTATTAAACGGTAGGCAGTGGCTTGGCTCTGCCCCTGGCATTGCTGAAGTCCAAGGGCGACGATAACCACTCACCATCAGGTGGATCTTATGCTCGTCTGCCTACAAGGGCAATAAAAGAGAGCACGATTGGAAGAGGATACACTTCCCAAGAGGTTGCATGTTTTAATAACATTTCCTCGCGATGGCCGAAATGTAAAGATCGTGTGATAAATACTGCGTTTAGGAATATATTTTTTTAATTAATTTAGCGACTAAAATCAAAACTTGTCTTTTATTTCACATAGCGTCAAATTAACTTGATTTTTGTATTAAGGGCCTATTACGTTACCCGCGAAGTACCTACTGTATATCCTGTTCTAGCTTTGCGCAATAAAAACAGAACCGTTTTATCAGCTATGTGACAATTTTTCAACAATCACTCATTGTTCTGAATTTTTGCCCTAAAAACCGACATATATGTTTTATATACGTATTGATGTAGGTAGGTTGTTATGCGAATTATTTCGTAAATTGTGTTCAATTTATCAATCATTTTAGCCTCTAGGCGGTAGTCAACTAAAGTACCTATTTGTCCAGTTAAAAACAGTTAAAAATATCAAAAGGTATTTAAAGGTATTTTAAGTATACGTGTTTTTTTTCTTCAGAATAGCAATTTGTTACATTCGCCACTTGGAGTACATGCTTGCAGGCGGCACACCAGACGAGAACTCTGCATTTTTCGAAGTTCACGCTTCTGATATGCGAAGGCGTCAACAGAGATACTAAGAACTTTTAGATATTGTATCGTTATATTTAGGTACATACATTGACAAAATGGGGCAATAAAAATATTAATATAAATGTAAAAACATTCGGGCTATAAATATATTAAAATATAATAAAATGTATAAAATCAACAAACAATACTTATAAGGTGCATTTTAACAATTACTTATTAATGTTAAGTTTAACAATTTTATACGAATATAAGAGAACTCTCAGAAGTATGTAACTATGCTTTCTTTGCTGTTTTCATGTTTAAATAACATAATATAAATATTCAGAACATAAAATAATTACGTTTTCATTGACTCGACTTTTTTATTTTCCTCTCCTTCTCCAACTCTTCTTTTCGCTTTTCCAACGCTTCTAGGTAGTCGATGTAGGCACATTTAACGACAAGTGGCAACTTAGCAACGCCTAGAGACGGGGAACAACATTTCACATTAAAACCCTTCCAAATTACAGTGACAGTTGTATGTATTGTATGTATGTATATAAAACAACCAAATTAAATTACTAAGTTTATTTTATTGACTTTTTACTAATGTCACTTGTTTGTAACTATTCATTAATGTTAATGGATTGTTAAAGAGCTCTGTAATTGCGATTCGAAATAAGTTTTACATTAGCTCGTCGGTCATAAGTAAAGTTGAAAATCACTTTTCAGGATTGATGGTGCGTCTGAGGTGGAACTTGTTTTAACTAGAGACTATCTACTTCTTTTAACTAGAGTATACAAAAATATTTACCAGAAAAACAAGTTGTGACTAAACTTTTGTAAATATTATAAATGGGTGCTACTATGCTCTCGGTCGATTCTTTCCTCTGAAAAAAAAGAAGGAAATATTTAATTTATCAGAGTGGCGATAGGTAGAGAACATCAATATTACTACGTAATTTTTTTTATTTTTTTTTTATTGCTTAGATGGGTGGAGGAGCTCACAGCCCACCTGGTGTTAGTGGTTACTGGAGCCCATAGACATCTACAACGTAAATGCGCCACCCACCTTGAGATATAAGTTTTAAGGTCTCAGGTATAGTTACAATGGCTGCCCTACCCTTCAAACCGAAACGCATTACTGCTTCATGGGAGAAATAGGCAGGGTGGTGGTACCTACCCGCGCGGACTCACAAGAGGTCCTACCACCAGTAATTACGCAAATTATAATTTTGCGGGTTTAATTTTTATTACACGATGTTATTCCTTCACCGTGGAAGTCAATCGTGAACATTTGTTGAGTTCGTATTTCATTAGAAAATTGGTACCCGCCTGAGATTCTAACACCGGTGCATCGCTTTAACACGAATGTACCGGGCGTCTTATCCTTTTGACCACGATGATGTGGTCCTCATGTTGTTATGTCTATGGTCGCCCGTAGCCACTTGGCAGTAAGTAGGTGGGCAATTAACTTATATGCAAATTCAAAGGCGAACCTTATTCAACACATTTTGTAAGCCTAGAAGTTATTTACAACTTTTAAATTTAACATGGTCCAAATTCAAAGTAGATTGAAGGAATTATTTATAAAATCCATTATAGGCAGAGTAGGTGTGTTTTTTATCTACCAGAATAAGTTTTTATGTTGTAAATTTTAAGGTTGAATACGATAACTATTAAAACACAAAAAAAATCGCAATATTTATCCTTGTAACGTATCATTGTCAACTTTATGACATGACCCAGTTACTAGATAGATATCAGAGCGTAGGATGAACTTCCTCCCCGTATTTACACAATTTTAAATGATAAATCAACACACAACATCCACTAATTTGCGTACAGAGCCTCTCGAAGGTTGGAATTTGCTAATAATTCTACCAAATTATATGAATTTATTTAACAACAAGTATATTTAAAAGTCTAACGTTATCTTTTATACCTAAAAAGGGCGAGAAACTATAAACTCCATGACATAATGCTATGTACTCACTGCCCGTTTTTAGATTTTATGAAAATAAATACTAGAAAAATGCGAACAAAAGGGAAAGATTATTAGAAAGATCTAAAAGTAATTAATGAATTGAATGATGAGTCGTCGTGACCACAGTGAAGGAATAACATCGTGTAATAAAAGTGAAACCCGCAAAAATTATAATTTGCGTAATTACTGGTGGTAGGACCTGTTGTGAGTCCGCGCGGGTAGGTACCACCGCCCTGCCTATTTCTGCCGTGAAGCAGTAATGCGTTTCGGTTTGAAGGGTGGGGCAGCCGTAGTAACTATACTGAGACCTTACAACTTATATCTCAAGGTGGGTGGCGCATTTACGTTGTAGATGTCTATGGGCTCCAGTAACCACTTAACACCAGGTGGGCTGTGAGCTTGTCCAACCATTTAAGCAATAAAAAAAAAAAAGGATAAGACGTACGCAGGTGCATTCGTATGTAGCTATGCATCGGTGTTCCAATCCCGCCGGCGGGTATGAATTTTATCAATGAAATACCTACTTAACAAATGTTCACGATTGACTTCACAGTGAAGGAATAACATCGTATAATAAAAATCAAACCCGCAAAATTATAGTTTGCGTAAATACTGGTGGTAGGACCTCTTGTAAGTCCGCACGGGTAGGTACCACCACCCTGCCTACCCCACTTCGATAAAGCGGCACGACACGAGAACCCTTTCATCGTGGCCGCCGTTAACTACATTCCCGATCCTGCAGATAGAATGGAAAGCAGTCGACGTCGCCCCAGAGACGTCATTTCGGGTCCTCCTGATCCACTAACGGTGCTTTTAGGTACCTCAAACATCGGTCATCGTTCCGTCGAACCCGTCGCTTGCGACGAAGGGCTCGATGAGTAAATTAACCCTCAGACACAGCCCACTGAGTTTCTCGCCGGATCTTCTCAGTGGGTCGCGTTCCGATCCGGTGGTACATTCTGTGAAGCACGGCTCTTGCTAGGGTTCGTGTTAGCAACATCGTTAGGTTTGAGCCCCGTGAGCTCACCTACTAGTTAAGGTTACGCTGATATAGCCTCTCAAGGCTCTCAGCTTAGGTAGGAAAAAAAACTTGCTTATTTCTGCCGTGAAGCAGTAATGCGTTTCGGTTGGAGAGGGGTAGGGGCCGTTTACTGTAATAAAAACTGAGATCTAATAACTCATATCTCAAGGTTGGTGGCGGCATTTAAGTTGTAGATTTCTATGGGTTCCGGTATCACTTAATACCAGGTGGACAGTGAGCTCATCCACCCATTTAAGCAATAACATATATATATATATATATATATATATATTTTACTAGGTGTGGGTGGACTACAGGTCACTGGAGCTCATATACAAATATCATCGCCCAGCTTGAGATATGAGGTCAATTGCATTGTATAACAGCTGTCTCACCCTTTAAGCTGAAATGCGTGACGGCTGCTCGCCAAAAATTAGCGGGAAAGTGATGCTTACTTATGGACCGGTAAGTGGTTATTGCTAACACAGACTGTGCTGACATGATTGATGATTATTAAACAGATTTTCACGTCCCAACTTAACAAATACATTATCAATTGTCAGTTGATACATAAATCTCAGACTCATGCCACAACTATTTTATGCAAGACTTGAACATTTATGTAGTCAAAATTCTGTCTTAATAAATACTAAATTATTAATTAGTTAATAATTCAATACAAACACATACTTACTTTTGATGATTAAAACTTAGTATTTAATGAGTTCTATATTAATTTCAATAATACATTCTCAATCATTGCCAATGTCACGCACACAGTACAAAAGTATAAATGTGTTGTATTCAGTAGAATTAACATTTATTAACAATCTAGGTACATATTTATTATTAGACTTGTATTTATTATTAAAGAATCTAAACTGAATTAAGTAAGCACGAGTCAATATTCGCTAAGCGATCGCGTGTAATCTGTAATACGCCGCTGGCTTTCGTCGGAAGCAGACGTTTACTACATCGCAGCACCTTCCGATACGTATGAGCCTGTATTGCCGAGATTGGGTCTATCTTGTACCAGGACCGCATAATTTAGTAGCAGTTAAGACTGCTAAGAATTTTTAAGACTCATTCGAAACTTTCAAGGCGCTTATATAGTGGATACGCTAGTTTTTATTCGATATATGGTGGAAAAGATAATTGTTTTATTGAATAATGACGAACGCTGTTTAGACTAGTAATAGACAAGTACTATAGAAATAAATGATAAGTCATATATTAATTAAAGCTTAAGAAAGATTGCAACTGGGCTATTTTTTGGAGTCAAGTAATTAAATTTGTAAATTTTATAGTTGTTTTTTCTATCTAATCGCTTATAGTCTTCAGAGGCTACTTCAGCTTCTCCGGGGAGGTACCCAGGGCTGAACCTGACAGGCTTTGCAAATGCCTGCCCTAGCAACAGCAGTGCTTCGCTGAATCTACCACGAAATTGGAAGGAATCGTGACCCACTGAGAAGTTCCGCCGAGAAACTCAGTACCTAGGTTGTCTTTATGAAATTTTATAGTTGAGTAAAATTAAATTATAGTACATAAAAAAAAATTAAAGATTGCATTCATTTTTATATCATAATCATTCGGCATCGTCTTTATAACATTTTATTTACCTATGATTCATCTCTGATTTACATTATAGCACCAACTTTTTTCATATCATCATCAGTTAAAAACGAGTTTTCCATGTCCATCCACTAGTAAGTAACTGATGACGTAATCGTTTCTACTAGGATCGCATAATTGGACTGGAGGTAGCGATGAGAAGCAACCAACTTATTCGAATCTTTTAATTTACGCTAAAATCATCTTTATATCAACCGCTATACGTACAATAACCTTTCCACATTGATCAAAAGTAGGCGGGCGTCGGGTGTTGATACTTCGTATGTATTCTTGCCAACGTTTAATGCACTCCGTGACGTCTTGTTGGTCGCCCCACACTCCCTGCGTGTAAGTGAAGTAAACCGTTCCTACCAGGATGCCAGCCTGCAAGGAGGTATCTAATAAATCTAGTAGACTACTAATGACGATGAAACGGGGAGGAGGTATGCTTACAAAGTTGATAGCTTACTGTTGAATAAATTTCAATGAAATATATAGACTTTAAATTCATGCCTTAAAATAAAACTGTTGAATGGAATTTCAATAGATACTTGTCTTAGGTTTTACATATTCATTAAAATAATAAATACAAACGGTTCTGCATCCGTTTTGAGTTTTCTATGAAATTACGAATTTGAAGATATGTAATTTTTTTTTTGTGATTGAAAGATTACTGTTGGCCCGGAGGCTTTTCCAGTTTCACCAGGACAGGTGGGCGAGCAAAGGCTCAGCCAGGATATTTAATATTATTTACTATTGTGTTGATAGATCATTTGTTTTTCTGAATCGTGTTTATCGAACAGAGTCCTATTACAATATAACTGTCAAATTACTTGTAGTACCGATTTTATTTTACTACATTTTACTAAAAGCGTAGTTTCCTCTTTAAAAGACATCATAATCATAATTAGTTTGTTCTGTGACAAAATAGAGTCCGTACATACTCATTTATTTTCTTAAACTAGCCCTAGGCAAAGATATTTTAATAATACAAATTATTTTACCTTGACAGCGTATAACAATTTCCCGTGTGCGTAGTATGGAACGCGATGCGTGATGGTTTTACCACTTTTGCGTAACTTATATTCCTCTCTACTGCAAACCTTAATGCATGTTGGACTCAACGGAAGCTCTGGAACATAGCAGTAGATTATTGAGTAATCATTATTATACTCGTAATGGTATGTACTCAGTCTGTAAAGAATAATTCTCAGAATGTTTTTTTTTAAATTTGGACGTATTATTTAAACCTACTATGACTTCTATACCTCATTCGTTCTGTACAATTAATTCTATATCAGTTAATATTATCATCGACCAAGCCCTATTTTCTAATTCCAGCTTGTAATCAAAAACGTAGACTTTGTAACGCCAAAGACATTTTATAGCGTGTTATTTCAAGTAAAGTATTTGCAACTAACGAAATCAGTGTGTAGAGACAATTTTAACGGATATTTTTTTTGTGAAGTTTTTATTTTTGTTACTGTTTAAAATAGAAAAAAAAGGTAATTGAAGTAATTATTGATAAAGAAACTAGAAGCGTCAATGTGGGGGTGGCTGCTTAAGATTGAATTCATATTACCAGGATCGCAAAGACGTTGAGAAGTTTACGCAATCTGTAATTATCATATTATTGTGTTATTAGCATATGATATTATGATACTTATGTAAATGTATCGCGTCTGTATACATAATTTGAGATAATGAATGCTATTTATTACATTATTATTGTAATGGGAGACACGGCGATGATATACGAGTGCAAGGTCTAAAAGTAAGAATATATCCAAGTATGGAGCTCTCCTTGGGAACCATTCTCAAAAACAAAGATAGTTTATTTAAAGGCAAGTTACATAAAATAAAAAATTTTAATGTCCAGGGCGATTATTTTCAAATATTTGCAAAAAGTATGTCAATGACGCAATGTTGAAAATGTAAATTAAATAAGAGTTTATTTTAAACTAAACAAAAATATAATTACGGCTCATATAATTTTTTTTGAGCAAGCTTAAAGTAAGAAACGGTCAAACGATGTGTTCTTTGTGATTAGTCGAAGTGCATTTTGATAGCAAAATAGCGTTACGTGTTCATCTTGCTCATAAATTTATCATCGTTACAATGTAAATTCCTTTACGAAAAAAAAACAGTTATTGAAGCTACCTACCTACCTACCACGAACGAATAAAGTCAAAAACAAAAGGAACGAGTTACATAATTTGTAATAAATACTAGGACGTTAGGAACGTTAGGAGGTCGATTGTGTAAAATGTAGAGCATTCGTACGCTCTGTTACAGCGACAGTTTCATTCATGTTTTCGTGCTCACTCGGGGCGCAATGCTAAAATTCGCGGTCTCTGTCCTACACACACCCAGTTTTATTACTACAGATAATACAAATCCTACATACAGATAACAGATAATTCTATATAAATGTAACGTTTATGAATTGTAATTTACAATTTAATTTGATTGATATAATTGAAAATAGTGAGTACTGTAATCGAAAAAATCTCATTTTTAGTCATACAAAAATATAGGTTTTATTATTTATGTCGTGTTTAAAAAAAGTAAATCGATATCTATGAGCAGACGAGCCCACCCAGTGATAGATCATTGGTGGCCACCAGAGTAGAAAATGTCGTTAGTAGTAAAATTTAATTTCCTATTTTTTAGATAATAATGACATTGATCATTAATTATCCAATGAGTGTTTTTGAGAGTCTTGTGAAATTCACAGGTCAACTGGGTTAGTTTTAGTCTCAATGAACAATGATACACTTTTCTTAAATGCTTCTTTTTTGTTATCGCCTAATGAGAGAATGGTGTTCAGTCAAGTGCTTAAGTTATTCATTACCCAAGATACCCAACGACTATCATACCCTTCAAGCCAGTACCCTGGATTGCTTAGGAGTAGAAATAAGTAGTCGTACCAATCTTGTTTAACTTATTAGGCGGGCGCAATCAATGCATGTGCATTTAAACCTGTTTTTGACTATGAATTATTTTCAGTTTTCAGTGGACGCGTTTATGTTCTCGAGTATTGAAGTAATGTTTCAGTAGGGTAAGTCTACCCTCCCAGAGCTATATTTAAAATAGAGCTAATATATATAACAGGGTTCGCCCGTGACTTTTGATTTAACCTGATACCACTAAATATTTGGCGCTTCCGCACTTTGACTTGTGTATTTGTGGTATGCGCTACTTATTTCAGCTTGAAGCATACTTGAGCTTAACAAAAAGGGAGCTTTTCTTTGCCCAAACAGATTAAAAACTGGTGGGAATGACGTTCATCTCGCAAATTTACTGTTGATGAAAAATTGTCGGTGAGGTATTAATTTTTTAATGAAAACGGAATTCATATAATAGTGTGTTTGAACTCAAGTAAGTACTGAATAAACATATGCCCGACTGTCTGGCAGAAAGGCAGCAAGTATTATTAAAATAAATAATAGTTTAAAAAAACTAACAAAATTTGCTTTTATAGAAAATCCTTTTTTTTTTATGATTGAAAGTTTACTGGTGGCCCGAAGGCCTTTCCAGTTTCACCAGGACAGGTGGGCGAGCAAAGGCTCAGCCAAGAGGGGTGGGATTTGCTAACAACTGCCCGAGCGCCTCCGAAGGAGACCTAACAACTCAAGAGCAATTGTTTCGCGAATGAATCTACTACCGGATCGGAATCGCGACCCGCTGAGAAGATCCGGCGAGAAACTCAGCGGGCTGATGCATGGGTTAGGTTGCACGTCGACCTCTTTGTCGAGTTCGACGAGTACGGTTACCGGGGTCCCTAAGCCTGCCCCTAGTATTAGAGCTGAAGGCATCTAATGCAAAGGTTATTGGATCTGATGGATCCGTAAGGACGTGTCTAGGGCGTCGACGGTGACTGGCTCCTGCATGATCAGGATTCGGGGAGTAGTCAGCGGCGGCAACGATAAGGCGATTATCATGACGCATAGCCTTATCGAAGTATCGTTCCGACGCTGACTTCATGTATTTCCGAATTGATTCGAGGCCCAGGTCGTCGTGTAGGTCAACGTTCCTCACGAACCACGGAGCCCCGACAGCTAACCTGCAAAAGCGGGATTGTAGGGATTGGAGGGTGTCTATGTGTGTGCGGGCCGCGTGAGCGAACACCACACTCGCGTAAGTCATGACGGGCCTTATGCAAGTTTTGTAAAGTGTCACCTTGTTCCGAAGGGACATTTTACTCCGCTTACAGATCATGGGGTAGAGTCTACCGAGAATAAACGCGGCACGGTCACGGACTGATTTTATATGCGGGCGGAATGTCATCGATGCATCCAGGGTAACGCCCAGGTACTTGACCTTCCTGGCCCAGGGTATGGGTTGTCTAAAGAGAGTAATCGGGGGTGTGAGATTCCTCCTCCTAATCCGGGAGGAAATCCGTGTGGAGCTTCCCCTCTGAAATAGCACCGCAGTACTTTTCGCTGGGTTGATGTCTATGCGCCATTTTCGGAACCACTGTCCTAGGGCTAGGGCTGCGCTCTGAAGCTTCTTCGCGATTAGGGACTTATTTCTACTAGAATAGTAAACAGTCGTGTCGTCGGCGAATAAAGCTAAATGGGTCGGCGGCGACCGGGGAATATCGTTGACGAATAAGCTAAATAGGAGGGGTGAGAGGACAGAGCCTTGCGGGACTCCAGCTGTGAGAGGTCGTGGGGAGGAGCGGGTTCCCTCGACTCGATATCGAAAAGAGCGGTTCGACAAGAAGTCCCGTATGATGAGCACGAGACTATCCGGCACGCCCATGTTGAATAGTTTGAAAATCAAACCATTGTGCCAGACTTTGTCGAACGCTTTTGCGACGTCGAAGAAGAGAGCTCCCGTATATAACGGTTTTGGTCGATTAAGCCCCACAAGAATGTGCTCCGTGAGGCGGTGCACCTGTTGAACGCATGAGTGATTTGTACGGAATCCGAATTGTTCATCGATAAGAATGCCCTTGGATGAGACGAAGTCTCTGAGGCGTTTGTAGAGCAGACGCTCATACAGTTTGCCTAGAGACATGAGGAGGCTAATCGGGCGGTAGCTCGTCGGATGATTTTTTGGTTTACGGGGTTTATGTATGCCGATAACGTCCGCTTCTTTCCACACCGCGGGAAAGATACAGTTCGCCATAGCGGCATTGAAAATAGATGCCAACATCACGATGAGTTGGACGGGTAGAAGTTTAATAACGCGGTTGGATATACCGTCGGAACCGGGAGCCTTGCGAGGACGTAGGTCTTTGATCAAGTCTTTAACTTCCATCGGGGTGACGGGTGGTAACGCATCAGAGGGTGGCAAGGAGGCTCTGCGTTCTACCTCACTGTCTACTAATTCTACATGAACAGGGTCCACGGATTGAGTGCTGGGCGTGCACTGGGTTTGCAATGTATCGGCCAGCAGCTCTGCTTTTTCGTCATCATCGAACGCCGCGAGTCGGCCTGAGGGGCCTACGAGGGGGGGCATAGTTACTACCGTATCCGATTTGAGAGTACGAGCTAAGCGGTAGTAAGACCTTTGAGAGGGCGCGAGTCCTTCTAAGAAATCAGACCATCTGGCATCTCGGATTTCGGTGATGCGAGACTTTACGTCGCGTTGTAGGGCACGCATTCGAATACGATTTTCCGCGGTAGGATACCTATCGTACGCACGGATCGAGGCTAGCTCTAAGGAGTTCCCTAATATCGTCGGGCAATTTGAAGCGGTGAAGGAAGTCCTCCGCTACAACTTGCTTCGATGACCTATCTAATGTCGAGGTGATGTGTGACGTTACGATGTCTATGGCTTCAGCGGTATCCTGAGGAGACGGGATAGAGTCCGGACTAAACGGAAGCGATGGTGGATCAGATTCAGCCAGGCTGATGCCCAGCGTGTGCCAATCCACCACAGTCCTCGTGACGGGAACGGAATCGGGAGCGCGACCGAGCTTCATAACGACGGGACGGTGGTCTGAATCTAACTCTGAAACTACTTCGATCGAGTGTAAGCGCAGAGTTACGTTTTTTAATAACGCTATGTCGAGTATATCCGGGCGATGCGCGATATTTAGCGGGTAGTGAGTCGGGGTTAGCGGAGCGACGATATCGAAGGCGAGATCATCGACTAACGCGTCAAGCCGCCTGCCATTCGGGGTTGTGGTGTGTGAGTTCCACCTGATGTGTTTACAATTTAGGTCGCCCGCCAGAATGACAGAGCTCCCCATACCGAGCAGCGCCTCGATATCACTGCTTAGAACGATCTTATCCGGTGGAAGATAAACGGACGCGATAACAATCGGCGCGTGTCCCGTCAGTGAGATTCGGCACACTGATGCTTCGATATTAGCGAGCGCGGGAGGATCGAGCGGGACGCAATGCAGGGCTCTTCTATAGTAAATGACGGTACCACCACCACGGGCAGAGAGCCTGTCGTTCCTGACCATGTTATAATTCGCGATTTTAGGGTCACGGCGCGCGGGCTTAAGTAGGGTCTCCTGCACTAAAAAGATATCAATTTGGTGGTCACGCAAAAAGTCAGAAACCTGATCACGTTGATTTGCGAGACCGTAAGCGTTAAAAAATCCTATCGTTACGGATAGGGGCTTTATTCTACTTATATACGCCATTGATTACCGGCGGAGTGAGGGGAGGACGTACGTATTTAATGACGCATATACGTCGGCGTATTCCTGCACAACGGCGATAAAGTGTTGTGCAGTGGAGGCAGCGCGAATGGCGTCGCCCAAAGCGTTAACGCGCTCAAAGTTGATCGACTGAAAGAAGTCGATCGCTAAAGCGAGATTGTCGGACGCGGTCGGAGGGCAAGTCGCGGGAGAGGGACGAGTCGCGGGGGCGGGACGAATCGCGGAGGAGGGAGTTGTAGCCGTGTTCGTGTACGGCAGCGGTTTTGCCCAGGCCGAGACACTGGGCACCGCCGCCGGAACGAACGCTGGCTTAGCCTGCGACGCAGAGGGTGCCGAGGCTTTGATGTCTGGGCCGGAAGCTCGGAGGCGGTTTTGGCGGGCGACGCGGCGATTTATTTTAGGGGCTCGGGGGCATCCGCGGTAATTCGCGGGGTGACCCTGTGTTCGACACAGGACGCAGCTAGGCGGTTCCGTCGCGGTTTTTTGGTCGCGAGCGCAGAGGGCCGTGGCGTGATCGCCCAAACACTTAACACATCGGGGGCGCGCGTGACAGTTACGGGAAGAGTGCCCGTACAATTGACAGTTATGGCACTGGCTAGGAGTGCCTTTTTTATGGGGGGCTTCGACAGCGATACCAGAGAGCCTACAGACGGTCTGTGTGTTAAAGATTTTCTTACCCTCGGGGGTAGGCTGGAGAGCGACTAGAACCATATTATATGGCTCCCTACCGCGACCGGTGTGCATACGGTGCACAGAATTCACTGGTAGGCCTTGTTCTAACAGGTCGGCTTTTACGAGCTCTACATCTAACTCTTTAGGGATTCCGCGTATTACAACGCGGAGTTCGCGCTCCTCCTGGAGCGTATACGTATGGAAACTTATACGCTCCTTACGGAGGTAAGAAGAGAGGGCCCTATGGTCGTCGGGTGTTTGAACCTTAATTTGAATGCCGTTCGCGAGGTTACGGGCATTCGTGAAATTTATATTTTTGGCCTTAAGGGCCAGGCAAACTCGATCCCAAGCTGCCTTCTCCTGAAGGATAACCGGGGGAGGGGTCTGGGTTTTATTTTGTGTCACCGGACGCGGCGACGGAGTGGCACGGGCTGGGGGCGCAACGGGAGTCTGAGGGCGGGGGCGCGACGCGTTCACGGCTTTGCTAATTTTAGCGGCCGCGGGAGCTCGAGACTCCGCGGCACGCTTCTTACCCTTCTGTACCAGGGTGAATCCATCCGTCGATGAGGCGGGGGCGAGGTCGACCTCCATGTCCGAGTCAGAGTCGGAGCACGAGGAGGCGGGTGCAGGCGACCTACGAGCAAGTGTAGGTGTTTTAGAGGGCGCGACGGAGGCCGCGGATGATCGCTCAGCTGAAACGATGGTCACGGCGGACGACGCAGCAGCTTTTCTCGCCAGTATAGGCGACACGGGAGCGGCAGGCACGACAGAGGCTGCGGTGCTCAATGCAGAAGCTCTGCACGCAGGTACAGGCGACGCAGGAGCAGCGCGCGCGGCGGAGTCCTCGAGAGGGCTCGCAGTGTGATTGGCCTTGAAGGCCAAAAACTCCGAGGCGAGCTGTGGGTGGCGAAGTCGGAGGAATTCCGCGAATACAGCGTCCATGATCGCTGAGTACCCAGGTGGGGCGGCCCCGGGTCTTGAAAACACTCGCCTTGCGGCGAGGCCCCAACTTCTCGGACCTGAGCGGTTCTATTGAACACAGGTGGCAATGCGGCGCGATTACTACAGGACAAAGAAAAAGCACAACAAAACAGAAATTACGAAAAGAAACAAAACAAATAAATACTTGCAGGAAACCACTTTGTCGGCAGATGTACCACGAACACAGAAACAACAAAAGGAAACAAAACAAATAAAAACTTCCAGAAAGAGCACTTAGTCGGCAGATGTACCACAAACACAGGCCGCGCGAACAATGGCCGGGCTAACAAAAGCCGGGCGAACAAAGACCGGGCGATCGAGTGGACGATGAGCACGTCCGCACGTGACGGGTGCCTCTATCGGAATGATATAGAAAATCCTACTAAAAATAGAAAATAAATTTAAATTAGAAAGTAAGTATGTAAGAATTATTGTAAAAAAAAAATATTTTCTATTTTTTAGTTGGATTTTCTATAAAAGCGTATTTTACTGGTTTTTTAAATATTATTTATTTTTGATTTTTTAATGAAATTTCAATTTTTTCAATATTTTTTTTAATATTGAAATGTCATCGATCCTTAATAAGTATACCAAATTTCGAGTCAATCCGACGTTTTGAAGGGAGTCAAAATCATGTTCAAAGATTCCGTTACAAACATACATACGTCTGAAGCTAATAAAAGCGTATTAAAAATAACAAATTTTGGATTTAGAATTATCTGTGCATTCAGTCCCCTTCTTGTCCCCCTTCGTTGTACGTTCTTTGACACGCGTTTTTTATTAAAGATCAAAGATATATTCTATCTGTACCTACGAAAAATAGAATGCGATATAATATTCATATAGGATACTCCAAACCAGACGGTCCCAATCATTAACAGTGTTATTTAGCGAACTACTTAAACAAAAATGCCATAATGAAATAAACTTATTAATGAAACTAAAAATAGTACAAAATAAATAATATATATATGGTAAGTAAAATTTTAATTTTCAAGACCTCATTTTAGATATTAATTCATACATTGTCATGTGAAATTAAATACTCTGTATTTGAATTCGCGCTACCTACTCGACGGGGCGTAACCTCTAGCAAGATCTGCGTACCTGGTACTTGCGAACACGTACAATTTGTCTTGATCCGTCCCGTTCTAATTGAACACATTTTTAGGACCAGAAAGACAAAATTGAGAGAAAACTTTTAGGTAAAGTAGTAAGTACATAATAAATATTATGATTAATTAAAAACCACTTTAATAGGAGGTAGAAATAAAGCATTCGAGGTAAACTTGTTTTGTATGAAAAAATTGTCAGTTTATATTTATTTATTTAGCTTCAAAACGTTAATTTATGGGAACATATATTTTTTATCTATATAAATTAATTCGCTCTAATTGTTTTATGATTTTAAAAAAGGCATTCATTTATTTGACTTTACAGTGTTTATTACTTTCAAAATGTTTATGGGGTTCGTAGAAAACGAGTTTGCTGCAGTTTAATCATTGATTGTTAAACATTTTAATAATTAAAATTAATTTCGTTCGAAAACTAAAACGCAGCAACAACTTCTAGGTGCCTCGGATTTTTGAGCCATCACCTCGCCCATGCCTCTCAATCTAGATCGTATTAAATTAAGTACAAAAGAATAAATGTATCAACATAAGATTCGTACTAATAAAATACTCTACATTTAGTTTATTGAAGCGTGGAAAAGCAAAGCGAGTCAGTGACACGCACGCGGCCACTGCGCTTTGTTATCTATCTAAAATAGCATTCGCGTAAGAGCAGAGTATATACATGCACATACGCATGTGTTGTAGACGACTGATATATAAAACGCACACACGCTGACTCATGGAACTGTGATGTGACGGTTACGCATTAAAATTGTCAGTTAATTGCACTAAGTTGCCGGAATATGGATGATATGCCATTAGGCTCAATTCGTTTCAAAAATAAGCCAAAGTGATATTTTTAAAATGAAATTGCACCTCCCAGCCCTCTAAGTTTCTCGCCGGATCTTTTCAGTGCTTCTTCTTCTATTGTTAGAGCTAGCAAATTCTCTCAGGTGGAGCCCGTGAGCTCGCCTACCTAGCCTCTTAGGCTAACAGCAAACAGGGGAAAAAAGCATCTCACTAAGCGAATTTAGTTTAAAAAAACATTTGAGAGAAAAGCACGCGAACCAGATAGATAATTTATAATATTATTTTCGTACACTAATTTGGTCAGTACCGTAAAATGGGGCGATTAGGGACAAATTCCAACTTTATGAGCAATTTTAAGGTAGTTGTTGATGTTTAAAATGCTATATCAGGATCAAAATGATTGAGTCTTGGGGGCATCTTTGTTGTCTAATTTAAAATTATGTAACTAGCATTCCAGTTTAAGCAAAAAATGCAAAAATAGGTGTAATCCCTATTTACCCGAAAATTGCGGTTAATTGGGACGAAATGAGAAATTTGCTAGGGTTGGCACTACTTTTATTTTTATATATAGTTTTAATTTATTTATTTATTTAGTTGCACCAACAAAGTGATCATCAATAAAAAAAATTGAAAAACTGACAAAAGTACATGGCAGACATCACCTCAATTATAGGTGCAATCGACAGTGCATTAACAACAAATATATATATTTAAACATGTATAGTGGGCTTTCTTAGAAACGGTTTATATTTCTCCGTTATTGGTAAGTACTTAGGGGCTGATATTTCTATCTGGGTTAAGAGATTAGGTGTGTCGGTTATTCCATGGATTAATCAGATGAATACCCCCACTCTGAACAAATATTAAATATTTTATTATGTATTACTTAGACATTTTTGTCCACCTTGAGATTTCATTGATCTTGTTACATGTCTCTGCAAAATCTACTTACTTATATTAAATTGCTTTTCTATTTCAACTAAAGACTTATTCCCAATTTCGCTTCGAATAAACCAGGTTTTACCAACAAATTTAAAAAATATTGTTATAACTACATAGACAACCCTACAAACCTGTACCTATTTATACTTAGGTCGTTTCCATTTCACGTATTCTCATCCCAATTGACCCCTTTTTCGTTGTTATTTGTACCTAAGACATCCCTAATATCCCCAAAAACAACAGATTTGTACATGTATTTTTATTTAATCAAATACATTAAAACCAATAACAACTGAGACTTACCTTAAATATATATGCTGGTTCAAACACTAAATAACGTTTATAAATCATAGTCGTCTTCTATTATTATCAAATAAATAAAAGAGAGCAAAGTTTCTAGCACTAAAATAATTACCACCACAGGAAGTTAATTTGAAACGCGATTTTTTATAAGTTAGCAGCTATTATCATGCATATTCAGAGTTGTTTTATGAACTTTCAACATTCTACTATTAAACTACAAAAAATGGAGGATTTTGCAACGAATATAAAACTTATATTGAGCGTCGAAAGATTTTCCCGGTTTTTTCCCGATTCGCCTCTCAATCCCTAATCACCCCATTTTACCGGTACAGCTTCTGTAACTCTTTCCGAAAACGTGTGGGCTTTGCAAAAAAAATACCTAGATTCTTACTTAAAACAGGAACTTGGAGTCGTATAGACGAAAGCCAGATCATGTCCCGAAATAATCAGAGTAACAGCGCGCAAGTCTAACGATGGAGTGTTAAATTTAGGCCAAACAAACACAAATTGGTTACGGTTAGGTAGAAGCATAAAATTTGTAGACCCGAATGAATGTTAAAAAAATTCGCTGTCGGAAAGCATCTATTTGCGTTGAAAAGGAATGGCCGTATCAGAATTTGTTGGATTCAAACTATCCGTTGTATCAGTTCCTTCCAATTATGATGTCCTAGTAGTTTAGAAACAATTTCTGTCCTGCGCGCTGCTCGTGGATCGAGTTCGTCTCCCTAGAGACTTGACTTTATTTCTGAATTAATTAATTATTAATTATTAATTTTTGAAGGAAAACCAGAAATATTGTGTTTCTTTAAATTTGTGACAAAATTATTTTTGATGTCAATCAAGTTTCATATTAGTCTTAAAATTCTAGTTGCTCATAACTTACTTATTGGTATAATTAATGTTTTTATTTTATTTTATTTTAGGATCATTTACAAATTTGTTCACCTGTAACTCGTGGGCATTCAACCTTCTGAGCGGGACTGCATTTCTCGTAAATTTGCATATTTGGTTTTGTTTGTTTTACGTGGTTAGCCAAATTAATTGTACGACACACGTCGCATCGCACTCTAGACGGATCTAAATTATCACACATTTTGTAGGGCACAATAATTTAAAAAACTCTTAATTTCAAATTTTATTGCATTTGATAAATTAAATAGAAAATTACTCTGAAGTTTGACATGTTTTTCTTTCAATTTATTCAACCGATAGTATGAACAAGAAGGTAAATTATCACTAAAATTTAATTTTCGTAAAAAGGTTTATTGAAACTATATCCTGTAGAATGGGGCTTAATATTAAAATGGGGTTTTCGTTATTAAAAGATTATTTCTGTTGACGCCCTATACCTAATTGACGGGGCAGAAGGTGGATCAGTTTTCTCACTAGTGTTAATGGATTTCTCTATTACCTTGCTTATATTTCTTACCGTAGAAATTGAAGTTATATAGCTCCATCGCGGTGCTCTTTCGTGAAAACTTGGCAAGTACATATTTCTTTACAAAAAATTGGTATCGTGTCTACAAGATTTGAACACCGGCACAATCAAATCGTTCGATACGAGTGAACCGGGCGTCTTATTCTTTAGGCCGCGATTACTTGTATGCTGTTAATATGTTAGTATCTCAAATGAAGCCGCAAAAGATATTTCAAATTTGTGTAATTAACATGGCGAGTTGTAAGACCGCACAAGTACCTAGGTATCACCATCATTGCCAATTTTTATCGCGAAGCAGTCATGTGTTCCAGTTTGAAGGTTGGTATCATCGCTAGGTGGTATTCTTGTTACGACGTATGTATATGGACTCCTGACGATTTATGAAAGATGGAACACAAAGTTATGTGTT
Source organism: Bombyx mori (assembly GCF_030269925.1). Classification (NCBI taxonomy): domain Eukaryota; kingdom Metazoa; phylum Arthropoda; class Insecta; order Lepidoptera; family Bombycidae; genus Bombyx; species Bombyx mori. The sequence goes on along the minus strand of NC_085131.1, from coordinate 9,663,147 downwards.
TAATTATTTGTTAAAAGTAAAACCAATGCTACCGAGCTCCAATTTCTACGGGACTCATAAATAGACTGAAAAAAATAAGGGAATGATTTATGAATGGCCTTTTTGGTTTTATTTTATTGGACAAATTGTTATCAGCGCTTAGGCAATCCTCGTTTCACGGTCAAGTTATATCCGTTTACAAAAGATACCGTAATGATTTCGCATGTACAAAATTATAATTTTAATTAAATAATTTTATCGCACGAAACATAATGATTTTTTGATGAAAACTGTTTTTTTTTTTCCTAAGATAGACAAGAAATCTCTATTTTGCCATCGCACCTCCCACCATCAAAGCATAATTCATTAAACCGAGAACAACTAAGATTATCCACAGTGCGCTTTCATCTTTTCTAACACGTACCATTTGGCTTTGAAATGAGCTCCCCTGTGCTTCCTCAGCGCTATGATATGTCTTTCTTCAAACGTGGTTTGCGAAGAGTATTCAGAGGCAGATATCGTCTTCACCTCTGGCGTTGCTGATGCTCATGATCGATGGCAACCACTTATCATCAGGCGGGTCCTATGTTTGTCAATCAAGTCGTCTCGTTAAGGGCAGTAAAAATATAATTATTTTTTTTTCCAACATTCAGAATGCTATATACTTTAAAATGGGTGGGTACCACCACCCTGCCTATTTCTGCCGTGAAGCAGTAATGCGTTTCGGTTTGAAGGGCGGGGCAGCCGTTGTAACTATACTGAGACCTTAGAACTTATATCTCAAGGTGGGTGGCGCATTTACGTTGTGGATGTCTATGGGCTCCAGTAACCACTTAACACCAGATGGGCTGTGAGCTCGTCCACCTATCTAAGCAATAAAAAAAAATAAAAAAAAACTTACACCTCGTTACCAGCTACAGTCTATGTGCTTTTACTATCAGTCATAATCAGAGGATTCTTGGAGAAATAAAAATATGAATGTAACAATTTCTTTGATGTTCAAAGCCATTCATCGGAGCTTTATAAGCTTGTTATAAACCCGATAAAATGGTTCGGTCGGCTGTATATGTAGCTGAACGATCCGATGAAGTAGTTCGGACATATTATGAACCTACTTGGAGAGAACGAGTCAAAAAAAACATGTCCGATTTTTAACGTTAGTAGTAGGTACTCTCATCGAAATTTACTTCACTTGAAACCACGGTTAATAAATAGACTTAATATTTAAGACTTCAAACACATTCCACATCGTAGCCTCATATTATCGTTTTCGTTTTGAAAAGTATTTTAATTTAAAATGTACTTATGCTTTAGCATTGCCTTGATTGATAAACATTCGGGTAAGGAAAAGTGCTCTGAGGAATTGTTCGAGATGATACCGGCATCTCGTTTTTACCATCGCACCGCCCGCCACCGGAGTAGAGTTCATCCATACTACCTGGAGCCACTGCGGTCATCCACAGTGCGTTTCCAGAGGTCTTTTTTGCCACGTACCATCCGGCTATGGAATGAGCTTCCCTCCACGGTGTTTCCCGAGCGCTATGACATGTCCTTCTTCAAACGAGGCTTGTGGAGAGTATTAAGCGGTAGGCAGCGGCTTGGCTCTGCCCCTGGCATTGCTGAAGTCCATGGGCGACGGTAACCACTCACCATCAGGTAGGCCGTATGCTCGTCTGCCTACAAGGGCAATAAAAAAAATAAAAATAAATGTACCGGCAAAGAGATGTCCCAGTTTCATGAGATGCTGAGGAGTTTCGTAAGCCCAACATTTACCGAACAATCGGCCTTCTTCTTCTATCTTTTTTTGATTAACTAAACTAGATTTCAGGCAGGCAAAACCGTATTAAAAATTGAGATTTAATTCTACACATTTAGCAGCATCTAGCTATCAGGGCTAGTTTCATAGCTACTAGGTAATTTTATCAAATAGCTTCATAGGCTACCTACCAGCTATCTAACGATTACGAGATAAGAAATTTATCGATTTGTCGAAATAATTTAAAAATAGGTTAGTTCCAGAGTTACAATGAAAATCGAAAAAAAAAGAATTACGTAAGACCTACATTGGTAGCGTTATGTTTAAAAAAATATCCGTCCGATAACATATTATTATCGATCCCAAGGCATAATATTCTTTGGAATTTTATTGATCTACGTACAGAAACTACAGACATTAAATTCAGAAATAGTTAATAATATTATATGCCTAAAATCATAAAGTACCCCACATAATAAATGAGATCTATTAAAAAAATCAATAGCATCACTGTGACAGCGGCGGTCGCGACGGATGTGTTAGATAGGCCCACGCGTCCGTAGTACCCACCGCATTGCGCAGTCTAACGCTTCCGTGCTCGCCAATCCTAGATAACTGAAAGTATGTTGCAAAATCACCAAAATCCTTTTAGCGTAATCAAGAATGAGAAATAAAATGTAATTTTTTCAAAGTTGCTTAAGGTTCTTTTTTATGTTTTTTTTATTGCTGATTGAAAGCAGATTTATCCGTGTGAAATATTTCGTCATACTATAACATTGTGTACTCAGTATAAAGCACTCAAATGAATCAAGTGAGCATGCGCATAGCGGTTTTCTGCATTTCTTTTTGTAGAACATGCTATGAAAAGACTAAAAGCTCGCGGTCCATTGACAGTTTTCATGAATGGCCAAAGCGTGGTGGGGGAAGTACTTGTAGGATGCGCGAGCGCTTGACGCCTGCGGCCCGAACATTCCGTGTGCCGGAGGCTGCACGATAGTCACATCATTGTCCACCGGCGCGCCTGCGACTGGCAACTTCCAGCTCGCGCGGGAAATTCAAAAATATTATTTTTTTTTTTTTCGATCTTTAACTTTTCCTTTTTTACTGTGGCTTGTGTTGTGGTGACTTTTTATTTTATTTTGTGGAACATTTAATTTGTGAAGGCATGGTCGCGTAGAACGATGCTGGGTAACTTAAGGTACGTAAAACAGAAATTGCCGCATAAGTATTTTAAATACAAGACTGTTTTAGTGTCAGTAATTATATTAATATATATATATTTTTTTCTGACTTTAAAGTACGTAGTTGATTTACAGCTGTGCCAGTTTGAGTAACTTTTTAAAAGCTTGCCGAGCCAACATATTAATATGTACTATATTTAAGCGATTCTTCTGAAAGTACAATTTAATCTAATCCAAGGAAAATATATTTAATTCGAACATCGTGTATTTGAAACTAGCCAACGTTTTATTACATTTTTAGGAATCATTATTTTAAAATGAAAAAATAATTTTAAAATGAAATTGAATTGAATTGAAATGTTTACGGAATATTTCCTATATCCCTAACTCCCCTAACTTCGCGGCGAAGTATAGTGATGGAAATTATATATTAGGTACTGTTTAAAAAATAGCACGCGATTAAAGTTTAATTATGTTTTAATATAATAAATGCTTTCATTGTAATAATTATTTGCAATGTTATCCATTTCTAATCTTTTAATTTTATCTTCTAATTTTTTATGTTAGGATTTAATATAAATCTCCGTTTTATTTAAAAATCTTAAGTCACGTACATGTGTTCGTTAAAATGGAATCTCGTTAAAACAATCTCCTCTTTTTTTCATTTGCGTTTCGGGTCCAGTCACGCAAATTTTAGCCGCTTCACGTCGAATGATGCGAAATGGAAACTGACGAAGGGCACTGTAGGCTGACCATGATTTTTTTTAAAAAAATTTTTTACCGTAGCAACGGTACTACGGTACTTAGGTATTTTAAACCGCCTTCTTACACATTTCAAGTATGAATAATGGATTGTTGCCAGTTCATTGCTGCAAGAGCCGAATTATAAAAGCAAAATCATTTATTAAATACTAGCTGACCCGGCAGACTTCGCAGTGCCTCAATCGAGAAATAAAATACCTAAACTTTTGTATAAAATAAACTTAAAACAAACAAAACGAATCCGTCCGACGGGAAACCCATCAAAGGAAAAACAAAATTGTTATTTTTATTTAATTCCGAGCATTTTCATGATTATCTACCTTTTAAGCCTTCTCTGGACTTCCACAAATAATTCAAGACCAAAATTAGCCAAATCAGTCCAGCCGTTTTCGAGTTTTAACAAGAGTAACGAAAGGCAATTCATTTTTATATATATAGATAGATAGATTTGAACATATATGACAAACGGAAGACCTTCCGTCGAGCGGCTGTTTTTTTATTTATTGCTTAGATGGGTTGACGAGCTCATAGCCCACCTGGTGCTAAGTGGTTACTGGAGCCCATAGACATCCACAACGTAAATGCGGCACCTACCCGGAGGTATAAGTTCTAAGGTCTCAGTATAGTTACAACTCCACCCTTCACACTGAAACGCATTACTGCTTCACGGCAAAAATAGACGGGGGGGTGGTGGTTATATTAGCTTATATGTTATAAAAGCGTGGGGTGCATGGTGTTATTAGTTATAAATATTTTTCTGACAGATATAAGTAGAAGAATTATTATTTTAATTATATCTTAAAAAGCACCCCAGGCTTTTTTTACAATAAAAAAAATTTTTTTTACACTACATAGTTTCAATTTAAATTTTTTATTTTATTTTTTAGTTGAATTTTATATAAAGCGTGTTTTTTAGTTTTTTTAAACTATTACTAATTGCATGCAAATACGATTGAATTCGTTTTACGGAAAAATCATCGAATTTATAGAAAAAAATCCAGCGAAACTAAAAACGCGTTGTCACCGTAATCGAGCTGTAAATCCAGACGGAGACGAACTGGATCTCGAGTATCCCAAAAAAATTAGGCGAGATTAAAATTAAGACTATTGTTCCTTTTACTTGGAGCTCAAACGAATCCACCAATACTATATCGAGGGGTGAAAGGCTATTAAAAATTTATTTAAGCGACATCTAGGGTGGATATGTTTTGAGTTATATACATATTCGGAATCAGCATTTTTTTCTCCGTCGATCGATCGATGTTTTTAATAGAAGGTCAAATAAGGTTACCCCATTAAAATAACTGAAGTAATTTTTTTTTTGTAATGATTTTCTTTACAAACTTTTAAACTTTAAATAGCTTTCTTGTGAAGTTGTAAAATCACATTTAAACCAAATAGCCAATCACCACTCGATTTATACATATATACAATTTAATTTCGCTTTTATATTTGTATAAATTTAATATTATCGTAAAAGCACTCTTAATTTTGATTTCGGTATATTGAAAACAAGAATAGTACTAGGTAGTTGTTTCCAATTTTCAATCATGTAGGCTCATTCGAAAATAAAAGTTTGGCAACCTTCAATCGAACTTTTAGATTAAAGCTAAGCAGGAACCCGAACCGGGGCTTTCGTCGGCTTAAACGTTGTTTTTCGCTAAAGCTATTGTTTAGTTTGTAAGAGCTTTTGCAAGATTTAAGCTCTCGGTGTTTCTTTGAAGCGTTCTCAATTTTCGGCTCAGCGGCTGTTTGTTTTTTCCACTGTCTTCTTTGAAAGATCTTTGTCGAGATGTTTTTTGTTTGTTTGTGTTCTTAAATTGAGATGCGTACAGATTGTTCATTAAATATTGGTTATTTGACAGGGTTTTTTTTCGCTTAAGCTCTGATTGCTCTTTAAGAATATATAGGACAAAATCATAGGTGAATGTGTTCTGACTAAAGATGTAGATGATGAATACGTCGCAATAGACGCTGAAGATTTTCAACGCGATTGATTTGGTGCAAAATATTGATCTTTTTGAATTATTTGGCGGACGAGCATACTTACTATACATGTTTACTGGCGGTAGGACCTCTTGTGAGTCCGCACGAGTAGGTACCACCGCCTTGCCTATTTCTGCCGTGAAGCAGTAATGGGTTTCGGTTTGAAGGGTGAGGCAGCCGTTGTAATTATACTTGAGACCTTAGAACTTATATCACAAGGTTTGAAGAATAATGTAGTGTTGGTAACACTCTTGAAGGAAGTGCATTAAAACGTACTGTGAATGCGCATATTAATTACATCTACATATACACTGAACTCAGTCTTTAATTATGAGTTTGGTTGAAGGGCTTTCGACGCGATCACCTCGTTGAGGATCACGTGAATGAAGTCGTACCTGATGTTTGGATTTGTTACGAAATTATTGTTGTGTCATATAGCAGCCACTAAGACCCAAGAGATGATGATCTCTTATTTATTTCTTCATCTTTATTTTATATACTGTTTTCTTTTTAACCGACTTCAAAAAGGAAGAGGTCATCAATTCGGCTGTAGTTTTTTACGTTCGCTACCTAAGAGCTTTTTTCTACCGATTTTGATTCTCTTGTGGTCATTTAAATTTTTTGAAAACTAGTTTTTGAGTTATCTTTAATAGTGCATATTCCTTTTTTTTATGAAGTTGATTGTTTTTCCGATTTTCTCAAAAAACAACGATTATTTCTGAAAATAATTTTCAGTTAGCACTAAAGCTCGTGAGGCACTAACTACAAAACAAAAATAAAAAAATTGTATAATAAACACCGGAGAAATATCTGTTTCGTACTTGCCTATTTATCTGAATATATTGTACGAAAGTATTTTTCATTTTTGTTCACTATCTTTCATATTTACACTTCATATTCATTTAAAAGTAATAATTATTCTAATAATTTCTAAAAAGTAATAATAAAAGTAACAAGTTAAATTCTAATATTATTTTCGCTGTATTCTCCTAAATAAGTAAAGGAAGTCTTTTTGTTTTACTTCCATCGTTTTTTTTTGTTCTCTACTTCTGTTCATGATAATTAATCTTAGCTATGTATGTAGATTAATGTTACATAGATAACTAATGTTAGATTTATTTGTATTTTTCACATCATATTTTTGTATAATCATATTTTTTTAATGTCATTATCCTAACTGAATTTTCAAGTTCATTAATATATGTAGTTAGAAAGACGACTGTTTAACACTGAATATATTTTTTTGGTAGTATTTTGTGTTAATTCGTTACCGGAGTCAACACGAGTACCGCCAATCTTCTGAAATGACGTCGAAGTTTCAATTTAACTGTAATAGCGACTGTCCAACCCTTTTAACTGAACACATGACTGTTTTATGGTAGGAATAGACAGATACATATTACGTACGCGCGTGGGCTCATAGCTTATGCGAAATTTACACATTTTTACGTGTAAAGTACGAACGTATCTACTTAGAAACATTTGCGTACAAGATTTAAACACCGACATAGTCCGCTATATACTAGTCGCTTGAACAATCATATCTATATATATAAAAATGAATTGCTATTCGTTAATCTCGCTAAAACTCGAGAACGGCTGGACCGATTTAGCTAATTTTGGTCTTGAATTATTTGTGGAAGTTCAGAGAAGGTTTAAAAGGTAGATAAATATGAAAAAGCTCGGAGTTAAATAAAAATAACAATTTTTCCTTTGATGTGTCCCCCGTTGGACGAATTCCTATTGTTTGTTTTAAGTTTATTTTATACAAATAGTTTAGGTATTGGCACTACGAAGTCTGCCGGGTCAGCTAGTACATCAATAATTAAGCCCACTGAGTTTTTTGCCGGATCTTCCCAGTAGGTCATGATTCCGATCCGGTAGTAGATTCAGCGAAGCACTGCTCTTGAAAGGCCAGTGTTAGTAATTGTCTCAGGTTGAGCCCATGAGCTCACATACCGGTCCGCGGCTACCAACGACTAGGTAAGGGAAAAAAAAAATTAATACTTGCACAATTTATTCCATTTCTGATATTCCTGATTTGATTGACAGATAGATTCCAAACCTAATGTATTTCTTATTTTAAAGTCTTATAAGGCTTAATATAAAGGCTTAATCTACATACTTTGACACGCAGAAATCAATGATTCAAATATACACCAGTTCAAATAAAAGTAGATGAATAACTGAATTGGAAATTTATTTAAATACCGTTCACAGAGAGCACGTTTTACCGATGCAAACTCCGAATCTCGACAAAACTTGATAGAACAAACTTAGCGTTCAGAGGTCGTGACGTATGTAAGTATAAATCTCTCGGTCTAGCACTTAAGCGGCTCCTTTCGTTTATGTGCTCCTGGTAATTATAGGTACAAATATACCGGGCTCGACTGGATATCGGTCTCGATTTTAGACTAAGTCTAGATAGATCTCATGTTATTCAGGGTCTAAGGAGACTGATAACGGAACATAGTTTCTACAGACCAAGGTACAATACGTTTACTGCTTTTGCGTAACTCGTCATAGGATACATTGTTTTTTTTTTGTTATTGCTTAAATGGACCTCTTGTGAGTCCGCACGGGTAGGTACCACCGCCCTGCCTATTTCTGCCGTGAAGCAGTAATCCGTTTCGGTTTGAAGGGTGGGGCAGCCGTTGTAACTATACTGAGACCTTAGAACTTATATCTTAAGGTGGGTGGCGCATTTACGTTGTAGACGTCTATGGGCTCCAGTAACCACTTAACACCAGGTGGGCTGTGAGCTAGTCCACCTATCTAAGCTATAAAAAAAAATCGCGTACGTTTAAATAAAAAATTGTAATCAAATAACTACTAATTTGATTAGATTTTAGTTAAATATAAGGAGTTACAGTGGAGGATAAATACCACTTAAAGGATACTTAAATTTTTAACCGATTTCCTAAAAAATGTTAATGCCAGTTCTTTCACATGTGTTTGTGCCCGAAATTTCCCTTGCATTACATATGAAAACTATTTCATAAAAAAGCTTGAATTTCTCCAAATGTAGAATGATGTCTCTCGAATTTTATTAAAAAGAAAGTCTTCGTTTTATTTGTAACCATCGACTTTAATGCAATAATGGAATTTTTGTTTATTGTTCGCCGTGCCGGACTGCTACGAGCCGACATCTTATCTGATGGTAGGCGGTGAACGTCCTCTCTGTATGACGGGCAGTGTTTGTCAAGTCAAGGTAATTCAAAGAAGTACTTTATCGGCAGTCTTGTTGATTGGTAATATTAGTACAGAAACATTACTATTTAATTAGTTTGGAAACAAATCTCCTTCGGATATAATCACGAATTATAACCAATAATATTTACATATATTTATTTATATTATAGGTATTTACTGGCTCCTCGGTGCAGTGGTTAGATTCGATTCCCGTATCGGGCAAATATTCTTGGGATGAACAAGCTTATTTGTTCTTTGTTTCTGTATTTAATATCTATTATCCATTCCATGGTTTCCATGCTACAGAGAAACCTATTTCCTATTATTATTATTAATAATTAAGCCCACTGAGTTTTTTGCCGGATCTGCCCAGTAGGTCACGCTTCCGATCCGGTAGTAGATTCAGCGAAGCACTGCTCTTGATAAGGCCAGTGTTAGCAATTGTCTCAGGTTGAGCCTCTGAGCTCACATACCGGTCCGCGGCTACCAACGACTAGGTAAGGAAAAAAATAATCTCAAAAGTAAATTTGCACAATTTATTCCATTTCTGATATTCCTGATTTGATTGACAGATAGATTCCAAAGCTAATGTATTTCTTATTTTAAAGTCATATAAGGCTTAATATAAAGGCTTAATCTACATACTTTGACACGCAAAAATCAATGATTCAAATATACACCAGTTCAAATAAAAGTAGATGAATAATTGAATTGGAAATTTATTTAAATACCGTTCGCAGAGAACACGTTTTACCGATGCAAACTCCGAATCCCGACAAAACTTGATAGAGCGTATTCAGCTTAGCCAGACGTTCAGCAGTCATGACGTATATAAGTATAAATCTCTCGGTCTAGTACTTAAGCGGCTCCTTTCGTTTATGTGCTCCTGGTAATTCTAGGTACAAATATACCGGGCTCGACTGGATATCGGTCTCGATTTTAGACTAAGTCTAGATCTCATGTTATTCAGGGTCTAAGGAGACTGATACCGGAACAAAGTTTCTACAGACCAAGGTACAATACGTTTACTGCTTTTGCGTAACTCGTCATAGAATATATTATGAACTTACAGAGTTATTTCTATCGCGATGTTGTTTGTATGTGTTCCTGTTTGATGGGTAAAATGGCATTACAGGCGTTATGCCCAACAATCAGACTTAGGCCTCAAGTTTCAAGGTAGGTGACGGTATTCATTCAATGAGGTCTATAGACTCCACTAAAAACTGAACAACTAGACCAATAGACGATTAATACAACAAATAATTAAAAAACTTGGTACTCTTTCTTCGGTTTTCGCGAATCGCGAATAACTACCTACTAATTTGATTAAACCTTCTTCTTCTTCTTAGTCGCATACTTCATTGCTGAAGGTCATGTCCTTGAAAGCCCTTCGTGGCTCTTTGTACCATCAGGTTCCATTTCCTTCGGCTTTCGGCTTCTCTCAGGGCGGTCGCAAAAGAGAGTTAATAGATTTTAGTTAAATATAGGAAGTTACAGTGGAGGATAAATACCACTTAAAGGATACTTCAATTTTTAACCGATTTCCTAAAAAATGTTAATACCAGTTCCTTCGCATGTGTTTGTGCCCGAAATTTCCCTTGCATTGCATATGAAAACTATTTCATAAAAAAGCTTGAATTTCTCAAAATGTAGAATGATGTCTCTTGAATTTTATTAAAAAGAAAGTCTTCGTTTTATTAGTAATCATCGATTTTAATGCAATAATGGAATTTTTGTTTATTGTTCGCCGTGCCGGACTGCTACGAGCCGACATCTTATCTGATGGTAGGCGGTGAACGTCCTCTCTGTATGACGGGCAGTGTTTATCAAGTCAAGGTAATTCAAAGAAGTACTTTATCGGCAGTCTTGTTGATTGGTAATATTAGTACAGAAACATTACTATTTAATTAGTTTGGAAACAAATCTCCTTCGGATATAATCACGAATTATAACCAATAATATTTACATATATTTATATATATTATAGGTATTTACTGGCTCCTCGGTGCAGTGGTTAGATTCGATTCCTGCATTGGGCAAATATTCTTGGGATGAACAAGCTTATTTGCTCTTTGTTTCTATATTTAATATCTATTATCCATCCCATGGTTTCCATGCTACAGAGAAACCTAGTTCCTATTATTAATATTATTATGTAATAATGATTGAATTTATTCACAAATCAATCCTAATTTAATAGAACACGATCAAAGATCATCCTGTATCGTTCTTGGTAACAATATTACGTGTTCATAGAAGAGCTCAACCGTTACGACTTCATGAAATAGATCCGGAATGGACATGTCGTGTTCCTTTTCGAACAAAATAAAAATACACAATCGTATCAAATAATAGTTCTCGTAATATATTTCAACTAAGGATCTTTAACGCATGCTGCCATCGCGTAATCTCGCATACTACCTACTGAAAAAATGTAAAATCCCGATGTTCAAATTCCGTATGCCGGTACAAAGAATAACTTCGTCTAATAAAAAAATCAAACCTGGAAAAGTAGCATTGGAATGGTAATAACACATTTATGCAAGTCCGCAGTACTGTACGTAGTAACATTCTGCCCCTTTTTTCATACATGAGTGAACGAATTCGCGATCTACCCAGTCTTAAGCGGTCGATGCGCAAAGACTTCACAACATGAACCTCACACACTTTAGACATGACGTCAAAGTGTCGATTTTGTTATAGCGCCGTCCGATCATCTGTCAAACCGAAAGGGATAACAGCTTCGCGACGGAACCAGGCAGCTTAATCACACCCAAACAAGTATAATAAATTAAAAGTCACCTATCAAAGTAACATAATTAAGAACACATCCCGCGGTACCCTGTCCGTTACCCAATTCGGTCAAGGCTACATCGGCACGGCTTTATACGAACTATATGTTTATTATTAGGGAAAGCAAGCATTCGATTGGGCAGGAATGCTGCTAGGGTTGACTATTGACTAGTTATTTTACTTTAAAATAATCTAGAAATATATATATTTAAATACAGCACTGATTACAAACGCTTAAAAAAATTAATAGCTTAAACCGAAATTGTCTAATAATCCATTATTGAGTGTGGAAATCCATTTGTCTTTATTACAAACATAGTCTACATTTTTTTATTGCCCTTGTAAGCAGACGAGCATACGGCCCACCTGATGGTGAGTGGTTACCGTCGCCCATGGACTTCGGCAATGCCAGGGGCAGAGCCAAGCCGCTGCCTACCGCCTAATACTCTCCACAAGCCTCGTTTGAAGACGGACATGTCATAACGCTCGGGAAACACCGTGGAGCTCATTCATATAATTCATATAATTATAGGTAACAGTTTTTGTTAATTCTCGTGAACACAGAACTTAGAAACATCCAGTCTTCATTATCAGATGCAGCGAACACTAACACTAAATATCATGAGAAACTATCGAAATCTCAAAAACTTCAAAAAACCTGATCATCTTTATGGAATGCCGAAGTAAATATGAGGAATGCTTAAGAAAAATCTGATGAAGCCAAACTCAATTGACCTACTTATTTCAAACGAAAAATGTGCTTGATAAAATACTCGTATCTTAATAAAATAAAAACGGAATCTTGACAGATTGGTCGTGATCGTCATGTAGTGTTGGAGGGGGCAGACTTGACGCGTCTCACGATGTCCCGCCATCCCTCCTTGATCGAGGCCATTCTACTGCACTCAGTTAGGGGAATATTATATTAAAAAAAAAAACAATCACTGTTAAAGTCTTATGGAAGGGATAACTAAAACAGTTTTATGATTCTATCACAGAATCAAACAGAAAACGATATGGATCATCGAGATTATTACGTAAGACATTTTTTTATGATAAACTAGGTTTTTAGTTAGTGCCTACTTATACTCTTACTTATACTACTTAAAGTTGAGAAATTCGTTATATTGGAAATGTTTTCATTGGAAGAAGTGCAGCCCTAAATTCATAGGGTGTGTGGTATCGCGTGGGATTTAACGTAAACGTTAACACCGCGTTCCTTAAGTTGTTTACATTATATATTGTTCAATTAACTAAATGAAGTGCTCATTTATTTTTATCTAGTCGCATACGACTATAGTAAACAAGATTTTTTTAAAGTCAGGTATCGGTAGAAACTTCGCTTTCTTTTTGTCCTTATTATTGTATTTTTTATATATATTTTGTTTTAACTTTTTTCCCAGGGTCAAAACATAGTTTTTATTTTTACTAATCTTTATAATTATACCTATAACTTTTTATTATTTGTAATCATAAATAAATAAATTTCGAACTGAATTTAGTTATAAATTGTATGTTTGGATTTGAAAATATATATTTTTTGCCGTTTTTTCAGTGTTTTATTACAAACGCTAAACACGGTACAACAAAATTATAGGTATTTCAATATTGATTATGCTCTGAAAAGCTATAGATCTTAAGCGGCAGAAGTTGTTGTTAGTCAGAATCCCAAAAACAAGTTATACCGATGGGATACAATCATTTAGAATTGTGGATGATGACTATTGGATTCGATGCAATTGCATTGTGGTTCGTTTTTATCACAAACTAGCTGACCCGGCAGACTTCGTTGTGCCTCAATCGATAAATAAAAAACCTAAACATTTGTGTAAAATAAACTTAAAACAAACAAAAGGAATCCGTCCGACGGGGGACACATCAAAGGAAAAACAAAATTGTTATTTTTATTTAATTCCGAGCATTTTCATATTTATCTACCCTTTAAACCTTCTCTGGACTCCCACAAATAATTCAAGACCAAAATTAGCCAAATCGGTCCAGCCGTTCTCGAGTTTTAGCGAGACTAACGAACAGCAATTCGTTTTTATATATTATATAGAATAGATAAAAGAGTGCAGATCTAAATGGTTAGGTTGTCATGAAAATTGAAAAATGTTAAACACGATTGTCAACGTGAACATTTTATTATTATTACATATTAATAACTGTATATCTCGTGAGAAGGTATTCTAATGAGATTTTATTTGTTTTTTTCTATTTAGAAATTATTACCAGTATTATTTTTTTATTGCTTAGATGGGTGGACGGGCTCACAGCCCATCTACTGTTAAGTGGTTACCGGAGTCCATAGACATCTACAACGTAAATGCGCCACCCGCCTTGAGATTTAAGTTCTAAGGTCTCAGTACAGTTAAAACGGCTGCCCCACCCTTCAAACCTATACGCCTTTCTGCTTCACGACAGAAATAGGCAGGGTGGTGGTACCTGCCCGTGCGGACTCACAAGAGGTCCTACCACCAGTAATATGCTATAATACATTTGTAAAAATATTTATTTAAGAATAATACATTGTTTTTCAATTTTTATTTCAAGCGTTTCGATTTCTACAAAATAAACGTTGGTTGATTTTTAGATTTATTTCGAAAAAATTGTACATTTTGATTTTAGCTAACATTAAACGCACATGTAGTATATTGGAAAGGTCCCGTGTGACATGGGAGAGCCGCAACAAACAGACAGCCGGGACGCACGTGTGACGCATTAGGGGGGTGGACACATGCACTTGCAGGGTTGCCGGTAAAAAAACGATCGCTTTTTATACTTATTTTTGACATGGGACTTAACGGGGTAGCGTTTTTTTGTAATCGGTTGCGTTTTAAAATCCTTCAATCTTGTGCTCTTAATTTAAGAGTCGATTACATGACAGATGTATCCATATTAAATTATAGGAGGGGATTTTTGATGGAGTTCGAGATACATTAGGTGTAGCATTGAAGGACATTTGCGGAATTTATCTAACTATTTTTAACGTAAGCTTTTGACTCATAACTCAAACCTATCTCAATCCAACATATACTAAGAGACGATATCATTTAATTACATACTATGTATTTTGTTGATTGTCTGTTGAATGTGTCAAATACATTATATAAGAGGTAATGGATGAGTTGGCACTGTGATTAGTTTTAGTTTTTCCTTAGTTTATATCCTTTAAATCCTATATCCTTTCAATTTATCAAACGGTGTAGGTGCGTGTGTGATTGAAAACTAATATGAATTCTGAAATTATGAAACTCATAAAATAATATTCAGGTTTTAATTTTTTTATTATTTGAACTTTATTAATTTAGTATTTAATTATTTAAATTTTTGTAGTACAAAATATCGTAGTGATGCGGAAAAAGCGCGCCAAACACATGCGGAGCGCGTGTTCGGATACATAATTTGTAGCATTTGATGTCTTCCGTCACATGACTTCGCATAGGTCCTATAATAAATATATTAATAACAAAGTATTCCTATTATTATGTTAGAAATACCCATGCTCTAAGATTTTGATATTGTGAAACACAACTGCACTTTTTAATTTTAAATAATTTTAGTAACTAGTTTTTGCCCGCGACTTCGTCCGCGTGGAATAGTTACTTTTCCATAACGCTAAATTTTACTCGCCTCTTCATTTACGTTGAAAGTGAAAATATTTTTGAATAATAGAATGTTAAGGAGCTATTTAAGGTACCAAAATCAAGCTTTTTAACCGACTTCAAAAGAGGAAGTTATCAATTCGACCATATTTTTTTTTTATGTATGTTCACCAATTTCTCAAAAATGCTTGAACCGAGTCTGATAAATTTGTTTTTAATTTTTTTTTGTTCGAAAGGGTAGACTTCCCGAATCGTCATGTAATCATCAAGATCTGATGATGGGACCCTGGAGAAGTCCAGAAAAATCTATAATTGTCAAAGCCTATCTTGAAGTTGATTTGGGTGTTTCAATGTTGTAATGAATAATGTATTTATTTGGATAAGGATTAATATCATCTTTATAAAAACACGTTCACAAATAATGCTTTATTTTAGCACAAATTTGGTTAGAATAAAAAACGTTATAGTCAGCCAACCTTAACATATAGACATACGCTGTCGCGAACTTTTTTTAGATCTTTTTAAGGGCAGCAATTCTGTCATACATTATTTTAGCGAAAGGGGATTGCCCACTCTCCATAGTGTGCTAGGCCCAAGGTGGACATTAAATATTACTATAAAAATGGACTGATTCAAATTCTTAAATGTATTAGATATCTAAAAAATATATTGAAATTGACGCCACTATTATAAAAAATATAATAAAAATAAAAAACTCGTTTTGAGGTTAATGTTCTATATAAATACCTCAAGAACTTTTTGAAGTGAAACTTCCTTATCGGCGTTGGAAAAAAATTTACCGTCACATTTTTCGGTTACGCGTCACATTTTTCCGTTACGCGCCATCTGTTTTGTATTCATGTCTATGATAATAAAATCCTTTTGTTTAAACTTTATCTAATTTAACTTTTTTGTATTCATGTCTATGATAATAAAATCCTTTTGTTTAAACTTTATCTAATTTAACTTTATTTAACCAATTTCTAGAAAGTTGCATGTAGATCATTTTTCGAAAAATAAGGCCATAAACAAGTTTCACTTCTTACGTGTGTACACTAGTACACGCACACATTTTTCTTTTTTTAATGTTTAAGATGTTCCTAATGTATTTTTATCCAATTGTAGTTATTAGGGTATAAAAAACACACATACTTCTTTAAATATCTATATTATTCTATATTTTCTTCATCTTCATACACAATTAGTAAATCATCTAAAAATAGCACAGGAGAGCATATACACGGTTTTAAATCTCGGTCAGGTTAAAACCACAATTCACACAATGGTTTTCAGCCGTAGTATGAAACGTTATTGATAAAAGCAAAATAAATCGAAGAAAAATCAAAACACATCCATTTTGAACGCAAGCACAAGCAGCAAGCGAAGTGTCAGTCAGTCAGATTAAAATCAGTGTTGTCAGTATAAAGAAAAATAATTACATGAAATTCATATATCGATCATTTTTTTAAATAACCGTTATTGGATTTATTTCTTAATCTTTTTTTTACGAGTACACATTATATTTTATGTTTTTGTTTTAGTTGTACATATTTAAATAACAATACAAGTTAAGTTTTTTTTTATTGCTTAGATGGGTGGACGATCTCACAGCCACCCTGGTGTTAAGTGGTTACTGGAGCCCACAAACATCCACAACGTAAATGCGCCACCCACCTTGAGATATAAGTTCTAAGGTCTCAAGTATAGTAACAAGTTAAAGTCCAATGGGTATGTCTTTGATGTTATTTTATGTCCTTAAAATCGATTAAAATCGATTGATTAATGATAATATTTAAAATGATTTATTTATATGTTTTTTTATATACTTAAAATGTTTACTTAATACGTAAAAGGTTTTGAAGTTGGCAATATTTTTCCCGCAAAAATAAAATTCTTGTTTTTTTTCAATAGAGTTACTTTTTTTAAACTACTTATTGTAAACTGTAGTGGCGCTTATTTGGAAGAAAGTAAATGCATATTTATTTATGACAAAATTAATGCACTAAGTATTTTTTCTCTAATCTATTGTCCGCTTTGGGCCTGAAATGGGCCGTCCCCTTTAACCGTTCCCGCAGCGCACGCAGCTGAAGCTCTCAAAAGGGAAAAAACCCCGATTTTGAAATATTATTTATTGGTGCTCCGTTTATATTGGTCTTAGCGTGATGTTATAGCTTATAGCTTTCCTCAATAAATGAGCTATCTAACACTGAAAGAATTTTTCAAATCGGACCAGTAGTTCCTGAGATTAGCGCGTTCAAACAAACAAACAAACTCTTCAGCTTTATAATATTACTATAGATTAACGGAATTCAATTTAATAATTAACATACAAAAACAAAGAAAATATAATTTCAATTCAATCTTGATGATAAACATTGAATGTCATTGACGTAAATGTGAATGAACTTTTGACTACGATACTATTCACGAAAAGTTTCAAACATTCCTCTTTCGTTTCATGCGGTCCTGGTACCGCCGTAGTCAACTGATTGATTTTTGCTACAAAAAAAGTTTGATTTTTTAATTCTATTTATTTATTAAAAACACCGTAGTGGCGTGCGTCATTGTGAATAAGCATTAGTGTTTTTTGCAACGCCATTTTAAAGTTTGTGTGAATACTTTCCTCTCATAACTTTACTATCATCAAAAGTGCTCATGGCGCGCTGTTTGTTTTAACTGTGTATTTACGTATCGTACTTTCGCTGTTTCTTCTGTACAGTCGTAAATTCTCCTGCCAGGGTTGCGTGGTTTTGCGGTCGGCCATATTTTACGTCTTACGCCACACCACGCAAGCTCGCCGTTCCCGGTTCCCGCTTATTACATACCTTCGGTTTCTTGTAACAATATAACGATATTATTACGAACGAGATTATTATTATAGTTTTACACTTAATGTTACAAAAATTATAGAGCAGCCGTATCGTAGAGGTGCTTCTAAACGAGCCATTTATTTTAGTGTAATAAGAGACTGCAGTATCATTAAATACATGTTCTTGATGGTCAGACATCATTATATTTTAACTACGTATATCACGAGAATTTTGTGTTTGTCTGGGACATGATGAAAAGTAATTTTAAATTTTGGCGAAATACGCAATTTGAAAATTTTTCATTAAATACAGCACAAAGGAATTTTTATCTGTGCTTAAGAGTTCGACGTAGTCTAGACGATCTAGTCTAGTCCATAGACACAATCCTCTGAGTTTCTCTCCGGATCTTCTAAGTGTTGTGATTCCGATTCGATACCTGATAGATTTAGCGAAGCACTGCTCTCCTTCTAGTGTCAGGAAGTCCTCACCGTGAGGTCACCGCATTATAATAGTAATAGGAATATAAAGAAAATAAATAATATGAAGAATATAATAAATACCCTTTAGGCTACCAACAACTAGGAAAAAAAAACTGAGATTAATAAAAATAGTTACGCAACTTTCGGCTTTATCGCAATGTAGGCGTTCTAATTAACTTTCATCATTATGATGTACCCGATGAAAAACAAAATAAACGAGTGGGCTTTGTCACAATAATGATTTGTTTGGTATATTTTACTTTCTAATAAAACTCTTTGATTAAAAGGTTGCGGTGGTACAACCTACACGTTGCTATTAATCTATGCCTACAGGTTACAATTACAAACTCTTCGATCTTATTTTAAACTACATTATTTTAATTTACAATTTGTTGGTATGTACTTATTTTATTTCATTAATAGCAAGGGATGATAAGTTTATTACGATCTAGTATTATTACATTTGCCAAATTAACACCGGTTAAAAAGCGATTTGGATAAAAGGAAAAAAGTAAGATGGCGGTTTAGCATATTTTTTTCGTACCTATTCACTAGTAGCTTAAAGTATTATTTCAGATTCGCGCGGACGGATAGATGAGCTCACGGGCTCAACCTGAGGGAATTTGCTAAAACGAACCCTAGCAAGAGCGATACGCAGAATCTACCACTGGTTCGGAATCGCGAACCATTGAGAAGATCCGGCGATAAGCTCAATGGGTGATGAACTCAATGTCTATAGGTTAATTCGCTCGTCGAACTTTTCGTCGTAATCAATGGGTCTAACGAGGAAAGTAACCGGAGATTGATTGTATTATTGGATGGCGAAAATAAAGCATTATTGAAAATGCCTGATTATTATTGAAATGCAACCTTCAAAATTTAAGGAAACAAGTAATAGTATATTGTATTGTTGAAATTAATTAAATTGATATAAATGTTCTTAGATCATTTCAGTTTAATTAATTTGATTTTAGCGCTCAGAGCACGAATTCCAATCTTTGGGGATTTGAAAATTTGTAAAATTTGACTACTTATTAATGTTCTTACAATTTAATAATTTCTATTAAAAATCGTTCAGCAAAATAAATGAGAGAAATAGTATTTTTTTTTTTGTTTAAGGACGCACCTTCGCTGTCTTTCTTTGTCTTACCTATATACTGACTTAAATTCTGCCGTATCATCTCACATTTCAGCGACCTCCTACTGTGTTCTGCTCTCCTGGTACTTTAGCGGCGTTCGAGCGCAGTACGCCTGTACCGCGCACACATGCGCAATGCACTTACTGACCTGTCTTTACATGCCAATTCCAATGAAGTAGGAAACCTATGGAAATGAAACGTCAACCAAAATTTCGTGCCAGTGTGACGTCATCTGGCCACAAAACATGGCGGCTTTAGTGCTGTACAAAAGATTTCAATGTTATCAGGTTTTATCGATAAACGTTCTTGGCTCATTTTATTTTAAATATTGTTGAGTATTATTTATTTGTAGAATTTATACTTTAATGGGAAGTAAGTAGGTATATTGTTATGTGCAAATATGATATGATTTAGATGGGTGAAATCTAAGACAAGTTCGTCCTTCGAATTTGCCAAGTAAACGATATGATGATTTTTAAAAGTTGCTACACTGATTTTATAAAGTTGTCGTTTGTCGCAAAACATAAAGATATGGCGTAGTTCAAAGCCATCAGCCCATTTCTAGCATGCTAAATGTTATCGTATTTTGAGTACGTGTTTTTCTTAGACTATTACAATCTATTTTAATTGTTTTCCTGACTCTAAAGTCCGTAACATACTACCGCAGCGCACCCCAAGGAAGGTGCGCCGCACCATTTGAATCACTTTCGCTTGAGAGTGATTCAAATTTTAAACTGATCAAGGGACCGCGTGAAAAAAAAAACACCTACAGAACATTTATTCATTAATTACAAATGTCATTCCTTGTGACTTCCTCTCTAAAATCACTTAATTATTAAATATTTAACAAATTTACAATAGTGTTTTACTCACTGCGGAATAAAACTATTTTATTTAAATAGTTCCGAAGAGATTTTGTCGGTAGCCTTTTTCCCGAAATATCTAAACAGAATGTCTAAATATGTTTTGATGACATATTTTAAAGTGGTATTTATGATTAGTGTCATGATCAATAGATTCCGACCGAAAAATGGATTTTTCGGATGAGGGCTCCATAATGAATTTAAATACATATAGATAATAGTTTTAGGGCATCGACTTTCTTGAGATCCTATAAAATACGTTTTAATTATTATTTTTGTATGTTTTAAGCATGATAAATTATGAAATTTTATATAATCAATCATATTAAATCGATATCAAAGTCAATAAATAATGTACAACCCAAAACAGACGGCCGAACTGACGTGACAATGACATTTGGCGCGCTAAACATGGCGGATTTTCGGCCTCATTAGACGGAGACGGAGATATTTACGTATATTCATGTTTCATTTTATGTACGCACTGAAATACTGTTATATTGTTTTCCTGCGAGTGAAAGTGCTGAGTAAGAACGAGATAGATATATGTTTATGTATGTGCCTTCAAAATGGGTGCTATTTATATAAGCAATTGTACGTATAGAACAATATGTCGTGTCCCTACTATATAGGTCTATGGCCAATTCATGTTGAACTGTCATGTTCCATGATAAGCGTATAACAGATATTTTCTAGATTGAAAAAAATAGGGAGTCTCTTCACAAACGATGTGTATTTATTAATTATGTCATTTACTAGGTGTTTCCTAAAAAAATAGTAGTATCATATTGCCATCACATTAGTTCATACTAACTAGTCAACCAAAGCTAATGACAGAACACGAACAATTTCTGAAGAGTAAAGTGGGGATTGCTGAAAATAAAATTTTCCTATCTTGTTTTACATACTTAATTTTTATCTAGGTACGGCTCTACTGCCGTTAACATATGAAAAAAAGTATCCTTTGGGTATGGTACTTTTTTCTGGATGATAGATCATAGGTACCTTACCTATGATTTTTGTATACCTTTGACGTGTATTTAAAATTTCATGATGCTCGATTGAGTAGCGAAATTGTAACAATTATTAAGATGAGATGAGGATGCAAAATATCTTAAGGCAAGATTATATTAGATTGATTACATTCTCTAAAACAGTAACAGTACCTAATAATATAATTTAATTTTAGCCACACTCTGATTTTTTCATCATACTTACTATCTTCTGTCGCGAAACATTCATTCATGCATTCCAGCTTGAGGAGTCGTTATTCCAAGGCAATCGACATTTCGCGCATGTGCATCGAAACGAATGGTTCATATTGCTATGCTTCCTTTTCATAGTTTTATTTTTTAACTAGACAACATTTATATAAACTTTATAACAGTCTACAAATAAAAAAGCCCTTCTTATATGCATTTCTAATCAATAAATTTAGATTTATACGAACATTAGTGTTATATTTAGATTTATACTAACATACCTACTAAAATGGAAATACAATAAAATTCATAACATGGCAACATTACGACAAACTGTTATGATTCAATAACTTAGATCATCGCCGCCAAAACTAACAAGCAACAAGTAGGCTCCATATTTTTATTTAAGTGCATGAATCGAATGTTAAATGTTTTAAATTAGGGAATGATTTGCATGCAACATAGGTGCAAATGTATTTTTACTGTTAGGTACTTGTATATACTGACTCATATCCTGATGCGGACGACGGACAAACCGCGTCTGTTAACTTCTGATGTTTCGCCCAAAACAAGACGGGCCATTGTTTCATATTTTTTTTGTATTTCCGTCGATGCAACAGAACTCAGACTTTTTAACTGCGCTAATTGCGTGGATTTTAAAACTATACAAATTTGAACTTATTTCGTAAATTCAAGAGATATAGCGATTAGTTTGTATCGGCGAAACTCAGGGGTGGCACGCAAAAAAAAAAACAGACGTCGTAATATTGTTATTTGAAAGTAAACCACGACATCTGCAAATTTCAGAATATCGTTTCACAAGAATTCCTCATTCGTCCCTTTTATAGTGCCATAACTCAAACATTTACAACATTTTATAGTGCATCTGTCAAAACAAACGCATCCATAACAGGGCCGGTGTTACGCAAACTAATATAAAATGGCTTAAAACGTTCACCCAAATTCTTTGCTGCTTTCGTTTGTACACGAAAGGCTCTAAAAAGGTGTAATTGATTTTGGAAACATGACCTATGGAGAGTATGGGATGCCCATGCAGGGATGTCAACCGCCGGTAAAACGTTTTTAATTGATCTACTCTCAAAATTAACTTTTGGGATACGGCCTATAAAAGGTATTGATGGATTTTTTTATAATTTTGATTTACGTAAAAAAAACTCAAAATGCACTTCTAAACAAATAAAAAGTACAAAGAAAATTGTTGACATTTCCAATGGCAGCCCTAGCCCGCCCGCTGCTTGAAGTACCGTACTTGTTGAATTAGTAATGTTAGTGTTATGTTAAATTTATGTAATTATCTATGGAATTTGTATGCTTATGTTACGAAATTAAATTATGCGGTTTGATTTATTGAAAACTGTTTGATTTTGTTTGTGTAGTTATAAATTTTTACAACAAATTGTTTTAAATTAATTCCTTTCACTCTGAGCGCAATGAATCTATTGTTTTCATTGAAAGAGCTTGATTTCGGTAATGAAGATTAGTAATACTTCGTATCCAGAGTAAACTTGGTTATATTGATGAAACATCCCAGACACTGAGTTTCTCGCCGGATCTTCTCAGTGGGTCGCGTTTCCGATCCGGTGGTAGATTCTGCGAAGCACGGCTCTTGCTAGGGTTCGTGTTAGCAACGTCGTCAGGTTTGAGCCCCGTGAGCTCACCTACAAACGTTAGGGTTACGCTGAAATAGCCTCTAAGGCTTCAGCTTATGTAGGAACTAAAAAAAAAAAGATGAAACAGATCTTTGAATAAATCAATTTGTCCACAACCTAAATGTAGTAAAATTATTCAAATGCTGATTTCTATAAACGCATTACACTGTTTTGGCGATGGAACTAAATTCAAGTTCGCTGGTCAACCTATCGGTGGCGAAGGTGGTAGGTAAATTTGACCTCACACAAGTACGCACATCTAGAGAGAGTAAGTTACGCCCATACCTAGTATTGTGTTCAGCACATCGCAAGAGCAAGTAAAATGTAATCTATGTGTTGTGAGATTCTTAAAAGCATTTCTGAGTTTAAAACTTACAATTCTAAGAGTGGGAGCGAAACATCAATTTGTATTTTCGACTTACAATGGGTCGAAAGTTTTCTCCGAGAAAGAAAACGACTCACACATCCATGAGCATACCACTACGAGCACACACAGTGCAGTGATGAGATTTGTTTTTGGTCTTTTAAAATTTTGCCTAATGATTCACATATTTCGTTTGTTTTATATATATAAACACAGTCAAGACTTTCTGGTGATGTGATTAGAAGACCCAATTATTCGCCTATTTTCGTTAACTGTTGGACATACATAGGTACATATGATTCTCCCAAGGCACGCCACGCAACCCGATTCTGGGCCTCTGGTTTCCATCCACTGCCTGCTATTCTGTGCATATCTTAGATCCTCCTTTGTCCACGATCTCCACTCCAGAACTCGTCTATCCCAACGGTTATCAGTTTTTCGACAGATATGACTGGCCCATTGGCACTTCCGCTTGCTTATGCTTCTGCAGCGAAGTCGGTAACTTTGATTCTGTGGCGAATGATTTCGTTCCAGATGTGATATCTTAGAGACCCTTGGAGCATAGCGGGTTCCATAGCTCGCTATCGTCGTACCATTCCTGCCGTAATTGTCACTTCTCGACTCCATAGGTCATGACGGGTAGGACGCATTAGAAGACCATAGAACAAATATGGCATAAAAATACTTTAGCAAAAAATAGTTTGGTTAGTAATTGAAAGTCTAAAAGTTTTTAAATTAAATTCAGTCTAGGTAGGCGCTTATAGTAATAGTCATGATTTTACCATTGATTCAAAATCTAGATTTGTCTCTGAGAAGAATAGATAAAAGATTTATATACGTACATTACAAAAAATACATTGATTGGATAATGAAATGCTTCTATAATAAAAGTTTTACTTTTTGATTTTTTTGTAAATCTCGCATTGATTTTGTGGCTCTAGTAACCTAGTTAATAAGGTTTTTCAAACTCACAATTGATAGTCGCTGGGCACCGTTGGCAATTGTTAAACACTATTTTATTGTAAGCCGTGCGTTGATAGCATCTTCTTAAATCTGTATTGTGTCAAAGAAAAAAATATACTTCTATTCGAGTACTAGAAAATTACAGTTACTTCAATCTTGATACCTAATCAACAAACCAACGGTGAATCTAATATAAAAGTCCCTGTCTATGTCCATGTATATATAGGTATGCCAATAGGGAATAGACCCCGAAATGGCTAGTGAGATTTCGATGAAATTTTCAAGAATTATGGGATTTGCCCAGCCGCTAAGTTTGGTAGCGATCAGATCAAGTCAATTCACACATCAGCGGGAAAAGTGGGCCATTAGGCCATAAGGTTGGCCATTGTCAAATTTTTTTTTTCTTCTTGAGACTGGGGGCAGGATCTCGAGATTTCCACGTCTAAGCTTTATAGTTAAATACGTATATAAATTCAATATTTAGTTTCTTGTATTTTTTTGTTGGCAATATTACTGTCTTTAAAATGTCGCCTTCTCGTGAGAGCATGTTGAGTACTGTGTTGATTTGTTTCATTTTGTCAATTTAGTTTATTCTAGAGCCGTTAGACTTGCCTACAAAGGCTTTTCAAAAAAAAAAAAACAAAAATCCATTGTCGTCTGTTATTTCCCGCCATTTTACGATAATCTTTAGAACAATAATTTATAATCAACTAGCGACCCGCTCTCGCTTCACTTCGGGAATTGTAATTTATTATTGATCTTATTGAATATTCTTTTATACAAATATGGTCCTGACATAATAAAAAAAGAACGTAACCAACAAAAAAAAACTAATCTTTCCTCTTCTTATATTAATGGTTCACTATTTTGGCGATAATGGTTTACAAATCAAAGATAGAATATGCTGTCACGGGCTTTTTCGTAGGACTATTTTAGATAAAAATTTCCATTTTACGTTATACACGTGTAACTCCAACTTTTTTGCGGTGCACGCAAAATTAGCTTGCATATAGCAGATTTTTTTCCTTCTTACTTGATACTTATCGTTATATTTTGGGTAATTCACATTATATTTTTATAAATTATAGGCTATGTGTTATTCTGATGTGTAAGCTTAGTATAATATTTATTTATATCAATTCCACAGCCCAAAAAATAAGTTTCAAGCGTTTATCTCTGAAAATGACATTACTTACATACAACTTTACATCCCCCCTTTCAACCAATAACAACTTTTTTCGCATTAAAAAGGGGCCTGTGTCCTTTTGCAGGCTCTAGACTCTAGACTATCTGTGTACCAAATTTTATTTAAATCGGTTCAGTAGTTTTGGCTTGAAAGCGTGACAGACAGACAGAGTTTACTTTCGCATTTATAATATTAAGTATTAATGGCTGTGGGTAAGGTAGAAAAAAAGCCGGCACTTATCAAATAATTATTCATCTTTTAGTAAATTGCACAGCTATAAAATCCGTAGACTGAATGCAGTTATCCATTTCAGAACTTGAGGTCGAAGTATTTGTATTGCATTTATTTGATATCACGATCACTTTAAGGCTAGAGTAAAATGATAGTTTTCCATCAGATGCGGCCTTTAACATTCCTGGCATCAATAAATTATCATTCAAAACCAATTAAAATATAACTATAGATTTTTTCCCGCGAGTAGTCGACATTATTTCTTGTTCTAAATCGTGTCACTCTTGATAGCGTGGTCGTGATCGTTATGTAGTGTTGGAAGAGGCAGACTTGATGCGTCTTACGATGTCCCGCTATCCCTCCCTGCTCGAGTCCATTCTACTACACTCATTTAGGGGACCTCCCACTGTAGTTTTATTTTAATTCTAAATCTCTGAAATCATAAAATGACAATAATGGCTGCGAAAGTAAGCCGTCGAATTAGCTTTAATTCGAACTATGAAACAATATGTGTAAACTTGCAAGTGCCCACGTATATACGTAATATTTACACGCAACGCGCATTAATTGTTCCAAAAATAAACAGTGCACGCCCGTAGAGTGCACTGCACTGACCGGAAGGAAGAGTCCGTTTAGTATTATCACATGATTTATGTTACGTGAATGACTTTGATTGAATTATCGTACACTCGAAGCGCTCCGCTGATTTATTAATGTCATTAACATTGTTCAAGTCGACGGTACATGCTCTTGAGCGAGCGCTGCTTTTCAGAAATAATGATTAATTGAAGAGATCTTCATGAAGTCAATACGTGTTCGAAAGTTTACTGTTTGATACAAAGCGAAAACAAAAGCATCTAAAGTTCTGGTGATATTTACTTCTTTCCGTAATTAAGTACAATTCTAGTTCCTCAAATCTACGTATTAGATTGATTACATTAAATTGAGGGTATTAATTTTTTTCCTGCCTATGCTGATAGCCTTAAAGGCTATATCAGCGTTACCCTAACGTGTAGGTGAGCTCTCGGGGCTCAAACCGGAGTTGTTGCTGACACTGGCCCTAGCAAGAGCAGTGCTTCCCAGAATCTACCACCGGATCGGAAACGCGACACAATGAGAAGATTTGGCGAGAAACTCAGTGAGTTGGGTATTCAGATAAGAGGCATAAACATATCTGTTTATAATTCCTAATATTCTTCAATGCTGAAACATATTCATTTTGAAAAAAGTTCTACGCGACAAACTGTCTACATGATTCTACTGAAATACAATAACCGACCTGTGCTTAAACAAGGCCAATGCATGTTTTTTTTTGCGGTTTATCATAGAGAAGCCATAAATAAGCAATTCAAATTAAATAATATAAATATGATAAAAACGCGAGCTTAAACTAAGACTGCTAACGTGCAATTACTGGTGGTAAAACGTCCGCACGGGTACTACCCTCCATGTTTCGGTGAGAAGCAGTAATGCGTTTCGGTTTGAAGAGCGGGGCAGCCGTTGTACTGTTAAAAGTGAGACTTTAGAATTCATATCTCAAGGTGGGTGGCGGCATTACGTTGTAGATGTCTATAGACTCCGGTAACCTTTTAACACCAGGTGGGCCATGAGCTCGTCCACCCATCTAAGCAATAAAATAGAATGTCATGAAATCATGTCACATGGATGATATCTCACAGGCTACTATCATTATTGTTATTTTACTATTATCTAACGGGTTGTTACCACGACTTGCGTATTTAATGAATTGCTGATAACTGCGTGTTGTTCACGGGTAGACTCTAATATCTTCTCCAATTCTGCTCGTCATTATATCTGGAAGCTACTAATATCTGTCATGTCTAAGCACGTGGCTGTCAGTTACGTCACGTGTGTCTCAAGCGCTCGTTTGTGATGTGTCAAAGTCTAGATCTTTCTACGATCCCACGGTACTAAACTTTACTACTGGTACGTACATCATACAAATTCACATGCGAATTGCACATGTGACAAGCATTTAAATTGATTATTACTGCATTGTAGGTAGCCATGCAAATGTGACCTAATTTTGTTTTGAGATTGGCGACCACCGTGAAGATATTAGACGAATGTGGTTAATAAATTATTGAAATTGGTTTTTAACATGCTTTTATTAGCTTGCTATGTATGTATGTTTGTTAATAATTTATACTAACACTAATGACTAACGTTGCATACTTAATGGCATCTTTGAAAATCATTCTCACCGACTTCAAGTCGTCCAATTAATTTGACAAGATGCACACGCATCAAGGACCGATGGCAATACATTCATTTTATAATTTCGCTTTAATATACTGAACAATATCAACAGTATAAAATTCAAAGGATGAAATGAATATATAGTTAGCTTCATATTTAGGTTTTCGTCTTTTTTTTTTTAACTCAACATATATTATGCTTTAAATATTGTCCCTAACAATTACGTCACACAATTTCCGATTTAAGATTCAAAATCATTCGTAGATTTGCTTTTTTAAGGAACATCGTAATTATGTATCATCATAAGTGAACGTATTAAGTACAATTTAATATCTTTTCTTTTCTCTCATTTCTATTTATAAATCTCTTTAAAAATTCTTAAAAATCTTAAGAAATTCTTATTTTTTGTTTTTGCGAAAAACGATCTTCTGAAAGTGTCTAAATAGCTCCTAAGCACAATGTTGAGTACTGGACGAAATGGAAGATAGGAGGCGCAGTGGACCAAATGAGTGTGGGCTGTGATAATGATGAGTACTTCAAATATTTCACGATGCACTTAAGATGCACTCAGACGATTACGTAAAACGAAAATGTATGTTACATTTAAACGAATTGGTTTAATTGAGTGTATATATCGAGGAAAAGGAAAATATATTATTATTTAGAATGAAGGCATCCACGTCGAATCTGTTTATTTATGATATGTTGCTATGGCAACTAATAATTCTAAGTTATATTAATACGTGAAGCAAAAACTTTGTATCCCTTTTTACGAAAATTGCGCGGACGGAGGAGTATGAAATTTCCCACACTTATAGAGAATATACAGAAGAGGTGCACAATGCTAATATTTTTTTAAAATAATGCATAAAAGATATATTAAATCAATACAGAAAACATTACACACACTACATACCATGTATTTGACGCACACACGCATGCATACTATTTATTGTCAAACTTTTGTTCTTGACGTCTGTGGTCACATTGAGAATAGATTAAATATTGTTTGTCTTTATTAATATTTTTTATAGAGTAGCCTTGGCGAAATTTGTGATTATAGAAGTATAAAATACAATAATAATAGTGTACAAACTTATAATTCCAATTAATTATAGTCGAATTTCGATTACTGCGGGACCTCTAGTTCTAAGTAAATCAACAAAAGCACTCCGCAGTACCTACTTAATAACTCGTCAACATTACAGATTGACGACACAAATCATCACGCAACATCTGATGAACATAGAACATGTGTTTAGCTGTCATGTAAATCATGTCTAGAATTTATCGAAACTGCGAATTCCAAATATGTTAATAACATCATTACATCATTTTTAACGGGCAGATGTAAACATTGATGGTTTGCATAAGGCCATATTGCTAGACCTTGTGCGATCTGGGCTAGACTCATTTTTCAATGTAAATTTTTCTAGACAGCTGCGTATTACAGGAATTATGACTGAATTACATAACACCAAAAAAAATAATTCGATTTTTTTTTAATTTTCGGTCAGATATCGCAAAAAGCTCTGAAACAAATTTCAACTACATACTTAGTGTCATATTACGAATTGAAGTTTGAAATACTGAGGAGAAATCATTTGCTTCAGATTTTAAAGTTAAGTGTAATGAGGACTCGGTCCTCATGGTGCCAAATGATTATCGAAGCCCATAGATATTATAACTCACCTGAA
Source organism: Bombyx mori (assembly GCF_030269925.1). Taxonomy (NCBI): domain Eukaryota; kingdom Metazoa; phylum Arthropoda; class Insecta; order Lepidoptera; family Bombycidae; genus Bombyx; species Bombyx mori. The sequence goes on along the minus strand of NC_085131.1, from coordinate 9,633,069 downwards.
ACAAGAGGTCGAAATATCAATTGTATTATATAACGATTATTTAAGCCTTCAAACCGGAACTTTTATTAAGTTTAGTATATAAATAGACGATGTGATATTGGGAGCTTACAACACATCTTACCTCCAGTAGTAAGATTCGATACTTCTTTCAATAAGACCTTGTTTATCACTTTATCGTTCGTTTTATCGATTTTCAGTAACCGCGTAATATCCGGAAGAATGCCACTTAGTCGGTTAGCCTACTTATGGCAATTAATATATAATAAAAGTCGACATAAAAGTGGGGAAACATCAAAAGAGTGTTAATTTCTGCAAAGAAAATCGGCTATAAACATATGAGCAGTTCACACGCGCTAGTCGTTAAATATTCAGAAATATTTTCATCTCATTCTCCCGCAATCTATCTAAGTCCTAAATTGTAAATTAATAAATTTTCATGTTTATATGAAAATGAACATTTTAAAATTTCAAAGAAGCACATGCAATGAAGCACAGATTTTTTAAGATGTTAAAATTGTTATCGTACTGATTATTGATTTATAGAAAACTATAATACATAGGGAAGAACTTCTATATAGAGAGGGCTTACAGCTCGGCAGACTGATATTCTAGACTTGTAACTATACTGAGACCTTGGAACTTATATCTCAAGGTGGGTGGCGGCATTTACGATGTAGATTCCTAGGGGCTCCGGTAACCACTTAACACCCGGTGGGTCGTGAGCTCTTCCACAAACCTAAGCAATAAAAAAAACTTGTATTAAGTTAAGAGGCAAGCTCATTAGGTAAATATGTTTAGGCGATTTAGGTTTTTGCCGGATATCTTTAATTCAATGATAATTAATCACTAGTCCTTGTTCGTTAGTAACACCGTTCGCATTCAAAATATTCTGAAGCTTCCTCCGTACGATGTGTTTGTTTGTATTAATCATTACGTATTTTAGATTTTCGCTCAAGAGTTTTAGTCTAAAATTAGGTTAACGCCTTCGAAATGTAATCAATTAACTTGCATTAGCTAATAAATATTCGCGCGGTCCATACTCTAGACTAAACTCATAATTTTATTCGTTACACATGTTGAATTTTACGAAAAATGGAGCGTGAATTTCGTGTACTCAATCAATTAAAATTAAACTGATAAAATAGGTAGCGCTATTATATATCGCCTTACCTAATCCATGCATCAGCCCGCTGAGTTTCTCGCCGGATCTTCTCAGTGGGTCGCGATTCCGATCTGGTAGTAGATTCATTCGCGAAGCAATTGCTCTTGAGTTGTTAGGTCTCCGTTGGAGGCGCTCGGGCAGTTGTTAGCAAATCCCACCTCTCCTGGCTGAGCCTTTGCTCGCCTACATGTTCTGGTGAAACTGGAAAGGCCTCCGGGCCACCAGTAATCTTTCAATCATAAAAAAAAATCGCCTACGGTTGCGGGTAGTTTAGTGCTTTGTGACCGTGAGTGGGTCCACATTCAATTGCCAGTTGCGGTCAACGTTTGATATGTTTAATATGCACGGTCTGGGTGTTGTTATTCTTTCTCGGGTATCTGATGTTGGCTGTACTAACATTCATAGCGGAACTACGACTATTTCGTCGAAACATCCTCTACCTCTACTTGCAGGTACTGTAAGGCCCTCAAAAATCGCTACCATCGTTTGGGAGAGTGCCCAGAAAAAAGAGAGAATACAAATATTAAAAGGCTCTATTAGGCTGCTCACGGTCCATCTGGCTGAAGTCAGTTTAGCTGCCCGATTCAAAAGACAACAACCTAAACGGTTGCCTTAGCCTTTCAGACTCAGGAATGTTTCACAGTAGAGGTACACACACGAGAAAAATATGGTAAACTGTCACTAAGTAAAAACAGTAAGCAGCAGTCTGGTGATAGAACCTCTTGTGAGTCCGCACGGGTAGGTCCCACCACCCCACCTGTTTCTGCCGTGAAGCAGTAATGCGTTTCGGTTTGAAGGGTGGGGCAGCCGTTGTAACTATACTGAGACCTTAGAACTTATCTCAAGGTGGGTGGCGTGTATACGTTGTAGATATCTATGGGCTCCAGTAACCATTTAACACCAGGTGGGCTGTGAGCTCGGCCACCTATCCAAGCAATAAAAAAAAATGTCTGCTTGTATCCCACATTCCAATGTCCATCAGCGACCGTTAATATTTATCATCAGGCAGGCCGTATGCTGGTCTGCTTATAATGGCAATAAATAAAGTTAATCTCAAAGTAAGACGACCGAACTTTGGCAACTGCCACTATAGTGAAATGTTATGGAGACGTCGTTGTTTGAAGTCGTCGTGGCCTAAAGGATAAGACGTCCGGTGCCTTCGTATCTAGCGATGCACCGGTGTTCAAATCCCGCAGGCGGGGTACCAATTTTTCTAATGAAATACGTACTTAACAAATGTTCACGATTGACTTCCACGGTGAAGGAATAACATCGTGTAATAAAAACCAAGCCCGTAAAATTATAATTTGCGTAATTACTGGTGGTAGGACATCTTGTGAGTCCGCAAGGTACCACCACCCTGCCTATTTCTGTCGTGAAGCAGTAATGCATTTCGGTTTGAAGGGTGGGGCAGCCGTTGTACTATACTGAGACCTTAGAATTCATATCTCAAGGTGGGTGGCGGCATTTACGTTGTAGATGTCTATGGGCTCCAGTAACCACTTAACATCAGGTGGGCCGTGAGCACGTCCAGTCACCTACGCAATTAAACAAATAAAAAAAAGACAGCCAAGCTTACCTTCCTTGAGCTTTATTTGAAAAGGGACATTTCATAACTCCGAAGGCATAGCGGGAAATATACGAAATAAAATCAATACTATTTAATTAAATTACATTTAATAACACATTCCGTTTAATTGACGCGGATTTAAAATATTTGTATAGCTTCGATCTATAATTTCGGGTGTGTTCTGTGAACACGAGCCATGTGGGTGCATATGTTGTATTCCAAAAAAAAAACGAAAGGTTCATTTTTATTGTCTAGTTTAATAAGCGGGTCAAATCCTTTGTTGGGAGACCGACAGAAAAGGGGAAAAAAATAATGAAGCAGGAATTTACGGGGCCGCGGGCGCCGGTGCACGGTTCGATAGATTTTCGATGTTAATAATCGGGTCGTCTATTGATTGTTTAAGAAAATTTTAATTTTAGATTATATTTATTGGTTTTTAAGGTTTCGCTAGCGTAGTTTTAACAACGAAATAAGCTAAAGAAAACTCAAGTTTTTTTTTTTACTGGAGCCCATGGACATCTACAACGTAAATGCGCCACCCACCTTGGGATATAAGTTCTAAGGTCTCAGTATAGTTACAACGGCTGTCACATCCTTCAAACCGATACGCATTACTCCTTCACGGCAGAAATAGGCAGGGTGGTGGTACCTACCCGCGCGGACTCACAAGAGGTCCTACCAGTAATAAATGTATTTTATGTCCGTCCAATACATTTGTGTGTAGTTCTATAAGTATTACGCTGATCGTACTATGCGGCTAGGCCTCGTGAAATCCAAGTGACGAAAGGCAAAAACCAGATCTGTTGACTTACCTTAGTTGCGCCCTTGACTGTGTATCGGGAAATTTACTTCTACGTTTTTTTAATATAGTTTCATTGCTCAGCTCCGATATAACTATCGAACTCTAATGTACAAAATCCACTTTGCAAATCTATATATTAATACATGAAGCAAAAACTTTGCACCCCTTTTTACGAAAATTCCGCGGAGGAGTATGAAAGTTCCCACACTTATAGAGAATATAGAGAAGAAGTGCTGAATGTCAATATTAAAAAAAAAATGCATTAATCTATATAATAATACATGAAGCAACAACTCGGTACCCCTTTTTAGTAAAAAATTGCGCGGACGGAGGAGTATGAAATTTCCCACACTTATAGAGAGCATAGAGAAAAAGTGCAGACAGCAATATTTTTTTTAAATTATGCATAAAAAATACATTAAATCAATAAAGAAAACATTACACAAACTATTTATTTGACATACACACATACGTATAAATATACTCAGCGTATTGTCAATTGTGAAACTTTTGTTATTCTTTAAAGTCTGTGGTCAAATTGAGAATAGATTAATATTGTTTGTCTATAATATTATTTATTTATAGTGTAGTCTTGGCAAAATCTGTATTTTATAGAATATATTAATATCTGTATTATTATAGAAGTATTATAAGTGTTTGACCATAGAACCATAATAATGTTTAAACTTTTAATTTCAATTAATTATAGTCTAATTTCGACTACTGCGGGACTACTAGTTTATAGAAATTACAAGTTGAAGTTAGCGTAAGCCGATATCGGGATTAGTGATTATTCCTTCAAACAAAATACTGTAGCAGATATTTAGTGAAGCGTGAAAGGGCAGTCGTGGACCAGTTGTCTCCGGCCACTGGAATAACGGTACGACATTCGATCCCCAACTACGATAACGGCCTATCCTGTAGGAATCTAATATCGACTAGTTTTTAGCTGGAAGTGTAGTTTTAAGTTGTTACTTGAAAACAAATAGTAAATTCTATTTAACATAAAATTTTGACTGCATACGATTTAAATTAGATTCTAGATTGTTTTTTAGTGCGTAAATATTTGAATTGTAACTTTCATCTCATAAAAAGGAAAGCTCTCTTCCTCGTTTTATAGCTTAATCTTTAATTACGTTTACCACTTGATCGCATAAATACCCTCATTTTAGATGCAACTTAATTGGTTCGTCATAAAATTGCTTTCGACTCCCGTAAAGATGTTTACTATTAGTATAGCCAAATATTGTACCAATCGTAATCAATATTCATTCTATGAGATGAAGCTTTAAGAACAATCTCTTAAATTTTGATTAAACTAAATTTAAACACTTCGAGTTTTAAGCGGGTTGAAATAAAAAAGTCTCTTCGTTTATTTATGAGGGATTTATTTATTTGTCCAGATCCTGGTTCCCTCTAGTTATAGTTATCAATTACGTTTTACCTTCCAATTACTTTATAGATTCGATTTAATTATTGAAGAAGTTGTATCCCAAAATCGTTGGCAAAAAATTGCAAAGAAAATTAATAACAAATTTGGAATGTTCTATTATAAATTGAAGTACGCATAGCAGTCATGGGCCTTCAATGTCGAGAAATATGTTAAAACTATGTCACGAACAGAAACCATTAAGAATACTTAGTATTATGTTCTTGATTGTGAAACTACTTATATATTTATGAAGCTTATAGTTGTAGTGTGTCATGTCAAAAAAAACTTTTGTTTTAGTATGCGAAAAAGAAACATTTTAAGCTATTGCATAGCTTTTATCACAGGCTTTGAGCGCGGCGACTGAATCAATAAATTCCGTAACGAAAATAACCTGACACCCCCACTACGCCTACTATGTAGCTCGCGTTCAACACATTCACACGTTGCGCTGGTGTAGTGTTTGTGAATAAGCGCGCGGCGTGACGTCGCACTGCATGAGCATCATGAAAAGTCTGCCCATCTCTCTCTCACGGGGTCTAGCTTATGAGTGTGAAGGGTACAGTTAATGTTTTGCTTTTGTTAATGTTTATAAAAATAACGTGGTCTTATTTTTATTATTGTTTTAATATTAAATTATTATTGTCTAATTGTAATTACATAATTTCATAAAAAATTCTTTGCAATAGCTTTACCGCGGCAGTCCCCGAGTGCCACACGTGTTTTTTTTTTCTCAATTTTGAATTTCGTACAAATATTGCTATTCTAACTTTAACAGAAAGTAGAAGTCAAATGCGGTGCCTAAAATTTTAAAGGTTCTCTCTCTTTCATCCGCTTATTCACGCTCAAACTAGCTCAATCCTAGCTCACCGCAGATTCTTTCGTTGCTAAACGACAGATCTTCAAACCACCGGTCCACCATTGCACAATAATGCAAGTGAAAGATTTGTTTGACGTATCCGTTGACTTTTATTATGGCGGAAGACAAATGCCGTAACTAGGGCGACGGAAATAGTTTACTTTATGGGACGTAAGGTAAACAATTAAATTTGCGAGCGAAATTAGGGCGGGTGAGAAATTAGCTTTTTTAATAGTCGTTTCATCTTAGATTGTAGGTCGGGCGTTTCGAAATCGCTTTGAATCAATTCCGCAAGACAGTTTGTTTTGAAATTCACTTATAGCACTCACTTGAAATGATGTAAGTGCAGATAATATATTAAAATGATATAGCAGTAATGCGTTTCGGTTTGAAGGGTGGGGCAGCCGTTGTAACTATACTGAGATCTTAGAACTTATATCTCACGGTGGGTGGCGCATTTACGTTGTAGATGTCCATGGGATCCAGTAATCACTTAACACCAGGTGGGCTGTGAGCACGTCCACCCATCTAAGCAATAAAAAAAAATAGACCATTAACTAAATTATATTAGAGTTACTAGCGACCCGCCCTCGCTTCGCTTCGGAAACATTAAAACACACATGAAACAAAAAAAAAAAAATTAAAAAAAAAATTAAAAAAGTTGCATATGTTCATCAGGGACAATGTCGGCTTCTAATGGAAAAAGAATTTTTCAAATCGGTCCAGTAGTTTCGGAGCCTATTCGAAACAAACAAATCTTTCCTCTTTATAATATTAGTATAGATATAGAAGTATAGATTAGAATAGAACTAATGCAGTACCTAAGAAATTATATTTAACGTAGTAAATAACAACATGATTAGTTTTAACAGAGATGCAACTTATTTTTACTTACCTTCGAAGCCGACTAGCTACTGTAAAGTCTACCTGATGGTCAGTAGACATGGTTACTCATGATCATCATTAACGTTGTGGGGCATCAAATCACAGCCTTATTTAAACATTACTTCCTGCACTTGCATTTTATAATAATGTGACTTCCTCTTCCTTTTCATGTCCGTTCAGAACTTGCTTGGTGTTCTGAGTTTCATAAAACTCACTCAAATTTCGAAAATAATTAGTTAACGAATCGAATATCGAATTATTATGATTATACTGATTAACTAAACTGAATTAGATTCTAATATGAATCTTGCATAATTTCAACGTACAATAATATTCTTTCTTTCCATGAGCATTTGAATCAGTCTATGCTTCTCAATTCAATCCCCAAACGATATTATCCTTGTGTTTTTTTTAATTAATAACTGCTACTAATAGATGTTGCTTCGCGAGTGTTTCCGTGTTTCCCTGTCGAGTCGAAACATCAATCTAACCAACCGCTTTCGACCGTGGGAACGATCATTAGTTGCATTTAAAAATGCATCAGACGCAGCCGCTCTGGCGTCGGCTTTTAGATATATATACCGGAGACTATTCTGAACGCGATAGTGCGTTATTTCGTTACTAGTAAACACTATTAAGCTTGGAAATATACACGATAATCAGTGCGCGCCTACGTAATAGAACTTACGGAATTGCTACCCCAGCTACCTCAATTTTTATGCATTAATATCCATTAAAAAAAAATACATGTTTAGTTCTGCCGATTCTTATCCTTAATACGTACATATTATTGGCAGGGTGTGTACAAGCCGGCACAAACATTGTTTATTTTAATATTTGCATAGTCAATGTGTGTTCTGAGTGTGGTTTCACGGAGATTCACGCTGTGGCGATAAAGCTACGCGGACTGCTTAATGTGAGCTGTCCCATGAGTTGCCTTGTTCATTTAATACAGTGGAATAGACCGAAAATAATTATATCAACTTTTACTCCGATAGGTGAACGGGTTGGTGGTTAAAGGAGTTTTCCATGGAAATTGCAAAATGTTCAATCTGCGCAGCGTGAAACGAAACGCGTGTCTTCATTTTTTATATTATCTGTGCATTTTTCACTCACTCCCGACTTTGGTGCCATTTTTTATAAGTTTTCAAATATTTTATTTAATTATTATTGTCAGACTAAAAATAACATCACTTCCACATAACACGACACGACACTAGATCGAAGGGTCTAGTCTATAAAACTGAATTGCTGTTCGTTAGTCTCGCTAAAACTCGAGAACGGCTGAACCGATTTGGCTAATTTTGGTCTTGAATTATTCGTGGAAGTCCAGAGAAGGTTTAAAGGTGAAAAAATATGAAAATGCTCGGAATTATATAAAAACAAACAGTTTTGTTTTTTCTTTGATGTGCCCCCCGTCAGACGGATTCCTTTTGGTTTTGTTTAAGTTTATTTTATACAAAAGTTTAGGTCTTTTATTTATCGTTTTAGGCACTACGAGGCCTGCCGGGTCAGCTAGTTATAAATATAATGACTGTCCCTACCCCTAAAACGGAATCAAATAGGCAGGAAGAATATCTACCTATTACTATACTTTAAATAATACTACCTATTATAGAATCGAATATGTACCGGATATTTATAAACGTTTTGATTAATATTATACAATTTTATTAACAGCGTTGTCGTGGAAGTCGATCATGAATATGTGTTAGGTGAGTATTTTCTTAGAAAGCTAGTTGGTACCTGCATGCGGGATTTGACCCTCGACATAATCGTTTGATTCCAGTACACCGGCCGGCTCACCGTATAGGTCACGACGCCAGTTTTAATCGTGCCTAGTCATTCTTGTAAGATCCCAACCAATTCATATTATAGAATGCACATTTGAGTTTACATATTCAAAAATTATCTCTGCGAAATGTGTATGGTAACACATCAATAAACCTAAGCGCGCAATCATATGAGATACTGTTTGTTATTTTTAGTATATAAAAAGCTAAATAAGCTTTTTATTATTTTTAGTTTCCCTATTTTTTTATTAGTATTATACCGTAATATGTCCTAAAAAAATGTATTAAGAAATCTATAACTGGCCATGTTATGGATTTATAGTTGGAAATAACAATAAAACGCAATTTATGGTATCGATTCCTTATAATATGCACTAATTTTTAAAATTCTGGAACAGTTATTTTGTAAAATACCCCCATAATAACTCTTATTAAAATTACGATTACCCGTGTGAATACTCGTTATAAGTACAATTTATACTAGGGATGGTGCACGCCGCAGTAACGCTATGGATTTTGTTAAAAATATCGCATCAAAATGAAATATAAAAAGTGCACTATGTTAAAAAAAACACTTCAAGTGTCTACGCGCAACAATACCTTGGTTTTTCGTGAATACGAGAACTAAATTTACAAGCGCCGGAAAGTTATAAAATGAAAACAAAAGACGCGAGTTTCAGCTGTAAAAGTAGTGTTAATTTTAATGCGCTATGTGGGACAGCCCTATGAGACCGCGAGAACGTAAATAAAAATATCTTAAGCTATAAAAAGATCCTGTCATTTACCATTAAATCCAATCGTTGCTGTAGGATGCTTTTTATTTTGTGTAATTAATTAAATATTTTTCAAGCACCTTAAATACAGGGTGTATCAGAAGCGTTTACTAAAAGTACCCAATTGATACTGCTAGTAATTGATATTACGATACTACATAAAAATAAGATACAATATTTACATATTTTACTGTGGCAAGCAATGAATCACAACTAAGGATAAAGTGACGCGCTCGCCAGCCGATTTATGTAGTGTTACACTGCGGCTTCACGAAGTGATCACACGGCAAAGCGGTATTAGTGTTTGTAGTTCGAATGGTCGAAGTTCAAGGATCCAAGTTTTTAGCAGTTCGGATCTTTTAGTACAAAATTACACTTTCCCTTATCTAGTTCTTTCTCAATTAGAAGCGGCTGGGACAATGATTGCTTAGTTGGCTTTCTTACATATTATTTCACAACCTCATCCATCCCGGCCACCAACGCATGAAAGCCCTTAATCCTGGTCTGTAAGTTAATAAAAGAAAAAAACATTGACCGTACCAGACGATAGTTCCTGATGTAATGTATATTTACCCCTCCAACTTCATGACCTGTGAAGTATTAAAGCTGCCATATTTATGGATACTAAGAACGATGAGCGTTTAGGTCCGTAACAAATTACGTTTACGATCTCCTGGAACTTTGAAAGCGTTTAAGCTTTACCCGTTTTCATTTTGACTTTGAGCTTTTGTCTCAAATTGAACTTGTTCTATTTTTGGCCAAAAATTCATTTGAATGTTCGCGAATTAGCGCTTAAACAGAAATGCTAATTAATGAAATGTAAATATAAGATTATTGATTCGAAACTATGGTTAAGAGAATAAACCTCAAAAAAAAATGTTACATGAAAGTTTCTGTGTTGCGATCAAGCAAAACGTACAAATAAAAAAACATTTTAGAGATTTTTCTTCTTATCATGTTCCTTACTGAAGAACTTGCTGTTTTTGTGTTAAAGAAATTACAAGATACTAATAAATTTGTAGGTACCCTAATAATTCCTTACTACTCTTTACTAGTATAAAACTCGTTCTCTATTCGATATCGTATAGGCTTGGTTTAATCTTGTGTATTAATAAAAACATTAACCTTGGTCGGTACCGAAGTGCTTATGAAAAATAACTTTCTTTGGGTAGATATTCATAAAGTGATTAGAGCATGGACTCAATATGTTTTGTAGGACTTCGAGTTCAATTCGAGTTTTCGTTAATTAAAATCAAAGTAAAATGTTGAATATCATAAAGTTTTCAATATTAACTCAGAGTATGGAAGCTCCGATTATCTGTGGATCGCTTTAGTAAAAATTAGAATGATTTTGAGTTTTGCTTAACTCAATAATTATTAAGGAGCGACTTTTAATTTTTCATGAGTATTGGAAAGAAGATAGTAGCTTAGCACAAAAATAGACTTAGTTAAATTAATACTTTCAGCCTTTCCACTGTCTACTGCTAAATATAAGCTTCTTCAATTGATGTCCAGTGTGGTCGATTCGTTGCCTACTGCAGCCAACGTGACCCAGCGATTTTCATTAGGTCGTGAGTCCATTTGGTAGGTGACCGTCCGACAGTGTGCTTACAAGTACGTAGTTTTCACTCGACGACGTTTATATTGCTTCTGCCCCATAGGCGGTTTTTTATTAAATTTTGAAGGTGCAAACGCTAATTATAAATCACTAGCAATTACAATTTAAAAAAGCAACATTTTGTAATAAATCTTTATTATCAGACTCTTACAATATATCAAGAAATGTCCACTGCTGGACATATTTCTCCCCCATGATTTGTGATGACGAACAGTTCTAATGCCGTCCGTACACCCGTGACCTTCAACAGGTCGTCGGTACACCTCGTGGGAAGCTTACCCACCCACGCTGCATATTCTTAAATCTTATTTTCTTATATCAATGTGACAGATATTTTGAACTTGGCATATTTTTTTGTTTAGTATCAATTACTACAATCGCCATGGTTGGTTTTTTCGTATGCACAAGTGAATCTTTCAATTGAGTTGTCGTTTGCAAGTTAAATTTTTTTATCAAAAATTATATTGCGATTTACAGCTTTAAGATCACTTTTGTTATATTACGTCCATTGCAACTACTTTCTTGTGCAACTCGTAAAATATTTGTGTTCTTGCTCAATATTCGATAGTACCGTTCCTAATTTTATCGACAAAACGCCATGAGTAACGATTATGGACCATTCCAAATCGAGGCATACTAATTGTACGATTAATGCACCCTAGCTACCATGTACCCGCATAATGTAAGTCACAAATTAAATGTGCAAGCCATTTTTACACAAATGTCAAAATAAATATTGTTTCTAAATATAAAATGAAAACCATTTGTAGTTCTGGATGTTTATTTGAAAATAAAAAAGAAATCGGGAGTCGATATTAAATTTAAAAAAAAACCACATCACTACTTCTCGGTCGACTCAGTTTTTTCCGAGCGGTCAGAGTCGCCGATCGCCGTGACAGAGCTTTAGGAGCTATTGTCATGTATCTCACAGCATCTCGCCATCAGCTGTCAATCTGATACATTAAGAATTCAAACCATTTCTAAGTTACCAGATTTACGGATCCACCTTTCACCTTGATAAATAGTTTTTTTGATAAATTACTTAGTATGCAAGTTTTTATTAGTAGATATCGTGTAACATCAATTCTTACAAGTAAAGAGACATATGTGTAATAATCCAAGATTGTTAACCGAATCTTCTCGAACAGCACGTCTCAAGGTCCTCCATCTTGTTCTGCTCCACTTCTCGCGGCATGCGCATCTTTGAATACAGAATTATGACGGAAAATAGGAGATTCGACCAGTCGTATTTTTATGGCTTCAGTTATCTATACTAATATATAAATCTACAGTGGTTTTTATGGATGTTTCGTTATAACTACTGAACCATGCAACCGATTGACTTGAAACTTGGTATCCATGTAGAAAATATATGTACGTAATGGATCTATACTAATATATAAATCCACAGTGGTTTTTATGGATGCTCCGTTATAACTACTGAACCATGCAACCGATTGACTTGAAACTTGGTATCCACGTAGAAAATACATGTACTTAATGGATAGGCTAATATTTATTTGAGTTAATTTTAAATGCCCAGCGAAGCGAGCAAGTACAGCTAGTATTTTTATATGTCCAAAGTTTCAGTCGGTCCATAGATACATTAGTATCGAAATTAGAAATTCCTAGTAAGCGGAGAAATACATTATTTTGGTAGCCGCAAATACGTTTTCAGGCAAAACAGGTCAGAGGCATGTTTAATTTTCAACTGACTACTGAATTGTTTATAATAATGACTGCTTAAATGAATCACGTACAAATACGGATTAACGATGGTATTATTCTTTACACACGCGCATGTCGGTGATAAATTCCAGTTTTTTTTTTTTAATTATTTTTGACTTCTAATGTTCACGTATTTTTGACATATCCGGTATTTAAAATTATCGACCTCATTTCTTTTGATATAAGGAAACTGTGCGTCCCGACTCCCGACAAATGCCATGTGTACCGTAATATGCTTTGCAACGGACAGATGCTTGCTTACACAAACCCAGGATTCGACGAACGTAGGAAGTTACCCAATTTAATGTTCTACAATCGCCTTATATAATTTTTGCAGTTTATGTGGCTGGGAATTTGTTAAGTATGACGTCATATCCTCGATAGGTATAGTAATTTGTTTTTATTGAATGCGGTATATAAAGCTGAAACACTTGTAGTGTTGAAATAGTTAAACCAGACGCTCCGAGCTTTAATACAAACATTTTTTCCAAGACACGCGGATCGATTGTAGAAATAATTGAAATAACTTTTATATTGCTTACAATTACAAACTAACTTTGATAGCCTTTTTTTATAAGTCAGCCGATGTTCTTTATTGAATTTGTTAATTAAACATATTAAATATGTAATAATACTTAATCTGAAAGATGGCAAGTAATGTTCTCTAGAAATTCTGTACGCTGTAAATTGTCAGTCATCTTGGGCGTTTCTTTCGGTAGCGCGAAACAGTGACATAACTCAGAGCAAAAGTACCAGGCTAACATAAGTTCAAGGAGTACTCGATTACGAGCACGTGGTTCACAGAGTAAACAAACTTCATCACGATCGAGACGCTTACACACCACAAGTCAAATTGATGTTGTTTTTAAATTGTTAATTACATTAGTATTCAAACCACGACCGCAAATAAGAAAAATAGTCGCGTCATTAATCAGAGTCAACCAGTTTCAATAGTCCCGATACGGGTGCGAAAGAGCGAGTAGAACAGAAAGGGATAGTGACGCATTCCTCCGGGAATCGACCTCCGGCGTTCCCGATGAAAGGGAAATTATTTATTCGTTTTTTTGAACGTCCTTATTAAACATTTATTTTGGTAAGATAGTCTGGTTGATTTACGGGTAAAAAAGGTGTGAGCCTTTTGTAATCATAGAGACCTCTAATTTTGTTTGATAGGCCCTGTTATATAAATCAACAGACGTTTCAAATTCAATTTGGTTGGTTAGTTAAGTTAGATAATTAAAATTATTGAATTGTTTTATGCATTTCTGTTATTTTTTAAACGTAAAACGTTTTTTTATATGTATGGGAGTAGTCACGTAAACAGAAACGAAGGATTCCGAAGTTATTTAAAAAAAATATATAATGTTGTTGCACTACACTCAATGTGTGAAAATCTGCTGACGTGGGTACATAGACACGTTTTCTGAGCGTTATAATATATCTTTCGCGTGACTTTGTATAAGCAATAACGATAACTCCGGAACACAGTCAAACAAATATTTTTTTTTCTTGGAGAAAAATACTCTCTTCTTTTGCTAAAATCAATTATAATATTTTAAGTATCTTCAAAATCAGAGCTACAATCTGAATAAGAAGCGCATAGATTGTTTACATACGGGATAGAATAATTTAATTGAAACGTTGCCACCAATAAAAATGATTGATCACTATTCAAGACTGACAGCTTGTATAATTACTGCTAACTATGTTTAAATAGGCTAAGACAAAACAGTTGGGGACTTTTTGGCGGGAGCGCGAGGAGTGAAGTTGTGTGATTAGTTTTATTTTTGTCTATTTAGTGTTTCTTCAGGTTTAAATGTGTAATAACGGTGGTTTATTATTTGTGAAAGTGCACAAATGTGGGAAAATGAAACAATATAATATAAATTAAAATAAGACATGACTTAAAGGTCTTAGTTACCAGGTCATAAAATCCCTTAAAAAATACAAAACAGTTCGGTACAATTTGTTTCTCTGTTTGTAAAACCGATTTTCTTTTTTTTTAGGAGCTATTGACAAAGCTTTGTTGTTATACAAAAAATATATATTTAGGAAATTTCTTTTTCAATCATCACTAACAAAACAAAAAAGTAAATGTACCTAATACATTAAATGAATTTAATCATTGAGGGGTCAGTGATTATGATCCGTTGACTTATGGCTTTTTGAAAATAATGCGGGGTGTTTTGTGAATTGCTACCTTCATTAATTTAATGTTTCTTCGAGTTGAAGCTTATAATAATGGTGGTATGGTTACTGTTTAGTATCTGTGAAAGTCCCCAAGCTTGGTGACATTAAACAAAATAGCTGGACGTGATTTCTCGGGTGCACCCAAAAACTCTATTAAACTCTCAGTAAATTCCCTCTATTCCACTTATTGTACAACAAACAATGTATTTTGCTATAAAAGATTTGGCCCTATGGCCTACATTACCTTTGCCTATGTAATGAAAGATATACCGGTAAAATGGGGCGATTAGGGACAAATTCCAACTTTATGACCAATTTTAAGGTAGTTGTTGATGTATATAATGCTATATCAAGATCAAAATGATTGAGTCTTGGCATCTTTGTTGTCCAATTTAAAACTATGCAACTAGCATTCCAGTTTAAGCAAAAAAAGCAAAAATAGGTGTAATCCCTATTTACCCGGAAATTGCGGTTAATTGGGACGAAATGAGAAATTTGCTAGGATTGAGAAATTTGCTACTTGGTTTTAATTTATTTATTTATTTAGTTGCACCAACAAAGTGATCATCAATAAAAGACATTGAAAAACTGACACTGAACAAATATTAAATATTTTATTATGTATTACTTAGACATTTTTGTCCACATTGAGATTTCATTGTTCTTATTACATATCTGTGCAAAATCGACTTACTTATATTAAATTGCTTAGCTATTTCAACTAAGGACTTATTCCCAATTAGGCAATTGCCCAATTGCTGTTTTTAATATTAAGGGATAATATCTCTTATAAGGCTTTGCACTCTTTGATACGTACATGCGAGGCATATCTAAAAATAGAAAACAATACGTAACTGATAATATAAATATTTACCAAACAATAAAATAACACATTGATAATTTTGAATAAAAGTTCTAGACAAAAACATCATGAATAAACCAGATTTTTACCAACAAATTTAAAAAATATTGTTATAACTACATAGACAACCCTAGAAACCTGTACCTATTTATACTTAGGTCGTTTCCATTTCACGTATTCTCATCCCAATTGACCCCTTTTTCGTTGTTATTTGTACCTAAGACGTCCCCAATATCCCCAAAAACAACAGATTTTTACATGTATTTTTATTTTATCAAATAAATTAAAACCAATAACAACTGAGACTTACCTTTAATATACATGATGGTTCAAACACTAAATAACGTTTATAAATCACAGTCGTCTTCTATTATTATCAAATAAATAAAAGAGAGCAAAGTTTCTAGCACTAAAATAATGACCACCACAGAAAGTTAATTTGAAACGCGATTTTTTATAAGTTAGCAGCTATTATCATGCATATTCAGAGTTGTTTTGTAAACTTTCAACATTCTACTATTAAACTACAAAAAATGGAAGATTTTGCAACGAATATAAAACTAATATAGAGTGTCGAAAGATTTTCCCGGTTTTTTCCCGATTCGCCTCTCAATCCCTAATCGCCCCATTTACGGTACCAAAATAAAATTATTATTATGGCATTTCGAGCACGGAGCGAACACTAGATAAAATAAATGAACAAAATACGATATTATTATGTATTTCGGATACCTGATTAGACTGAAAATAACGAAAGTAATGGAGAGTCATGGCTGTCAAGTTTTCGAATGCGTTTGACAGTTAAGTAAACATGGCTGATTGCACTTGCGTGTTGAGGCTCGTATAAATAAACGCACCGTAGCATTTGAGTGATGTTAATAATCGAAGCTTAAATTTTTATTACTCTAATAGGATTGTACCCGAGTTAAAATTGAAGTGATGAATTTGAGCTGTACTTGTACTTGAACTTGAACTTGATCATATTCACATTAGAAATAATCTAAAAAAAGTCGATACCAAATCAATGCAACGAACACATATATTTTGAATTCCAGTTTTTAAAGTCTTTATTACCTCTTGTGAGACCGCACGGGTATGTACCAACACCCTGCCTATTTCTGCCGTGAAGCAGTAATGCGTTTCGGTTTGAAAAGTGGGGCAGCCCTTGTAACTATACTGAGACCTTAGAACTTATATCTCAAGATAGGTGGCGTATTTTCGTTGTAGATGTCTGCTCGAGTAACCACTTAACACCAGGTGGGCTGCGAGCTCGTCCACCCATCTAAGCAATAAAAAAGTCAAACAATAATCTAAATCGAAAATATATCAGACAAATCAACCAAATGGCAAGATCGTATTAAAAAAAAATGTCATTTAAGCTTAGACGATCACCACAGCGTAATATATTGTAGATTTTCTTCTAATACAATATCTTGAGGATTTCGGCCTTAAACTTATCAGAAAACAATCTCCAACTGGAACTATCATTTTGTAATAGTTAAGCATTCTATCTGCACGAAACTGTGCAACATACTCTGTATATATTCAATTATAAAGTATACAGGGTGTATTAGGACCTTTTCTGAAAACAAATACAGTCGTTGATTTTTAAATGATAAGGCCAAATCAATATATTCGAAATATTTTTAGTACTTACAAATAGAATGACGCGTGAGATCGAACCCACCGGAGCGTCAGGCTGAAGTTTTCTGACTTTGACAGAAAACTTCCCCAGTACCAAGAACAAATGCACCAAGTTTCAACTCAAATTGGTCAATAGCTTAGGAAATCATAGGGGACGAACAACCACATCCATACGGATCCATCAGATCCAATAACCCTTGCATTAGTCATCTTTAGCTCTAACACTAGGAGTAGGGACCCTGGTAACCGTACTCATCGAACTCTCGGCAAAGAGTTCGACGTGCAACCTAACCTAAGCATCAGCTCGCTGAGTTTCTTGCCGGATCTTTTCAGCGGGTCGCGATTCCGATCCGGTAGTAGATTCATTCGCGAAGCAGCTACTCCTGAGTTGTTAGGTTTCCGTTGGAGGCACTCGGGTAGCTTTTAGCAAATCCTACCTGCCCTAGTAAAACTGGAAAGGGCTCCGGACCACCAGTAATCTCAAACATAAAAAGGGACGAACACAAAAGAAATATTAACGTTTATTTACTTAGAGGTAGATTAGATCAAATTTAAATTTATAATGTTCTATTTGCAGAACTGGATTAATGGCCATACAACCTTATAGATCTAGGGACTAGAGATTTTGCGTAACATTCCGAAATGGCCTAACAGCCGTCTATTAAGTCCACATGAAAATCGATCAGAATTGATTATAGGTGTACCTCATCACAATTCAAATTGAGTTATTCAAATATTTACTTTGAATCGCCGGACGTTCACGGACAGGCATCAATTAAATTCATTATTATTTCGTTTTTTTTAAATCGCCATTTGCTAATTGACTCATGTCATTAAAACTTTGTTTATGTTTTAATATCGCGTCTTTATTGTCACTAGAGGTCCCGCAGTAGTCGAAATTCGACTACAATTAATTGGAATTGTAAGTTTGTACACTATTATGATTGTATTTTATACTTCTATAATCACAAATTTCGTCAAGGCTACACTATAAGAAATATTAACAAAGAGAAACAATATTGAATCTATTCTCAATTTAACAACAGACGTCAAGAACAAAAGTTTGACAATAAATAGTATGCATGCGTGTGTGCGTCAAAAACATGGTATGTAGTGTGTGTAATGTTTTCTTTATTGATTTAATGTATCTTTAATGCATTATTTAAAAAAAATATTAGCATTGTGCATTTCTTCTCTATATTCTCTATAAGTGTGGAAAATTTTATACTCCTCCGTCCGTGCAATTTTCGTAAAAAGGGATACAAAGTTTTTGCTTCACATATTAATATATAGATTACATTATTTTCGACATTACGAACACTTTATAGTTTACGTGGTCCGTGATCAAAACCGCAAATAACGTAATGTTAAAAACGCGAATTTAAATTATTGTAAAAAGGAATTTTTATTATGTCGATGCCTCGCGAAAACTTAAGACAATGCTATTTAGTATGATCTATCATGTCTGTACGTGGTTAAATCAATCTGGTCTGATTACTCAAAGCTCGTGTGTCAGACTTCAGACATATTTGAAAATGCATGGTAAAAAAATGTCATACTAGTTAGGCCAAATTAATTTTTCAAACTAGAGAAATAAGATTGCAATTCGTGAACAAGTTTTTCATAGCGTAATTGATATTAATGTTTAACAAATGCGACAAGTTATAAGGTGTTAAATAATTCATGACATTTTTAAAGTTACAGATCGATACGATACGACTAAAAGATCGGGACAAAAAAACGAATTTAGTATAATTGTTTTCAAAAAGTACTTACCAACTTTTTTTTGCTTCCAACGTGTATTTTCTGTAAAGTATCAAAATTATTTAATGTTTTAGTGAGTACGTATTTTAGTCAAATTGAATAGAAGAAGGCCCTCAATATGGGGCATATGTTTTGATTCATTTAAGTGTAAATACGCCTTGAATGCATTATTATTCGGTCGAATAAGCTCATTACCTTATAATGTGGCATTCGGCGAACCCTGACAATGATCGGATACATTTGACCCCATGAATACAAACATCAGCATAACATCAATAGGCAATGATTTTATCGTTTGAAAGTTGACTGCAACTCAAACAAGAACTCAAGAATTGAAGCGCAGCTCGTATTGTGAAAAGAATACTTGTTTAATAGAAAAGTTTTATGACTGATTTCTGACACACGTAAATAGTTAGAAGCGTATGTAAGTAGGCCTAATAACATTCTATACAACCCGAAAGAGCCCAACTCCCTCATAATCTCCGTGTGCCCGCCCCCACACCGCATTGCCCTTTTTTATGAAGTTTTGTCCTAAAATGGAAAACAAGTACCAGGATAGCAGACTAGGGTAAGAAGTCATTTCAGTCTACCCTTAGGATACAAGATGCGCAGACTCGAATTTGTCTTGGATTGTCCGCAATCCTATATCTAACTCTGTTCTTTCCAAACCTATTCCTCTATGAAGTTGTCTCCTTCTCACTAGTTAAGAGGGGTGGCACTAAAATACTTGTAAGCTGTCGTTGTGTGAATACGGGTTAGAAAAGATGTACAACCCCTTTGATGCGTGTGTGGTGTTGTCGTATGTTATGCCTCACGCGAGTCCATACATGAAAACTTCCTGGCGACTTCTGATATCCTGGTAACCGAGTATGTGTAGAGATTAGAATTTCCTAAGCAAATGTGTGTTTTTTCTAACACAGCCCCCATATGTTTGGGACTAATATTTTCTAATTTCATTAAAAAGAGACTTCTGAAACTCACATCTCACTGTATAGTTAGTTATTCTCACATGGGCTTCGGTGACAGAGAAGTACATATATGTCCGTCTTACTCGCACCGTTTCCAGGCTAGACGGGACTCCCACATCTCTATGGAAAGTACAAGAACGCAAAATAATTGTTTTTATTAAAGACGTTGTAGCAATTAGAAGCAAACTATTGTACAGAAAAATATACTTTAAGATTATTTCTTGAGAACTTTATTAAATGTCCATTAATGCGTAAAGTTAAAAAAATACCTTGTATATTATTTTTCATTACGCTACCCTTTTTTACGGTTTAATCACCTATCAGATACGCACACTCTTCATAATTTTTATGAAGGCAAATAAAATGTACCGTTTGGAAACCCGTTAATCTTAATGAATGCAAAGGGCTTTTGTGTCGGGTCTTACACCAGCTGAGCGTAGTTTGACACATCTGACCAAACACAATATTTGTTCAAGGTCGTCAGCCTGGATAGTTTACCGTTTCGTCACTGTTCCCGGCGGAAATAGGCCAAAGGTCACTGCCACGGTGCTGCCACACGAAATCTAGTGAATTTAAAACTACAATTGGCTTTATTTATCAATGAATCAACAATACAGAGTAATAATTACGATGGTGACGTTAAATCTTGATTTTTTTAATGCTTTACCTTTATCGAACAGTTTAAATAGGGAAATCAAACCTGTTTAATTATTATTGATTTCCTTGGTGAATCATATAATGTAATTTTTTAGAAGAATGATATCCAAATTGCTTTAAATCTGCATGTGTTTTACTTACATGTTTGTATTAAAAAAATACAACGGTAAGAAATAATAGAATAATACAGTTGGACTGTTGTTATTATATTTTTTTAGTTCTTATAAGAAATAATAGAATAATAATACAATTGGAGTGTTGTTATTCAATTTCTTTAGTTCTTTAAACTCTTCAAGATACCAAAGTTCGATAAAACACCGGATGGTACTTACTACAAACCAATTTTTCGTTGCCCAAAAAATTCATTTTCTGAGCTTTCACAGCATAAAGTAATTTTTTTCACATTTAAACTTTTAATTTTATAATTTTCTAGAACAAATCGACATGCATTATTATTAGCATTTAACAACCTCCTCCACAGACAATGCTCACGACAGATTATGTACTTTAAGTTGTTGTATGTGATTTAAACATAGAAAAAATGCATTCCGTCATAGCAACAATTTATAAATCCAAAATTTAATTTAATATAAAATCCTTTTTTTTTACTTTCCAGGTAAAGGCTGCACTATCTTCTAATCCCGGGCAAGTAATCTTCGTGTGTATGGCTCCGTAAATCATGATATAATCCAACATCAAACGCCGTGTGCGGCCCGACTTCCCCCTTATTAAATTGGTAGCCAGAATTATATTGGTCGTATCAAATTGTTCACCCCGCCATGTTGTGTGCCGCACTATCGTTTCATTATACGACTATTAATAGTCGCTTTCGTTTTTTTTTTTTATTGAGCTCTAATAAAAACTACTTTGTAAATAAATGCCTTCGAGCCGCTTCTTGATTTTCTAATAAGAAGAATACGAATTGAGCGGAGTCTGTTCAGCAGGTCATATTTCTGTGTCCAATGAAATAGGGACGCTGTTTTTTTTTGTTTTTTTGACTATTTGTTGTTGCAAGAGTCGTTGTTTTAGTAAGTTGCAAGCTTTCTTGAAAAACCTCAAAGTTCCAAATTCGAATAAAATTAAGCTTAACAACTTTTATTGCTTTTTTTCTTTTTATTGCTTTTTGATGGATGGACGAGCTCACAGGCCACCTGGTGTTAACTGGTTACTGGAGCCCATAGACATTTACAACGTAAATGCGCCACCCACCTCGAGATATAAGTTCTAAAATCTCAGTATAGTTACAACGGCTACCCCACCCTTCGAACCGAAACGCATTACTGCTTCACGGCGGAAATAGGCGGGGTGGTGGTACATACCCGTGCGGACTCCCAAGAGGTCCTACCACCAGTGATTACGCAAATTATAATTTTGCGGGTTTGATTTTTATTACACGATGTTATTCCTTCACCGTGGAAGTCAATCGTGAACATTTGTTGAGTACGTATTTCATTAGAAAAATTGGTACCCGCCTGCGGGATTCGAACACCTGTGCATCGCTACATACGAATGCACCGGACATCTTATCCTTTAGGCCACAACGACTTCTGTAATCGGCCTTCTTCGAAGTTAAAGAATTCATATTATATCGAGGAGTGAAACGCTATTCGGTTTATGCGACATTTTTGCAGCTCTACAGGAGATCAATTTAATGATTAAATTTTGGAAAAAATGACTTTTATATGCGGTAAAAATTTCTAATAAAAAAAAATTATTTACTATAGAGAAAATTGTAATTTAATAAATAAATAGTCTGAAACAAATATGATACAGTCATCTGTTTAGGAGTCGCTATGAAAAACAAAGAAGATAAGAGATAGAGCAAGATAGAGCATATGAAAGCCTCCACGAATTCATGTTCTACTATCCTCACTCTGTCGCGAGGCAGTCAGGCGTTCTAGTTTGAATAGTGGTAGTAGCAGTAATGACTCCATAGAGCGCCTTCTCGTTCATGGCAAAGTAGAAGGCACTAGACCGCATGGTAGGTTGCCCATGCGATGGACCGACCAAGTCGAGTGGACAGTTGGCGGTTGTTTGCATGAGTGTACTAGGCTCACCATAAGCCGGGAGAAGTGGCGATTGATCGTGAGGCGCATAACATCTGCTCACAGCAACGATACTAAATGATGACCACGACCGCTCTGACAAGCGTGATACGACAAAGGAAAGTAGCAGTAATCTATAAAATTGAGGCTTCGATCTCGTCTCTCAAGGTGGCTGGCGAAATTCACGTTGTGATGTCTGTGAGCTTTGGTAATCATTCAACATCGAGTAAGTGGTGAGCTCCTTCACCCGTTTAAGCTTTAAGTATACGTTGATTATACATAGACATATATTACGAACCCAGCACACAAATCTGTTCGTGACACGAATGCTTACCCGAAATAGAAATTAAATCCATACTTAGCTCAGTAATCAGCAGGGCTTAGTCTACGGACACGAAACTTGCGATGGCCGAGCGATGGCGACAGCGGCGCGACGGCGATGTATACAAAAGCATTGCACAGTATGGGGACGGGCACGAAACGGGCGATGGCGGAGCGGGGCGATCGAGCGATGATGGGGCGACGGCGACGCGGAAGCGACGAGAACAAACTACTTTGGTTTCGTCGCTTGCGCGGATACACAGTGTTGTGTTCAGTTATTATTTTAGTAATGGAAATTGATAATGAGGAATTTATAATTTAACAAGGAATTTAAAATTTCTTAAACTTAGTCTAGACTTAGTCTACGGGCACGAAATTTGCGATGGCTGAGCGATGGCGGCAGCGGGGCGACGCGACACGGAGCGGGTAGGCAGCGATATCTCGCGCGGGCACGAAACAAGCTGGCGGGCAGTCGCGCTTGAGCAGTGTTGTGCGAATCATGAGTTTACGTCGAAGAGAACTATTGGAGCCTAGTCTCCTATTGAGAGAATTATTATTACCTAGAGATGGTGTTCATCCAATAAATCAACGAAGACGCAATTTGGGAGAATTTTCTACGCTTTATTACGAGCTAAGGTGTCATTCAATGAAATTTTAAATTCCTTGTTAAATTATGAATTCCTCATTATCAATTTCCATTACTAAAATAAGAACTAAACACAACACTGTGTACCCGCGCAAGCGACGAAACCAAAGTAGTTTGTTCTCGTCGCTTCCGCGTCGCCGTCGCCCCATCATCGCCCGTACATCGCTCGATCGCCCCGCTCCGCCATCGCCCGTTTCGTGCCCGTCCCCATACTGTGCAATGCTTTTGTATACATCGCCGTCGCGCCGCTGTCGCCATCGCTCGCCCGTCGCAAGTTTCGTGTCCGTAGACTTACTGTGAATTACGGGAAATTCTGTTCAAATTGTAACTATTTTTCTCATAGTGTCTCGTTACAGATTGATGACTTTTTTTACCGTAACGCACGAGAAATTCACAATAGATAACCTTGAGCTCAATATAATGTTCGAAAAGGCTAGGGTAGCTTACCTTCGCTTACGTATGACGTAATAATCGAACTGTAACCTTTCTGTAAAGTAAAGCTTCTAGCTAGTTTGTTGAAATGACTTATAATTAAACTGTGTATCATTGCGTAACAGCCGTGGCTGCTTCGAAGTTAATTAAAATACTATTGCTTGCCAAATATTATAATACAAATATAAAACTAGAACAATACAATCAACGGATTGTCAATTCTTACGAACTGTTCGTAAATAAAATTTCATGAAACATGAACAGATCGCACGCCGCTGCCGCATGTTTTTGAGATAACCCTTCCGCTGCCCACGGCATCGCGGTTCGCTGCTCAAGGACAAATCCTGCCTTTTTAACTGCTAATTCACCACAGCTTGCCTACTCGAATTAAACGAAAAGTCTGTTTCGATAAGGCGAGGTCGACATTTGCGTATTGTTCGCATACACTACTAAATTTTTGATGTGTTTGAAACGTAAGGCTTAACAACTTAGCAATTATCTTGAAGAAGAAAAAATGACACATTATATGTATGTGATTAGTGCTATTGTTGTTCGTTAATCTATATATTAATACGTGAAGCGAAAACTTTGTATCCCTTTTTACGAAAATTGCGCGGACGAAGGCGTATGAAATTTTCCACATTTATAGAGAATATAGAGAAGAAGTGCACAACGCTAATATTTTTTTTAAATAATGCATAAAACGAATATATTAAGAGTATAATCTATGGCATAAAAGATACATTAAATCGATAAAGAAAACATTACACACACTACGTACCATGTATTTGACGCACACACGCATGCATACTATATAATGTCAATTGTCAAGCTTTTGTTCTTGACGTCCATTGTCAAATTGAGAATAGATTAAATATTATTTGTCTTTGACAATATTTTTTATGGTGTAGTTTTGGCGAAATTTGGCGAAATTTAAATTTTTGGCAAAGTATAAAATAAAATCATAATAGTGTACAAACTTACAATTCCAATTAATTATAGTCGAATTTCGACTACTGCGGGACCTCTAGTCGTATTAAATTAATGAATACGATTATTGGCTATAAAACATCCGAAAAATAATACTAACATAATTCGGGATATTCAAAATCCTCGTTTCCGCTTTCCGTCCATTCTTCACGCTTAACTTTGATGTTTCGTCCCCAAATCTTCGAATTCGTCCCGCCGTGCTCTCTTCACAAGGGCCCGCTCTATCGCTTAACTTTAAATCAGGAAGGTGTAACTTAAAATTAATCTTTCGTTTGAAACTAAGCTTTACATAACTCTGACTCTCTACTCTCTCTCATATCTTTATCTTTAACTAATAAAACACATAAACTTATTAATTTTTTTCTGTATTGGTTTGACGAGTGGATGGGCTTACGGCTCACCTAATGTTAAGTGGTACCGGAGCCCATAGACATCTACAATATAAATGCCACCACCCACCTTGAGACATGAGTTGTAAGGTCTCACTTTTAACAGTACAACCGCATAAGAATATTCTATAACATTAAACAATGTTCAAGAGGAACTAAAATATTTATTGTTTAGCATGCGGTCCAACTATCCGTTGTACTATAAAAACTGAGACCTTAGAACTCATATCTCAAGGTAGGTGGTGGCAAGGTAGATGTCTATGGGCTCCGGTAACCACTTAACACTAGGTGGGTCGTGAGCTCGTCCACCCATCTGAGCAATAAAAAAACCAATATCTTTTGATATTTGAAATTTCTCTATAACACACCTAGGTGATACCCGGTTACATGACCAAATTCGGTAAAAAAATACTTACACACATCGGAACACCGACGTTAGCGTACCAAAATATGATAAACGGACACGAGGAATAAAGCTGCGTGTAGCGGAAACTTGGAGTCGTAACTTCGTAATAAATCATTTTCACTTGACTTACTCAAAAGCTCGAGCGAGTGAAATAAGAAATGAAGCTCTGTTATGTCCTTATATCTCTTTAGGGGCTTCCCAAAAGGAAGTGACGCTAACACTATGAAAGGAATACGTTTAGTATGACACAGAAGTAGCTGCTAAATTCACAATGTTAGCTTAGAAAAAACATCGGTAGTATTGGATAACATTACAAAGGTCGTATATTGTCAGACAATGCTATAAGCTAATTTTTTATGGAACCTGTTGATCGAGGGAAATGAGACAGCGAAATGTCTTAAAACAATAAGCAAATTAAAATTATTATTTCTATTATAAAAAAAACTAACAAAATTAATAAACACAGAGTTTGACAATTAATAATTCTTCGGATATATAGCAATCCTTCTAATCATCACGTTATACGTATATATAAAAAATGTATAAGAGTGTTTCTATAAAAAAAATATCCTTTAATTGCATCTTTGTATTGGATAAAATCTCTTGATACTTTTACGGTACTCTTGGTTATTTTGTATAGTTTTTGCACGCCAGACATATGATTCCCAGCCAGGTCGTAAAGGCCTCTGCTTCGTTTACCTTTCATTATTACTAAAACCTGTCTGTACAGATTTATTTATTATTAGGGTCTGCACTTCTGGGCACTATCTGTCTCTAATCAAATAAGCAACGAATCTATTTTCTCTAGGACAATCTTTGAAAAGTATCTCGACTACCGGTTTTGTAATTGGTCAAATCCTGTAACACAAACTTCCTATTGAAAAATTTATACCATTGTGATGTGCAAGATTTCTTCGAAATACTAACAAAGTTTGGTGATAAATTTAAATTTTTCCTCATTAACTTGATTACCGAATACCTTATCAATATTTATCCTGAATGATCAAACAGCAGAACTGCGATAGTAAATATTTGAGCTGCAAAAACCCAAAACTAATTACTAACGCAAAGTTGGTTTTTTTTTTCAATAACTAAGTCATTAATTACAGCCAGGGAGGTATTTATTTGTTTTTGGGTTTCTAATGCAATCTTAACTTTAAGAGGTCAACTATCAATAAATAAATGTTTTACGAAATATTATTCGTATGAAACCATTTAAATACACAGTGTGAAATGAAAAGTGAAATAAATATTTAATTATACATATTCACATACATCTAAAATGTATTATTAGCTTCGCTTAAACAGAAAACAGTAACTAAATCTTCAGTCAAATAACTTCAATCACAATATTCAATATAAATTACTTTAGATACTAAGAAACCGTTATGTAAAGACAGCTAAATCCATCAACAATTCCATTCAACTGAAATACTTACGTAATTATTAGGAAACTCGCCTAATCAACAATGACACGTCTCGTTCGAGGATTTTGTCTATTTTCGTGTGAAGATGTTGAAGCAGAGCCGGAACCAGCCGTTACAACGGACAACTAACTTAGAACCAATGTTTCTATTGGGAAACATTTGTTTCATTAAAGTCATTGTTCGCTGAAAAACATAACCTTTTGACGTCAAGTCCTTGAATTGTTCTTTCTTTGAAGTCGGATGAATGTTTTGCTGATCGAAAATCATCATTTCATCATGAAAAGAAGGCCTTTCGGATTATTAACAATCCGTACTTATACGGATAACAATACGTACTTAACAAGTGCTCACGATTGACTTCTACGGTGAAGGAATAGCATCGTGTAATAAAAATCAAACCCGCAAAATTATACTTTGCGTAATTACTGGTGGTAGGACCTCTTGTGAGTCCGCACGGGTAGGTACCACCACCCCGCCTATTTCTGCCGTGAAGCAGTAATGCGTTTCGATCTGAAGGGTGGGGTAGCCGTTATAACTATACATTCCCGATCCTGCGGACAGAATGGAAAGCAGTCGACGTCGCCCAAAACACGTCATCTCGGATCCGCCCGATCCACTAACGGTGCTTCTAGGTACTCCAAGCACCGGTCACCGTTCTCGTCGAACCCGTCGCTTGCGACGAAGGGCTCGACGAGTAAATTAACTCCCAGACACAGCCCACTGAGTTTCTCGCCGGATCTTCTCAGTGGGTCGCGTTTCCGATCCGGTGGTAGATTCTGCGAAGCACGGCTCTTGCTAGGGTTCGTGTTAGCAACGACGTCAGGTTTGAGCCCCGTGAGCTCACCTACAAAAGTTAGGGTTACGCTGACATAGCCTCTCAAGGCTCTCAGCTTAGGTAGGAAAAAAAAAAAAAAAAACTATACTGAGGCCTTAAAACTTATATCTTAAGGTGGCTGGCGCATTTACGTTGTAGATGTCTATGGGCTCCAGTAACCACATAACACCAGGTGGGCTGTGAGCTCGTTTACCCATGTAAGCAATAAAAAAAACCCGATATCACTTAGAACTAGCTTAGAACCTTTACATCTATAGTAATTTTCTATACTCCAAGCAATTGTTCAAAATAATCTCGTTGAAGAAACTGGAACCACTGAATTCACGCGCGGTGCATATATGGAGACTATCTTTGCTACAAAACTTCTGGATTTGCAATCTGGATCTACAATGTTTCCACCAAAATGAAGCAGAACAATAAACAATCATCAGTCAGTACCTTGGTTGTGACCCTGAAATTCCTGACATCTATGAACGTCGGTGGAATCTTATCATAAGGTGGTTCGTAAATATGTCAATCATTGATGGCAGCAGCGTAAACAAACACTTTTAATCTACTACTAGCTGACCCGGCAGATTTCGTAGTGCCTCAATCGATAAATAAAAGACCTAAATTTTTGTATAAAATAAATTTAAAACAAACAAAAGGAATCCGTCCGACGGGGGCACATCAAAGGAAAAACAAAATTGTTATTTTTATTTAATTCCGAGCAATTTCATATTTATCTACCTTTTAAACCTTCTCTGGACTTCCACAAATAATTCAAGACCAAAATTAGCCAAATCGGCCCAGCCGTTCTCGGGTTTAAGCGAGACTAACGAATTCATTTTTATATATAGAGATAATACATACGCATTTAAAACATCCTTGCTTAAGGTGTTCAAATTCGTTTTCTGCTACTCTCCTTCGAAAAACCGCCACAGTCAATAAGTCTTGAATACGGTCACGTTTCGGTATATTTAAGGAGCGAACAGGATATGTCCCGTCCGGGGGTTGGATTAAAATAGCTCGCCTTTTCTACATTATTTTTTTTTGGAAACATGACACTAAGTGCCTTCTTGAAAGCACGAATACGTTGTCAGACAAAACATTTAATACAATGAAACCAAAGTATTATCATTAAAATAAATGAAATGTACTCATTTATGTTATACTTACACTGAAAGATATTACAGTTAGTTTTCGTGGCCTAAAAGATAAGACGCCGCTATTCTCGTATCGAGCAATCCGACAGTGCCGATGTTCAATTCTCGCAGGCCAATCATTTTTTACAATAAAACACGTGCATGATAATAATTTCAAGCTAATTAGTCGTCGCGGTCTAAAGGACAAGACGTCCGGTGCATTCGTATCTAGCGATGCACCGGTGTCTGCACCGGCAGGCAGTACCAATTTTTTAATGAAATACGTACTTAAAAAATGTTCACGAATGTCTTCCACAATGATTTAATAACATCGTGTCATAAAAATCAAACCCGCAAAAATTATGTTTTACCTAATTATTGGTGGCAGGGCTCTTGTAGGCTCGCATGGTAAGTACCGCCACCCTATCTATTTATGATATGAAGAAGCGTTTCAGCTTAAAGGATGAGGCATATAAAACGGAGACTTAGAACTCATGTCTCGAGGTGGGTATCAGCATTTACATTGCTGATGTGTATGGGCTCCCACGACCACTTTACACCAGGCGGGCTCGTGAGCTCGTCCACCTAGCTAAGAAATAAAAAGTTAATAAGATCAGAAGTATTTGAATTATTAAAAAAAATAAGTATGCAAGCACTGTCTATCTTAAAGTAATCACGACTTTTAAATATTCGTTTCCAAAGAACTTTCTTACCATGTACCATCCAGATTGGGAATGAACTCCCCTCCATGGTGTTTCCCGAGCGCTATAACATGTGCTTCTTCAAACGAGGGTTGCGAAGAGTACTTAATAGAAGGCAGGGGCTTAGCTCTGCCCCTGGAATTGCTGACGTCCATGAGCGACGGTAACCACCTTCCATCAGGTGGGCCGTATGCTCGTCTGCCTAGAAAAGCAATAAAAAAAATTTATATAATAATTTAAAGTTATGAGTGTTTGTAAGAGAATTACTTTCATGAACCATATTTTGTCTGAAATTAGATGAGAAATTTTGTACATTTTGATTAATTCATTCGTGTTTTAAAAATTAACTTCAGCATACAGAGGAACATATAAATTAAATACCAATACCTCATTTAGCACAATATCGTTCATTGACATTGTCTACTGAGTACATGATAATTATAATACAACTTTTAATTCATTTTACATCTGGTTTTCGCTTATGGTAGATTATCGTAAAATATCAGTTAGGTTACTTATTTGCTTAGTAACTCCTTGGCACCATTGTTATATAAACCAACTCGAGTTATTTTTTGTATGCCCGTAAATTATTTACATGTCATATCACGAACGCAACAGTTTCAAAACTAAGATACTATAGAGATTAGGCTAATGTAGCAGTTGTGAGAGACTTCAAACGTGTATATCAACACCTAAAAAGGAACTCATGACAATGTAGATTCAAAATATTATTCACATCCATAACTATCTCATCCACAGTATAATTAACTTACAGTATCGACACATTTTCTATAGATATAGAAATACCATACAGCATTCACGCGGCTTCACATTATGTATTCAATATGAAGTTTAATTTATTTTTACATTCATTTACTACTTGTCTAGGTGCAGTACACATGATATTACTAAATACAATCCATATTTGAATTCTTATAAAAAAAAAAATCCGAATCCACACTGAAGGACGTCTTCTTGGAAGTCCTGCGTTGCATTGGTAGCGACATATATTCATTTCGCTTGCACGCACATAACAGCTTAGTTTTTTTCCCCTACCTATTCTTTGGTAGCCTAAGAGGCTATTCCAGCTACACACAACGGGTATATTTCCCCGCGTATTTGCTGGTAGTCTAAGAGGCTATTCCAGAACTTTATTTGCAAACTAATATTTAAACCAGTTTTCCTAGATTAGATTTAGGATTTCTTCGTTTGTACTGTCTCAAAAAATACGGCCCCTCCAATGAATTACTACGACCACGAATTCACATTACGTTCTGTTACGCCGGCAAGAGTAACGCCATCTATCGGCGAATAGCCGAAGCGAATATCAAAGGATTTAGTAACATCTAGATTTTAAAAATCTAGATTTTTAAGATTTTAAAAAATTTAGTAACATCTAGATCGCTCGAGAATTACAACGCCATCTATTATCAGATAGCGGAAGCACGTATCGAAAGTACTTGACTTGTGAGGAATGCTCTCGACACTTTTAGTCGATACGACATCCCTAAAAGTGTCTAGTCATTTAGTCATTTAGTATTCGGAACCACTCGAAGCGAAACAGCGAACGGATCACTTGAAGCGAAGCGAAAGAAGCGAATTGAGAATTTTAAAGTGTTTTGTGAGTGTCCTAAGTGATAAATACAGTTTTAAGTTGTACTTTGGTGGAACATTTATTTATCCCGAACCCCAGCAGTTCGTTCATACTCTGTAAATATTTCTAAAGAATAAAATGTATGTTTGTTGCTTTGTGAACTAATACTACTGATACTTCATTGAACTAAGATTTAGTGATGTGGGCGATGACACAAAAAATCTCATAGATATGGTAAAATGATCTAATATGGAATGACGTTTGTTGTTGTGTGGCCGTATTTGGACCAATGACGTGGACCGGGTCATCGGGTTTGATCAGTCAGACTTATTTCGAGTATTTTTCTTTGTTGAACAGAATAAGAGCAGAGACTCAGAGTGCTATTTATTAGCTATTAAGTAAAAAAGTCAGTTTTTCTTCCCATACTGATTCTCGGGTCAACCGGTGCTAAGTGCTTATCGGCGCTTTTAGGCAACACGATGTGAATCCCGCTGTTAACCAAAAGACATTAGGTTGATAATAGTCTGTCCGGATGATTGTCCCGTACGTGACCCCAGCCAAATCTCTTCAAAGTCAAACTGCCCAAACTAATCCTGTTGTCATTTTGAACCATTAAAATTGTATTGTGTCAACATTGTTTTTTTGTTGTCACGGAAGATGGCAGATTATAATAAGGTAACGACTCTCCTACCATTCCAATTAGAATCAATTGCGTTAGAAGCTATCTTTTTTAGTGAATAAGCTCAGATCCAATAACTTATCACCAGAGGGACTTCGGGCTCTTTACCGCATCCAAAAAACACAAATAAACAATAAAGCGTTTTATTTAGTCTCATTACTAAACCTTTTCAACGATTGATTTACAAGTAATAGTTATTTTAGGATGCTCATTAGTACTGCACTTGTTTATCGTGAAGAGCTTTCGTTGTCGGTGATTATAACGTGCTATACGCATAGTCAAGGAGGCAGGTAGAGTTTATATATTTTTACTGGTGGTAGGGCGTTTTGTGAGTCCACACGGGTAGGTATCACCACCATGCCTATTTCTGCCGTGAAGCAGTAATGCGTTTCGGTTTGAAGGGTGGGGCAGCCGTTGTAACTATACTGAGACCTTAGAACTCATGTCTCAAGGGGATTCCGGCATTTACGTTATAGATGTCTATGGGCTCCGGTACCCAATTAACACCAGGTGGGCGGCGAGCTCGTCCACCCATGCTATATAGAAATGGTAAGAACAGAACTTATGAAAAGAGTGTGGAACGAAACGTTAACGCGAGTGAGAGAAAAGGCAAAAACCATACCAAAAAGACATACCCTCCGGTTTCTCGCTGGATCTTCTCAGTGAGTCGCGAGTCCGATTCGGTGGTAGATTCTGCGTAACACTACTCTTACTAGGGCTAATTTTAAAAAAAATCTCTCAGATTGTAGCAGAAATAGCCGCACAAGCTACCAGCGAATAGGTAGAAAAAAAATTAAAACTTTAAACAGTAGAAATTGCGTTCTGTCGATTCGTAACTACCATCCGTGGTTACATTTAAAATGGATATCGTCACGTATACTCCTGCACTATACACCATACAAGAGTGTGTGTGTTGCAAATAAGCTACATCGTAACGGCACAATAAAATTTTACATCGAACAAGATCATCGACCTAAGTTAAAACTAAAAAATAAAGTACTTCAAATGTTTTCATTGTTCTCCTTTTATATGTGGATATTTATGGTTTATTCTATTGGATACAGAAGTTTCTAAAATTATCTTATACAACGTTCAGTGTTTTGAAGCTACTTGAAGAAGCTTGATTTTCTACTGTAATCCCTGATACTTTTGAATACAAGAAATAAACATACACATTACACACACACATACACATATACATAAACATACACACTCATAAATACACACACACACAAAAACACACACGCAGTCACTCCTAAACATACATACACACACCCGCACACACACACGCACACACACACACACTCACACACACACACACACACACACACACACACACACACACGCACACACACACACACACAAACGAAACAAGAACACGCGCCATTCCTAAATTCGTGAGATCTTGAACAAAACCACCTCCTGGTGCAATCGTCCGGTTGTCAAATTGATTGATTGGTTTGAAATCAAGTTGATTGTTATTTGATTATTTCGATTCGTTTGATTATTTTGAACATTTTGATTCATTTAATTATTTTGATTATTGATTGTTTTGTTAACAAGGTAACTATTTATCCAAACAATTATAAAGCACTTAACACGTATTCTTTATGAAGTATTCAATCAAATATACCACTTCTTAGCCACTTAGGGACGGGCAGGGACTTTGCATGTGGTCCTGGCATTAACTAAGCGACAGTCACCACTTACCACTAGTCCATAAATCTGCGTGCATTGTTGATTAAAAAAACATCTCAGGATTAATTTCTCAAATTTTCATTTTCTAATCACATTGGCATGCGTGTTATAGCAAAACTTTCGACATAATTCAATTAATTCCCCATAAAATTTAACCCTCTCACGGCGACAATATTATAAAAAACTTTATAATGGATTGATTTAATGAACCATCCCTACAAGAGAAGGTGACGTGTGCCGTGTCGAATAATATTAATTGATACAGATTTAAAAGCGCATGCGTCAGGTAGAAGCCTTGTCCAATTTAACTAGAGCTCTGATATAAGTAACTCTTTTTATTAGCGTTTAAGTCATCGCAAGCTCGCAGTGAACCTGTCTTTTAGATTAGTTTTAAAGTAAAATATAATGGCAATTAATATTGAGATTTATCACCGCGTCTATATGAATGATGTTCATGTAACTTTGTGGTCGGTATAATTTGGTACACAATAATCCTTGTACGGAGAGGACACAAAATAATAAAGACCTCTACTTAAGACTCACTTTCGTTCGATTCAGGTTCAAGTTATTTGGTGAGCTTACTCAGGTAGAATTGAAAGTATCTACGCATGCGCCAGGTGAGTATCTCATTCAACCTCCTAGTAATTCCTGTGTTCCTGGTACAAGGCTGGCATCTTGCCACAGGTAACTCTCTAAACAGGTGGGGCATAAATGACTTTGTGTCAATTCGGGAACTTGGGAGAAACTTCACTTTATAAGCTTCGTGCATTTATTGTATCAAGTATTCACGCAATGTTTAACCTTATCCTTATTGTAATAATGTTCAACGAAGCTAATTTTTAATATTGAATGACTGAGCCTGATTTATTGTCAACTACTACACAAATTATCTATATATTAATACGTGAAGCAAAAACTTTGTATGCCTTTTGACGAAAATTGCGCGGACGGAGGAGTATGAAATTTTCCACACTTATAAAGCATATAGAGAATAAGTGCACAATGCTAATATTTTTTTTTAAATAAGGCATAAAAGATACATTAAATCAATAAAGAAAATATTACACACACTACATACCATGTATTTGACGCACACACGCATGCATACTATATCAAGCTTTTGTTCTTGACTTCTGTTGTCAAATTGAGAATAAATTCAATATTGTTTGTCTTTGTTAATATTTTTAATAGTGTAGTTTTGGCGAAATTTGTGATTATAGAAGTATAAAATACAATCATGATAGTGTACAAACTTACAATTCTAATTAATTATAATCGAATTTCGACTACTGCGGGACCTCTAGTTCAAATAAAAAGGTAGCCAATAAGTGACTCTTGTTCCGATTTATCTACACGTTCACATGTAACCAACGGGTGTGGTCGAATATTTTTTGTTCTTAATGTATTTGAATAATACAAATTCTAAATATTAGCATAACATAAGTATTTCTAAAATTCAAACTGTCAATCGTATGAATTGTAAGTATCCTGAAAAAACCAAAATCTCCATATTTTTTTTGGATTTTTAGTAGGAGGCTCAAAAATTTACGAAGCAGATTATTATGTTTGGTTTTCGTGAGCGGTGAATATATTTAAAAGTAATTTGACGGTTAAGTGTAGCTTTTCTTGTTTTCATTTTCATTTTCATAGTTTTCGACCTTGTCAATATCTTACAGTTTTCGAGGCTAAAAGAAATTATTTTACTAAAGATTAGTTTGAACGTGAACAGTTTCATTGACCTTTAATGGAAATAATACATGATAATGTATCGAATTTCTCAGTGACATTCCCGGGTTCGATGTCCTGATCAGTCGACTGAAACGCTCCGACGCTAATTGATTGGGGCCACGAATTCTAGATTAGTCCACCCGTGACCCGTCTAGATTCATTTCAATTGGACGTGGTGTTAAATTTGGTAAAAAATGCGATTAACTTCTGGGAACGTCTGGCCGGTTCTGTTTCGAATCTAATCGGCTGCAGTGTGACGTATACTTTAATTATACTCATCACGAACAACAATGCTGATATTAAGCTTTCAGTCTGCCTTTAGTCTAATTTTTCTCAGTATCAAACGATCAACAATATAAATCAATACTTTAGAGAGAGAGAGAGAGAGAGAGAGAGAGAGTATTCTTTATTGTACACCAAAAAAAAAATAAACAGTGCGATACATTAAACCCAAAAAATTACAATTGGCGGTCTTATCGCTAAGAGCGATCTCTTCCAGACAACCATCAGGTGGACAAGAATCATTTCGAAACGAACTACGCGCGGTGTACCATTCCAGTGAAATACATATACATATATGTACACATACATATACACATACACACCCACATACATATCTCCGTAAATATACATACAATTAATGCAAAGTATTATAATATAATAAAAATGATTAAAAATAAAAAAATAATTAAATTTTGCTTTTAATTTAATACTTTAACATTATAAATGTGGATAAATTTACGGGCATAATACATGATAACATATAGGTAACTGGATTTCACAATAATTTACGTAACTAACCAAGGTTTAAAACAATAACTGAAAAGTAATATAGTATAAACGGTAAAATGTAATATAAACGGTAATGTAAGGAGCTGGAGACAGATTCTTCTTATTTCTTTAATGCCTTCGAAGGTAAGAGCCTAAAGTACACCTCATGTTGAGAAGTCACTCACCCTTGCTTAAGGATACCAGCGAAGCAAACAGGACCGCTTAAATTTACAAACCGTGTAAATAAAATGAGAATGCACGGGAATGCATAACAAACTGAACATCTCTTGACCAAATTAAAATCCAATTAAATTTTGTTTAAAATTTTATTCCAAGATTTTATTTTCTATGGCAGTGGTCGAAAAATTTTGCCATATATTATAAGTGGCTCATATCTTGATTATTATGTTTAAATATTCGCTTAACTGTATGTATATACGAGTTTGACGATACGCAGAGGAAATATTCACGACTCACCGACGAACGGCAGATGAAAATAAAAAGGATTCATTTCTTGGCCCGGGAACCCTAATAAAAAGAATGTTCGGAGTGTTAACGATCTCAAACGAGCATTTTAGTGTACATTTTAGTGACGTGAGAAACAAACCGAAAACAAATGACTTGTTTTGATCTAAGTTGGCAATTCGCATAACATGTCATCACACATTTTTGGTACTTCTCTTTGAAATCCTAGTTAAGACTTTTCGGCGGGAACGCGAGGAGCATGATTTGTTTTTTTTTGTCTACTTAGTGTTTCTTCAGGTTTAAATGTGTAATAGCGGTGGTTTATTAACTGTTTAATATCTGTGAAAGCGCACAAACGCGGGAAAATGAAACAAATCCGCTGGACGTAACTTCTCGGGATCCTCCAAAAAGTCCACTGAAAATATCTCAGTAAATGACCACTATTTTACTGAGATTATATTTCATCCCTTATCATCTCATTTCATTTAATTTCATCCCAGTTGATTAATGTCTCAAATTAATCATCTTCTGTTCATTTCATTTCACTCCATGTTATCATTTTTCATAAAAATAAGAATATAAATTAAAATAAGACATGACTTAAAGGTTTTAGTTACCAGGTCATAAAATCTATTAAAAAAAAGTACTTTTCTTTTTGAAGCAAAAATGAAGTTGCGAAATTAAAGTGGTAGGCCGTACAATGAGCTCGCACAGATCGGTACCCCCGTTCTATTCTTGCCGAAAAGTGATGAACGGCGGGAAATATATATATTATTCAACCCAATTGCTCGAGGTGGGTCGGAATGTTCACTTGATTTCTGTGACCTTTTTCTTCGCTATTTAACATGACTAGTTGACCCGCAGTAGTCGAAATTCGACTATAATTAATTTAAATTATAAGTTTGAACATCATTATGATTCTATTGTTAAATTCTATAATCACAGGAAAATATTAATAACGACAAACAATATTTAATCTATTCTCAATTTGACCACAGACTATAAGCAATAAGAAAAATTTCACAATAAACAAACAGTATGCATGCGTGTGTGTGTCAAATACATGGTAGTATGCGTAATGTTTTTTTTATTGATTTACTGTATTTTTGTTGCATAATTTTAAAAAAATGAGCATTCTCAGCTTCATCTCCATATTCTCTAAAAGTGTGAGAAATTTTATACTGCTCCGTCCGCACAATTTTCGTAAAAAGGCGTCCAAAGTTTTTGCTTCACGTATTAATATATAGATAGTGACCATCACCTCATTTGTTACAGTTCACAACAATCGAATATGCTACTGATTATCCGATGATGAAAGAGCAATTTATTTCTTTATTTGGCAGATGGGTGGATGTGCTCTGAACTCTTCTGGTGTCGACTGTTTCCCGGAGCTTATAGACAAACGTGAATGCCCCCGCCCATCTCGAGGCAAAAGACGAAGTCAATTGTATTATTAGAGTAGTCAATTGTATTATTAGACTTATAAAAGTTTTAGAGCTGTATGAGTAATGCTTTTCTTATCAAAACGTTTCCTTCAATTAGATTATATTTGTAATTAATAATCTTTTTTATAAATTATATACGTACGTAATACGTATCCAACAATTACACGTTCCTGCACGTATCTCGAATTCCAGTTAGACTTATTTTTATATTAGAACTAACTCCATTAATATGTAAATGCGGGACGTAAATTAACAGAATTTCCAGACGTTTTTTTTAAACGATGACACATACTAGGAAGTCTGTACGCTACGGTCTATATTCGTATAGCTGTTACAATGTAACAAGCTCGTAAACAGGCAAGCTAGTGTTGCCAGTCGTTGTAGCTACGAGACCTAATTCTCATGAGGAAAGGAAATTAAATTGCTTTGAACTAGTTAAGTGTGCGAAGGAACAATTTTTGAATTAGTTTTCATGGATGAAACAAACTTAATCAAGCGAACATAGCAGGCATTAGTCCTAGATGCAGATAATCACTTGACAGTTTGTAAACTCGTAAAGTCGTCTAATGCGCTTGTGCCGGTGTTTGAATGGCGCAGATAGGTACCAGTTTTTCTAATGAAATACGTACTTAGCTCATATTTACCAATAAGTTTAACGATGAAGGAATACACGACACCCGTGTAATTAGAATTCCGCCAAAATATAATTCATAGTTTGATTAATTAATGTATAATTAAGACCCATACCTCATATCTCATACCTTATGTGGCGGCGGCATGTAATTTCTATGGGCTCTGCTAGCCGCTTAACACCTGATCGGTCTTTAGTTCGTTCACCTGCACATGCTATAAAACTCACACATTTGATTTGTTGTAAAAATCGAAGGGATAATAATGTGGCATGTTGATTGAACTATAGTTATTTTGCTGCACGGTTTTACATCGAAAATGTTCAAGGAGCACTTGAGAAACTTGCGCTTTCTGTGTGCTTAGTGCGAGTTTTTTAACGTTATCGATAGCGTAAAGGTTAACACAATTTTGTATGGAATTGGAACGTGTGCCTACGTTTGCCGCTAGGGGTGCTGTTCCTGTGAGCCGCGCCGTCTGGTTGTAGTGTTGACAGCGGTAGCCCCCCTACCTCATCCGGGTTCTGACCTCGGAGGGGATCGGACGTCGGGTGTAAGAGTGCAGGGGAGTCGTTTAGTGGGTGGGCCCTAAAATCCTTGGGCCCGCGATCTGCTCACAACACCATGCAGATCGTTGAGTCTCACATACCCCGCGCGCCCCTTTTGCGCGGGGACCTCGTAGGAGGTTCGGCCCTCTACCCGAAAAAAAAAAAAAAAAAAGGTGTGCTGTTCCGATTGCATACAAATTTGAAATAACTTCCACGCGATCGAGAACGTCAAAAAACTCGCACTAAGCACACTGGTCGGGTCTGAACACAAATCGTACTAGACAAACGCGACAAGAGGTTTCTCACTATTAAGCCATAAACATTAATGGCTTCCATCGTGTACACCAGTAGTGGTAGTAATTTATTTTTGGTATCGTATTCTCAATGACTGACTTAAAAAGGAAATTGAAAAGATTTAAGTTTATATGTGATAATTGTATTTTATTTAGTGTCAACTAACAGTTTTGAATCGAAAAGTGTTTTGAATAACCTTTGTTTCTTTGCGTTAAAATGTAATTTTAAAAGTTTGGTAAATCTTCCTTATCCGTATAACTTGGAAGAATTTTAGTACGGTGCGGTGTCCGTAAATGCATGTGTTGATGATATTAGATCCAACTTCTAATTTTATCATAACAAGTTTCCGTGTAGGATATTTATTTTTACTTATCGCACACAGGAAATCACGTATTGACTTCGTTTGGATTCCTCGATTACTTCCCACAGAACTTTCACCATTCATCCTTTTTATGTTGTTGGAGACGTGGCTTCAGATTACGCATTGTCCCCTACACCCACCCAAACGGCTTGGTTATTCGGTATTACTCTTCGTTCATATTTAGAATTCAGTCGATTGACGATGATAAAATTTCGACAAACCGTTTTCGAATTTGTTTTTTTTTTATTAATTCCCCCGTTAATCTTCGATCGAGTTAACATGAATAAAGATAATGTATTTTCTTTTTATTATTATTGCTGAAACTAAGTAGGTAAAAAGTTTATCTAAAATTATTATTTCAATTAGAAGTTAAAAGCGTAACGTGTTGATATATCTGAACGAATTAACCGAGAAGAATAAGAAAAATAACAAAGTCTTCACTGACGTATATTTGTACAATAAAACTTATTTATATTCTAATAAATAAAAGATCAGTATTACACGTGTCTGTCGTCTCCTCACGAATCTAAAAACCATTAGTCTATTGGTCAGAATTGCGCCTACATACAATTATATCAGCACTATAGAATCATTTTATTGCTCATAGAATTATACGAGACGTATTATGAATTACTTTTTAGTATACCTACTGACGCATATCATAAATAACAATAGAATTAAAGCAACTTAATAATGGAACGCCTTTTAAGAAATTTAGAGTCGATATTTAGTATTGTTAAATACAAAACCAGTATTGAATATAAAGTTTACCTACTAATTTTTTTTCGTACCCATTCACTGGTAGCCTGAGCGGCTATTCCAGATACGCTGCGACTGGTGGATGAACTCACGGTGCTCAACCTGAGAGAATGTACTAACAGTGGCAAGAGCAGTGCTTCGCGGAATCTACCACCGGATCGGAATCGCGACCCACTGAGAAGGTCCGACGAGAAACTCAGTCGGTTTTTGTCTATGGGTTAGTTCGCTCGTGTACAAGTTCGACAAGGATGGTGATCGTTGCTGGAAGAGCTTAAAAGTACCGAGAGTGGATTCAGGTGATCCGACAAGACATACTTTGGGCGACGGCGGCTTTGCTTTTCCCCGTCGCCTGAACTATTATGAAACTATTTATATTTCAATTAAAATTATGTTTCAATTAAATCGTAGTACTAAAAAAGTGCGTAAAACCTATTATTTCTGTATCTATACATATAAGTAAAATTGGAGTGTCTGTTTGTAATATTGAAATAACCGCTTTTTACTACATGCATATGAATACATATACACCAAAATAATATTTATTACATTTTTTGTCTGTCTGTCTGTCTGTTTGTTCCGGCTAATCTCTGGAACGGCTGGACCGATTTTGACAAGACTTTCACTGATAGGTAGCTGATGATATAAAGAGTAACTTAGGCTACTAACTTTTTTTTAGACTAGCTTCGCCCCGCGGAATCACTCGCGGTACAACAATAACCGCGGGTAACATCGCGAGACTCAGCTATTAATAATAAAATTTAATGTTTCCGAAGCGAAGCGAGGGTGGGTCGCAAGTTCATGAATAAAATACAGCATGCATATTTAAATACAAAAATTCACACGAAAATTCATTATCACACAAGAAAATCAAACTGGAAAAACAAAATGAGATTAAATCAAAATTTGAATAGTTCTTTTTTAATGATTTTATTGAGTATAATTTTCCAAGCAAATACATAACATATTCACCGTGCGTTATTAAGTCTACTTAAATTTATAAGAAGGTTTACGAGTCGTTGACCTCGTGGGCGGGCGCGTAGGAACACTAAAATCTGGATAGATCATCAATTAGCGGCCAAAGATAGAGGATTGCGAACGTTATAGAAATGTTAGAGCAACCGAAAAAAACGTGTTGAAAGAATAATATTTATTTGTATAACCGGCCTTCTGATTTGGTTGCGAAGACGAACGAGAGTTACATATTTTTACACTTTAAGCTTTTCGTTGCTATAAAGAGGATCTCTGTATATTTTTAACCGATTTCAAATAAAACAGAACGGAGGTACACAAAGCACAGTTTATTGTAATTGACATTTTTGGTTTTGACTTTCTTATTACGTTTTTTGTTTTTCACAGAGCGTTTCAAGATACCTACCATTTTTACCACTTAAGTTTCGGCTCTGAGATTAGTACCCGTTTTTTTGTTTTTTATTTATTTATTTTTTTGGATAGTTGTGTGGACGAGCTATCTGTCCATCTAGTGTTAAGCGGTTACTGGAACCTATGGATATCTACAAATTAAATGCCGCCACCCACCTTGAGTGATGAGTTCTAAGGTCTTTTATATTGTTGATGTCTATGGGCTCCAGTAACCACTTAACACTCGGTGTGCCGCCTCTCTCCTTCACCCGTCTAAGCAATAAAAAAAAAAAGTTAAACGTTTTTCCGCGCTACAGAATGACGTGTGTACAATACGGAATAATCGAGTTAGCTGACCGCCTGACGTGAATTGATATTAATGAACAACGGGAAATCAAAACAAAGATCATCAAACATTGTCGTATTAAATTACTATACGCTTTTTTGAAATCAGGAAAACGATTACAAATATCTTATACCTTTAAACGAGTAATTCTTGTCTTGTCAAAAATTCTAATCTGAATCTCGGAAACGGCTCCAACGATTTTCATAAAATTTAGTATACAGGGGATTTCGGGGGCGATAAATCGATCTAGCTCCGATTTATTTTCAGAAAATGTTGTTTTATTCGTGTTTTCAATAATCGACTCTTCCCGACATCTATTGGTGAATAATAATACTATTTTTCTTAATTGAGGGCAACTAACCGCCTTAAAGACACAACAAGATGGCGTTATAAAAAAAAAAAACGATCAAAGCCCGGTCATCATCTAGTTTAATTAAATCTCTCAACACTTCTTTGTTTTAAATACAATAAAATTATTAACTTCTGTTGCCACAACTACTTCAGTTTCTAGCTAAAGCTCTCATCGTTCCACGGAGGCTTAGTGGAAGATTAATTGAAACCTCAATCACTAACGCAAATACACAAATGCCACACAAGACGCGAAATAGAAATGATGTCAGTCTAAGGCTGACAATTTGGGAGATAGTCCGGACAGCGAATTATGGAGATTAATTCTTTTGGAATTTGTGACAATGGACCATTAATGCCAATTGTCTTTGTTAAAGTGGGTCAACTGACTACTGCAAATAAATACTGTTACAGTTTAAATAGAATGCGTCTCAAAAGAAACGATAATACCTCCTGTAATAGTTCATTTTGATTAAAAGTGATTGTTTTTTAAGCGTTCGTAAGGTTCATACATGTATTACTTACTATATAGTTAGTACATTGATGTAGACCAGAGCAGTAGCGCTTTTCTGAGTCACAGAGTTGTTACTTCTAAAGGAATCTTTCCACAATAAAGATCATGAAGAAAGAAGAGGACTGGGATATGGAGGGACACAACAGCAAAAGCAAGCTGCCTTAATTCTATGCTATCTCCACCTTAATCTTCTCTTATGCTTCTCGTTAGCTGCTTGGGGTTATGTTTTTTTTTTATTGCCTAGATGTGTGGACGAGCTCACAGCCCACCTGGTGTTAAGTGGTTACTGGAACCCATAGACATCTACAACGTAAATGCGCCACACACCTTGAGATATAAGTTCTAAGGTCTCAGTATAGTTACAACGGCTTCCCCACCCTTCAAACCGAAACGCATTACTGCTTCACGGCAGAAATAGGCGGGGCGGTGGTACCTACCCATGCGGACTCACAAGAAGTCCTACCACCAGTCCTACCACCATGTCCATCTTTTGGGCAGTATGACTATAATAATCCACGATCTTTCAGAGACAACTGGTCGTGGCGGTGGGAAAACGAATACTTACCAATATTGTATCAGTTTTTTTATTATATCTATCGGAGCATTCAAGGCTGAATCGATTTTTAAACTCATACTTTTTTTCTCCCTAACCTATGCTTATAGCCTTAAGAAGCTATTTCAGCGTAACGTTAACTAGTAGGTGAGCTCACGGGGTTCAAACCTGATGACGTTGCTAACACGAACCCTAGCAAGAACCGTGCTTCGCAGAAACTACCACCGGATCGGAAACGCGACCCACTGAGAAGATCCGGCGAGAAACTCAGTGGGTTTAAACTCATAGCTGCCTTGCTACTGAAGTGGAAATGACAGTGACAGTTGACAGACAAGTGGAGATGATATTCCAATGTAGCTGATACCTCAACGGGCGACTATCTCGACGTTGTCTCTATGTATTTCGATACCTCCCATAACATCGAATTGGCTATCAGTTATCTGGCCACGTATAAAAATTATTATCTACTTTCAATTTTGATTTAATCAAAATAAAATGCTAATATATTAAACCTATATTATAAGTTACCAACGGTGCGCACTCTAACTTTGCA
The DNA here is from genome assembly GCF_030269925.1 of Bombyx mori. NCBI lineage: Eukaryota > Metazoa > Arthropoda > Insecta > Lepidoptera > Bombycidae > Bombyx > Bombyx mori. The sequence continues at coordinate 9,588,408 of NC_085131.1, read as the reverse complement.
ACGACACCCATAAATTGTAACATTATGACACTGTGTCTAAAAATAACAAAAGTTAATTTAATACAACCAAACCACACGGTTGAATACTAATGAGAGTGCATTCTACGATTTAAAATCATTCTTTGTAGGAAGTTTCGTATGTAATGTGATGTGTGTGTTTTATTAACGCTGCCAGAAGCGAACTTGGAAAGCTTCCGTGGCTTAAGGGGTAAGACGTCCGTTGTCAATCAAAACCCTCAGGTATTCAAATTCAAATTCAAAATCATTTATTTCAACTTAGATGTCAGTATGACACACTTGTTGAATGTCAAAATACAAATAACAATGTTAACTCTACCACCGGTTCCAAAAAAAAGCCACAGTCCTGAGAAGAACCGGCGAAACAAACTCAGCGGGCTTTTTTTTTGTTTTTTCTCTAATATTTTCTTTTTTTTTTTTTAATAAATAAAAACATTTACAATAATGGAAAAAACAAGTAAAAAAATACAATTAAAAAAAAAAAAATGAAAAATTAAAAGGCCAGGAGCGAGCGCCTCATTCCCACGTAGTGCCATCTAGTAAATAATCCTTAACTTTTTAATATGCCTTGTTGCACAAACGTTCCTTGACAGTTTTTTTAAATCTATGAACAGGTAGCAATTTCGCGAAGGACACTCGTATTTGGCACGAGTTCTCAAACGATTCCCATCCCTAAGCTGGGGCTCTCCAGTACAAACTACTTCTATTAGCTCCAAACAAAAGAAAGTCGTTCGGATTCTCGATAATCCCAAATACCAAGAATCGCTTGGAACCTCTCGGTCTACAGAGGGTCTTCGGTTTTCTTCTGTATTTTGTACCGTATGTTCCATTTCCTTTTTACCGTCACATCTCTCGCCATCGGAGCCAGAGTTCATCCGTACTATCTGGAATCATTGCGTTCATCGACAGTGCGTTTCTAGAGATCTTTTCTGTCACGTACCATCCGGTTCTGGAATGAACCCCTCTTCACCGTATTTCTTGAGTACTACGACATGTCCTTCTTCTAACGAGGCTTGCAGAGAGTACTCAAATGTAGGCAGCAACTTGGCTGTGCCCCTGACATTGCTGAGGTTCATGAGTGACGGTAATCACTCAACATCAAGAGGGCTCTAAAACACTTCAGTACGCATTTACTAAAATAAACATTTTCGCGAAGGTTTCAAACCTTGGTACAGACGCAGCATACGATACGATTACATTCAGTTTTAGCCAATAAGCCACGACGACTTCAAAATAGTATAAAAACCATCGCCCGGCCATTGTTTATTGATGCTTATAATGTATGTATTATATGAAACCTGACTTTAATTTGGTTGTTGGCAATTAATTGGCTATAGGCATATCGCAAATGAATCAGTTTAAATAGCGAATATTACATTACAAAACATAATAATAATAATAATAAGCCTTTTTATTTCATACAAATAATAGGTTACATACACATTTCAAGTATAAAGGAGAAATTATAAATACGTGTTATTAGCATCACTATTATTTTTTCTTCTTTTCTTTTTTTGAAGTGAAACTTCTTTAGGCGCATGGGGGTACAATTTTTACAGAACGTCACGCAGGTATGCAACGGAAGTGACATCAAACTACTATTGAAATTAAGTACTTGTCAAATGTCAGTAGTAGTAGTTGTGGTATTTTTCCAACTGGAAAGGCAAATGTATCATACCATACAGCCTAATATTTTATAATTTTTTTGTGAAAATTTTTAATAGGAATTGAAATGAAATGAAAATAATTTGGAACATTAATCAAATAGCATGAAATTAAATTAGTCAATTCAATTGGCAAAATATTAGTCATTTACAATTTAGAAATCTAAACATAACGTGACTGTCAACACTGAGGTTTGAGATTGACATTTGACAGACTTTTGGCGGGAACATATCTTCCTTTTTCCCTTCCTCTAAGTCTCGGAAATCTAAAGTTTTAGATTTGTATAAATAATAAGCAAGACTTATAAATTAGTTCGCCAAAAGAGTTTCACTTCTGACATGTGTGCTTTGTACGCACGCACTTTTTTTTCTTTTCTTCTTTATAATTACAAAACATTAAACACAAATAATTCGTTTTCGTTTTTAAAGTTGTCATGTACGAAAACTTGACATTCAATTCTCGGTTACGATCGTAGCAACAAAGTTAATGTCCATTTAGAATATGTCATTGTTACAAAAATGGACGCTAGCGCACATTTATTTCGTCACCGGCCAATTGTGTATGCGAGGAACATTTTTTTTTTGTTCTCGGAAGTTTTAATATCATTTTCGTAACGGTACACATTCGTGCTGCTAATGTCCTAGCGTCATGACGACTTTATGCGGCGCTTCTTCATCAAATGGATAAAAACGTGAATAAATTTTTTTCGCATTCTCTACCCGCTTCTGCGAAGTTTCCGTGGCCTTCTTCAATAAAGGCCTAATATGATATGCACAATTTAACCAAGTAAACAGAAAACCACGGAAAACAGTTTTAGCAAGTCTATATAGTCTGTATACCTGCCTATTTCTGCCGTGAAGCAGTAATGCGTTTCGGCTTGAAGCCGTTGTAACTATGCTGAGACCTTAGAACTTATATCTCAAGGTGGGTGGCGAATTTACGTTGTAGATGTCTATGGGCTCCAGTAACCACTTAACACCAGGTGGGCTATGAGCTCGTCCATCCATCTAAGGAATAAAAATAAAATATGGACAATGTAGAAAGATATTTAATTGTTCGCGAGGTGAAGTGATATCAAAGGTCTAAAGTACCGATACTAATTGTATTTGGTTTATTTTAAATTATTTTAATTTGATATTTACCAAAAAAAATTATCCAAAATTATTATCTTACTACTACAATTGGTGATATATGTTGTGTTCATATAACTACATCGTAATCTCCTACATTAAGCTTTATTGCGTATGACTGATAGTGTTGTGAACATTTTAAATAAAAGCTTCGTTCGATTTTATGTAAATGCTATGCAAATAACGTTCTCGGCGTTTTGTGCATGCGCATAGCGTCAAGTGTTTCCGTCGGCCGCCCGCTGCGGGACGCCGCCGTGTCTGCGAGAATCGTACACCAACGATCATTATTTAATAATAATTGATTTTAGTTTTAATTACTTGCTAATAATATACGTTTGAAATTGGAATGTTCGAAGTTATAAGATTTTACGTCATCTATCTCTATATATATGAATATAACAAAGTGTCCGTACATGGTGTTAGAAAAAAATACTTGTGGTAGGACCTCTTGTGAGTCTGCACGGGTAGGTACCACCGCCCCACCTGTTCCTGCCGAAGCAGTAATGCGTTTCGGCTTGAAGGGTGGGGCAACCGTTGTAACTATACTGAGACCTTATAATATAAATATATATATAATATAAACTCCAGGTATAAAAATATATACTCCAGGTGGGCTGTGAGCTTGTCCACCCATCTAAGCAATAAAAAAAAAAAGTTTTTTCACAGTTCATGTTATAAAGTGAAATACGTTAATAGGTTACACGAATAAGCTTTTTGAAAGAATAGACTATAGTTATATAGTTCATAAAGTTTTACGTATTAGGCGGAAAATGATTTTTCCCTTCGTGCCTCTCAAGAATACGTTGTATTGATATCATCTCACACAAGCAACTGTTCTATACTAAACTAAAAATAGTTTAAATTTAAACATAATTCATACCGATTCTATTTGACGTTCTCTCGCAGTTATTCTCGGTATAATTTTACGAACATTCGAGAGTCAAACTCCTCACGAACCTGTTAAGCTCGCATATTTGTTTACTTCACTCCGTCAACAGAACCCTTTGAGTCTCCGAATGTTATACGTTCTCGTGTTTACACACGTCTACTCGTCGGTATTCGCGTGTAAAACGTGTTTTTTTTTTCGATACGACTCTATGAGTCGGCACCGACGAAAATAGGACGCATCAAATTCGGTATTTTCTCGTTTCATATTTCGCACCCGAGTATGTTTTCGGTTGCAAAAAAAATTAAATAGCTATTAATTACTGCTTAACTTATTAACTATTGCGTTTTAATTATGTTACGTCCATATTCATTTTTAGATCCATAAATGAACTTTCATCTGACTGTCTAAATCACCTATTGATGAGATAAAAATTTCGGTCCCGTTAAATTAGTAGAAAAGCAGAACTTTTTTAATCTAGTAGGACCAAGTGAAGACAACATGTTACGGCCCTATGTACCAGGGCACTCCAGGACAACAACAACATACGAGTCCATTCTAGAGTATAACGGTACAGAAAAATTACAAAAAAAGGCGTAGGGATTGCCTGTAGAATCACAAGTTCTAAAAAAATTTAATAGGATTATCGATCGTCTGAATGTAATTGATGCTTGGGACGCATTTTAGATGAGAAGCTAATGAATACGCGGATGAATTAAATTAACATTAAATATTAATTTCGATTTGTTTGACAAAGGATCAAATATTTAACGAACTAAACGAGTCAACGCCTAGTTCGGTCAGGCCGGATACATGCACCATACGACGTTAATAATTTTATCACTTCATTAAACGCTAATGACACGCAGAGTGAATCGTTATCGACTACAAATATTTGCATTCAACATTGCGCTCGGTAGGGTTGACACAATTTATGAAATTATAATAATCTGGAATTGCACTGGTGTGTTGTTTAAAATTAAGGTCGGGTTTTAGTACTGTGGAAACTTAATGCATATAAAACAGAGGCCTATCGTACTCTACATAGTAATCATATTCTCACATATGAAAACTCTATTATTAGTTTGATTTGTCTATATATGTACAATGTGTGTCTATGTATATATGTGAAGATTTCAACGTACTTTTCACTGGCTTTAAGACGTCCGATTAATTTGAAAATTTGCTCAAGCATCAAAGAACGATGATAATCCATTCGAATAAAATAATAATTTCTGTTTTCATTTTTAGTCCAGCTTACTAATTAAGCTATGTCAATAATTCATAAAAATCTTCCTAATTCCTAAACCTTAGTTCCTGATGTTAAAGATTTGTATTCCCAATGTTGGCCAATTCGTTATCGAACTAAGTAAAGATATATAAAATATTTTAATTATAACACATATGCTGACCATTAGGGTACCTACATCCACAAAACGAAGTCTGTATATCGTCACCAAACTAAAATTTAAAACAAATAAAATTTTGCGTAATGGTTTGATTACAACGTGAGGCGCATCGTAAAGCAACTTGTTAAGAATGATACATTAATTATGTACAGTAGACCTAATAAACAAATAAATGAATAAATAAATAAATAAACCAGTTTTGAAACTACGTAACTTATCAGAGCCCCAATGTATAATCGAGGTTTATCTATAGAGAATCGGCCTTGTGCGACGTTGGTCTAGAATAGTACTAATCCATCTTTCCCCGTGAGTGTTGTTATAAAGACTAAGGTATCCACCGATGTGACGTCAGCAACGATCCTCAAATATTATAATGTAGTGATCAACCGGCCTTTACTAGTAGTTATATTATATCCCTCAACAAAATAATATATTCCTGGATAAAAATCGTGAGAGTTAAACTAACCCTATTTTTAGTGTCATTGTATATTTATGTACAATAAAATAATGCTCAAAGTCATTTTCAGTTCACAAGAATATTTCTTGAGCACTCAATCAAACAAAAAGGCTTTAAATGTATAAGAATTTCGAAGCGGATCAAAACAGTTTATTAACACTTGCGTGAGTGTAATTACAAGACGATCGCGGTCATTTCCTTTTGATGTTCCTTCATTAGACTTAATTAGTATAACATAACAAGTAATTAACATAGGGTAAGTTGTAACAAAGTGCCTTGTATCAAGTCACGGTTGTAATCAAACCTTTCTCTTCCCGCCGAGAGTGTAACGTCCCGTGGGACTTATTTCGGGTGCGGTACAAGGGATGAGAGATGCCGAAATTATATTTTTATTGTGCTAGACTGACTTGGTAGTGCTTAGTAGTTAGCGCTCCTGACTGTTGCATCGAGAGCCATTGGTAGGGTTGCCACCCGTACTTTATAGCAAAGTATTGTACGTTATTTCAGGTAATTGCAATCTATACTTTCTGTGAAAAATAAAGTATACACGAAAATACTTTTTTCGGCATGATTTGGTTTCTTTGGGATTTTAAAAAGTTTAGTCATAATGTATTGTTTCGTTAAGTCAAAGACATCGATTGCTCAATCGATGTCGCCACTCGCCAACGCCACATCACCTAAGCACTCGTTTTGTTAACAAATATTTCTGACCGCAACTTAACCTCAAATGTCAAAAATGTCACTGTCATTAATTGTCACAATGTCTCGTATAATTTGTTCAATGATATAAAAAAATGTATTTAAACATAATAATAATAAATAAATTGTACTTTATTTTAATACTATGTACCTTTTTTTCCTACCTATAATAACCAATGTACTTTATTTGCAAGAAACGGTAGCAGCCCCAGCCGTGGGTTCCATGCCCACATCGGGCAAACATTCGTGCAATAAAAAGATTTCTTTGCTCTTTTTCTGGGTGTTCATTATCTGTATACGTATGTATTTAAATATATATAAGTATGCGTTTTAGTCTCCGGCACACATACATATGTGAACGATAACGTTCAAGTTACCCATCAGCTTCAGTAACCACGATATACCAGCTGGAAAATGAATAGAAACATAACGTTGTCATTGATATAATTTTTATACATAAAATATGTTCATATATGGGAACTGGTATTTGGACGTTTATATAATTGCTCAAGTAATTTAGAGCGTGAGCACTTTTATTCATTTATACTAATCGAAAACTTTGAGTATTCCTGATCACTTAACCTAGATATTGCAATCTTGAAACTTCTCCACGAGATGAAGAGCCTACCACTGTATCCTTTAAAATGAGTAGGTATACAAAGGAAAAAGCGCTAAATATCAAATAATTAACTTAATGCATATTCAAATAGACAAAGAAAACAGTTCTGTATCTTTTCTCTTCTGTCAATATTTAATTTTCGTTTTAGCTATGGACTTTGAATGAAAGAACAAGAGGAAAAGTGCTTATTGTAATCTTGAGATGTTAGATTTCGAATTAGATCGAATTACGACCACTAGTAGTCGAAGTTTAGTTTCCAGAAAAAATCTGGAATTATGGTTTGTTTCTACGTGTTCATTATTTATATAAAAACCGGCCATACTCGCCCGCTTCGCTGGGCATTTAAAATTAACATTATTATTTATTGTCATTATTATTAAGGAGTTCAACACTCATATAAATATTAGCCTATCCATTAAGTACATGTATTTTCTACATGGATACCAAATTTCAAGTCAATCGGATGCATGGTTCAGTAGTTTTAACCGGAACATCCGTAAAAATCACTGTAGGCATTATATATTAGTATGGATATAGATATCGACTAGGTATTCTTAAAAGGAAAGACAGGTGAATTCGATTTTAAAAAAACTAGATGATGACCGGTTTTTTTTTATAACGCCATCTTGTTGTGTATTTGAAGCGGTTAGTTGCCCTCAATTAAGAAAAATAGTATTATTATTCGCCAATAGATGTCGGGAAGAGTTGATTATTGAAAACACGAATAAAACAACATTTTCTGAAAATAAATCTTAGCTAGATCTATTTATCGCCCCCTAAATCCCCTGTATACTAAATTTTATGAAAATAGTTGGAACCGTTTCCGAGATTCAGATTATATATGTATACAAGGATTGCTCTTTTAAAGGTATAAGATAAGATAATACAAAACGCCGTATTTTCTATGTTTTGTAATAGAAGCCGTCTTCTGATAAAGATCTTATCGGAGTCCAACCAGGATGAACAGTTAGAAACGTGAGTCCTTTATCGCTAATTACATCTACGTTACGGCGTTCATAGGACACCACAGATTAATGGCGAGATTAAAAATTTCATTTGTATTTTAAACGTATAGCGTAGCGAGATTAAAAAGTATATTGGTATTTAGGGCGTTATGCAATTTTCAGTTAATTCGGTTCGCTAATTAAACGTGGTTTCTTTTTTAAGTTTTTCGACTGGATATTAATGGGTGGTTCCGCAGAAAGAGTTTCTATCAGCATATATATACGAGTAAAGGACACTTAATAAACGCACATAATGAAATTAGATGAACAATTTTCCATTTACAAAAAAATAATACGAAATTAATTTTGTTACAGATCGCTGCTGTTGGCAGCCATCGTGATAAGTAACTGTATAACGTGGACAGCATCAAGGCATCATTATACACATAATGTAAGTTGATATTTATAATATATGACATCATTAAAAAATCTTTTTTGTGTTTCTTCACTCTTCTTACATATTTTTTCCAAGCGAGCTATTTTTATTTTATTTTATTGCTTAAATGGATGGACGAGCTCACAGCCCACCTGGTGTTAAGTGGTTACTGGAGTCCATGGAGACATCCACAATGTAAATGCGCCACCCACCTCGAGATATGAGTTCTAAGGTCTCAGTATAGACCACGGCTGCCCCACTCTTCAAACCGAAACGCATTATATACTTGACGGCAGAAATTGGTAGGGTGGTGGTATCTAACTGTGCGGAGTCACAAGACTTCCTCTTATCAGTGATTACGTAAACTATAATTTTGCCGGTTTGATTTTTATTACACGATGTTATTCCTTCACAATGGAAGTAAATCGTGAACACTAGTTAAGTACGTATATCATAAGAAAAGTTGGTACTTGCCTACAGGATTCGAACCGCGTTGCATCGAAGATACGAATGCACCGGATGTGTTATCCTTAAGGCCATAAACGACTTGTGAAGCTCTAAGCAAATCTATTAATTTTTTTTACCTAAGCTGATAGCCTTGAGAAGCTATGTCAGCGTAGCCCTAAAGTGTAGGTGAGCTCTCGGGGTTCAAATCAGGAGGTGATGCTAACACTGGCCTTGGCAAGAGCAGTGCTTTGCAGAATCTACCACCGGATCGAAACGCGACCCACTGAGAAGATCCGGCGAGAAACTCAGTAGGCTGTGTCTATGGGTTAGTTTACTCGCCGAACCTTTCGTCGTAAGGGACGGGTTCGACGAGAACGGTGACCAGGATGTCAATATTACGATGTATTAAATGAATTCTTTTTCTCAACGAATAAAAGCAAATACACATAGATAATACAATTATAATAATGTTTAAAAATTCATAGGATTCGATAAGCGGAGAACAATAATATGAGATCAGTCATAAATTTCTTCAGTTTTGAATTAATGTCGTCAAACTTGGTTTTTTAAGCATTCTTAAGAAAATAAAATTCCATTTAATTTATATTTGAGCCCATCTCTAAAAGGTAGTAATGATGAATTAAGATAGATGGAATATATATTAATTATCCAAATTTATCCCAATATATGTGGCGATAGCCATCCTAGAAGAAGACATTAAAATAGGCTTAAATAAAAACGAAGTTCGAACAATCGGAGTGTCTGCCGAGCAATAATACCCGGAGTGTGGAAGATTTTCACTATGCCGTTTCCTATATCTACACTTAATATATTCCTATATCTCCCCATATCTTCCCATATCACAGAACGAGGTCTAATATGTCTCATCCGAATTTCTCTTGCACTGAGCTAAAAAAAGACCTAGACTTTTCTAGCTTGTGCGGAGACCGTAACTTCAATTTAATCTAGAAACGATTTGAATGTATGTATAAATAAGAGATTTTATTAAAAGAGAGTACCCGCATGTGACCAAAAATAATAAAAAAATCAGAAATTCATTTAACATAATCCCTATCACATTCACGAGAGTATATTTGTCACTACCTAACATGAAAATCTAAAATGGCAACAAAAAGTCAATAATGATTCTCGATGATGATCAATGAATTGTTAATCTATATAAGTATATATAAAAATGAATTGCTATTCGTTAGTCTCGCTAAAACTCGGGAACGGCTGGACCGATTTGGCAAATTTTGATCTTAAATTATTTGTGGAAGTCCAGAGAAGGTTTAAAAGGTAGAGATAAATATGAAAATGCTAGGAATTAAATAAAAATAACAATTTTGTTTTTCCTTTGATGTGTCCCCGTCGGACGGATTCTTTTTGTTTGTTTTAAGTTTATTTTATACCAAAGCTCAGGTCTTTTATTTATCGATTGAGGCACTACGTAGTCTGTCGGGTCAGCTAGTGAAATAATAAAAACACATTTTATCGAATGAAATTACGCTCGTTGTGTATTAACCAGCCTTGACTTTTCCAACGTTCAACGACACGGAACATTACCGTACAAATTTATAGGGCATTTCAATCGGCCGTCTCAGAGATAGCTCCGCACACAAGTTCATTGGCGAAGCGCGGCCTGAACATCTGCGGAACATGATAAATGGTATCATACAATTTAACAATCAACATATCAACGTTGATCGAATTGAATTTTTATTCGATTGTCGTACATTTAAAATGGTTTATATCTGTTTTTAACAAAGGTAATTTTTTACTGCTTACTACTTATTAAATAGATACGTGATTTTATACTGGGCGCTATTTCATTACGAACTAGAATTGCGTCAAGTGAATTGCAGTAAGCAAACTGTATTTCTTCATAGTCTGAGAAATCTATATATTAATACGTGAAGCAAAAATTTTGTATCCCTTTTTACGAAAATCGCGCGGACGGAGGAGTATGAAATTTTCCACACTTATAGAGAATATAGAAAAGAAGTGCACAATGCTAATATTTTTTTTAAATAATGCATAAAAGATACATTAAATCAATAAAGAAAACATTACACACACTACATACCATGTATTTGACGCACACACGCATTCATAGGTACTATTTATTGTCAAACTTTTGTTTTTGACGTCTGTTGTCAAATTGAGAATAGATTAAATATTGTTTGTCTTTGTTAATATTTTTTATAGTGTAGTCTTGGCGAAATTTGTGATTATAGAAGTATAACATACAATCATAATAGTGTACAAACTTACAATTCCAATCAAATATAGTCAAATTTCGACTACTGCGGGACCTCTAGTATGTATAATTTTGTTAATTACAGTATCGATTCGGTGGCCTGTATTCGCTCGGGTCATATATTGTCATTTTCCGATCTGTAGGACGGAGCAAACGTTCAAATTTAACAAATTTGGCGACAACTAATGGTCAAATGAGCCGTTTGCTCGATGACGTAACAAGTCATAAAAAACGGTTTACACGAGTCGTACACATGGTTAACAATTTGAATCAATACTTTTACGATTTAGTCTCGGGTTTTTTTTAAATGCTCTCTACATTATTTCCGACATTTCGAATAGGTACGTACTTCACAGTGTTCGTTGTCAGGGACTTCGGAAATAATGTAATGACTTTAAAAAAGCGAGATAAAACCTTTAAAGTTGTTTTAATCTATCTTCTATCTATATATATATATATATATATATATAAATGAATTGCTGTTCTTTAGTCTCGCTAAAACTCGAGAACGGCTGGACCGATTTGGCTAATTTTGGTCTTGAATTATTTGTGGAAGTCCAGAGAAGGTTTAAAAGGTAGATAAATACGAAAATGCTCGGAATTAAATAAAAGTAACAATTTTGTTTTTCCTTTAATGTGTCCCCCAAAAGTTTAGGTCTTTTATTTATCGATTGAGGCAATGCGAAGTCTGCCGAGTCAGCTAGTTAGTAATAAATCCTTCAGTTTTATGTCAAAACGTTGATTTTCGTTGTGATAACTACGGTCTCCGTTAAGTAATCGACATCGCGTGGACTATGACACATCCGCACGCCCAGAATATGTAACATATATTTTTGAATTCTGTACACGTGAGCCCGGATTTTACGATACGCTTCGACCAATATCTGTTTCAACCCTCTGTGCTCATTCGCTTACCGATCGTTCAAGATACAGGCACGTCAGTCACAGCGTGAGATCATACGTTCACGACGGCCTTTATTACTTACATTTTTAAATAGTTTTAGGGTTGAACCTCTGACTTTTTTTTATTTTTTATTGCTTAGATGGGTGGACGAGCTCACAGCCCACCTGGTGTTAAGTGGTTACTCTAGCCCATAGACATCTACGACGTAAATGCGCCACCCACCTTGAGATAAGTTTTAAGGTCTCAAGTATAGTTGCAACGGCTGCCCCACCCTTCAAACCGAAACGCATTACTGCTTCACGGCAGAAATAGGCGGGGTGGTGGTACCCACCCGCGCGGACTCACAAGAGGTCCTACCACCAGTAAAAAACCATGACTTCATGTTGATTTTCATAAAGATAAAGACCTTCTATGCGAAGGCAAATTATTGGTATTTAAATTGATACATATTTACTGATAAATTCTTGTAAAGGTAATCACATCACATATGAGACACTAAAAATGTGAAAATAGAATATCTTTGAGATATAATCAAACGAAATCGTGGATTTTATATTTGGTCTATTAATTCGATGTCATTAAAACTTGTACCTTGCATTATAGTAATTGCGCTCAATAACACGAACTGACGACATTTTATCAATAAAGACCAAATATTTTCACAAACTAGTGAAACCTTAGAGTATACATAAGCAAGCTATATATAGTTTATGTATACTTTAAGAGTGAGACCCAATATAAGGTGAAATTCCATTAGCGCACATATAGTGGATGATTTTTAACTTATACCTTTGCAGTAATAGCAAAGAAATCGCAAACCTTTGTTTCGCTGGATCAACAATTACTTAAAACAAAAAAAGATTAGAACAACCTATAAACAAATATATAAATAGTTTTTAAAAAAAAACATATCGTGTAGGTACCAGCCCTATTTCAAAGTAATAGAAAATCATGTGAACTGCCATAAATCTAATCAGGGCTGGCGCCACACTGTTGGGTGCGTTAACATCGCCACTCCTAGTGTACTCAGCATTATTTCGGGACTCATGTATATTCTCTAGTATTATTCATTCAAGGATGATGCTCGGTCGACTATGATACCATGACTGAAAAATTAAAACAATACAATACTATATCATCTATTTAAAACCTTGTACGGTTGTAAATTGTAAAATGATTTTAGATACCCCATACTTTGTGTGTGTTGATAAAGTTATTTTTACTTTATCAAACACTGAAGTGACATTAATAATTTAAATGGGCCTTATCTGAATGGTGAATGGTGGCCGATGTACACAAGCATCTGCTTCCGTGACCATGTGAGCTGTTTATTTTAGAGATGGGCAGGGCGAAAAGCAAATATCTCAAAAAGTAATTAAAATGCAAATGGGACTTCATGGGACGAAACGCTATGTCTCAAGGTGGGTGGCACACTTACTGTTATTGAAATTGACTCGGTTAGCCGTGTCGTTCGGTGAGTCGTGCCTGTCTACCTTTAATCAAAAGATGATATAATTAAGAGACACTTGATCGCAGAACCACCAAGTAATTTCAATCGGTAAAGTCGATTTGCAACTTCGCTCGAGATTGAAAACCGGACAAAATAAAACTGTATAAAGGTTTTATGGAGCTCTTTATTTTGTCTGGTTTTTTGTTATTATTATTGGTTATTTTGCCCATGAGCCGTTTACGCTTCTAAAGCTGTCTTACGCCCGATTCGCCGATTGAACAGTAGCGGTCTATGAGTATAATAACAGAGTACGCTGAATAAATTTCCCGGTAGAGGGCGCATTATAGGCCCGCGCGGGCAGATCCCACCATCCTACCTCTTTCTGTACGTAGACAAGTGGATGTTGCAATGTCGGATAGCCGTTCGGTAACTCTTGACGACTTGTTTATCGTAATAACATTGACCGGTCACATCGTAGGGTTCCCGCGTCGATCGAACACTACTACACAAGCAAACTTGAACCGACACAGAGCGCAAGTCATTTCCTTCTTACTAACCAAACATGGCGCGCTCTCAGAAAATTGATGTAGAATATCCAATGAAAGCAGATAAATTAGTCAGGTACTAAGTTCACGAACCGCCACAAATAGAGAAAGATGGAAAAGTACCCCCTGAGTTTCTCGCCGGATCTTCTCAGTGGGTCACGATTCCGATCCGGTGGTAGATTCTGCGAAGCACTGCTCTTGCTAGGGCTAGCGTTAGCAAATTCTCTCTGGTCGAGCCCGTGAGCTCACCTACCCTTTCGGACGTAGTTAGATTAGCCTTTTAGGCTACCAGCGAATAAGTAGGGAAAAATAAGTTGGGAAACCGCAATCAACCAATAAGATATCATCTTATTGGTTGATAACCACGAACACTCCGCCAAGTGGATTTCCGCCAAGTCGACTGAGAAAAAGAATAGGTCGCCATATGAACGACTTTCCACTGAATGTAGTGAAATTACTGAGAGAGAATCTTAACAAATGTTTTTGCCACGAAGCAATCATGCGTTCCAGTTTGACGGATGGGACAGCAGTTATACTCGAAGAGTATAATTAGAATTCGATTTCATGCCTCAAGCCGAATGCTGTTATCAGCGTTGCGAGATAATAACAAAAAAAAAGTTAATTCAGTAGACAAACACAAAACTCGCAGTTCAATACATATAATTCATCCAATAAACGTTCTACGTGTTTTCTGTGAGCTAATAGAATGTATAAAATTGAAAATTAAATTTTAGTAGTAATAACTAATTGAAATTATGATTCTCTCGCCAGGTCTCCAGACACCGAAGTAGACACAGACGGCAAGGCGCTGGTTTATATCTATCAGCGTCTTACGTGCTGCCCGGAGGCGAAGGAAACGGCTGGGGCGAATGGGGTGACGTCACACCCTGCTCTAGAACCTGCGGCGGTGGAGTGGCCAGTCAAAAGAGAATATGTTTAGAAATCGGGTAAATGAGTTCAGCTATTCAGTAAGCTAATTTTAGTTACTTTTCAAAACTAGTTACGTAAATGTTTTAAGACGTTGGGAAAATTTGAAATATTTGTCGGCCCTTGTAGAAGTAAATATCGATTAAAAAATCTTAAGACACCAGTTACATTTTCGTATTATTGTTTCTTTAGAGCAGTGAAACCAAATAAACGACTATAGTTTTTCTTTTATGAATTTTTTAAAAGACTTTACAGACTCGTTTCTTTCCAAATTTTAGTTAACCTTCTTTTATTTTATTTCTAAATTTATTTAATCTCTAGCTGACCCGGCAGACTTCGTAGTGCCTCAATCGATAAATAAAAGACCTAAACCTTTGTATAAAATAACCTTAAAACATACAAAAGGAATCCGTCCGACGAGGGACAAATCAAAGGGAAAACAAAATTATTATTTTTATTTAATTCCAAGCATTTTCATATTTATCTACCATTTGAACCTTCTCTGGACTTCCACAAATAATTCAAGACCAAAATTAGCTAAATCGGTCAAGCCGTTCTCGAGTTTTAGCGAGACTAACGAACGGCAATTCATTTTTATATATATAGATTATCGTAATTAAAAAAGCTAAATACAACACCAAAACGTATATGTCTGCGAAATGTTGTAACACGTTGAAGCTTCTAGAGCAAAGCATTGTAATTTAACATGTACTTCGTTCGAACTTGCAGTCCGAATGGAGAGCCACAGTGTACTGGCGGTGATACCAAATACTTCTCTTGCGAGACCCAGGACTGTCCTGAAAATTCACTCGACTTTAGAGCCGAACAATGCGCCCAATACAACAACGTCACATTCAGAGGCAAGAAATACAGGTAAGTGTATGTTTATAAATTAATACCACCAGCCTAAATCACACACCACGTATTAAATCTGTGTTCATAAGGTGTAGTTCATAAGGTATCGAATATTTTAACATTAGTAAAAAAAATAACACTATATTATACAAATAAAATGTTTTCGCGAATCAGATGAATGTTATAAACAAAAACCATTTAATCTATAACTGTCTAAGGACATCAACAACGTGACCACGTTCTGCCCAGTAAAACACCATAAATTATTGATCGATTGTACAAATTAAACACGAGATACGACGAAGTATTTTAAAAAACTATATTGCATCTACAATGCGAGAGAATTCGTTTGCTTAAATCATGTATTCTCTGAAACTAATTGACCTATTTTTCCATATATATAGATGGGTGCCATACTTGAAAGTTTCCAAGCCTTGCGAGTTGACATGTATGCAGCACGGAGATCGGTTTTACTACCGCCACAAAGAGAAGGTTATCGATGGGACTCGCTGTAATGACGACTCCTTCGACGTGTGCGTTGATGGAGTTTGCCAGGTAATATACCTTAGTACTTCAGAGGAGCTTTTCCGATAGTAGGCTAGAGATACGAATATCTTAGCAATCGATAGATTTATCATGCGTTGCTGTGAGAGGGATTTGGTAAGCGCCATTAGACCTGCGATCCTGGTGTAGACTTAAAATGCCCTTATCAATTCTTATAATGCTCAACTCAATTCTGCGCATGCCTCTCCCTGCCTAGCCAAATTTGATAGCAATCTACTAGTGCGACTTTAGCTGTTCATTCAAGTATAGAATTTAGGGAAGCTCTTGAAAAACCAAGGCCTTTTATAGGCTAAAGAGAGATTTTGCTGATATATATCTGTCGCTCCCGCTTCGACAGCTTATAAACTAACCAGTAGCAGTATTGCAAGACTACACGGACATAATATCCCAGTGCCCTAATCTTTTTTTGCCGCTAATCGTTACGGTCTTAATGGAGAACTTACTTGTCTCATAGTCACGTTGTGGGGTTTCTACATATATCCATACAAACTTAGAAAACAATGTTTTTTATTAAACATAAACATCTTCTTAGTAGACATACTTATGCAATAACTAGAGTTTCTCATTTGTTCGAATTTCGACTGTAGTCACTGACACATTAAGATTTTAAATTCATTTTATGTACAGTTTTTCTTTTGTTTTATTATTTACAGCTATTTTTTTGTTATTTGGGGGAGAGGTGAGGGCTGCGTTGTTTCCCAAACATTTATATTGATCTTAAGCTCGTCAATAGATAATATACAAAGAAATATCTGTAGATAAGCCTCTTAGAAAGGATACTTTGTCGCTATAATAGATATCGAGGGTTGGAAGGCTTCGGAGAGCCGTTTAAAGTTTGAAATTTAGAAAAAATATCATTCCATAAATCTTCTTCAGCTATTTGAATACAGTAAACTTAATTGAAGTTCAATTAAACACATGGGACTATTGATGTGTTAAGACCAAATACTACGCACCTTTAATTACAAAGATAAATGTCGTGTAAAACCAAATAGTATTTCACCCCTCGGTATATAGATAGATACTCTTCAATATCAGGTTGTTTGATTGTCCTTGTAGCCCGTGGGATGTGATATGATGCTCGGATCCAACGCCAAAGAGGACAAGTGCAGACAATGCCGCGGGAACGGACACAACTGTCATACAACAAAAAAACTCATTAACACACAGGATCTCAGAAAGGGTACGTTTTTGTGTTTACCTTAGAGCTTATAACTTGGGGCGTAATGAAGATCGGCTTAGTACTGTTACGCGCTGGGTTTCGGGATAAATAAAATTCCACCAAAGCACAAATAAAAACTGTATTCAACACTTAGAACGCGTAAAACACTCAACAAACACTTTAAAACTCTCTATTCGCTTCTTCAGTTTCGCTTCAGGTGATCCGTTCGCTGTTTCGCTTCGAGTGGATCCGATTACTAACTGACTGCGTGCCATCTTTGCAACGCTTTTATAGCCGAAACCACATCCCTAGAATTGTCTACACATTGCGATTATCGCGTTTCCGCTATCTGACAGTAGATGGCGTTGTACTTCTCGAGCGTTCTAGGTGTTTTTTTTTTTTGTCAGGAGGAAATCGCCGGTCTTCCGCCCTTTTCTGGGGATACTGGGCGGGGTATGTCAGAGTCGAACTGACTAAAACCTCCTGTCGCTCAACAACCAACGTCCAAACCTCGCATGAGACAGAACTCATAACAAGGCAAAGGGGGGAAAGTGAAGCGTTTAGTGCGGAGCACATCTCTTCCATCACCCTCCCCCTCGGGACGCCGGACTGGCGGTCGTCGGCGCCACGACCACCAGCCCTCTCGGTCGGCAGACTGTCCGAAGCCCGCCTAGATGGCGCCGGTTAGAGTGGGTTACCCTACGGAATACCCCGCTGGGCCAGAACCAGCATGGGTCGAGGATAGCCGGCCTTCCATCACCCGGATGCTCTTGCGTAAAACGCGTGCAGAGCAGCTTGCACGTCGTCTTCTTAGGTCCCCCTCGCCGGTCCCCAGACCGACATGTGAGGGGGACCCGAAACACTTAGAGGGCCAGGGCTTGGGCGACATCCGCCTCCCTGGCCCCCGCTCGACGGCGGCGGGATTGTGCGTCTCTCACGCGCCCCGCCGCCTCCTTCTGCGAGATGGTGCACTCGCAGAAGTCGAACATCGCCTTCCACGACTCGTCGTCGCCGAGCATCGATGCCACAACACTCGGCAACGACAAGTCGGTTCCTATTTTTGCGACGAGGACACGGCGCCACCCCTCCCATGCGGGGCAGGCGACGAGCGTATGCTCTGCCGTGTCCAAGTCGCAACCACAATGGTGGCACTCTGCCGTCGGCTCGGCTCCGATCCGGTGCAGGAACTCACCGAAACAACCATGCCCAGTGAGCACCTGCGTGAGCCGGAAAGTGAGGCGTCCTCTGTCACGATTCACCCAATCCACAAGGACCGGGCGAATCGCCTCGACGGTCCTACGACCAGCCGAAGGATCAGCCAGCCGTCTGGACCATGACTCCAGCAGCGTTCTAGGTGCTACTACATTCTTCGATATTCGTTCGACTATTTGGCGATAGATGGCGTTACTCTTACCGGCGTAACAGTACGATGCTTGCCACCCGACAAGGGCATTGACATTGAGAAAAAAAGCTCTTTAGTCAGGCAGACAGATGAATCGGTTAAAATATTCGCTTCTTGACTGTTGGTTCGGAGGTAATATGTTTACATTTTATTGCTCTAGATTGTTACACGGACTCAAGGGCCATATAATATTAAGTAGTACTTAATATTATACTAACTGGACTTACTATAGAACCGCTAAAGATAACCGGTTGCAACTAATTCCATATCTTATTTGAAACTCCGGAGAAGAGTCCATCCACCATACTACCTGGAGCCACTGCGTTCATCCACAGTGCGTTTCCAAATATCTTTTGTGCCACGTACTATTCGGCTTTGGAATGGGCTCCCCTCCACGGTGTTTTCCAAGCGCTATGACATGTCCTTCTTCAAACGGGGCTTGTGGAGAGTACTTAACGGTAGGCAGCGGCTTGGCTATGCCCCGGGCATTGCTGAGGTCCATTGGCGACGGTAACCACTTTCAATTACACATTCACTTACACATTCAATTACAATTCGTCTCGATCCAATTGAAATTCAGGGATTGTTCGTGTATTACAGGCTACAACGACATTCTGCTTATACCGGAAGGCGCCACCACGATCTACATAACAGAAATAGAGCCTTCGAACAACTATTTGGGTAACTTGTATTTTTTTACCTAAACTAAATTATATTATGACTGTTATATAAAATCGGTTTTGAAGAGATTAATCAACATTGTAGACGTGTGTTATCTTCTATATCGTTCCCTCACTACTGAGGATCGCGACCACATGTGACGTTCTTCCACTGTGGTCGGTCATGGGTTACTGGTGGTAGGACCTCTTGTGTGTCCGCACGGTTAGGTACCACCGCCCTACTTATTTCTGCCGTGAAGCAGTAATGCGTTTCGGTTTGAATGGCGGGACAGCTGTTGTAACTATACTGACACCTAGAACTTATATCTCAAGGTGGGTGTCGTATTTACGTTGTAGATGTCTATGGGCTCCAATAACCACTTAACACCAGGTGGGCTGTGAGCTCGTCCACCCATCTAAGCAATAAAAAAAAAGCATGAACCGCATGGTACAGACTACCACCAAGTGCTTCTCTTACTAGATCCGACCATCTGGCTGGTGTTCTGTCGACGTGTGTTAAGGGTAGGTAAATTTGTTTTGCTCTTATACGACTGTGTTGTTTGTTTCAGCTTTGCGCTCGAAGAACGGCACGTACTACCTAAACGGTGACTACCACATCGACTTCCCCCGCAGCATGACCATCGCCGGCGCCCTCTGGAACTACGAACGCAACCAGCAAGGGATCACCGCTCCCGATAAACTACGCTCCTTGGGACCCATCAACGAGCCCTTGTACCTTTCAGTAAGAACTCCTATAGTTTCAATTAGGGGTCACGAAAAATAACTATATAATAATAATATAGACTAGCTTTTACCCGCGACTTCGTCCGCGTGGAATAGTTCACAAATTTTTATAATGTGAACGTTTAAAAATTTTTACTTGAATTTTTTTTAGAACTAATTTGGTTAGCATAAAAAAAGTTATAGTAAGCCAACCTTAACTTATACATATAACATATGCTGTCGCGTACTTTTTTTAGGTCTTTTAAAGGGGAACAATTCTGTCATAGATTGTTTTAGCGCAACTTTCTAAACTAATCGTTTTTACAGCGCATGCAGCGGAAGCTCTCAAAAGGGAAAAAAAACCCGATTTCGAAATATTCTTTATTGGTGCTCCGCTTGTATTGGTCTTAGTGTAATGTTATATAGCCTATAGCCTTCCTCGATAAATGAGCTATCTATACTGAAAATTTTTTCAAATCTGACCAGTATTTTCTGAGATTAGCGCGTTCAAACAAACAAACTTCAGCTTTATATTATAAAACTATATAATATAGATTAGGAGAGAGAGATAAAGAAGAAATGAAAAAAAAAAGAAATGAGATTGTTACCTGTAATTTAAACGAATTCCGTCTGCAATAAATTTACTAACATTCCAGTATATTTATATAATATATACACTATATTATTATATAATATATTGCTAGCTCTCTGCCTGCAGCTTCGTCGGACTACACTTTATTTTACGTGAGCCTATATTATTTCCCAGGACTAATTACTTTTCTTCTATGTAAAGCAGCGGTCGGGGAACCGGGGTAAATTACCCCAAATGTGGTAAAATGAAATTTTGGGGGTAAAAATGAAACTTTTGTGAGTAAAAAGTATATATTTTGGTTTTTTTTTTGTTCTTCGCCATGGGCTAATATCAACTTACACAAAAATATTATGGGGTAATAGTTAAAAAAGTTCCCCGATCGCTGATGTAAAGGCACTGGGTTTCTACTGTTTTGTTATATGTATAATATTTATCGCTATTTTTCGCTTTTTGTATATTTTTAGTCGGTTTTAGTGCAGTTTTTGTTGTTTTATTTAACTATTTATTTCATTTCAATTTCTGTTCCTTAGCGTTCGTAATTGTAAGATTCTTTAGCTAGAAAGATCGTAAGTACGGCTTTCTAAGTTGTATGAGTATGTATGTCTGTAAGGTATCAATAATGCACGGAATATTTATTATTTTTATTACCAAATAATTATTCATAGTTAAGTTCCTAAAAAAATTTAATCATAATTATACCCTTCTCTTCTTCTTCTTTGTCGTTTCCTCATTACTGAGGGTTATGACCACCTCGGTCCAGTTTTTGCACCAGCTTCCTGCAATGTTGCCTGCATTCGGCCTGCTTAATGGCGCCCGGGACGCTGGTGTTTGTGGCCTCCTTGACAATGTCCGTCCACCTGGTTGGGAATCTTCCTCGACCTCTCTTTCCTTCAATTATACCCAGATGTGATTATATATTTTTTCTTTCAAAAGCTAAACCTATACGGTTGAATCTAATTATATTTATATCAAGACACTTATACATATATTTCTCACGCTCCACAGTTGCTTCTCATAGACGAGAACGTTGGCGTGGAATACGAATACAGTCTTCCTATTGAGAAGGCGCCGCTACCAACACAGAGATACAGCTGGGTGCACGGAAACTTCTCATCTTGTTCAGCTACGTGCGGTGGTGGTATGTTTCTTGATTCGCTTTACAAAGATGAAAGTTTAAAAACTTAACCTACCTGCGACCTGAAGGATAAGTTATAGGATAAGAAGGATTAGCATAAAATTGAGTCTGTCATGTCTGCCTCACCGATAGGAGACTTCACTTTGTAATGGCTTGCACTAGGAACTCAGCATCCGAAGGTTGTGAACTTACGGAGTTAGGAGTAGGTGTTAATTGAAAAAAAAAAAATCCCAATTCCAATTTTAGATTTAGAAGATTTATTTTTACCGGTGTTGAGTACTAAGTGTTATCTAAGAGGTTCTTTTAAATCTCTATTCTAAAGATGTGGTAAAATTTCAATGAAAGCCGTTTTCAAAGTGATAGTTGGGTGAATTATTATATGTATTATATTATTGTATTGCACACAACAAATGAATTGCCAATCTGCCGTCTTCTTCAAAAGAAATATACGCGAATTTAATCGAACCATAGCTTTAACGTAAATTAATATTATATTATTTCCCCGTGTATGTAAGTACTGGATCTCGGGGCGCATTTAAATGGGGTTTTCAAAATTAGAATGTTTTAAAGGATCGATTGATATATGTAGTTATTTAACAAATCGTAGATGTGGTTTTTTTTATTGCTTAGATAGGTGGACGAGTTCACAGCCCACCTGGTGTTAAGTGGTTACTGGAGCCCATAGACATCAACAACATAAATGCCGCCACCCCCCTTGAGACATAAGTTCTAAGGTCTCAGTATAGGCGGTGGTACCTACCCGCGCGGACTCACAAAACTCCCCAAATAGTACACTGGTCGATACATCAAAGGCCATAAATAGCTTTGGACTAAATTACGAACTCTACTATAGGGATTCAAAGCCGCGACGTGACTTGCCGTTCCCGTGAAGAGCTAGAAGTCGTGGATGAGGGTCTCTGCGACGACGGCCTAAAGCCGGCCACAAACCAAACCTGTAACACGCAAGCGTGTCCACCCCAGTGGGTCCCCGGTAACTGGAGTCGCTGCTCTAAGAGATGCGGCAAGGACGGGACCAGATCGCGGGAGGTTCGCTGCGAGAAGATCATCACGAATGGGTATGTTTAACATTAGAGACGGTAGGCAGCGGCTTGGCTCTGCCCCTGGCTTTGCTGAAATCCATGGGCGACGATAACTACTCACCATCAGGTGGGCCGTATACTCCTCTGCCTACAAGGGCAATAAAAAAAAAACTTAGCTTATATTTAAATCAATATTGGTAATATTTAACACTTTGACTGCTGTTTGGGTAAACGGTGTCTTACGTGGCGCACTGATGTATTTATGTCCATTTCTGTTACTAAAGCGCCGGAATATCTAATAGACTCTGGGTAAAACGAATTCGAAGATACTGAGATTGAATATATTTTTATGAGACCTAAAAGACTAAAACATTCATTAAAAACATAAGAAGGTAAATTTAAAGGCAATCTAGGCGCCTTAGTAACAGAAATCGACATAATTTACTTCAGTGCGCCACGTAGGGTATCGGTGACCTACACGGGAGTCAAAGGGTTAATGTGTACGATTTGAAGCTCAAGGATGTCACGCGAGAAATCGAGATACATAAATACTAATGTCTAATTTTAAATTTTCATTGTTCAATACACGAACGACCATTAATTACGCTTAAGAATCGACAATCAGGAATTAAATAGTACTGGCTAGTAGCTACTTCTAATTAGATCAGAGCTAGCTAACTGAAAGCTCTCATCGTTGACTCTTACATATATCTATGCAATATAAAAACACAGTGATTGGAAAACACACTACAATCTGTCTAGACTTTTCTTCTAAATGAGAGATTTTTTCCTGGCTAGTGTCTAGCTTTAAATAGATTCGCTGTATACCTTAATAATTATATTCTACAGTCAGTCGCTTGACATCAAGCCTCCTTGAGAAGACTAGACGTGAAGTAATCAAATGTCTGAAAAAGATGAGGTTATTACCAATAATCCGACCCATTAACGGTACTTTTGGGTACCACAAGCACCGTTCACCATCCTTGTCGAACCCGTCGCTTGCAACGAAGGGCTCGACGAGCGAATTAACCCATAGACACAGCTCACTCAGTTTCTCGCTGGATCTTCTCAGTGGGTCGCGTTTCCGATCCGGTGGTAGATTCTGCGAAGCACTGCTCTTGCTAGGGCCAGTATTAGCAACACTCCGGTTTGAGCCCCGTGAGCTCACCTACACGTTAGGGCGAAGCTGAAATAACCTCTCAAGGCTATCAGTATAGGTAGGAAAAAAAAACCGATAGCGTGAGGAGACCGTAGTCGCCGCATCCACCAACTTCTCCATAATAACCGGACACTGCCATCGTGTAAGATCCTTTAACATGGTTTCCCTGTTGCCTCCAGACTCCCTTCAGTAGTGGACGATAAGGAGTGCTTCGATCTCCTCGGTCCAAAGCCAGCTCTCTACGAATCGTGCAACGTTGACGCCGCTTGCCCGACCTGGTTCATCTCACCCTGGAAGCCAGTAAGTTTTTAGATCAGATAAAGAAATTTAACAATAAGTGTTTTTCATGGTAGCATACTGCTTTAAGCAAAACATAGAAGAATTCATTGGATTGTGCACATTTCCATTTATTTATATGACTTCACTTTTTATTATGTAATCCAAAACTATCTTGATTTATTTTGTTATTAAAATTTACTTGGCTTTTTTTTTACAACAACTTCTACAACCGTAAATGCGCCACCCACCTTGAAATATAAGTTCTAATGTCTCAAGTATAGCTACAACAGCTGCCCCACTCTTCAAACCGAATCGCATAACTGCTTCACGGCAGAAATAGGTGGGGTGGTGGTACCTACCCGTGCGGACTCACAAAAGGTCCTACCATCAGTAAACAAGAGGTCCTACCACCAGTAAACAAGAGGTCCTACCACCAGTAACCATGATCATGATGCCAGTAAACATGATCGTGACAACATTGTTCTCCAATTCTGTAGTGCGACAAGCTGTGCGGTAGCGGACAGCAGACGAGACAAGTGGTCTGCTACCAGAAGAACAACGGTCGGATCAACGTTTTGAGCGACGACGAGTGTTCGGAGGAGAAGCCCCTTGACCGCCAACCCTGCGAGTTGGAGCCGTGCGAGGGCGTCGACTGGATGGTGTCTGAGTGGACGGGCGTAAGTCTCGTTATTAAAGTACCACTTTTTTAATCTCTCTCTTGTTTATTTATTACAGCTACTTTAATCTGAGACTTTTCAATTGAGATAATTGTAAATAGACATGCTTTAACAAAAACCGACTTCAAATAGAAACAAAAAGGTATTCCAAAACAAATTAATATACACTAAAAACAATAATCATTGTCGCGCACGTACTTAATGCAAATTTAAGACTTATATGGTTTTCTCATGGATGCCATTATCATGGATACCATGGAAATTGAAATGGGACCACACGGGTAACGTCAGCTTTCTAATAAAAAAGAACCATCAAAATCGATTCACCCAGTCAAACGTCATCCTTTTTTGAAGTCGGTTAAAAAGTAACTCATTTTTTTTTTATTGCTTAGCTGGGTGGACGAGCTCACAGCCCACCAGGTGTTAAGTGGTTACTGGAGCCCATAGACATCCACAACGTAAATGCGCCACCCACCTTGAGACATAAGTTCTAAGGTCTCAGTAAAGTTACAACGGCTGTCCCACCCTTCAAAATTCATTCTCAATTCACGGTCATTTAAAGTAATACTAAAACAATATCGTAATATTTTTTGGTAGTATCAACGTCGTCTTTTATTTATATTACTTAAAACAAACAATTGTTTTTTTCTTCTTCAATACTGTGATCTGTCTGTTAAAATTTTGAGAAGATCACAGGCCTTCTGCGCTAACATGTCCACCACGATCAATTTGTAGCAGATCTTGAGAGTTTATTATTCTAAATCTTCTTGCAGTGATTTGTGCTCCATTCGTTTTTTGGATAGAATTCAATCTATCCTATGACTTACACAATATTTAACTCTTTGAGGCTCAGTATTGGACGTATAGTCTTATATTACATTAGTCTTAGGACCGCAATTCATTTTTTCAAGTGATTCATTAGTCTTTTTTTTTCATCCTAAGCTGATAGCTTTGAGAGGCTATGTCAGCGTAACATCGCGAGTAGGTGAGCTCGCGGGGCTCAAACCGATAGTGTTGCTAACACTGGCCCTAGCGAGAGCAGTGCTTCGCAGAATCTACCACCGAATCGGAAACGCGAACTCAGTGGGCTAATTAGTCATCTTGTATCTTCTATATATATAAAAATGAATTGCTGTTCGTTAGTCTCGATAAAACTCGAGAACGGCTGGACCGATTTGGCTAATTTTGGCCTTGAATTATTTGTGGAAGTCCAGAGAAGGTTTAAAAGGTAGATAAATATCAAAATGCTCGGAATTAAATAAAAATAACAGTTTTGTTTTTCCTTTGATGTGTCCCTCGTCGGACGGATTCCTTTTGTTTGTTTTAAGTTTATTTTATACAAAAGTTTAGGTATTTTATTTATCGATTAAGGCACTTCGAAGTCTGCCGGGTCAGCTAGTAATGAATAAAAATATTGTTATCAGTGCGACACCTGTCTGGCCACGGTCCGCAGTCGCGTGGCGCAGTGCGTGACCAAAGACTACCGAGTGGTCAACTCGAGCTTTTGTTCTTACCACCCGACCCCGGCGCTGGAGGAGCCCTGCGACAAGGACAAGCTGCCCGCGTGCCAAGTGCAGTGGTACGCCACTCAGTGGAGCAAGGTAATTTATATAACAAATTATTTAAGTCTTTGAAGTTTTCGCACTATTTGATTTAGTAACTTTTATGAATTTTTCTTAATTAAATTATTAACTTAAACTTCAAAGTCAGCTCAAAGTCGCTCAGCGAGCCATGGAAAGAGCCATGCTCGGAGTTTCTCTGAAGGATAAAATCCGGAATGAGATTATTCGACAGAGAACTAAAGCCATCGACATAGCTCAAAGAGTCAGCAAGCTGAAGTGGCAGTGGGCTGGCCATATATGCCGTAAGACTGACGATCGCTGGAGCAGACGGGTTCTCGAGTGGAGACCGCGCAGCGGAAGACGTAACGTGGGACGCCCCCTGGCTAGGTGGTGCGATGACCTCCGCACGGTGGCCGGCAAGAATTGGATGAGGAGAGCCGTAGACCTGGCTCAGTGGTGTGGATTGGGAGAGGCCTATGTTGACGACTGTGGGCTGTTGACGATGATGATGATGAAATTATTTTTGTGTTAAATAGCTAATTAATTTTAATTTAACTAAAAACTTTAAATCAACACGTTACACGTTATAAGCCTTGAAGGAAAAATTCGTTAAAATCCATAATTTTGAAAACATATGTAGCTATTAGTTTTTTATGTCACGCTACTTCGCTTGAAAGAAAGATTTTGAAAATTAAAATTAATCACAAAACGCAATTCCTGCTACAATCCCACACTCTAGGTACCATGGAAATAGTGCGACTAATGGTTTTGACTAATCGAATCCTAAAATAATCGTCGTGGTAAAAGAATTAATTTTCTCAATCAATCTAAATGATTAAACATAGCCTTTAATGTGAAATTACGTCGTAAATATTAATGACTCCTTTCATTGTCAGTGCTCAGTAGAATGCGGCGTGGGAAAGAAAACTCGACGAGTGTTCTGTGGTAAATTCGATGGAGCTTCGGTAATGAAAGTGGACGACAGCAATTGTCCCAAAGAAGAAAAATACAACGACTCGAAGCCTTGCGAAGTTCCAGAAGAGAAGTGCCCGTCCAAGTGGTACGCGGCTCCCTGGTCGGAGGTCAGTAGGAACAAATTACTCTACTCAATTTTGGAGACTCAATTATTTCAATTGCAATATGAAGTCATATTTAATTTGTTTCTTTTTCATAATAATTCATATGTACAAACTTGAACGATTAATATTTATAAAGATGCAGTATTCACTGTGACTGCTAAATGTTGATTTAGGTAAATATAACAAAACTTTGCTTCTTTCCCTAAATATTCAAACTGTCGGAAATAATCTAATGACAATAAAATAAAAACGCTAGATAGCCTGCGGTAGGTATACGACAAAGGGAAGATCTTCCACCGAGCGGCTAATATTGCTCGGTAGACCAACGGCCCGAATGTTGTTTTTTTGTTTTTAATTCCTACCTAAGCTGATGGCCTTGTGAGGCTATGTCAGCGTAACCGGGCGAGTAGGTGAGCTCGCGGGGCTCAAACCGGAAGTATTGCTAACACTGGCCCTAGCGAGAGCAGTGTTTCGCAGAATCTACCACCAGACCGGAAACGCGACCCACTGAGAAGATCCGGCGCGAAACTCAGTGGGCTGTGTCTGTCGGTTAATTTACTCGTCGAGCTCTTCGTCGCTAGCGACGGGTTCGGCGAGAGCCCGAATGTTGTTGTTCGGAACTTGTATATATTTATTTATATACAAATTTATCTTTAAAATGTCGTAAGCGAGATTCACGCATCTGTCAAATATCTTGTGTTCTGTGGTGGCTACCCGCCACAAGCCATAAAATTACAGCTTTGATCATGTCTAAGTCTAATTAGAAACCGAAGAAGAAAAGGAAATGTTGTTAACAAAATCAAATATTGCAGTGCACGAAGTCATGTGGGAAGGGCTTGCG
This sequence comes from Bombyx mori, assembly GCF_030269925.1. NCBI lineage: Eukaryota > Metazoa > Arthropoda > Insecta > Lepidoptera > Bombycidae > Bombyx > Bombyx mori. Next base: position 9,559,883 of record NC_085131.1, on the reverse strand, counting down.
GTTCCGCAGCGTCGTGTGCCTCAGAGGAGGGAAAGAATTCTCAGATTGTCCCAAGAAGTCCCTCCCGGACTCCGCGGGCTCATGCAATGAGCAGTCCTGCGAGGCACTCGGTTAGTACGCCCACACAATAGACATAAAGTATTATAGATTTAAGAAACGTACATTTCGGAAGCTTCGTCAGTGAACTATTAGACCTTTTTCTTTGAAACCTCTTCAATATATTGTGGTGTGCGACTGGAGGTATTGTGTGCAGTAATGATAAATGTATGTTGCGAAAATGTTTTTGTTACAATACCTTAAGACCCAATTGTGTAGAGTGATATTAGCCATATTAGTCGGACAACTGATAGTTGTTGGGGTAAACGCGTTCTTGAGTGGAGACCGCGAATTGGAGTGCAGGACGCCCTCAGGCTCGGTCGAGTGATCTGCGTAGGGTGGCTGGGAGGAGCTGGACGAGAGAAGCTGCGGATCACGCTCAGTGGCGAGCAATTAGAGAGGCCTATGTATGTCCTATGCTAAGCTGATGTTGATGATAATGATGATGATGTGTAGAGAAAGCAATTGTGTACTGCCCACATCAAAGTAATGTTCATATCACCCATTGCGCGATCACTGTCTTGTGATTTGAAAAAAAAACTAAGAGTTAGCTGGCTGAATTTGATAATAGAAAGGTTCAATATTTTGAGAGGCTTAAGTTAATACTAGGTGTATATTCTACAACAAAATATTTATTTACACAATATATTATGTATATCGAGGAGTGAAAGGCTATTCGGTTCAAGTGACATATCGATTAATACCCGACACTTATCTTTGTAATTAAAGGTGCGTTTTATTTGGTGCATATGTATGAGCATCAATATGTTTGATATTTTTAATTGAACTTCAATTAAGTTTAGTCCATTCATATAGTTGAAGAAGGTTTTTTTTTTGTTATGAATTTTGTTTCCAAATTTTAAACTTTATATGGCTATCCTGTTAAGTTACAGGAGTAAGTAAATGTTGCTTAAACCAAACAGCCTTTCCCCGTCGAATTATATTTATTAACTAGCTGACCCGGCAGACTTCTTAGTGCCTCAATCGACAAATAAAAGACCTGAACTTTTGTATAAAAAAAATAAATTAAAACAACAAAAGGAATCCGACCGACGGGGGACACATCAAAGGGAAAACAAAATTGTTATTTTATTTTATTCCGTAAATTTTCATATTTATCTACCTTTTAAACCTTCTCTGGACTTCTGCAAATAATTCAACACCAAAATTAGCTAAATCGGTCCAGCCGTTATCGAGTTTTAGCGAGACTAACGAACAGCAATTCATTTTTATATATATAGATTTTTAGCGGGTCTTTTAAATACTAAGTTCCTTATGGATTTGAATTTCAGATAAAAAATCTACGCCGATAATCGACGAAGATTATGAATTGTACAACGATTGTATCGAAGAGGAAGGATTTGAAGGAGTCAATCTAGAAGCAGACACCAATTTTGTGGTTTGTCTGTTTATTGTTTTCAAATCTAGAAGAAATTTGCTCGATTTCGAATCTGTTTCAAGTAAAGCATTCATTTCTCTTTTTTATTGCATATTTGTTTCTTCTACTATCAATTAGTCCTTAGTCATTATTTTCACTGTACAACGAATCATTTTAGGCACCTATATTATGAACTATTGAAAGTAAATTAAAAACGTGTCACCATTTGTTTTTAATTAGGCAGGTTTGCCTTTTGCTATTCTTTAATTCCCACAGACTATTAGGAATTGGGAATATCAAGATTCAATAATCCGATATTTTTTTTTGAGATATTTAAAGTAGCTTCAGCAAAACTGGATTGGCGAGGAAGTTACGGAAAAATAAAAAAAAAATTTTGCTTACAGATTGACGAGACCATGTTCAGTGACCAGCCAGCTTTTAGTGAGTTTAAATTGATACCCAACTGAAAATATTTAATAACGTCTTGTGGTACATAAGAAGTCATCGTGTCCTAAAGGATACGATGCTCGTCGAATTCGACGAAGAGTTCGACTTGCAACCTAGTCCATAGACACAACCCACTGAGTTTCTCGCCAATTTCTTTTTTTATTGCTTAGAGGGTTGGACGAGCTCACAGCCCACCTGATGTTAAGCGGTTACTGGAACCCATAGACATCTACAACGTAAATGCGCCACCCACCTTGAGATTTAAGTTCTAAGGTCTCAAGTATAGTTACAGTACATAATGCTGTCCCACCCTTCAAGCCGAAACGCATTACTGCTTCACGGCAGAAATAGGCAGGGTGGTGGTACCTACCCGTGCGGACTCACAAGAGGTCCTACTACCAGTAATTACGCAAATTATAATTTTTCGGGTTTGATTTTTATTACACGATGTTATTCCTTCACCGTGGAAGCCAATCGTGAATATTTGTTGAGTGCGTATTTCATTACAAAAATTGGTACCCGCCTTAGATTCGAACATCGGTGTATCGCTCAACACGAATGCACCGGACGTCTTATCCTTTAGGCCACGACGACTTTCAATGGGTCGCAATCTGATCCAGTGGTAAATTCAGCCAAGCACTTGTCTTGCTTGGGCCAATGCTACTAAGACCTCCCAGGTGGAGCTTCGTAAGCTCACTTATCAGAAAGCGCATATTCGAAATAGCCCCTTAGGCTACCAACCACTCATGTCGAGCGATGTGATCCCGCCGGCAAATACCAAATCTTTTAATAAAATACTTACTTATTAACGAACGAACGAAGTTCACGAATTACATCCAAGATGAATGGAAAACATCGTGTTATAAAAAAAACTTGCTAATCCTGTTGGTAGGACGACTTAGAAACTCCCACGAGTAGGTACCACCACGCTTATTTATTTCTACGACGAAACAATAAAAATAAGTAGGGTAGTGGAATGCGTTCCAGGTGGTTCCGGCAGCATTTGTACTGCACAAACCGAGACTTAGAACTAATGTTTCAAGGTGGGTGGTACCATTCTAAGCAAAAAAAGTTGTATAACAATTTTTTGGAATAAATATCTAGATGTAATTTTATTTATTTATTTTTTATTGCTTAGATGTGTAGACGAGCTCACAGCCCACTTGGTGTTAAGTGGTTACTGGAGCCCATGGACATCCACAACGTAAATGCGCCACCCACCTTGAAATTGATCGACCAATTCTAAATGGAATTGGCTTTATCAAGTCCTGAATACGAGCTCAATTCTGTTTTCGCAGGCGAAGGCTCAGGATACTTTACAAGTTTAGATCTCGAATCAACGTTCCCTGAAATTGGCTCCGGAACAGGTAACAATGAATTGTTTATGAAATCCAAACTGCAAATTACCGTATTAACAAAAGCACATTTAACCCTTTTAGTGCTGAGCTTATTTTCATATATCTTGCAGAAATTGGTAAAGGATTTTTGAAAAAAAGTAGGTACCTAACCTCGATCAACAATACAACTTCGATCAAAGATTGTATTGTTGATCAAAGGTACCTAATAAAAACTTTAACTTAAAAAAAATACAAAAATCAATACTAAATTCGTTAAATACTCGCGCGCGCTAAGACGCGACTGTATAGATCGATACCTAACACCCATGACCAAACTGCGCAATAGTCGGTATTCCGACGCTCCGCGCTTTATATGCATTAATAAAGAGTCGATCTATCGATGGTTCGCGCTTAAAGGTTTCATTTACACCTGACAACATCAGCAAGTCTTAACTTGAATAACAGTAAAACGTATGTAGCGCAGTATTTCGTTTGTAGCATATTCAATGAATATCATATAAGTAAAAAACAAAAATACAGAGCAAGTCCAGCATTTGTCGCCTGTACTTCAGACTTGGAAAACTGCCCAACAGTAATACGATTATTTGAATCCGCCCGTAGAGGCCTTTTGAATAACTTTTTGATTATACACACACCCCCATATCCTTAACGATAGAAACCATGACGCCTCCAGCTCTAATACCAGGAGCAGGCTTATGGACCCCGGTAACCGTACTCGTCGAACTCGACAAAGAGTTCGCCGTGCAACCTAACCAATGAATCAGCTCGCTGAGTTTCTCGCCGGATCTTCTCAGCGGGTCGCGATTACGATCCGGTAGTAGATTCATTCGCGAAGCAGCTGCTCTTGAGCTGCTAGGTCTCCTTCGGAAGCGCTCGGGCAGCTGTTAGCAAATCCCACCCCTCCTGGCTGAGCCTTTGGTCGCCCACCTCTCCTGGTGAAGCTGGAAAGGCCTTCAGACCACCAGTAACCTTCCAATCATAAATTTTTTTTTTTCAACAAAATTTTTTTGTTCAATGCCTTTGTAAAATAACCAATTTGTATTGACCTCAGAATCGACTTTCTCAACGGACGAGTTGCTTACTGTCGAAGGTTCAGGCTACTCATCGAGCGACACTACATTTGTTGATTTGATAAATACGAGTGAAACCGAAGACGTGACTGCGTCAACCCAAGGTTCGGAAGGTTTTTAAAGTTCATCACACTTATTTTTAGTAGCTAAACCTTATAAAACCTATGTCAATGTTCAGTATTCAATAACTAATCATTGGCAATCGATCATGTCCGAAAAATCCCAATTGCTTAACTAGTATTCCTTTTCAGTTTTATTTTATTTTTTTCCTTTAATAATCAAATAAGCCATATAAATAATATAAATAAGATATAACATCGATAACAAAAAATATCTCATCAATTTCAGAAGAAACAACAGAGTCTGGCACACCTACATCATCTGTATCAGAAGAAACGACAGAGTCTGGCACACCAACATCATCCGTATCAGAAGAAACAACAGAGTCTGGAACACCAGCGTCATCTGTGTCAGAAGAAACAACAGAGTCTGGCACACCAACATCATCTGTGTCAGAAGAAACAACAGAGTCTGGCACACCGACGTCATCTGTATCAGAAGAAACAACAGAGTCTGGCACACCAACGTCATCTGTATCAGAAGAAACAACAGAGTCTGGAACACCAGCGTCATCAGTTTCAAAAGAAACAACAGAGTCTGGCACACCAACGTCATCTGTATCAGAAGAAACAACAGAGTCTGGCACACCAACGTCATCCGTATCAGAAGAAACAACAGAGTCTGGCACACCAACATCATCTGTGTCAGAAGAAACAACAGAGTCTGGCACACCAACATCATCTGTGTCAGAAGAAACAACAGAGTCTGGCACACCGACGTCATCTGTATCAGAAGAAACAACAGAGTCTGGCACACCAACATCATCTGTATCAGAAGAAACAACAGAGTCTGGAACACCAGCGTCATCAGTTTCAGAAGAAACAACAGAGTCTGGCACACCAACGTCATCTGTATCAGATGAAACAACAGAGTCTGGCACACCGTCGTCATCTGTATCGGAAGAAACAACAGAGTCTGGCACCCCAACATCATCTGTATCAGAAGAAACAACAGAGTCTGGCACACCGACGTCATCTATTTCAGAAGAAACAACAGAGTCTGGCACACCAACATCATCTGTGTCAGAAGAAACAACAGAGTCTGGCACACCAACATCATCTGTGTCAGAAGAAACAACAGAGTCTGGCACACCGACGTCATCTGTATCAGAAGAAACAACAGAGTCTGGCACACCAACATCATCTGTATCAGAAGAAACAACAGAGTCTGGAACACCAGCGTCATCAGTTTCAGAAGAAACAACAGAGTCTGGCACACCAACGTCATCCGTATCAGAAGAAACAACAGAGTCTGGAACACCAGCGTCATCAGTTTCAGAAGAAACAACAGAATCTGGCACACCGACGTCATCTGTATCAGAAGAAACAACAGAGTCTGGCACACCAACATCATCTGTGTCAGAAGAAACAACAGAGTCTGGCACACCAACATCATCTGTCTCAGAAGAAACAACAGAGTCTGGCACACCGACGTCATCTGTATCAGAAGAAACAACAGAGTCTGGCACACCGACGTCATCTGTATCAGAAGAAACAACAGAGTCTGGAACACCAGCGTCATCAGTTTCAGAAGAAACAACAGAGTCTGGCACACCAACGTCATCTGTATCAGATGAAACAACAGAGTCTGGCACACCGTCGTCATCTGTATCGGAAGAAACAACAGAGTCTGGCACCCCAACATCATCTGTATCAGAAGAAACAACAGAGTCTGGCACACCGACGTCATCTATTTCAGAAGAAACAACAGAGTCTGGCACAGTAACTTCATCTGTATCAGAAGAAACAACAGAGTCTGGAACACCAACATCGTCTGTATCAGAAGAAACAACAGAGTCTGGCACAGCAACTTCATCAGTATCAGAAGAAACAACAGAGTCTGGAACACCAGCGTCATCAGTTTCAGAAGAAACAACAGAGTCTGGCACACCAACGTCATCAGTTTCAGAAGAAACAACAGAGTCTGGCACACCAACGTCATCAGTTTCAGAAGAAACAACAGAGTCTGGCACGCCGACGTCATCAGTTTCAGAAGAAACAACAGAATCCGGTACCTCAACATCTTCTGTGTCAGAGGGAACCACAGAATCGGTTACTGTAATAACAGGATCCACGGAAGGTAATTATGAATTTTCAAAACAGTCATTTTAGCTTAAATTGGATGTCGAGTTCACTGCTACTATTAAAGAAATTCAATATCAAAATTCATATTTTTTTATTCACAGAAAGCTCGACAGCAAACGTATTTGATGAAAGTGAAATGACGCGTGGCGTTAGTAAGTGTCCACTTCTAGTATAGCATACTATTAATTAGTTCTAAAAATATACAATCATAACTTATATATACGTATTCATTTTTAGCGTTGCGAAATTGGGCGGTAACATTCGTTCCGGGCTACACCAAGCGACATTGCAGGAGAAGGAACGTTAAATGTGCCACCACTAAATTCGGATGCTGCCCAGATAAAAGAACTGCCGCTTCTGGACCCTTCGACGAAGGTGAGTCTGTAGGACCACTGTTTTGCTTGTACTGAAATTGCATCCAGATATTCAGAACCTTTTTTGGAATCAAGTTTGAATCACCCTACGTGTTGGAATTGGAATATACACGTGGGAGTTGAATAAAACAAACACATTCGTAGTAACCTAACGGAACCGGATCGAATTTTCTTGTTTAAAAAACTTTGATTAAACTTATCCAACTAATACATTTTATTCCAAATGTAAGAGTGAGGCCGTAATAACCACACATAGTGTTGAAACAATTTGATCAATAAATAACATGTGTCTCTCATTTCGGCGAAGAAGTCGCGTAACCACACTTGTTTAAATTAAGTCTTAAAATGTATTTGCGTTAGACTTAACAAATGACCTTATATGAAATATCTTATAGGCTGCGAAAAAGTACGAACTTGCAAAGAAACCAGATTTGGATGCTGTTCTGACGGAGTATCCGCAGCTCTTGGACCAGAAGAGAAGGGTTGTCCTCCGTCGCTGTGCGCAGAATCCTTGTTTGGTTGTTGTCTCTCGGATAATAAAACGGCAGCAGGAGGCAACGACCAGGAAGGATGTCCACCCATGCCACCCGCGTGCAAGCTCGCTCCGTGAGTATTCCGGCTGTACTTTATAATTAGGAATACTGTTTTTACTTAAAATATAAATGCGTTCTTTTTGGAAATAAAATTAAAACGTAATGTCATGGGGCGATAGATACCTCAATATCTATTAAGCAATTCTCAAATATTATCTTGTTTGATCATATTTCCATTGGTACTGTGTTTCAAGTTCGGTAAAATGAAATTTTAGTTGTGCGAAAAAGCATTTGTTGCTTAGCCTACTTTAAAAATATCGATGAATAAAAAATGCTTTAACTCAAACACACTTAACGTAAATGGATGCTTAGAAGCTCCATCTGTTTATAGTCCTATATCGCCTAATGATTATTTTAGTCAGTAAACGCGTCACTTTGGCAAGTCTTATCTGTTATTGTTATGCTCGTAGGTATGGCTGCTGTGCAGATGGAGAGACTGAAGCTACGGGTCCCGACTTTTCAGGATGTCCCGAGCACTCGACTAGTAGTAAGTTAAATTTAATAAAAGTAATATCGAACTTAACACATTTCTTGTTAGGTACATTTCCAGTAGTACGTATGCTATTCTAAAGTGTCTAGTCTATACCTAATTCAAGTACACAATTTTTAATCCATAGTCGTAGAAATACCAGTTTAATTAGAACGAACCTACGACTACAGATCATTACTTTCGTTAAATTAATCGTTAAGCTAGAATTTGAACACGTTTTGTGAGTAGCATTAAAATTACAGCTGAAACAGTAACTGAAACTGAAACGTCATCGGAGACCAGCAGCGCCGGTACGGAGGAGGCCGTCCACAGCACCACCGTGTCGGGCGAAGACTGCGCTGGATCCGCCTTCGGATGTTGCTACGACAACCAGACTGCGGCCTCGGCTCCTGGTCCAGCAGGGTGTCCCTGCAACGCTACTAAGTTCGGTTGCTGTCCTGATAATCATACGCCAGGTGGGTTCTCGTCTGATCAATAAATCCAATAGAACACCATATTCAATAGACCACAATACATTTTTGTACCGCTTTGCGAAAACGACCTAGGTGCACATCCGCATCCCGATTTATTGACTACAATAATGCATAAGGTATTATTTGATACAAAAGTTCCCGAATGGTCTCAATGCCGAACAATTATTTGCCTAGTCCCTCAAACAGTGAGGTATGATAAACATAATTCAGGCGTTCAGGTGGGCTTATTAAGATTTTTGGACTTTTTATTTCGCTAATGAAACAGCGGATTCATTGCTATCTTCGTTTTGTAATTTAGCCGAAGACGCCGAAATGAAGGGCTGCCCACTGACCTGCGCTACGTCAAGGTTCGGATGTTGTCCTGACGATGTGACTCCGGCCCACGGTCCGGACGGCGAAGGATGCTGCCTGATTTATCCATTTGGGTGCTGTCCAGATAACTTCAAGGTTGCTGACGGACCGAACTTTGCAGGTTTCAAATTTGCATTTGTGTTAATAAAAACCTGGAGTTAATAATTAATTATTTATATAATTATTAACAATAATTAATAATTTGTGGTGACCGGTAAAATCGAGGGAAAAAAGCCTAGGGTTAAAGGTCCCAAACGATGTTCGGACCAAATAGCGGAAGAACTGAAAATACCTGTCAGTGACGAACTCCACCAAGCTACAGAACGGGATCGATGGAGACAGCTGGTTGACGGAATCGGACGGAGTCACGATCCTCAGCAATGAGGGACCGATTGAAGAGAGAGAGAAAACTAATTTTAACAAACGCTCATTTTAGTATGAGTAAAACCTTTGGAAAAATAGAAGGTCTTACCAAATTAATACGGGGTTCGTTCGGCAAATGTTTGCAGGACTACGACTATGCACTAGAGGCTCCCTCCAGCGACTAAGTTGTGTTTAATGTTTCCAGGTTGTGATTGTCATTACGGCCGCTTCGGCTGCTGTCCTGATAACACAACATACGCCCGTGGACCTGCCAACGAGGGTTGTGGCTGTGAGCACACCACCCACGGGTGCTGCCCTGACAGGTACCTTTATCACAGCAATTTAGATAACTTCCAAGAATGTCACAAAAATATTGACAATTGTTATTGAAATGTTCAATTTTAATAACATCTTTAAGACAGTTTGTTGTACTGCATTATACCTATATAACTAGTAGTCAATCCATTTTTTTAAAAATCGAATGAGGCCAAATTGAAAGTTTAAATGGTTTGTATCCAGGCACACACCAGCTACGGGTCCTGACAGAGAAGGTTGCGGTTGCCACACTTACCAGTTCGGTTGTTGTCCCGATGGCGTCACCATCTCGAAGGGTCCGGGGCTGCAGGGTTGTCGCTGTGAGCAATCACAATATGGATGCTGTGGTGACGGAGAGACCCACGCTACTGGACCAAATCTTGGAGGCTGCGACTGTTCGACTAGCAAATACGGATGTTGCCCTGACGGCCAAACACTGGCTGAAGGACCCAAGTTCTTCGGATGCACTGATATTCCAGAAAATAAACAAGGTAACATTCGGATCCATTATGATTTACACTTTATGCGTAGAACTAGAATCTTTAATTTCAAACAATAGATTTCCTTGGTTAACATTTTATGATCGCTCACAGTTGCGTGCAGTCTGGCAAAAGACCGTGGTTCAGGCCGCGACTACTCCGTCTACTGGTATTACGATATGGAATATGGCGGCTGCTCAAGGTTCTGGTACGGAGGAAGTGATGGGAACGGTAACAGGTTCGCCACGAAAGAAGAGTGTGACGACGTCTGCGTGCAACCGTCACCGAAAGGTATAAAATTGGAATTCGTAAAAATACAGCTCTCTACAAATTGGCCGGATAAGACTTAACGTAAACTAAAATCATAACATCTAGACGCCTGCAAGCTACCGAAGGTCAAAGGAGCGTGCGTCGGCTACAACGTGCGCTGGTACTATGACTCCGAGAGGGAACAGTGCAGCCAGTTTGTGTACGGAGGGTGCCTGGGCAACGCGAACAACTTTGACACCAGAGAACTGTGCCAGAGCCAGTGCGAGCCCGCCAGGACTAAAGGTAACAGAGCCCGTTCGATGTCCGGTCTGTAAGATCTGAGAAAGCTATTTATATGTTGAACCTTTCTTTTCTAGATCAGTGCAGTCTGCCCATTGAGCGAGGATCTTGCGCTGGCAACTTCCCGCGCTGGGGCTTCAATGATGAGACGCAGCGCTGTGAGGAGTTCATCTGGGGAGGCTGCGAAGGAAACTCGAATAGGTTTGGTTCGGAAGCGGCTTGTAAGCAGCGCTGCGACCCGCCCGGGACACTCCAACGTGAGTACGCGCGACGACTACCCACAGTTTGTTTGGTAGATGGATGACTTTGCACTAAATGACTTTGATATCAAAATTAAAAACCTATTCTGTTGTTACAAGCATGAACTTTTAAACTCTTGGTTAAATTTCACCTGCTTCTGGGTTTTAGTACTAAAAGTTACTTACCTATGTAGTTTGTTTGCATTGTGCTAAAATGTCGCTTGCTGTAATAAGGAGCGTAGCGCGTAGGTAGGTAGTAGTAACATTGGGTGCGTGGTCAGCGCGGTGCTCGCAGCCCCGGGAGCAGGGCGGCTGCAACGAGACGGCGGCGGTCTGGTGGTTCAGTCCGGCGGAGGGCCGCTGCAGACCCTTCTACTACAGCGGCTGCGGCGGGAACCAGAACCGCTTCGAAGATGAGGCCGCTTGCGCCAGCTCCTGTCCCGAGCCTTTCGGTTAGTTGACAGCGCAACGGTGCGACGCCCTACAGCATTACAGGGTCATTCACCCCCCCCCCCAACCCAACTTCAGCTCTCTGACCGCGATAACAAATTCCTCTTAAAAAAAAAGGAAGTACTTTATATAAAGGAAGCACTGTTATACCCAGCTATACTTTTGAAATGGGCTATTAACATCAGCGGCCACTCGCCATCCCGTTGGGCTTAATTTTTGTCTCCAACTAAACGTGATGGTCTTATAGTCATATACAATAAAAAATAGAGCCGGTTCGCTTTGCAAAAAAAAAAATTTGAATCCAACAAATAACTCGAGACCTGTGGTCGAGGCATCTTTGAAAAACCAACAGGAACAATGTTGGGTCAGTTTTGCTCCTTCACAAATTAGGCGAACGTAGTTGCCAAAAAGAAAAATGGATCTATACCGGTGTTTCCCAACGTCGGGCCCACGCCCCACAAGAGAGCAAAATTTGATAACTAAGAGGGCAATCGCACTAAATTAATATAGATAATCTGTATTAATATTATTTTGAATTTGAATTTCAGTTTTTTATTATTAGTTTTAAATATTACTTACCTCCTCTGTTACAATTTCATAGTGATTTCTTCCTAAAACCTATCATTTATGTTTCTTACGCGAACAAATCTATTTTTTAATGTTTGAAATTATGTATGGGGGGCATAAAAATGTTTAGAAATGTTATAGTGGGGCATGGCACAAAAAGGTTGGGAAACGCTGATCTATACTAATGGATCCAGCTTAAGCAGGAAATAATAGGTCATCTAGTTCTTAGTTCGAACGATAACAGATAAGGTACGTGGTTGATAGATGAAAAGTTTTTATGACGAAAATTAAAAAAATATATTACTAACCTTTGAACCTTATTCAACGACTAACCTCTATTGTTGTTGTATTTGAAACCTGCATGGTCTTGTTTTTAATCGCATTTTGGTGTTATCTGTAATTTAACCATATCTACCATAGATTATACACTTAATATATTCGAGAATATCTACATTAATCATAACCCGGCATAGTATTTCCTTCGGTATTCATAAGTCGTGGGCATGTGTAATTAAAACTACATAAACTGCTTAATTTCACGTTTTCTATTGTAATTATTTTCGAATTATGCCCATGTTAACTATAAAGTATTACAGCGTAATAAAGTGTAAAGTATTAAAGGAAAGTAAATAAGAAAAAGCGAGAATCAATCGTAAAAGTAGTTTTAGTTATATAACAGGGTTGACGATGTTACATTTAATTGCAATATTTTCGAATAAAAACCTTTGATTACGTGGCTTATGAAAATTTCAGTACCGGACCTGTGCACCCTGCCGGCTGAGACGGGAGAATGCGCTAATTACGAGGAGAAGTGGTTCTACGATACGTCCGAAAAAAGGTTTTTTTTCTTTTGTACAAAATAAAACAAATTACAGCTTACGCGAATGACCCGTCTTGAGACATGAAGGTCGAATGGTCTCTATTGCGGCATAACGATCAGATATTTTAATCAGTAATAATAATAAGCAAATAAAACTTGCTGGTGGTAGGACCTCTTGTGAGTCCGCACGGGTAGGTACCACCACCCTGCCTATTTCTGCCGTGAAGCAGTAATGCATTTCGGTTTGTAGGGTGGGGCAGCCGTTGTAACTATACCGAGACCTTAGAACTTATATCTCAAGATGGGTGGCGCATTTACGTTGTAGATGTCTATGGGCTCCAGTAACCACTTAATACCAGGTGGGCTGTGAGCTCGTTCACCCATAAAAAAAACATTATACAATACATTTGAGACTTCGACATCAAATGACCGTATATAACAAGACTATTTTAAGACCTAATTTACCCAAGCCCGTCTTCTTTTTGAACCTTATCAAATGGAGGAATTCAAAATAATACGAATCAAATGACAGATGTCGTCAGTTCTACTATGGCGGGTGCGGAGGAAACGAAAACAAATTCAATTCTCAAATCGAATGTGAAAGTCGGTGCTCCGAGATCCAGACCACTACCACCACCACCACCACCACAGTCCAACCACAACAGCCTGGACCAGAAAACTCAGGTAAGTCATATACACAGAACACAATATATTTTTATTCTAAAATCGAGTTTTAGTTTTGCTAACCACCCGGTTCGAGATATTTCAATAGCTTGATTTAATTTGTGTATACTTGAATGGGACTAATTTATCGATACAATTAAGGTATAAGATTAAGATACTTTACCATTTTTTAAATAGTTCATATAAAAATTATAGTCCAGCAAAGACCCCAACAAAGAAAAACAAATAAGTCGTCGTGGCCTAAAGGATAAGTCGTCCGGTGCATTCGTACTAGCGATAAACCGGTGTTCAAATCCCGCAAGCAGGTACCAATTTTTCTAATGAAAAACGTACTTCACAAATGTTCATGATTTACTTCCACGGTGAAGGAATAACATCGTGTAATAAAAATACCGCAGAATTATAATTTCCAAAATTACTGCTGGTAGGATCTATTGAGTCCGCACGGGTAGGTACCACCACCCTGCCTATTTCTGCCATGAAGCATTAATGCGTTTCGGTTTGAAGGGTGGGGCAGCCATTGTACTGTTAAAAGTGTACTGTTAGATTTAATTTGAAATAAGTAAGAATATTAAATATAGTTCTACACAAAAACTGAAGAAACTAGCTTGACCCGATTCACCTTGGCTTTGGGGTGAATCAGGTTACGTATGCGGACAATAGAGTTTTCCGATAGGGCTGGCACTATTTAGTTGTTAGGTACCTAACTTTAGGTAATTAACTTTTTAATATCTTTGAGTTCCAAAACTTTGATGACTAAATTAAACTATTTAATACTCTTAAAGTCGAAATAAGTCATTTTCAGTGCAACAAAGTTAAATCTAACATCTCAACAAAAGTATTTTGACATCCCAGATTTGTCCCTATTCCCCCCAATTACTGTACCTACCGGCGGGATTCGAGCACCGATGCATCGCTACACACGAACGCACCGGACGTCTTATCCTTTAGGCTACGACGACTTCAAATCATCAAGAGACTGAGACTGACTGAGCGATCGCGTTTGGCCCCCGCGTTTTACAGAGTTCTGCTTCTTCGAGACGGACCCGGGCCCCTGCACGCAATTTGAGACCCGCTGGTCGTACGACGCGCGCGGCGGCCGGTGCGCGCCCTTCCAGTACGGCGGCTGCGGCGGTAACACCAACAACTTCGCGTCCGAGGAGCACTGCCAGTACTACTGCCACTTCACGCAAGGTGAGGGCTTACCGAGGTTCAAACTCATGCCACAACTATTTTATCCAAGACTTGAAAACTTATGTAGGCATAATTCTGTCATAATTAATACTAAATTATTAATTAATTTACTTTTTTACTGGTGGTAGGACCTCTTGTGAGTCCGCGCGGGTAGGTACCACCACCCTGCCTATTTCTGCCGTGAAGCTGTAATGCGTTTCGGTTTGAAGGGTGGGGCAGCTGTTGTAACTATACTGAGATCTTAAAACTTATATCTCAAGGTGGGTGGCGCATTTACGTTGTAGATGACCCTGGGCTCCAGTAACCACTTAACACCAGGTGGGCTGTGAGCTCGTCCACCTATCTAAGCAATAAAAAAAAAAAAATTAATAATTCAATACAAACACATACTACTGGAGTCACTGCGTTCATCCACAGTGCGTTTCCAGAGATATTTTATGCCACGTACCATCCGGCTTTGGAATGAGCTCCCCTCCAAGGTGTTTCCCGAGCGCTTTGGCATGTCCTTCTTCAAACGAGGCTTGTGCAGAGTACTCAACGGTAGATAGCGGCTTGACTCTGCCCCTTACATTACTGAAGTCCATGGGCGACGGTAACAACTCGCCATCAGACGGACTGTACCCTCGTCTGCCTACAAGGGCGCTATTCGATGTGATAGTATATGCCGTTATATCATTTTTTGTATATAGCTGTAGACGGCTCATGTATAAAAATAATCCCGTAATCCCATCTGTTCGTCCGAAGTGAATGGATGACGCAAATCCAAAAGGTAGACACACGTTTTTGTTTCAACCAAATTGAGCGAACGTAAAAACACAATGGATACTTGAGTCGTCTATTATCAAAGGCGGCAATCTGTGCATTTGGAAAAAAAAATGTTATTGATATGTCAATACAGATTGATTTGAATATAATCGTCTCCTTCAAAGAATACGGTTCAAAACCTGCATTAAATAAAGGTTAATAGTTAACCTGTTATTTATCTAAGATGTCGTTCCGAAGAGTTTTGTGACTGCCAATGGAATACAAAGTCAATAATTCGTTTTTCTGATTTACCAATAATTGTCCAAAAGTCAGATTGCCGGCTTTGATAATAGTCGACTCACTTTATGGGGATCGGATGAGCGACGATCCGTAGCAAAACCGATGGCAGAGTTAAATAAAACAAATAAAAGTTCTATCTGCGTGTATATAGTAAACGTAATACCTACTAAATTTGAATATGGTGGATATCATTGCATTCGGGCCAATCTTGTCAAATAATGATGAAATGAAATGAAAAAAAAACTTATTTTTTGTTTCCGTGTCGTTTTATTTGAAGCTTTATACAGTTTTCGATCACACATTATTTTATGGCATAGATGAAGTTGTAATCGCGTCATATAATTTACCAATAACAAATAGTGGCAAAGTTAGAGAATTTAATAAATAAATTGTTAAATTTCGTATAAAAAAAAACGTTTTTACTTCAATTTGACAAGTCAGTCTCGGCACCGCCATATTGGAAGATGGGCATACCCATAGATTATACACTTAATGGCATACCAACATACAAATTCGTTTATGAATATATTTATTACAAAAAAAAAAAATATTTCAAAGCGTCCATAGCCTGTGCTTACTACGATATTGTATTTAATCAACTATTTGAAATTAAACCCAAACAAACAAATGATAATGTAATTCAATCCGCCAATAACTTCCATTCAATCTTACTAAAATTATCAAATGAAAATAATCGTTAAAGTATTATTGTGATACTCATCTATAAGCAATAAACCTATCTAAGCAATAAATAAAATAAAAAACTAATAATAACTAAAAAGTAATAACTTTGATTACATACTACGAGTTTTTTTACGAATTACTAAACAATAATAACCTATTGTCAATTTGACCACAGACCTTATGCAATAACAAAAGTTTGACAGTAAACAAAGAGTATATTTAAGTGTGCGTGTCAAACACATGGTAGTGTGTGTAATGCTTTTTTATTGATTTCATGTATTATTAATGTATAATTTATTAAGTGAGCTTGTTGTTCGTTCCAGACGTGTGTCAGCTGCCGATGCTGGCGGGTCCGTGTAACGACTCCATCGTGAGCTGGTTCTACGACGCGTCCCGGGACGCCTGCAGCCAGTTCGCCTACGGAGGCTGCGGCGGAAACGACAACCGGTTCGCGCAACACTCTCTAAATCTAACCTTATTTTGTTTACATTAAAATTTATAAGAATCTCTATAAGATCTTTCTTACTGGTGGTAGGACCTCTTGTGAGTCCGCGCGGGTAGGTACCACCGCCCTGCCTATTTCTGCCGTGAAGCAGTAATGCGTTTCGGTATGAAGGGTGGGGCAGCCGTTGTAACTATACTGAGATCTGAGAACTTATTTATATTGTAGATGTCTATGGGCTCCAGTAACCACTTAACACCAGGTGGGCTGTGAGCTCGTCCATCCACAGAAGCAATAAAAAAATAACTTGGTATGTGCCTATAAGCGACATTAGACCTTAAGACCCCGAGCTTAAAGGCTATTTTCAGAAATTCCTTCATCCACTCAAGTCTTCAGCTACCTTCACGTAAACTCAAGTTCCTGTCTTTGATCGCATCAGGTTCGCGTCACGCGACGAGTGCGAGAGCCGCTGCAGGTCCGGTCGGGTCGCCGAGGTGTCCACCACCCTCGCTCCGGAGCCCACCACCCTCGCCGCGACCAACGCCACCGTCGCTGTTGTGAGTCTTACTAATCAATTACTTAGTGAAAGCTGAACGTAGATTAATATATTTAACTTCATAAATGTAATTCGCGCAATATATATAGTGATCATATATAATATCGGAGAAACCACATTTATTAACACCATCGTCAGACATCATAGGGGCGAATAGGGTGATCGAGCTAAGAGAAATATTAAGTACACCAATCACATTTGTCGTCTTAGAACAATTAGAAATCTTCTCTTGACGTTAGCAAACGAAAACGAATGACAGTTGTTAGGACGGAAGCACCGCTCTTCAAGAAGGCTG
Source organism: Bombyx mori (assembly GCF_030269925.1). Classification (NCBI taxonomy): domain Eukaryota; kingdom Metazoa; phylum Arthropoda; class Insecta; order Lepidoptera; family Bombycidae; genus Bombyx; species Bombyx mori. The sequence continues at coordinate 9,542,368 of NC_085131.1, read as the reverse complement.
GTTGGTAAGAAAGAAAGAAAGAAAGAAATCATTTATTCGCCAAGCATAGTGAAAATGAGTTATTACATAAAGTTAAAAGCAGCGTGTATGCTTTGTCATTATTTGACATGCGAATTTTAGTGCAGTGCAAGATATTATAATATTATATAATTTACCATTCATTCATCCATAATTCAACCAATAATTAAAAATTCCATTTATTTTCAATGTTGGTAATAATTGGTAAGTGTATAATGCCGTCTATGCGCCTCCCTCCATCGACTAAGCTCTGTCGTAGCACGAAGTTAGCCGAGTTCCGACGATACCGCAATCGTGCTGTGTTTCGTTTAGCTACCAAACTAATAACCTCTTCGACATATATATGTCGCAGAATGAAGAGTTTTATCTTTATTATTACTTGACATCGTGGGCGCATGCTGGGTAATCGTGCAAAGAGCTTGCGCGGCACGAACCGATGACAGTCCCGAAATATCTTCACTCTTCCTAAGTCCATACCATACAGCCTAATATTTTAATTTTTTTTTGTGAAAAATGTTAATAGGAATTGAAATTAAATGAAAAGAATTTGGAACATTAATCAAATAGCATGAAATTAAATTAGTCAATTCAATTGGCAAAATATTATATCCCACAATACTATGATGCGAAAAGACTTCTTCTCCAACCTATTATATATATTTAAAACCTAATGCGCAGGAGAGCAGATTTCGTGGGGAGTGTGAAGTGTCGCCGACTCTGGAGCGCTGCGTCGCGCCCGGTCTGGTCTGGTACCTGGACGCGGCGCGGCGGGAGTGTGTCGTGCACTCCAACGCGGAGTCCGGACTCACCTGTCGGAACACCGGCACGTTCCAGACCCAGGAGGCCTGCGAGAGATCCTGTGGCGCCTTCAAGGACATAAGTACGATGTGATCCTATTTTTTTTTATTGCTTAAATGAGTGGACGAGCTCACAGCCCACCTGGTGTTAAGTGGTTACTGGGGCCCATAGACATCCAGAACGTAAATGCGCCACCCACCTTGAGATATATAAGTTCTAAGGTCCCCAAGCTCCCCTCACGGCCCACCTGGTGTTAAGTAGTTACCGGAGCCCATAGACATCTACAACGTAAATGCCGCCACCTATTTTGAGATATGAGTTCTTCGGTCTCAGTTTTTATAGAACAACGGCTGCCCCATCCTTCAAACCGAAACGCATTACTGCTTCACGGCAAAAATAAGCAGGGTGGTGGTACCTACCAATGCGGACTCACAAGAGATCCTACCGCCAGTAAAGTTTCTTTTGTAGAACAACCACGTACTGTCAATTCGGTTTAGGAAAACGCTGAAAAGATTTCAGTAACACTATCAAGATAGAATAATATGGACACGCCGTAAATGAATCTGTTTCCCTCGTAGATGTTTGTTTGTATCCGTTGGACCCTGGACCTTGTCGCGCGTACTTGCCTAAGTATTACTTCGATAATGAGAGGAGGAGCTGCCAAGAGTTTGTATACGGAGGCTGTCACGGAGGACCGAACAGGTTCTCCACCATCGCAGAGTGCACGGAAGTCTGCAAAAACTATATCGGCAAGTGATTGAAGTTTTGTGACGATCGAATAGAGAGATCGATTAAAATTTTAAACCCATAATAGTATCTATACCAATCTATACTAATGTATAAATCTACAGCGGTTTTTACGGATGTTCCGTTATAACTACTGAACCATGCATCTTATTGACTTGAAACTTGGTATCCATGTAGAAAATACTTAACGGATAGGCTAACAATAATGTTAATTTTAAATGCCCAGCGAAGCGGGCGAGTACGGCTAGTTATTGGATATTAACAGATTAGGCTATTGTTGTCTTTAACAAACGGCAGAACTGATGCGTCCCTGTATACAGAACATTATTCTTAGTATGACTCTAGTTTTTGTACTGCATACATTACTGCATGGACATCACGACCCGAATGCCGACAGCCACCTTGAAATATAATGTTACGCGCTAGGGCTACGCGTTCGGGGTAAATAAAATTCCAACAAAGTATAACTAAAAACTGTATTCAACACTTAAAACATTTTACAACTCTCAATTCGCTTCTTCCGCTTCGCTTCAGGTGATCCGTTCGCTGTTTCGCTTCGAGTAGTTCCGATTACTGACTGACTGCGTGCCATCTCTGCAACGTTTTTATAGTCGATACCACCACCATAGAATTATCGAGAATATTCCACACATCCTAGTATTGTGCTTCCGCTATCTGACAATAGATGGCGTTGTACTTCTCGAGCGTTCTAGGTGCTACTAGATCCTTCTATATTCGTTCGACTATTCGGCGATAGATGGCGTTACTCTTACCGGCGTAACAATAAGTTCGAAATTTCAACTATATTGTTGTTTGCCGCATCTTCGAAACTGATAATAATGACGGCAGAAATGGACGGAACGTTGGTACTTACCCGTTCAGAACGCAATGAATATTCCGTTAGATGAAAATGAATGTCCAAAAATAATTTGCTTACATTATCGCTTACACTTCAGATCCATGCAAGGTCCAGCCCGAGCCCGGGAACTGTACGGACCGATTAGAAAAATGGTACTACCGTGAAGCGAGTGACAGCTGTGAACAGTTCGTCTGGACCGGTTGCGATGGAAACGGCAACAGGTATGTTCAAAGTATCTTTGCTTTTACGTCACTGTGGTACCTCATTACGGATCCTCCCAATCCATTAACGGTGCTTTTAGGTACCACAAGCACCGGTCACCGTCCTCGCCTAACCGGTAAAACGTCGCTTGGGATGCCTTCATCCCAAGCGACGTGTAAATTAACCCATAGACACAGCCCACTGAGTTTCTCGCTGGATCTTCTCAGTGGGTCGCGTTTCCGATCCGGTAGTAAATTCTGCGAAGCACTGCTCTTGCTAGGGTCAGTATTAGCAACACTCCCAGCTTAAGCTCCGTGAGCTCACCTACATGTCAAGGAGAAGCTGAAATAGCCTCTTAAGGCTATCAGCATAGGTAGGGGAAAAAACGGGTACCCCTCGTAAAGTCCGCCCACGAGCTGTGGTCCGGCGTCTCGTAGACTGAGATGACGCTACATCATCCGCGGTAGGTTTCGCGACTCACACTCACCCTATCCCCCTCACACACAGATTCTGCTCCAGTCCCGACATGGTTTAAAAGCGCACGCACACCCCACTTGTGCCCCCCTTACGTGTAGTTCACTTAACGCCTTCAAACTTTAACAGGTTCGAGACGCGCGAGGAATGCGAAGGCGTCTGCAGGAAGCAGCCGATCTTCACTACGACCACAATATCAACAATTGCCGTGACAGACCACACGGAGCGGGTACGTTCCACAACTAAGCATTAAATTAGATGAATAATCGAGGAAGCGGTGGTCATATGGCCCCATATTTTATTTCAGTGTCCTCAATACGTACGCGAATGCTCGAGTTAATCGGATGTATTGAAATCAAAAAAATTATGTTAAAAGACTCCGTCACATATACAGTTCAAGCTAATAAAAGCGTTCAGCTAATGAAAGTTTTGTAAAATGCTATCCAAGTATAGTTAAAGCTCTATGCTTTCGCAAGTTCCATGATTATTATTGGATAGTTTGTGAGTTTGTGTTCTCGTCCAGGCTGTACCGGACGAATGCCGCACCCCCGACTCGCTGGTCCCTTGCGGCGAGAACGTCACGGTCTTCTACTACGACTCCTCCGTCAGGAGTTGCTTGGCGGCCGACTTCGGAGGTTGCCGCTACTCCAACAGCTACCGCACCGAAGAAGAGTGCGAAAGAAGATGCGGGGCCTTCCAGGATATCAGTGAGTAGGACCGCCTTGTTTCTAAAATAAACAACATTCAGGTCTGACCTTTTTTTATTGCTTGGATGGGTGGACGAGCTCACAGCCCACCTGGTGTTAAGTGGTTACTGGAACCCATAGACAACTACAACGCAAATGCGCCACCCACCTTGAGATATAAGTTCTAAGGTCTCAGTATAGTTACAACGGCTGCCCCGCCCTTCAAACCGAAACGCATTACTGCTTCACGGCAGAAATATTAGGCAGGGCGGTGGTACCTACCCGCGCGGACTCACAAGAGGTCCTACCAGAACTATTACCTACCGGTTTATTCTGCAGACGTGTGCACCGCGCAACTCGACCCGGGGCCCTGCCGCGCGTCCATACCGAAGATCTACTGGGACAGAGCCACCGGCACGTGCAAGCCGTACGCGTACGGCGGGTGCGGGGGAGGCGCCAACCGCTTCTCCTCCGTCGATGAGTGTGAAGAAGTCTGTGGGGAGACTGGTCCCGGTAAGCAACATTCGAAACGACACTATAATTAAAACAATAAAAAAATCCTTGTTGGTGGCGGAACGTTAACGAATTGAATGCTAACTTTCTACTTCAAAATTTACTTGTAACCTCATTAACACTAATACAAATAGTGATCCGAGTGAGAAATTAAGCAAGCTAAAGTTTAAATTTTGATGCGAGACGATTACGAGACGACTAGCTACCGAGTCCCTTGGCTGGGCGCGGGGTGTGCGCGGGTGTGAGTGGGGTGTGAGTGGATTGGGCGCAGGGTATGCCCGGGGTGGGCGCGGGGTGTGCGCGGGGCGGGCGGTGAGACGGGTGTACTAACGCGCGCGGTGCGGGTGTAGCGGCGGCGTGCCTGCACCGCGTGGAGACGGGCGCCGCGTGTAGAGAGCCCTCGTCGCGCCGCTGGTACTACAGCGCAGTGGACGGCGAATGTCTCGCCTTTGTGTATCTCGGCTGCGAGGGCAACGACAACAACTTCCTCAACTACGAGGACTGCAGAACTGTTTGCAAAGTTTCCCGGCTCCCCGGTATTGGCCCTTTCCACTTCGCTTAGCTTTGCTGAACTTTCTTGCTCATTCCGAAAAAAAAATCTTACCCAACGCAGCCTTTTAGAATAAAACAATACTAACATAATCTGAGAAACAATTGTCTAACAACTCTACAATTTAAGATATAAAACTTTTTTCGCCACAAATAAAATATTGCACCGCTTTTGCACCAGCTTGCATCTTACAGCACCTTAAATTCTCACCGTCATCTGTGATCTTAAATTTAAGCTGCGCATTGTTCAGATAGACTAAGAATAGGAGAATTATATACATACTAGCTTTTGCCCGCGACTCCGTCAGCGTGAAATAGTTACTTTGACATAACACTAAATTTTAACCCCCACTTCATTTACGTAGAAAGTAAAATATTTTTGAATTATAGAATGTTAAGGAGCTATTTAAACCCCTATTTTGATACATTCTTTATTGGTGCTCCACTTGTATTGGTCTTGCCGTTATGTTATATAGCCTTTCTCAATAAATGGGTTATCTAACACTGAAAGAATTTTTCAAATCGGACCAGTAATTCCTGAGATTAGCGCGTTCAAACAAACAAACTCTTCAGCTTTATAATATTAGTGTAGATAAGTCCGTAATGTTGTTCCGAGGAATTTACCCAAATCTTCCACAGAATCGCCACAATCATTTGAACAATTTAGAGCTTTGCGTGGAAATGTTTTTTTTTTCCAGCACTTGTAACATGTTAATTCCATTCGCAGAGACCAACGAAGTGTTTCCGGACTGCAGCCGCTACGAAGCCGAGTGCTCGGCGCTGCAGTGCTCGGGCGGGCTGGTCCGCGTGCCGGAGCGGGACGGCTGCGAGCGGTGCGCGTGCGCGGCGGCCGACCCCTGCGCGCCGCACGCCGCCCACTGCCGCACTCTGTACTGCCCGTACGGCATCACCAACACCACTGATGCTGACGGATGCCAGGAGTAAGTTAACACTACAAAGGACATGGGCCATTTTCGGCCCAGCTACTCGTGCTCTCAAGGACATTAATGAAATATTTATAGAAAAAAACATTTCATTTTTACATACTTATTATAAAATTTAAGGGTATTTTAATGGTGGGATAATTAAAATCATAAATAAGAAAGAAATAAGCATGATAGGCATGAGAGAAATAAGGATGACTAGGCTACATTGATAATATTGAAGGAATTTCCATAGGTAAAACATATGTATTTATATTTTAAATAATTCACATTAAATCTTCTTAAAGAAAACATTATATAGCAAAAAACTAGCAAAATATATTAACATATTTAATTAATGGATTTTAAAATTAATATAAAATAGGGATATCTAAACAAAAATAAATTTTTATACTTTTAAACGTTTTACATTTGATCAATCGTTTTCGCACTCGTGCGCGTTGTGGATATTATTAAGTGTTCCGTTGCGATATACCTTATATCATATCTACCGACATAGATATCAACAACGTTAACACCGCTACTGACCTTGAAACACGAGTTTTAAGTCTAAGTTATATAGTACAACCGCTTCACATTTAAAGCGAAATACATGATTTACGGCAGAGATAGGCTGGGTGGTGTTATCCGTGCCAGCTTACAAGATGCCACATATCAACAGAATATCCGGATTCTGCATTTTTTTGTATTGCTCAGATGGGTGGACGAGCTCACAGCCCACCTGGTGTTAAGTAGTTACTGGAGCCCATAGACATCCACAACGTAAATGCGCCACCCACCTTGAGATATAAGTTCTAAGGTCTCAGTATAGTTACAACGGCTGTCCCACTCTTCGAACCGCAGCGGGCGGAGATCGAACGCTTGGACGAAAGTGCAATTGAATCACTGCCATCTTGGTAATCCCACATACCCCATGTGCCCCCACAGAGACGGTTCGGATACCTACTTAAAAAAAAAACTAAAATCTTAAATCAATGACTAAAGACAATGTCCAAACTGATTTAGCCAGTGGAGGGATCACAACACCTACAAACGCACGCCGCTCCGTTAACGATTTGGACCTAATTCTAGATGCCGTGTTATTATAATCCAAAAGAACAACACTCTTTTTTTTTATAGATGCCAATGCAACGAAGACCCTTGCGCTCAAAATAGATGTCCTCCAAACGAACAGTGCGTACCAATAGCTTACAGGGACCCCGAGACACAGGAGGCTCGATACTCTTTCGTATGTCAACCAGGTAATTTAGTATTATTATTATTATTCTGTATTAAACACTGCCACGTCTGGGAAGACGGCAGGACACACTCCGGCGAGGTGGGCAACAATCGGCCGGAGCGTTAGGGACAATTGGGAGAGAAACCGGCGAACTATACGGGCATTGTCGAGCAAGACTGCTTTTTGCATTTGGGCCACCACCGACTTTTTGTTGAGACCAAGCCTCTCGAGATGTTTTGAGAGGCTTTATTATTATTATTTTATCAGCCCACAGACGTCCACTGCTGCACATAGGCCTCCCCCAAACCTCGCCACAAAGACCGGTCCTGCAAGTAGCTTATAAGAAACTAGACTAGATTTAACAGTAAAATTACTGTTCTCATACATAAAAACATAAAACGGATGTCGGTACAATTTTAACGCAATCGAGACATTGAAACGAGGTCGCTGCTAGTAAATATAATTTAATTTAAATATAATATAACTAATAGAAACCTGATTGGGCATGGAGTCATGGAATAATCAATTAAAAGCCTTTGAAAATTGTTTAACTAGTTTTTTTTGTCGTAAGAGGGTAATCTTTAGATTTCGTTTGGAGTCGTCAGTGAATTAAAACAATTCATTAATTCATTTACTGGTTAACAATTTAATAATTTACTGCTGGTCTTGGTCTTGTGAGTCCGCACAGGTAGGTACCACCACCCTGCCTATTTCTGCCGTGAAGCAGTAATGCGTTTCGGTTTGAAGGATGGGGCCATGGGGCAGCCGTTGTAGCTATACTGAGACCTTAGAACTTATATCTCAAGGTGGGTGGCGCATGTACGTTGTAGATGTCTACGGATTCTCTTAACCACTTAACACCAGGTGGGGTGTGAGGTGGTCCACCCATCTAAAAAAAAAAAAAAAATGTCCGTTTAGAAAACGAAACGAACGAAATACTTCCCGACTGCGACCGCTACAAGGCAGAGTGCGCGCGGCTACAGTGCGAGCACAGCGTGCAGCGGACGCGCACGGCGGGCGGCTGCGAGCGGTGCGAGTGCGTCGCCGCGCCGCCGGACTGTGCGGCGCGCGCGCGAGAGTGCGACGTGCTGCACTGCGACCACGGCCTGCAGCGGACCACCGGACCCGACGGCTGCGAGATGTTCGACTCCTTCTACTCTTGTTATCGATTCTTTACATCACTACTTACGAAGCAAAGGGGGTTCAAACTCAGTATATCTGAAAAAAAAAAAAGTTGTGTGGTGTCGTGGGACACCGGACAGGAACGAAGTTCTTTATTATAAAAATATTAATTTTAAGTTCTAGTCGAGGTATAAAGAAAATAAAACTGGAGGTTTCGCAACAACCCACGGTCATTCGGTAACTTGCGAACCTATTGTGGTACGCTTCATTCACGGTTGTTTGCATAAGAGTTAGTGTTTTGCACAAATGAACGCTCTAAGACCGTGGTCAATGAATGATAAAAAAAATATGTTCTTTTTTGTAAGTTATTACAAAGTTAAGTCGTACCCTGTTTGCATTACTAATTTATACGCTATTACAAAGTTAAGTCGTACACTGTGTGCATTACTAATAAAAATCTTACGTTACGGATTTTTTCCCGGTTAGGGTACCCCTCCGCATCGTTCTATAAGGAACTTCGTTCCAAAAACATTCGCTCTTGTGTCTCGTATTTATGTTTTTGGTATCTATAGCCGCTATCTATCTATCTATCGTATCTATATCCTGGGCTCTACCAGGAGAAAATCCTAGTCCGGTAGCGACTTGGAAAGTTTTAATATGTTTACTTGTTCCGTGTGGATCGGTCGCGAAGAGCTTTGAGAAGCAAATCCTGAAACCATACATTCGAAAGATGTTTCTGCTATTTGAAGTAGTATTAAGACAGTTGTGTGTTTGTCGCTTTGCGGGACAGAGACAGAGCGCTCTATCACAGCTCCCCCTGTGTTGTACAGATGCAGCTGCGCGGAGGACCTGTGCGGGGGGGTGCGGTGCGCGGGCGGAGAGCGCTGCGTCGTGGTCCAGTACCGAGATCCCATCTTCCCTCAGCTCTTCAAAAACACAACCGAATGCAGACTGGGTAATTAATTATTATCATTTAAATCTTTATTGCCAATTTTTTTCTGACTTGTAATGCAACAATTATACGCTTTAAACTAGTAACTAATAAAAATGTATTACGCAAAATTTCATACTCTATTAAAAGCAATCATAGTTTTCAGAAAAATAATGTTTCGTGCATCGGAACTGAAACCAGAAATAGGTTGCCTCCTAATCTCTTATGTTATGTCATTTCAGTCGGGTATTATTTGGTTTATGATAATTAAAAATAAACACAACTAAATAATGTTAAATGTTTGCCTATTTTGAGTATTGATGATTATGGACACAACGCGACTTTCAGAAAAATATTAGTATAGTGCACCATACAGTCTTAAAAGATGCACGTCATACATGATATTACTCTGTGTTATTAATTTATTTATTGGATGGACTTTTTGGCGGGAGCGCGAGAAGTGAAGTAGTGTGATTTGTTTTATTTTGTTTATTTAGTGTTTCTTCAGGTTTAAATGTGTAATAACAGTGGTTTATTAACTGTTTAATATCTGTGGAAGTGCACAAATGGGGAAAATGAAACAAAGCTGCTGGACGTAGCTTGTCCGGATCCTCCAAAAAGTCCACTGAAAAAGTCTTAGTAAATGACCACCATTTTACTGAGATTATATTTCATCCCATATCATCTCATCTCATCCCAGTTGTTTAATGTTTCAAATTAATCATCTTCATTTCATTTATAAGACATGACTTAAAGGTCGAAGTTACCAGGTCATAAAATCCCTTAAAAAAATATTTATTGGATGAATTTTATATCAGTGAACAAGAGCGGATCGTGTCCAACGGATGAGTGGACGAGTCCGGTGAGCGTCTGTGAGACCAAGTGCGACGACGACGCGGACTGTCGCGGCGACGGCAAGTGTTGCGAGCGCGGGTGCAGCCGCCTGTGCGTCGCCCCCGCGCTCAACACCGCACCGCCGCCAGGTACGAACACACGCAGCGCGGAGCGGCTCGCGGCGGAAACTGAAGCCCATATGCATTGACATTGTCATTGGCATTTTTTTTCCTACCTATGCTGGTAGCCTTATTTTGAAATCGTCATGGCCTAAAGGATAAGGTTTCCGGTGCATTCGTGTTGAACGATGCACCGGTGTTCGAATCTCAGGCCGGTACCTACCAATTTTTCTAATGAAATACGTACTCAACAAGTGTTCAGGATTGATGGTGATTGTGGATGGCGCATTTACGTGTCTATGGGCTCCAGTAACCACCAACCAGTAACACCAGGTGGGATGTGAGCTCGTTCACCCATCTAAGCAATAAAAAAAATTTCAGCGTGTAGGTGAGCTCACGGGGCTCAAACCGGAGGTGTTGCTAACACTGGCATAGGGCGAAGCGTCATTGGCATACTTTCTTCAGATTACTCGTTATATAAACGCAGTATTCTCTTTACAAATGTTCGATTTTACAAAAGACCCAAATTAAGTCGTAAAGCCACCTAGTCTTTTTGTATAATCTCCGGGAAGATTTCTGTCAAAGTTTGGAACTTTCGATGTCAAAATAAGTCTTATTTCCCCCCAGCCATTCGCTGGTAGCCTAACGGGCTATTCCGGCTATGCGTGGACGGATTACGTTCAAAGACTGAAGTTAATTTAGACAATGATAGACTCGTTGATTTTTCGACGTTTCCAGAAAGATTAAATTAAGTTTACACTCAAAAAAAAACCTTGTTCTGCTTCGCGGCAAACATAGACAGGATTGGACCATCTTCCACTTGAAGACGTCGTACCACGATGATACGAAGTGCTAAGTTACATTTCATGTTTATGTACGTGACTTCCGACGCAGAGCCGCCTCGAGCCCCGCAGGCCAGTCCCGAAACCGAACCGGAGGTGAACGCGGCGGAGGGCGGGAAGGCGACGCTGCGCTGTATATTCCACGGGAACCCGCCGCCCAAGATCACTTGGAGGAAAGGAGAAATCACTGTGAGCCTCCAAACACTATACCGATTCGCTATAAGCTTCTTTAAATTGTCGATATTGTTTTGATTTGATTTGATAGTGCCGAACACAGTCATAATAAGTGTTATTGTATCGCCTGCTGCTCTTGAGATGTTAGGTCTCCTTCGGAGGCGCTCGGACAGCTGTTAGCAAATCCCACCCTTCGTGGCTGAGCCTTTGCTCGCCCATCTGTCCTGGTGAAACTGGCAATGCCTCCGGGCCACCTGTAATACTTCCTTAAATAAAAACATGTGTGCAATTCACACGTGGTAGAAGTGAAACCTTCAGAAATTAAAATACAATTATCCTGAATGTCTAAGTATATGTCAAATTTTGTCATTAGTAAATAATTGTACGTACACGTTAGTATAAAAAAATCTCATAGATGGCGCTATATTAAAAAAACACTACACTGAAATCGTCTAATGTGTTCTATCTCATTCTCTCGCCGGCTGAATCCTATACATTTATGTGTTTGTGTCTCTATGGACTTATTTTTTCGTTTCATCGAGTTTGAAAACAAAACGATTCTAAAGAAGTTTCACTTCGAAAAATGTATAATGGTGCTGCTCGTTTCGCTGATGTGTTGGCTGCGTCGGGCAGATCGACGGCAGCGAGGGCCGGACGCGCGTGCTGTCGGACGGCACGCTGGAGATCGTGTCGCTGTACCGGAACGACACCGGCGTCTACATCTGCATCGCTGAGAACGAGTTCGGCATCAGCCAGCAGGAGATCCACCTGCAAGTGAACGGTGAGTCACTTCGGTCACTCGGCCTCGGCCGCTCGGTTGGACTCTGTAAAGCGTTTTGTACATCATCATTGTATATTTCAATCTCATACATACGCGTTTAAACAATCTTCATCTGTTAAGTTAAACGACAATTCTAATCTGTTCTTTTTTTTTATTAGTCCACCTGATGGTAGTTGGTTATCGGAGCCAATAGACATCAATACCTTGAGACATGAGTTCTAAATATCGGTTTTTACAGTACAATGGCTGCCCCACCCTTCAAATCGAAATGCATTACTGCTTCGCGGCAGAAATGGGTAGGGTGGTGGTACCTACCCGTGCGGATTCCCAAGACGTCCTACCCCCTCGTGAAACAATAAGTTGAATGCCTATACTTTGGCATCACCAATCTTTGTTGCTTAAAATCTAGAGACTACAGACCAGAGGCTCTGCTCGTGAAAAATAACTACAAAAAACACACGAGACAGTAGCCTCTATCTCTTTCTATTCTGTATCTTTCTCGCTTTCTTTCTTACGGTATCTCTGTGACCGAAACCTGTCATGATTCACGGGAAAAATCCGCGAACCAGTCTGTCGAGTCAATACGTTTCTCAACTGCAATTATTTTAATGTTATTATATCAAGAATTAATATTACACCTTGAATTAACTCTATTACTAGGATCTCATACATACCATGTATTTAGTATTAACAGATAAAGATTGATTCAAATATGGTACGAAGACTGCTTCGTAAACTTGCCATCATCTCAATCAAAACGTTTCATAGAAAACAATCATTTGGGATTAACGCGTATAGTAATTGCATCATGGTATCAAAGTAGAAATGTAGAAATAGATTGGGTTAGCTGCTTGGTTTTCATGGTTGAACGATTTAAACAAAAATTTCCTTTCTCTCTTGTTTTGACTAATATTTTAAGGCTGCGATAAGTAATGTTAAAACTGGACTGGGGGTTTCGCGAAGTTGATTTAACGACCCCCAAAACGCTGAAAAGGGGTCTTGGGTGGAAAAGACAGCGGAAAGTAGCTTAACAGAAAGGACGCAATAAATAACATATAGTTTACACATATGAAGTTTCGTAGAAGTCACTATTTCATCTCATAAGTGAAATTTTTGTAATTTCTGTGCAAAAAAGCTTACCTTACTTTTGCTCTATTAAAAACTGTTCAGTTTCTGAACGTAAAAGTGTCAGCGAGCGACGTCTGCCATGACACCAAAGTTTTTTAAGTCTTTTTCAAATTCAGCCGCCAGGAGCAATGCAATTTTATAGTTTTCTTAAGCTACAAAATTAATTTGTAATAATTTAAAGGTTCAATAAATATTTCATACAAAAAATACAGTCCACGCTTAAATACCATAAAGCAATAAAATCATATTATGTCGGTAAGAAATAAAACAACAATAGAGGGTACTTAAGTTTAATCTGCTAAGCTACTTCAATTAAAAACTGACGAGCTTAGATTCATTGCATTCAAAATATATTCGTATTCAAACCTCTTTATGTTCCGGTTACAATATTAGTTGTCGCAGTCATTTGATCTGATGATAAAAGCATGAACTGACTTGACCGAAGCGAAGCTACAGTGCCCGACACACGCGCGCAGATAACATTCACAAACAACGCACGAAATATTTGAAACAACACAACCTATACGTTAAATTATGCTGTTTATTTGTTACTTTTGTAATTTTCTCATTCAAACTTTAGCAGTGCTTTTTTTAACAGAAAAAATAGATGGATAAAAAAATTTTAACAGAAAAGAATTCAAATTAGAAATTATGTAAAATAAAATTATATGTATTACATAATAAATGAACATTTATTAACTGTCAAACATACAGAATGTTGAAATGAGTTCACAATTAAATGCAACTAAAATTAATGGAAGTTAGAAATAGCCTTTTTCAAATACAATAAAAATCAACACATTTTTCTTAATAGTTTATATCGTAATTTAGATTACAAATCAAGCCTTTTTATCTGATACTGACAAATATAAAATTACTCTCTAAACATTAAATTTCCAAACTCTTACCAGTTAGCCAACAATGGTCGCTGCGCGCAACTTTTTTTCCTTCCTATTCTGGTAACCTCAAGAAGTTATTCTAAATTCGCCGAACTAGTAGATGAGCTCACGGGGCTCAAACCTGACGACGTTGCTAACACGCAAACAAGCACCCTAGCAAGAGCCGTGCTTCGCAGAATCTATCACCGGATCGGAAACGCGACCCACTGAGAAGATTCGGCGAGAAACTCAGTGAGCTATGTCTGTGGGTTAATTTACTCGTCGAGCCCTTCGTGGTTCGGGTTCGACGAAGACGATAACCGGAGCGCGCATCCACTCGCCCGTAATAAGCTAATAGAATCCTCTCCCGTGATCATCAACGACTGGGACGCTGACCTCATAAGGTTAAACCCAAATTTGTTCAGTGACCAGTTCTGAGCGTGCATGATTTGATACCCATCGTTTTGCCTATTTATTTCGCGAAGCATTAGAAGGGTGGGACACAATGCTATTTTCGTGGCGTCAGTATATACGATGTCCATGAGCTCTAATCACCAGTTGTCCCTGGATGAGCCTCGAGCTCGCCTGGTCAGCTAATGTAAATAAATAATTTTCAAGGGGATAGAAGAAGAGAGGTCTGAGATATAAATTTTCCATCAGACTTTGGTTATAATTATTTTATTATTTTTGTTTACCATCGATCGATGTAACAGCAATTTCCCCGTTTATCTACAAACTAAAGATAAACAAAATTATACCCTGACCCCTAACTGATAAACCAGCTTCACTAGAATATAATTATTAAATGCTAAATGTTTACAAACAAATCATTAAGCCGATAATAACAATTATCCGTATAGCTAATTTTCTCGTTTAGCTAATTAAATATTTCATCATCAGCGTAATGAGCAACAAAAAGCACAAGCTTCCGGATCCATAGTCTACGAACCCGGAAGCCTATCTATATATTAATACGTGAAGCAAAAACTTTGTACCCCTTTTTACGAAAATTGTGCAGACGGAGGAGTATGAAATTTCCCACACTTACAGAGAATATAGAGAAGGAGTGCAGAAAGCTAACATTTTTTTAAATGATGTATTAAAAATACATTAAAACAATATAGAAAACATTACACACACTACCATGTATTTGACACAGACACGCATATATACTCTTTTGTTTATTGTCAAACTTTTGTTAGTGTTTAAAGCCTGTGGTCAAATTAAGAATAGATTAATATTGTTTAATAATATTGAATAGAAATCTGTGATTATAGAAGTAAATTCTTTGACAATAGAACCATAATAATGTTCAAACTTATAATATAAATTAATAAATATGGTCGAATTTCGACCGGTTGACGACCTCTAGTTAATATTATTAGGGGACATGATTAAATTAGCTGATACCTCTTTGTTCGATAGTTAAGATGGGCAGACGAACTCATGAGCCGTCTGGTTAGACTTTGCTTATCGAAGTCCACAGGGACCACAACATGAATGCCTACACCCATCTTGAAATACAAGAATAAGTCCTCTATGGCCTTGATACAATGTCTCTAACAATCTTCGACCGAAATATGTCATTTCCTTTATGCAAAAATAAGTCATATTGCACTTGAATACTTCAGATACATAGTAAAAATAGATCAAAACGCTGCGCACAGCAATCAATAGCTACAATATACCGGGAGGTCGTAACCCGTAGAGAAGATTAACAGGCGGACAAACTATTATTATTTGACCTAAATATCCAATTCACCTATCCGACGGTAGGTAATTTGCTAGAATATTCACTGAAGTCCCAATAAAAAACCACAAAGCTAAGGTAAACTGTTGAATTAATAAAAATACGAACTGCTTGCCATTGATTTTAGTTGATTCTTTTTGAATTCATAAACGTATTGTGTAGTATACTCATAATGAAGTATATTTATCTATGCAATTTAAATTTTTACAGTGAACATTCGTATTATCGGAACAGCATAATGACTGGTGGTGTAGTGTTTGTGATAATTCAGATAGTGCATGCATAGTATCGTCGGAGGCAGACGGTGTCCAGCCATGTTGTCACGCGGTTGTGTTTCGGTCACGTTAGGGCTGCTGCTGGCCTGCGCGAGTGGACAAGGTTAACGACACATTAGAATAATAATTCTTTATCTCACTCATTCATTGTTTCAAGTGTTCCTAATTTATCAGCAACCAGTATAATATAGTAATCAATCGCAACGCATTGATTACGCGTACGATACTTCTTGTAATTTAAACGTTGTGTTTTTTTTTATTTATTATCGAAACACATACAATTTTAGGAACGCTTAAAACAATAACAAATTTTTCATTTGTCTCTGTCCAAAACGCAATCCGCTTTTTAGAATACGAATTAATAACATTAACCAGCAGTTTGTGGATGCTCCATTGACGAATGGTGATATGACACCAAAAGTATTCACAAACTCGCGTGAAACTAACAAACGGAGCATGGTTAGATCCGGTGAGGACGCCGGTCGGCATCGCGGGAGAACAAAACGAAGTAATAACGGGGGAGATGGGCAGACCGCTCGTCTTGCGCTGCCTCGTGTACGGATACCCGACCCCGGAAATCTTCTGGTACAGAGGACTTAACGGTCCCATGGTGCCATACAGCAGTACATTGTACGAAGCCAGAGAAAACGTTCTTCTAATAAGACAACTGATCGACGAGGCGCTCGGGGAATACGCGTGTCAAGCATACAACGGAGAAGGAAGCCCGGCCACGTTACTGATGGAGGTTCGGGCGTACAAACAAGACGATACGCCCTCTGACAACAAGTACCTAGTGTCGCGGCCCGGCGAGGGGGTCCACGTGCGGGTAGTGGACGCGGCGACGGAGGCCCCCCGGCCCCCCACCGTCACTACCACTGCTGCCCCCACCACTCTTCTCGATCTAGATTTCAACGTTCCCCTGTTTACCGGTAAGCTTTACTATGTGTTACAACCGCAATTAGAACCGTATATTAATTCTAAGAGAAACGTATTTAAAAAAAAATTGCGATTGTCTCACAGCGCATCCAAAACGTCTAGGCGGACATCACTCGAGAACTTTCGGGAGTAAATATTTAATTACATATTATTGTTATACCATCGTATCTGTAGCTTGTTTTGCACGCCTCTTAACGGGTGATGGGTTTGGTTGCATGGTATGTGTTGTTTGTTTGGAGTTTTCTGTGAACTTTACAGAAACCGTTCAGCTTCTGGTGAGGTATGTTAACTTGTTGTTTGTAAAGTTCGTATTCGATAAAGAATTCTGCATATAGCATGTCGTATAGACAGACAGTACCCTTTTTAAAATATATTTCGAAAAAGAGCGAAGTTATAAGTTCTGATCAGTTTTTCTTGGTAAGTCAGATCTTTTTGCTCGGTAAATCGATTTGTTTACCTTTATTATGCATTTTTAATATACTTTGACTATAATGATGGTATTCTTATTATATTTTATTGAGGTCGAATTATTTTTCCGTTAAAAACAATTATTGTGTTATGAATTCAATAAATAAAATATATCAATAAATGAAAATTACTTAAGTGTCAACACTATATTATTGAATGACTGCGAAGGAACATTATTAATTGAATCGTTGTCGCAACTTGTCCGAATTGCATTGTGCATTATCAATGTCTTTATAATTTTGATAGTAATGTTAAATATATTACTGCATACTTGTATTACTCGTATATGTCAATGCACGAAAGTTGTTTTCGTACAAAATAGGCATGAAATGAATACTTAGTGCGCGAAACAGTTGATCAATGGGAATTGTTCGCTATAGCGCCGGTGTCGACAAGGATATTGTCGGCGCCCCCGACGCTGACCGCGGGCGCCGAACTGAGTCTGCCCTGCGAAGTGGATGGGTACCCGCAACCTGAAAACGTATACTGGTCCAAAGATGGCGTCAGGATCGCGTCCGGAGACAACATATGGATAAGTGGTATGATCACGCATCTACAATTATTATTAATCTATATATTAATACTTGAAGCAAAAACTATGTACTCCTTTTTATGAAAATTGCGCAGATGGAGGAGTATGAAATTTCGCACACTTATAGAGAATACAGAGGAGTGCAGAATGTTAATATTTTTTTAAATTATTCATTAAATACATTAAATCAATTTAAAAAAAACATTACACATCGTGTGTTTGACACACATACGCGTGCATACTATTTGTTTATTGTGAAACTTTTCTTGTTGCTTAAAGTCTGTGGTCAAATTGAGAAGAGATTAAATATGTTTGTCTTTATGAATATTTGTCTAAATTGAAGAATTGGCAAAATCTGGGAGGATAAAAGTATAAAATAGTCTTTGACAATAAAATCATAATAGTGTAAAAATTTATAATTTCAATTCATTATAGTCGAATTTCGACTACCGGTGGCCCACTAGTCATCATAAAAATAAGTTAACGACTAGAATTAGTAGCAAATTTAACAATTTTTTCCCTTGTGATCCTCATTAGAATATTAGGTCAGAGTAATAAAAGTATTGCATTGCTATCAGTCATTAGTAGGTACGTGTCGTTTTCAAACCAATCGAACGTTTTGAAGTCGCTGAAATGATATTGAATTGTTCGCTAACTACTCTACTAAGTACTGGGTGTTATTAGTAATAATCTACATCGAATGCTCGCCTGAAAATCTTGCGATGTTTTCGTCTACAACGACCAGCGAAAGGGGACAGCGGATCTCGTTTGTAGACCGACAGGTTTTTAATATAAATGGTGGAATGTGAAAAGATAAATCGCGTTGTCTCTTGTACTGACGCTTTAAAGACAAACGAACAAGTCGGAACACCATGTGAGCATTCGTGATTCGCTATAGTCAAAGCGGGCCTTTACCTTAGATAAGCGCTACAAAGCTGCATTCACAGGTTTATTCCCTACCTATGCTGATAGCCCTGAGAGGCTATTTCAGCTTCACCTTGACGTGTAGGTGTGTTGCTAACACTGGCTCTATCAAGAGCGATGAGTCGCAGAATCTACCACCGGATCGGAAACGCGACCCACTCAGAAGATCCGGCGAGAAGCTCAGTGGGCTGATTCTCTGTAATCTAACTTCAATGCTTGACTGTTTATATTACAGGAACTAGTGTTTCCCGTCTGACGATACGCCGAGTGACGGTCGGAGATAGCGGAGTGTACGTGTGCCACGCCGACAACTTGTACAGCTCGCACGAATCTAGCGTCCAGGTCACTGTTAAAGGTGGGTAGAAATAGGGACCGGACGATTTTGGCAATAATAGTCTTTATGGCTATTAAGATAACTAATAAATTCCTTTTTTTTTATTGCTTAAATGAGTGGACGAGCTCACAGCCCACCTGGTGTTAAGTGGTTACTGGAGCCCATAGAAAAGCTACAACGTAAATGCGCCACCCACCTTGAGATATAAGTTCTAAGATCTCAAGTATAGTTACAACCCCACCCCACCCTTCAAACCGAAACGCATTACTACTTCACGGCAGAAATAGGCAGGATGATGGTACTTACCCGCGCGGACTCACAAGAGGTCCTACCACCAGTAAGCAACTCCTTCCTTAAAACGATTTATCAAACTGCACAGATTTTTTAACAACGACCTGTACGTTTTTAATTGATATAATTTAGAATCGCTGTTCTAACACATCTGAAAGGGGAATGCCCACTCTCCATTGTATGCTGGGCCCAAAAATGGACAGCAAATATTACTATAAAACTGGACTGTTTCAAATTCTTAAATGTATTGGATATCTAAAAAATATATTGAAATTGACGGCACTATTATAAAAATAAAAAATCGTTTTGAGGTTAATTTTCTACATAAATAAGTAAAAAGTTATTGATCGGTTTCAACTTTCAAGTGCTCCTAATTTACTAGCAACCGGTATGATTAAAATATTAAAGTTACTGGTAATAGGGCGTCTTGTGAGTCCGTACGGGTAGGTACCACCATCCTGCCTATTTCTGCCGTGAAGCTGAAAACAGCTTTCGGTTTGAAAACCGTTGTACCGTAAAAACGGAGAGTTAGAACTCGTGTCCCAAGGTGGGTGGCGGCATTGACATTATTGATGTTTATGGGCTTCGATGAACACTTAACACCAGGGAAGCCGTGAGCTCGTACACCCATCTTAATAAAAAATAATATACATAGTAATTAATCTCAACGCATTGATAACACGTGATTATACAATTTTTATACAATTGATATACAATTTTTCTTGTAATTAAAAAGTTTGTTTTCATCGAATCATAAAACAATTTTCGGAACGGTAAGTTTCTTAAAAGCAAAGAGCAAAGTTCATCTCAAACGGATAACGTCGTACAAACTCAATTAGGACGTATTATCGAAAGAATAAAAAACGTGAAGCAACTCTTTTTAATTTTCAGCTCTGACGACACCAGCAAAGTGTACTGACAATCCATTTTTCGCTGACTGCAGTCTCATAGTTCGTAGCAAGTTCTGCAAACATCATTACTACTCTAAGTAAGTTTTACATTTGTTGCATACGATGCATATCGTGTCTAACGTGCTATTGATGTCCATAACCTGACAGAAGATTTAATCCATAGACACAGCCCACTGAGTTTCTCGCCGGATCTTCTCAGTGGGTCGCGTTTCCGATCCGGTGGTAGATTCTGCGAAGCACTGCTCTTCCTAGGGTCAGTGTTAGCAACACTTCGATTTGAGCCCCGTGCGCTCACCTACACGTTAGGGTGAAGCTGAAATAGCCTCTCAAGGAATCAGCATCGGTAGGAAATTAAAAATGTGAGCCGTCACGGGACGCCTGGCAGATGTGAAACATCGACATTCTTTTGTAAAAGTAATATGCAGAAAAGAACAGATTGTGATAGGAACTAAATATGTCATAATGATAAAATAAAATATTACGAAAAAATAATTTGTTTTCAAGTAAAACACAGGTTATGTGTACTGTAGTAAACAACACTGTATACACTACGGAGTATACACTATAGGTATCCGAGCTCAGTGTAGCGAGAGAGATGGCTTAACGCCGGGTCGAGTGGGAGAGAATCGCACAGTCGATTGCGCATGGCGACGCGTCGCCACACCGTACACATTACTGCAGACCGTCATATATATCGCCACACCGTACACACTACTGCAGATCGTCATATATAGCGTGGCGGCACGTCGCCGCAGCATGCGTCGCCACGCCAGAAATCGGTTTCAAATTAAAAAAAAACCGAAGAAGTCCTACTAAATAAAATTTAATCATTTTCAAGTTTCTGCTGCAAGTCTTGTCTGGAGGCAGGTCAACTGAGTCCCGAAGAGGTGGAAATGCAAAACGACGCGGCCTTCACCAGAAGAAAGTAGTTTTTAGGACTATTATTATCATCCCTAGTTAGTGTCAATAAACAACCATCGGTCACAATAATATTATTTTCGTATTGATTATTTTTCTCAATATAGTTAAATCATCGCCACGACCGATGGCTTCACTTCGACGGAACAATCTTGTTATTTAGTGCCATAAATTGTGTTATTTTAAAAGAATTATACATTAGACTAAGCTATGAATAACATCACATGTCAACCGTGTGCACTATTTTTAAAACAGGTACTTACACTATAGATTTTAAAAAAACCTGTAAATATTTGATTCGCAATAATCTGCTTGTCTAAATTTACAACAGTTTTTATGAATGTTCGAGCCAAAAATCCATTTATATATTAACGAATAGATAATAAATTATTTATGATTTACTTTGTCCGGTGTAGCTTTTGTATTCTCAGATTCTGTCTACTAATTTAAATAGGTATCGCTAGATTCGTCGTCAGTGTTTCCTTTGTAATAATTAAACAATGTAAATAAATTGAATAAAATAAACACACACAAGCAACAAGCTTTTTTTTATTGGTCATTTTCGTTGTTTAACTGTCTCAGGACATTTTGGGATCTATTACGAACATATTTATATTTGATTAAAGTTTGTAAGGCCTTAGTATAATTGTTTGTGGCTTCAATGGCTTCAATCTTATATCCCTCAGTGTTACGGGGATACCTCGAGCAAATTAAAACTGAACTTTTAAGGGTCAGTTCACACAGACCGGATCGTATACGCTTAGAATTGGCTGGAGCGGAGCCGCCAACTATTTCACATAGACCGTCTGGAAGAATTATTAAGAAATAATATTATCTATGGATCTGAAAGCGGATGCAGCGCTCGGAGCCGGTCGTCTCCTCTTATCATTTCACACGCAGCGCGTTCAAGCATTCTTGATGACACAAAAAGTGCACATGCAAAAATAAACTTTACTACTGTACGGGCCAGCGCGCACATCATATTGCATACCGATGCATTTTATATCATAGTCTTTCATTTTCCAGTAAGTTCGTGTACTCGCATAATGTCATTTTTTCTCCTACCTACGCCGAAAGTTCGGTTTTCCTCCCGCTGTACAGGGAAGAAAGTGTAAGTTTTCCTCCCTGGGTACTGACAAGTGCGCATGCGCGTTAGTGTCTACGTCTGCTCTCACGCACCTAAAATTCTCCGCCATCGTTGTGCTGGGGTAATTTGCAATATTGTGTTTAGTGTAAAAGTGAAATAAACAAAAGGCAATAAAATTTAATAGTGAAGTATTAAACAAAGATGAGTTCATTAGACAGTTCTTATTCAATTAGTAATAGTTTATTTAAAAATTAAAAAAACAAATTGTTTTTTTTATGAGTATGTAATGTATGTATGAGTAATGTAAATATAAACAGTCACCAATCAGTGTAAGCATATCAATAAACAATTACTCCAATATTGGAGTTGTTACCATTATCACAACAGAGGGTCGTGTGGACAAATCGTACAACTACAATCACTCAAAACTGTTTCCAACGTGATAAAAATTCGCTCTCCTCTCCGAGCCGGTCTGTGTGAACGGACTCTAAGGCTTACTCCGTGAGGTTAGGGGAAAATTAATAAATAAAAAATAATTTTTGTACTGCGATAACATATTTTTTATTTACACACCGAAATTCACAGTCAAATATAACAAGTTCGTGTTCAAATTACCTGACAATGAAATTACAACGAGACAGGTTATATAATACATTCTAATATTTATAATACACGTTACATAATTTCGTCGAGGGCCCAGGAGCGTCGTGTGCACGCAGCACGCGTACGTAATTACATAAAACACAGCCTACACAGTGTTACGAAGACATAATTTAGATGATTCACTGAATAAGTAAACAGTCTTGTTTTAAAATAATACTCAGTAAGATAAATACATACGTCATTTTTTTTTTAAATTACCACGAGCTTAAATAACGTTCATTTTGAGCTAGTTAACAAGTTTTCCCAAATTAATTTCTCGTTTCAATAACATAACACTGTTACTGTCTAAATGATAAATAAAATTATTGTCCCCTAAATAAAATGACTGAGTCGGCTAGGCCTATACAATTTTTATACCCGAGTGTTAAAATTTTATTCATTCATATTACATTTTATCAAACTAGTCGTACGTATCATTCCGCCTTTGCCTACTCTTTGAGAGCGCGTTAAATTATTTATTTATATGTACTTAAATACAAAAAATAAAACGTTATTATATACATCAAATTATATTTTAATATACAAGTTTCTGTTCGCGAGGCGTTCGTTCGGTCGTCCCGACACGCGACAATGTACACACACACACGTCCCATTCTAGTGAACATCTCGCACTGCGACACAGCAAGGCGCTCTATCTGTATATACCCGCGATTAGCCCGTACATATTTCGAGTGATCGGTACCTGAAGACTCCCCTATAGAGTACCGAACATTACATCTAACACGATAACACCAATATTATACGTAAATATGAATTCACTAACTTGTGCTAAGTTAATTACATAATATATCGGCAGACTTCTTAATTGAACTATTTTACAATTTATCGACACTACACACACACACGGTAAACACATCGGGACACGGGGTACATTCACGAACCGAACAAAGATCTCACTAATCCTAAACACTTATGTAAAACGTTTACTACAAAATGAAAACATTCATTACGAACAATAAACTCGCTACAAAGATATGAACGGTACTAGTGTACTGAATACGGGTGCGGCCGCGACGGTGGCGCCATGGCGGCGGGCGACTCGCGGGAAGCTGTCGGTGCGGCGCTGCGCTCGCAAACGCAGGCTCGACTAAGAGATCGATTCCTGTTCCGCCCACCCCGCGCGGTGTCGAGGCGCAGGCCGGTGGAGGGGCCAGCGCTCAGTCGAGGAAGGAAGCGACGATCTTCTCCATGTCGTGATCGATCTCGTCGTCGGAAGGCGGCGCGGGGCGGGGTTCTGGCGCGGCGGGCGGGGGCGCGGGGCGGGGCGGCGCGGCGGGCAGCTGGAACGGCTCGTCCAGCTCCTCGAGGCCAGCCGGCACCGGCAGCTTCGCGAGCTCCTCTTGCAGCTTAACGTAGTGACGCTGAAATGGTACCAAGCGTGCTATCAATTACATATTAATTAGTGGTCGAGTAACCGACCCAGACTATCAATATTCGTAATTCAATTTAATTATAACTACGGCACCTCTAAATATGTATATAAATTTTATCAAAGGACATTGCCCATTTTCTATGGGCGTTTGGGCCCCTAAAAAAAGTTGTCGGGTGATGATGATTTTAACTTAATTTGATAGACAAAGAAATATCGTTTCATATTTAGAAAACGATTTTTATATTCTCACCCAGGTTTAAGAGAATTCTGTTTTTCTCTGCAGCTAAAATTAAGTTGTTAATTGTTTTCTTGGAAATCAATAATCGCTCTCATCATTATTTACAGTATTAAATAAGTTAATTGTGGTTAATGTTGCTAGAAATAAGCCCTTACGTACATTTTATTATTATTATATCCTCATAATAATAATAATAAAATGAAATGAAATCCGGAAGCCGGCAACGATATTGTTGTTGTTTTTAAATTCGCCAACAAGCAGGCAAAGAGCGTAGCCTATACAGCGTAGTCTGTCGTAGTTATATTTTTTATATTTTTTTTATGTTAATAAAAATCTTTATTTCTTTTTATTGCTTTTTGAGAGTTTTGACGTCAACTTGATGAATAGCACATTGAGTGAGCGTGAATTTCCGCAGACCTTTTATCTTGAAAAAAAAAAAAAAAACAGTCACTGCTATGCTAGCCAGTTTTATTCCAATGCCTCAATAATCGTGAACAACGATTATTGACGTTTAATACACAAAACAACACCCAATTTGTATATTATACATCACAATAAGCTATTAAAAAAACATTAAAATAAAACTTCAAGTGACGCTTCTTCACTCGGGTGGCTGCCAAAACTCTCTGATCATATATAATAAGAATAGAGTAATTAATGGTAGGCCATTGAGATTTTTACTACTGGAATCATTAATATCTAAAATTATTAAATAATTCATGGTTTTAAGTAATAATTATTATTACAATACATAAATATTGAATTAAACAACAATAAACAAAAAAGTCTGTGAATTATAACCATTAGCTATTTTTTTTAATTCGTTGTTCAAGTCACAGACAACTCTTTCGTTTGTCAGCATATAGGTTTACTATAAGGCTGTATGGGCTAATTTTCCCTTTGTCTATTGGCGAATTTAAAAACTATGGCACTCAGTTTTGGGATGTTATCAAATAAGTAATTTATTTTTTTGTAAAACAATGCCAGGGTGAAAGAAATGCTGATACATAAACTAAACAACATGAAAAAATAAGGCATAGTTTTTCAAGTACAAATAGTTTTGTCATGAAGTTGGCCCACTTTTGGGCATTGTCCTTTTGCGTTTCAATTCTGTTCTCTTTTTTTCGTTATTCCTGTTTATATTTCTATATCCGACTCAAAAGATCGAGACAAGAATAAGAGCCCCCTCTTATCAAGGAAGAACAATACCTGCTTTGTTGTAGGGTTAGCTTTAATGAGATTCAGTAAAAATACAATATATCATTATCTCTATTACCTTGAGCCCCATGAGGTTCAGTTGTATGCTCCTCTGCGTGCGCTCGTCTCCGCCCTGTCCCTCTAGCTCAGTTATCCAATTCGCCACAGTTTGCATTATCTCATTTCGTTTTATCCAAAAATGAGTCTGAATCACCTGTAACACAACAAATTATATATCAAAATTGCTCAAAAATAACGGAGACTGTTAGCTTCGCAAAGTAACTACCAAACACTCTATACCGGTATAATTCTTACAAATTTAACTTTTTACATAATCAGCAACTTTAGGAAATGAGTTAACAATAAAGTATTATTAGAAATAATAAAAAGTGTGTGTGTGTGTGTGTGTGTCACACACGGTAGAAGTGAAACTTATAAATAAGATATAGATATACTGACTACCCCACTACACAGGAGCATACATATGGACAATGTTTATTAGACGATAGTGGGGATGCTACGAAGAGTCGCACAAAGAGGAGACCGAGAACGTCTAATGTGTTCTATCTCATTCTCTCGCCGGCTGAATCCTATACATTTATGTGTTTGTGTCTGTATGGACTTATTTTTTCGTTTCATCGAGTTTAAAATCACAATGATTCTAAAGAAGTTTCACTTCAATAAAACTTTCTGACGCAATAAAAAATGGTGGACAATAATAAATAAGGACCTCTTTAAAGCAAGGTTCCGGGTTCCGTAGATGTTCCAGCATGGCCCACCGCACGCAAGCCTGGTATATGTTGGAGTTGTACTCGAGGGAGGCGGTGCTGCCCACGCGCGTGCCCCGGCTGCGCTCGTATCCCGGCTCGTTGAAGTACGGCTCCGGGACCAGGATCAGTGATTGGATCGACACTAATACCTGATGATATCGATAATATAAGTTTTGGTGTGAAATTGTTATAATACAAACGAAAGCAGTTCAGCATAAAACAATAGAGATTCTGTTGAGAAATTATAATAATATGGTAAAATTTATTTATGTGCAAGGGCAACATCGTAAATCGATGAGTTGGCAACAGTCAAAGGTCAATACAAAAATAATTATGCCAGATAAATATATTTAAAAAAAAAACATAATCATTTAATTTTACTTTAGTATATATAGGCATCAATGTCGCTATCCACTGCGCGGAGTACAGAAAGGAATGGAGGAACATAGTCCTAACAAAAGTTCACAGACAGATATATAGGTTATGCAAATTACCAAGATGATTGACATCATCATAAACATTAGTGTCAAACATTTATGCTTGCAATGATCTGAATTGGTTAGGCATGGATGTATAATTTTATCAAACAACATGTAATTGCGAGTGTGTTATTGAACTACAATATTACAACAAAACTTCATTACCTGTAAGAAGCTTGACGTGTGAGCGTTCCACTTCTCCTCAGGTCTGCCATGCCAGGTGTTGAGTACGGAGAGGCAGACCTTGCCATCGTTGTAGAGGTTAGGGTTAAATCTGACCGAGTGGCGACCCGTCGTCTCCAGGTTTATGAGCATCGGTACCGATGGGTACTCGGCAGGGAAGTACACGTCCAAGATAAAGCAGCCGTTCGCATACGGCGTATCCGATGGACCGGTTATCAAAACCTAAAAGTGAAATTAGCATCGGTTAGATCTACGAGGGATATAAAGATTCTGTCTGGTTAGTTCAGAAGGTAGATTGCTACGATGAAGCGAATCGTTAATTTCGAAGATACACAATTTCTATTGCTCAATAACGTGCGTGATGGGCACGCGGGTACAGACAGGTCCTCTCGTTTCCACTTTTTTTTTATGTTTGAGGGATTACTGGTAGCCCGGAGACCATTCTAGTATCACCAGGACAGTTGGGCTAGTAAGGGCTCAGCCGGGAGGAGTGGGATTTGCTAACAGCTACCCGAGCGCCTCCAAAGGGAATTTAACAACTCAAGAGTAGCTGCTTCGCGAATGAATCTATTATCGGAATGGAATCGCGACCCGCTGAGAGAATCCGGCAAGAAACTCAACGGGCTGATCTTTAGGCTAAGTTGCACGTCGAACTCTTTGCAGACTTGTCCCTAAGCCTGCTCCTAGTGTTAGAGCTAACGGCGTTATTGGATCTGTAAGGACGCGTCGACGGTGACTGGCTCCTGCGTGATCAGGACTGAGCTCTAGTGACGGTACAGCGTCAGTAGAGATGAGGGCGCGCACCTTCATGACGTCGAGCCTGACGGCGTCGTACCGCACGAAGACGGAGGAGGAGTAGGAGAGCGGCAGGCTGGTGGCGAGCGTGGCGGCCTCCTGCGCCAGCCGCTTGACGCGCGCGGGGTGCGAGCGCTCGCCGGCCGCGCGCACGGTGCCCTCGAAGTGGTACGGCACGGTGAACTTGAACCCGGCCTCCGGGCACTCGGCTATCATCTCGTACGTATCTGCGGAGCGCAAAAGGTTTCTCATTTCAAAACCCAGAGAGCACTCTATAGCTAATATTGACGTAAACCTCCACGGAGTGTGTCATCACAGAGCGTCCCAACCATAATACCATTATTTCTTTAATTAATATTACTCTCTGAATTTAGTGACTAAAATCATAAAGTCTCTTGTACTGAACAGTGACTTTAATTAAATGTGATAAAGAAATGTGTTAACTCAAAAATAAGTAATAATATCTTGTTAGCACTCCAGTGATATCAGTTGCAGTTTTACTTGGTTAAACTACTACTTTACGAGTTGAAACAAAGCAAAATTTTCTAGTAAAATTCATAGGACGTACCGAATTGCATAGTTCTCATGAGCTGGATGTACCGAGCCTCGCGTGAGGCCGGCGGCGCGTTGGGAGTGCCGCGCGCCTCCTCCCAGCCGGTCACGTTGCCGCTGCACATCATCGCTGACGTGGCCTGTCAACGACGATTTCGATTATTATTATTATTTTATTGCTTAAATGTGTGGATGAACTCACAGCCCACCTGGTGTTAAGTGATTACAGGAACCCATAGACATCTACAACTTAAATGCTGCCACCCACCTTGAGATATAAGTTCTAAGGTCTCAAACAGAAACGCATTACTGCTTCACGGCAGAAATAGGCAGGGCGGTGGTACCTACCGGTGCAGACTCACAAGAGATCCTGCCACAAGTAAAATCATTCACAGATTCTGCATTAGCTTTGAATATTAAAGAAACCAACCTGTACGTCGGCAATTAGTGAAGCTAATCCCTCGTCCTCTTCTGATAATTCGGAATTTGTGGCTGGACAGAATCGTTGGCTGTAGGTCATCTTGCCAAATATTGTCTTCTTACTCATTCTAAAACAATTAAATGTATGTCAGACATCATTTATAAAATTACTTTTGTTAACTAACTTACAAATAATTTTTTATCAGACAGATTTTATAACTGCTCTTAATTTAATGATATAGGGTATTTAAAATGTATTAAAATTATGGTTCACATTCAAGGGATCCTAGGAGATTTTACGCATTAAATATAATATGATTTTTTTTAGAGTTACGACGAAAATATTTAAAATACATGTATTTGAAATTTTATACAAAACAGATTTATACTATCTAGTTGCATATAAACAAACGTTTTAGAAACCTTTGGTATTGTCACAATATGGTAAGCAGACTAACTACTCACAATGTTATTCATATCAAAAAATGTGTATTTTCTGATTTAAATCTTTACTTAAGTCGATTCAAAAAAATTGTAAGATGTCATATACGTAAACAAAACAAATGTAAGTTTTTTTTTATTAAAGCAGGTAAAATACAGTGAATGGATTCCCTATATAGAGTACTGGTATTCACTGGTATCTTATGAAGTATAGCATGTTAGCATTTTCCTGTGAAAATCAATGTCCCTATTACTATTATTTTTATATCTAAGATGGGTGAACGAGTTCACAGACCACTTGGTGTTAAGTGGTTAGTGGAGCCCATAGACATCTACAACGTAAATGCTGCCGCCACCTTGAGATATGAGTTCTAAGGTCGGCAGAAATAGGCAGGGCAGTGGTACCTACCCGCGCGGACTCACAAGAGGTCCTACCACCAGTGAAGTAACATT
This sequence comes from Bombyx mori, assembly GCF_030269925.1. Classification (NCBI taxonomy): domain Eukaryota; kingdom Metazoa; phylum Arthropoda; class Insecta; order Lepidoptera; family Bombycidae; genus Bombyx; species Bombyx mori. The sequence goes on along the minus strand of NC_085131.1, from coordinate 9,512,562 downwards.
GAGAGAAGAATGCGACTGACTTGAGTTTAGTGGCGTAGGAGTTGGTGGTGCGGCTCATCTGGGCGAGCAGGCGCGGCAGCGGGCGCAGCGGGGCGGCGAGGCGCGCGCTCCGCAGCGACGCCAGCCCGCGCGCGCACCGCAGCACGCACACGTACAGCGGGATGTGCCGCGACATGTCCAGCACTGCTCACACACACCGCATACAGTTACAATGTTCCAAATTGCAGCAGCCAATAAAATGTACAATAATCAAATCATTTTAAGTCACTTAATATTTGTTCAAATAATTTTAAACTTGACTTAATGCTGCAGATTACTGTGTAATAGCGATAAGTTTTTTTATTGTTTATTTGGCCACAAATCTCTATAATATATAAAAATGAATTGCTGTTCGTTAGTCTCGCTAAAACTCGAGAACGGCTGGACCGATTTGGCGAATTTTGGTCTTGAATTATTTGTGGAAGTCCAAAGAAGGTTTAAAAGGTAAATAAATATGAAAATGCTCGAAATTAAATAAAAATAATAATTTTGTTTTTCCTTGTGTGACTTGATGTGTCCCCCGTCGGACGAATTCGTTTTATTTGTTTTAAGTTTATTTTAAACAAAAGTTTAAGTCTCTTATTTATCGATTGAGGCACTACGAAGTCTGCCGGGTCAGCTAGTGATATATAAAAAGAATGTTGCCTTCAATCAATAAAACTTTGAGTAGAATTATACAACATAAGAGCTAGTCGGTTTTAATTTCTTATACAGTTCTCACAGTGAACGCACTGAGATTTCATACGAGTACTATTTAATAACGAAATTGTTACATTATTCCATTAATTATGATCTACTGAAAATTGAAGAGAAATTATTATTTTTTGTTTTCGTAATTGTTTTTTTTGCTTTAAATGCCGAACTTTATTAGGTGATAGACGGCTAATGTACATTGAGCAAGTTTAAATTTTTATTATAATGGAGGCCATAAACGCTAGAGCTGTGGCGGGCATGCTCGCTGGACACTACACACGCTCGGTTGTGCTCGCGTGCAAACATAACCGAGAGGCATAAAATAACAATTTTGATATTAGCTCGGTTGCATGTACACGCACCGATAACTGTACAGCTTAATCAAATTCACGCTAGGGCATGCCTGTCGGTTATGCATGCACGGCTAAACCCATCATGCAAAACCTAGCGTGTACGGCTCCATAACGTCTGATTTTAGTAACTGACCTGAATCATTCCTAAGATACGAACAGATGGCAGGTACTAGGGAGCTGTTGGCTATGAGATCAATAAACTCTGAAGGCAGGTCTGAGCAATCCTCGCTGGGAGCTTCAGTAGAGTTCGCTTCACTCTCGGTATCCGGTGAGGACTCCTGACCTTCTTCGGGGGGCCACTTTTCACATGGATTTATGTACGACGCTAATACCTGAACATAAAGAGAATTAGCTCTTTTTTAGACATTCAGTAATCATGTATTTTTGTAGTTTATGTTTCTTACACTAATAATGAAATCACCATGCTTTTAGTTTATTGTTGTTGAAGTTGATCAGTAAACAATGCATTTATATTTTTCGTAAGTTAAAAACTTTGATTTGTATATAAAGTATTTTGGAAAGGTATATATTATGTATTTTGTCTATTTATGGATTTTTATTCTTAACACAGATTATTGGGTGCCCAGCATGTACATTAATATTAATTTTGTGGTTACTCTGATATCCACACCATCATCGCAGTCCATACTTATCCAGTGGTGGCTTTTCTGAATTTGCGCCACTAAACTAATGCCAATTTCAAAGAAATTTTATTTCAGTTATAAATTTAAAATTCCGAACGAGTTATACTACTGTTCTTTGAGGTTCTTTATTAGTATAAAATCTTTTTTTTTTTATTGCTTAGATGAGTGGACGAGCTCACAGCCCACCTGGTGTTAAATGGTTACTGGAGCCCATAGACATCTACAACGTAAATGCGCCACCCACCTTGAGATATAAGTTCTAAGGTCTCAATTATAGTTACAACGGCTGCCCCACCCTTCAAACCGAAACGCATTACTGCTTCACGGCAGAAATAGGCCGGGTGGTGGTACCTACCCGTGCGGACTCACAAGAGGTCCAACCAGCAGTAATCTTCGTTGTCATTACCAAGAAACGCTCACTAGATTAACTTCTCACAGTGTTCGGTTAGCAAGCACACCTTGAAAAGGTCTAACAAATTTCTTCACATTCTTATACATAATTTTTTATTTGGTTACTTTTTTTTGAGATATCTGTTCCTAATAATGCCAAGGTTCCCAAAACGTTTCTCTGACATCAGATATCAGTTTGGCTTTGTCTATCTATATTATATAATTATATAATATAATATTATGCTACGATATGATTACGTAATAAATATTTTTTATTTTATTTTATTCCATAGATGTGTGGACGAGCTCACAGCCCACCTGGTGTTAAGTGGTTACCGGGGGCCATAGAAATCTACAACGCAAATGCCGCCACCCACCTTGAGATATGAGCTCTAAGGTCTCAGTATAGTTACAACAGCTGCCCGCCCCACCTTTCAAGCCGAAACGCATTATTGCTTCACGGCAGAAATAGGCAGGGTGGTGGTACCTACCCGTGCGGACTCACAGAAGGTCCTACCACCAGTAAAAATAATAGGAGTAATGTTGTGACGGTAAAGATAACTAGAATGGAATTAAGAGGCTGGAACACAAACTTGTAGGAGCGCCGTAACGTGCTCCTCCTCGGTGCGTTGCCGCATGAGCGCCTGCTCCACGTTCCAGGACTGCTGCGTGGAGCCGGTGCCGAAGCCGGTACCCTTCGCCCAGTACAGTTGGTTCTTCTCTTCAGTTTTACCCGTCGACCCGTTCGACGCTTGGCTGTTCTGTTTGTGAGGTTTATAATTAGTATGTTGTGGTCGGCTAGATCGAAAGGTACTGTATCGAGCGCTCAAACAAAACAATGCCCGATATATTGTCAGAGTTGTTAGATGAATCAGCCCATTACTATTAGAAACGATATTATATTGGTCGCAGATCCTAATCAACGAAACTTAGGCATTTGCTTGGATTTTTGAAGTGAAGCTTTTAATGCGACTTCCAACAAGGTTGCGACGTTTAACGCTACCATAGAATAGAAAGAGACAGAGCGAGAGTGAATGCGTGGCACTCGAGCGTACGCGCGTAGTATACCTGTTACAGGTCGGCGCGAGCGTTAGCAACGAGTAGCGTGCAATATTTTAATGAAGTATTTAAAATATATATATTTATTTTTCTATCTCGAATTTAAAATATATATAATATAAATGTTGAAGATATCGCATCTCTTATACACGGCATTTCCTATTACAAGAGCAATCTGATTTAAGGATGAAAAATTAAGAAAACCACAACACATCGAAAAGTTTCAGTTCATACGCGTGTACCGTTTCTTTTTTGTTAAAATTAAGAAATCTTTAAATTTAAAAGATGTCATAAGCGTTAAAATCTTAAGAAATAATTTTAGTTTTGAGCAACTGTCGACAGAATTTCGAGGATGCACTGTGTACTAACGTCGTTGGACGAGGCGTGATGGTGGTGGGTAAACACAGCGAGACAGGCGAGCAGCAGGCGCGGCGCCCCGAGTGCCATCAGGTCGCGCCGCAGCTGCGCGCCCTCCGGCGTGCCGCGCGGAGCCCTCTCCAGCAGCCGGGACACCACCACCAGCGGCAGCGTGCCCAGCGACCAGCCTGCGCCGCCGCTGCCGCCGCCGCCGCTCACCGCTATGCTACCTGTGTCGTTCCGAACTACGTTAACTATGTGCCGTGATGTGATGGGGGCATTCAACTGACCATGATGTTTGAATTCGATTAAATCGAATTTTTACAAATGTATGTCGAAGAATGATTCACTATATCAGATAATTGTGGCACATCAAGTGGAGAAAAATACCTTTGTCATAAGCAGTAGGACAATAAAAATAATACGTAGTTATAAATTTATCAATTCACGTTATTAAGTTTACATTTTTATTAAAGTTATTTCGTTATTAAAACTGAATTGATCACGAACGAAATAAGAACCGTCGAAAGATATCCGAATAAACCGTGGTCTCAACTAAAATTAAAACTAAAATTTATCAATGAATTCTCTAAAACTCAAATTAGATTTTGGAATGTTTTGAATTCGGCATAAATTAGCCGGCGTAATATCACTCACGTCCTTCTTCGTCGTGCGTGACTCCCAGCAACAGCCGCAGCAGGTGGACAGCGCGAGCTCCTTCGTCCAGCAGCGCGTCGGCGTATCCAGGGAGCTTCAGTAACAAGCCCAGGGCGATGAGCGCGTGAGCCGGCACCCCGGTGCAGGTCGACTCGTCGGGACCGTTACTGCCCGACGTCACTGCTAGCTCGACCACCTCCTGTACGACGAGGATCGTATACATAATATTTAAAAAATTATATATATCTAACGACCACAAGAGTCGATAAATAGTATCTTAAAATATAAAATTTACTAAGCTATCAACTAGTACAAATGAATCATCACAATAATTCAACAATTTCGCATTATAACGATGGTGTAACGCAATGCGGATTATGTAAATTACTTAGTTATTAGATATGTGACATATGTATATATGTAGCTAGCACAAAAAGTGATAAAGCACCACAGTGTAATACGATAAAGTTGGTATTTTCGGTCGAAATATGGTTTCTAAAATATAAAATTTTTGTATTCATATATCGTCTTCTCACATTAAAACTGTATAATCTCAAAACTTACTAAATTTTACAGGAGAGTGGTTTAAAGGTTTAACATAATATGATATTTTTAATGTTAATCATCTTTGCAACATTAATTTTTAATTTTTACCAGTTACATTATCTGTCTTTTAAAGTAAGATAAAATTGTGTATTAATTTTGTTAATAGTACTGAAAATATAGGTAAACTAAAAAAAAAACTAAAACTAAACTACGCTCTTTTGACAGTATTTATGAGAAAAATACTGGTGTTGCCAAATGATTCTTCATATTAACTCAATTTCGAATATTTTTGGAAATTGTACACTTTTAACGCGAAAAGACGATATGTCGTTGCTACGTTGTGAAGTGATTAGCTCTGTGAAGATTACGTTACCTCATAGGCGTCGTCGAGTTTGACCCAGTCGAGGTCCTGCTGGTGCGAGGGGCGCGGCGGGTCGGGCGGCGCGGCGTGCGGGCGCGGCAGGCGGGCCGCCACCAGCGCGAGCCCGCCGCACGCACCAAACTCCCGCACCAGCGTGCTCGACGCTACCCCGCTGCTAGACGAGTTATTGTCCCACATAGGTCCTACCGCCTCTGTAAAAATGACTACCACAATTATGTATTTGACTCTATTCAAGATATTAAATTATTTTGAGTGCTAAAATTATTTAGATAGTAATTAAAATGTTTATTGATGGTTCATTCTACTATGGTACTATATTGAAGCTAAAGTAAACAATTTGAACAAGTCCAAAGATTCAGATAAAACATATAAGTTACTAGTTTTATTTCTGTGTTCACCATTACATCGGAGGCATTACAAGAGAACGAATCAAACAAGTACTTCGTTTTTAGTCATACTAAAATCGTTTTACGGATGTTACATGACATCTGTCGAGTTTAAAATGTTAAATTGTTCGTTAAGTAAAGAAATCTTACCCCCCGTGGTGTCGAAATGCAATGACACGGTGAGATGAGGTCCGTACCCTTGCGGCACAGAAGATATCAGTTGTCCGAGCGTCACGTTGCCGCCCACGTATGCGTCTATGCCTTCTATTTTTATGCGCACGTTGCCTTCGACCATATCTGTTAGGTTTTTTTTTTATAATTAGCATTACAGACTTTCACTATAACATTAATATATACTCGTTATGCTGCATACACAAAATACACAAATCTAAAGATGGCGTAATCTTTTATTTTTTAGTTAGCCTGCTTTAATTACATTTCTTTTTATTTGCATATGTATTTAGTTTATTTGCAATTTTTTATAAAATAAGTTAGATATTGTCGACTTGAAACAGCATTTTAGAGTGATACTTTAACTGAAAAATTAGTGAATTTTATTGGTCGGATTATGTAGGGCACGCACTGACCTTCGGTCACTGCCGCGACGGTGGTTTCAGCTTTAGTCTGCCGTTTCTTGCTGGCGTGGTGCTTGAGGGAAGAGTTTTTGACATCCTTAACACGCTTATCTTTGGACACGCTAGCCGCAGCCAGACTCAATTCCCACATTTCAGCGCCGCCCCCGATCGCGGGATCCGAGGCGCTGCGTAGGACGGACGCCGTGCCGGAGCTGCTCACGCTCTGCTTCGACTCCTCCACCACAGGGAAAACTGCGAAAGGAATGAAAATGTTTGTGTGAAATTGCAACTATCTTGTCATTTTTACTTCTTGTATAACTTTATAAAATCGTATTTATAAGTTTTTGAAGTATTCCAGAGTCTCTGTTTTACAATTACGGCAAAATCGTATTTATAGTAAAAATCAAAACTAATCAATAATAATTTTGCGCAGGAGTTGCCGCCCCTTTCAACATGTCCTCTGCCCGAGGAACAATAGATTAAGGCCTGGCATATTTGTCCCTAGCACATTAGCACTTTAGCGACAAATAAGATGCGTCGGCGCCATGCTGCAGGGGACGTGGTTTAGCCGGCTTTGCACACGGCACTCGGATCACCTGATGTGACGCAAAATCGTATGATTTTGGTGCCGTGTTGAGATGACTTGCTCACTCGCCACATTTTCAAAGTCAGCCTGACCCCTAAGGTCGAAGTCTAAAGGTAACAGATAATTTATGTAGATAACATTAAATTACATATAGCAGATCCGCCAGACACTGCGATGAGCGTCCTGAGCGAGGTGTGCAGCGGCAGCGAGTAGAGCGCGTCGCAGTGCAGCGCGGGGTGGTTCGCGCCCTCCAGCGCCGTGCCCGCGCCGCCCACCACGCACGTGGCGCCGCTCGCCCAGCGCACCGCCACGCGCACGCGCTCCGCCGACAGCACCAGCCGCAGGATCAGCGCGCGACTGAACCCGCTGATGCCTTCAGGACCTAAAGGAAAACACAATTATTTCCAAAGAAACGTTGTTGAACATTTCGCAACAGAATACTATTGATACTCTTATTCATACCTGTACAGTGCACGGACTCCAATATGCTGTGCAACGTTGACGCGAATAGTTTCTGATTGGCGGGGTGACAAACTGTTAATTCGGAAAATAGGCGTATAGTATTTTCCTCCAGTTGCGCGTACTCTGCGCCTTCGTGCCAGGTGCTGCAATTAAATGACAAAATAAATTAAATAATCATTAAGATAACAATCCACATTATTTGATTTAGAAACTAAGGAATCTAGTCAACCTCTCGGCGTGTCTCGGGTAACAAAGCAGTCGCAATAGTGGTGTCCAGAAACAAGAACCTGGTCCTCCAAGCCAATCCTTAAGTATACGCTCTGTGCAAACCAGCCGCGCCCATTCCACTAATTCACATACACTCTTCATTGATGTCAAACCTGAAAATATACCAGTAAAATCAAATAAAAAATGATAAATCATTGAATCCAAAACATTATTATCACATAATTCTTTATTGTTTAATTAATTATAATCTTCAACTAATATTTAATAATGAAAGTTTTTTTGTTTACATGAGATACGCATAGATACCCTTTATGTACTTGAATTATAGTATAATATATAGATATTTTTTATAAATTTTACCAGTTTTACTCATTCCAGTGGTTCTATCCGAATCCGTCATTGGTACATCTCCTTGAGCATCACGTTGAAGTTTTATTGCCTCCAATTTAGCGTCGCTGAATTCTGTTGAGAATTGCAAATTAATGAACGTTAGACAAATGTGTTTCACGTGCGTTGGAGATGTGAAGTGTTTGATGAGCACGAATACTCATACCTTAAGAACGTTATTAATTAAAATGATTGCTTAGACTTCATTACGCGGTCTTTTCCTGGACCATAAAAATGAAAATTGGAGCGGTTGGTTGTTTCTTGGCAAAAATAGACAAGGAGGGAGGTAAGAATCACACTCTTTGGGCAATGTTCAAGGTATTATAATGAAGATACCACACAAGTTTCACACTCTTTAAACTTATGAGTAATAGATGAACTTTGTCTTTCATTTGCGAATAGTGTAGCTAACATACACTAGAAGCAATCCGACAAAAACCTAAATTGACTTGCAAATTATTTTTTTATATGGTTGTTAAGTTGTTACTGTAGCCCATAGACACTACAACGTAAATGCGCCATCCACCTTGAGATTACATCGGCTGCCCCACCCTTCAAATCGAAACGCATTACTGTTTCACGGCAGAAATAGGCGGGGTGGTGGTAACTACCCGTGCCGACTCACAAGAATTTCTACCACCAGTAATTACGCAAATTATAATTTTGCGGGTTTGATTTTTATTACACCATGTTATTCCTTCACCGTGAGTAAGTAACAGTTTGTAAGCTTCCATAACATTCGGAAGTGTCAATATGATACCTGCGATGGCGGTGACGACGGCGGCGGGCAGGCGCGAGTGCAGCAGCGCGAGCGTGGCGGCGGGCGACATGGCGGCGCAGGCCACGGTGCGCAGCTGCCAGCCGCGCAGGCGCCACGCCACGCCGCCGTCCGCCGCGCCGCCCTCTCTGCTGGAGCCCTGCACCTTGGTGTCGTCGGTCACGCCTTCCATGCTGTTCGGCCAAACGTCACGAATATTGTTAATATTACTACAGCTTTCAAACGCTTTTCATTTGCCGCGAATCTTACTAACGTTAAGTAAACTATAAAGAGGCGAACCGATATCGGTAAAAAGTGCTCGCGAATTCTGTACTAAATTGCAAAAAGTAAATTATTACGGTACATATTATGACGTCGATAGTCAAGAAAGAGTGATTATATTAAACTTTAAAATAAATACATAGGTAATTAAACATGTTCTCGAACCATTTCGGCGATGAAAGAATGACGTCATGTTATAAAATCAATCCAAAATTATTTCTATTACGTGCTCGCCAGTTATATCAATACCAATATCCTGTTTATTTATACTGGGAAGAAAACGCGTTCCAGTGTGAAAAATATCTCCAGAGGGCCCTGAACTTTCTGTTCTAAATGTCTAGTCTTCTGTATGTAGCCCCTTAAAACTAGATGGGCTGTATAGGCAGAAAAAAGTAATTTGAATTTTCTTAGGTATTTCCTTTTTAATTAAAATTCCAACTCTTCATCTTTACGAAGAGTTCAATACTGGCTGTAAGGTCACGTACGTCCCTTGGCGGGCGCGGACACAAGAATGAAAACACATACGCTAATATTAAAAGTAATTAACCTTTCATCTTGATCCATTGGTATATCCATATGCTCAAGTAGCATCTTGAATAGTTCCGGACGTATGTAGCACATCGAGCATAAAACTGTATTAAAAATAAAAGAATCGTTAGTGTACATGCTTAGATAATGGCAACATAGTTAATTATATTTCAATGGTTCTAAAGTTTATTTGGATTATCTAAAGTAGTCCCTATAGATCCTTAACCCCAAGATTCTAAGTATGGGTGAGCATGTGTGGCTCACACGAGTGAGCGCCATCAACGTATCTTGTCTGCTGTTAGGCAATTGTGTGTTATGGTATGGACTATGGTCATGAGACTGTCAACACTGAGGTTTGAGATTGACATTTGACAGACTTTTGGCGGGAACATATCTTCCTTTTTCCCTTCCTCTAAGTCTCGGAAATCTAAAGTTTTAGATTTGTATAAATATAAGCAAGACTCATAAATTAGTTCGCCAAAAAAGTTTCACTTCTGACATGTGTACTTTGTACGCACGCACTTTTTTTAATGCTTTCAATGGCAGACGAGCTTACGGCCCAATTTATGATATATGGTCCGCCAGAAACTATCAATGACAAAGACACACAGCCAAGTGGTTGCCTATCGAAAACAAAGCTTAAGAAGAACATCTGGTAGCGCTCTGGATACAGACTGGGAGATAATTCCAAAGCTAGGCGCTACATGGCAATATCGACTATAACGCATTACGTTTGAACCCAGCAGATCGACAAGTAGAGATGAACTCTGGTTTGACATCGGTAGTGCGATAGTTAGACGATTCAGATGACTTGAACAAGGAACTAGCTCCACGGAACTACCTTAGAGCACTCACAATGGAACATACCATAACTGCATAGATTCAAAGATAGATATTCGTGGGTTCTACTCAACTTTTCACAGTTCTCACTAACAGTACAAACTTTTACAATAACAAATTATAAAAGTGTACACACCGTTTAAATACTTACAGGGTATATTTTTAATATGTTTTTATATTGTAGAACGAACCTGCGTCAAGTGATTTCTTCAGCAGACTTGCTTCTGGCACTTCTTTGATCCAGGTATAGACCAAGTCAAAGAGATCATCCGTAATTAATTCTTCTACATTATCCAGCAGCTGTTTTTCTTTCAATGTCCATAAAACCTGTGAATTTTGCAAATTTCATAAAATAATGTATTCATTTAGTAAATTTTAATAAATAGTTGGTGTTAAAAAATATTTATGCTTGCTGAATAATAAGTAACACGTTTCAAATCACAAAAAAAAGCTTAAATATTGTGTGGAAACTATTTACAAACACGGTTCAAAACTAACGGTAATCTAATCTACCTAAATGTTATAAATTTATTTTGTACGTATAAATGATCACATCGACACTAAGCAATAAGGCGTACGTACGTTGGCGAGCGTGTGCGTGAAGGCGGCGGGGGGCGGCGTGCGCGTGCGCAGCCAGCGCTCGGCGGCGGCCGCCAGCCACTGCACGTACGTGGCGGCCGACTGCGCCGCGCTCTCCGCGCACACGGCGCGCACCAAGCCGCATATCGCGCTCATGCTGCTGTTCGCGCGACCTGCGCGGCTCGCTTGGAAGGCTGCCGACCAATCAGACGTTCATTACTACTAATATTTAACAATTTTTTTTTTTTTTCGATAAATATGACCAGATGGGTCTTTTATTTAATTTTCAATATAAAAAGAATCATCATTAGTCAATTATATTCTAATAATAAAGGAAGTTATTTTCTACCGTCTTAAATTTCGTTTCTCCAATTTTAACTCAGCGAAAAACTCAAGCACTTTTTGAGCTTTTCGGCCAATCTGAAAGCACTAATAAAGTTTGAGCGACGTACCGTTAGCGTGAGCGTGCGCGTCCATGTTGAGGAGCGCTGCCACTAGATGGGGTCGCACGAGCGGGTAGTGTCGCGCGGCGGCTCGCAGCGCGTCGGCAGCGGGGTGCTGCGCGGGCCCACCGGCCGCCACGCACGCACACAGCGCTGCCAGCGCACCGCCGCTGCATAGCGCCGCCCATTGGGCATCCGACACGCGGGATCCTGCTCCGCTCATCGCCGACACCACGCGCGCCCACTTATTCCTGCAAGTTACCATTTACGATTTGAGATTGGACGTATGTTAGAATAATAATTATAGTCAATTTATAGTATCCAAATATTGATAAAGTCATTCTTATTAAAAATGGACAAATAAATTATTTCTACACTGTGTATTTTTTTTAAAAACGAAGTCGTGATGCATCCTATAATATCATAACAGATGTTGCTGCATTGTTCAATGCATACAGCATATGCAGACAGCCCACCTGTTAAGTATTGTAGTTACCGGATCCCATAGGCATCACTACGCAAATACCACCTCCCATCTAGAAACATCAGGCCTAAGTCTCAATTGATATATTGATTTTTTAATAAAATAAGGAGCTGTTTGTTGCCAAATGATATTATCTATATCTGGTGGAATTAACTCACGTATTCGCTGAGATAGGTATCGTCGTATTGAATGCGGGCATGGCTAGTAGCTTCAACTGCAGTAGACCCATATTAGAGCTGTCTCTCGGCTTGTACAGGCGCACTTGTACTGTGTTGCAGACTATAGGCCGCGATATAACGAGCCGGATGAAGGTCGTCCCGGCTGTAGTCTGAGGAGGCCCCAGCGGAGCCAGCGTACCTCCGCAGCCCGCTTCTACTGCGACAGCACCAGGGCAAGCTACAAAAATACATATAGTTTTTATTTCTAAACACAAATCAATATAATAACTGTTTAAATCATATTTTGTTAATATGTTTATGCTCAGTACTTTCCTCACCTAGTTTTAATTCAGTGGAAAAAATTAGTTGTGAACATTGACTGGTAGCTTAACCAAAAATCACGCACTCATTTGTAAGACATTTGGACCTCTTGTGAGTCTGCACGGGTAGGTACCACCACTCCGCCTATTTCTGCCGTGAAGCAACAATGCGTTTCGGTTTGAAGGGTGGGGCAGCCGTGGTAACTATACTGAGACCTTAGAACTTATATCTCAAGGTGGTTAACGCATTTACGTTGTAGATGTCTATGGGTTTCAGTAATCACTTAACATCAGGTGGGCTGTCAGCTCGTCCACCCATCTAAGCTATAAAAAAAAAGAAAAAAGCTACACCGACAACTAAACCATACTAACTGGCGAGGCTCGTGAGATGCGGCTGCAGCTGCACCTCGTGCAGTTGGACGGCGTAGGGCAGGTTGAGTGTGATCGCGAGAGAAGCGTCGTCTGCGCTGAAGAAGTGGTAGGACCAGGCGGCCGCCCGCACGCGTCGCGCAGCACACGCCGCCCGCACGTTGGCGCCGCCGCCGCCGTCCAGCAGCACGTCCGCCGCCTGCGCTGTCGGGTTCCCGCAAGTCACCGTGCCTGTGCAGATATTATAAGTTATTCAAAGTACATCACACTGTTACTGTACTTCTTCTATATCGTTCCCTCAGTACTGAAGAACGCGACCACATGTGACATTCTTCCACTGTGCTCGATCATGGGTGGCATGGACCGCATGGTACAGACTACCACCAAGTGCTTCTCTTGCTATATCCGACCAACTGGCTGGTGTTCTGCCCACGGTGCGCTTGCCCGCGGCCCGTAATTATGAGCTTCTATAATCCATGTCTGGGAGACCGCATGATGTGTCCGAAGAAGCTCATAGCTCTTATTATTGTTAACTATTACTATATTAAGTTTCGCAAATTTGTCGACTATTTTAACTGCCGATATTATATGCACATTTTTAATTACACGTACTACTTTTCCTGACGAATATAAATGCTTATTGAGGACTGTTGATCAATTGATGGAGTCTAGAAGTTTATCGGTCAAAAATTGTTAGTTTGATCATCAGACTAGACGACAGAACTCACGATTCTTTCGTGGCCGAACACGTTAGTTCCAATACGTACAGCCTCAAAGCATAATGATATCAATCAATTTATTGCTCAAAATATCAAGATAAGTTATCGAATTGCATTACTATCGATAGTTCTTTTGTATGAGCTATTATATGATACTCACAAAACGGAGCGATATTGATCAGTCCATTAGAAGTCTCGACAACTGGCATTTGGTTTTTCTTGTTAGAGTTTGCTGAAGTTGACATGTTGATTATTTGAGGAGGAAGCTTAAGGTAGTTCATCAAAGAAGACACGAGCCCTTGTCCACTGTTCGGACCGGCCTGTATAGAAACCAGTACATAATCATTATTTAGTATTTTGACTACAGATCTGTATTCCTAATTAATTTGTTATTGAGTCGTGAGGTTCAATCAAACTATAAGGAATGATGCAATACAGAAAGTCGCGTGGCAGGGTTCAAAATAATGAAATATTATCTCTTCTAAAGATCCGCTTAATATTTAAAAAAAAATTGGAAGCTCTTGTACTGGTACAATGTCACAGTACTAGTGATTCTGAAGCTGTGACTGAAAAAGTATGCTAACAATAGGTAAAATTGTTCACCATCAGGCTGTCATTATACATACATTAAGTCAGTATACATTTACATCATACCTGATGACAAGCAGTGAGTTTCTCAACTGCAAGTTCAAAACCTCCGGCATCTATGAAAGCACCGAGAGCTTCCGGATTGTCCAGTAAACGAATCATGACTAGCTGCATAGATTGTGATAACTTGACTAAATCTTCTTTACCTGTGAAGTTAACGAATACCTTAAACCTCGTACGGACTTTGCGTTCCAAGGAACGCGTACCCAAGCTACGCGTATAAAAAGATACGCGTACACGTTTATAAAGCGACACGAGTAAACTACGCGTAATCAGGGCGAGCCCAAAGAACCCAGTGCAAGCGCGACCCTTGTGTAATGCTGACGAAGACAAAATTGTTATTCGTAATAGATTAAAAGTAAAAAAGATCACAACAAAATTATATGAATTATACTTCACTACTTTTTAAGTGTAATTTTCAAATCAGCAAGTGTAGATTAGGCAACCAAAATAAAAATAATCTAGGAAACTGTTGTACGGAATGTTGATAATATATTTTTATTTTCAATCACTGACAATTCTGACAATTTTTCACGTCAAGGTTAAACACTGATCACAACATGTGTCTCATGTGGCTTGTGGTTGTATAGTAGTGTATGCTATTGTCTGTCGTATATTTGACCTCAAATGACGTCACACGCTCAAACTAAATTTTTTTTTTTTTTTTTTTTTTTTTTTTATTGCTTAGATGTGTGGACGAGCTCACAGCCCACCTGGTGTTAAGTGGTTACTGGAGCCCATAGACACCTACAACGCAAATGCGCCACACACCTTGAGATATAGTTCTAAGGTCTCAGTATAGTCACAACGGCTGCCCCACCCTTCAAACCGAAACGCATTACTGCTTCACGGCAGAAATAGGCGGGGCGGTGGTACCTACCCGTGCGGACTCACAAGAGGTCCTACCACCAGTAATTACGCAAATTATAATTTTGCGGGTTTGATTTTTATTGCACGATGTTATTCCTTCACCGTGGAAGTCAATCGTGAACATTTGCTGAGTACGTATTTCATTAGAAAAATTGGTACCCGCCAGCGGGATTCGAACACCGGTGCATCGCTCGATACGAATGCACCGGACGTCTTATCCTTTAGGCCACGACGATTTGTAAAGAAGTAATTAAAATTTTTTTACGGTTCACCATTTGGCGAATATGATGAGAACTTATGATTGGTTTAGTCAATGGATGTTTTCTAGTTACGTCACGGTTATTGCCTTTTCGGCTTGACGACGATAACTTGCGGCGTATGTATAAATATCTGAAGTCGCAACAATAAGGTACTTACGTATAAATTCGATGAGGCTGGGAACCATCAGACTTGGGTTCGAAGCAGCGGCGGCGATATGTGCCACCAGCCAATACATTTCTTCTTTCATTGAAGCAGTCTCAGAGTTCATGCTCAAGTCCGAAAAGTTTTTGTCTGAATTTGAAATTCAGTATTAATCATTCATTAAATTCAAATTATGAATCATTATTGTTTTCATTATAATGAATTCAGTATAATTTTATTAAGTTATTTCAATACACACCTGAATTTAAGAGAGCCATGTTGAGTCCGTCACATATGGATAGGGTTTTATAAAGATTGTACATTATCTGATGTTGTTGTAATACTGAAATAAAAATTTAATAATTATTAAAAATAAACGATTGCAAAAAAAATAATTATGTTTTACAATAAATTTCGTGCATTACCGGTATCGGCAAAGCACGGAGTTCGGGCCGCTTGCTGTTTTCTTTCATCTTCGACGTTGGCTTCACGAGCGTTGTTTTGTGCCTTGCTCTCGTCTGTCTGAGACTGTTCCGGACCCGACGATCCCGCATTAGAGGATGACTACATAAATAGATGATACATTATTTTAGTAAATTTATAAACCACCATATGATCACAGGGTCAAATTGAAATGAAAGTAACTGAGCGCTATACTTACCGATGAGGATCCGGCAGATTGATCGTTCTGCGGCAAAGGTAGAGCCAGCATCCTACGACAATAGTGCAACAGTTGCGCAATGAGAGCGCGGCGCAGTGGAGGCCGTCGGCCGGCGCCGGCAGCCAACGCGTCCGCCAGCAGACCCGACAGTCGCGCCTCCGCCCCGCCCTCGCCGCGCCCGCAGCTCGTCTCGCACACCCACCACCACGAAGCGTGCGCTGAACACGCATACGTCGCAATTAATATCATTTTCTCTTAAAGATGCAGAACACAAATGTAATCGTACGTACCGACTGTTTCGAAGAGAGGTAAGGCGTGATGTAGGTGATGCGATGACAGAACTGGCAGCATGGGATGAGCGAGCCGTAACAACGTGGCGTGCAAGTCGGAGGCGGGGGCGGGCGGCGAGGGGCGGGTCCACACGCCGACCACGGTGCGCAGCGCCGCCAGCGCGCCCGCAGAGCCGCGCCCGCACACCACACGGGACATCACCGAGTGTAGCGCCGAAGCGGCGCCGGCTCCGGCACCTATATGCGCTCCGCCCTAGTATGTTACAATTTGCGCTATTGTATTTTTCAATTGTCTTAAATTGTAAATAGTATATGATTTTTTTAAAGAAATATAATAGGTTATTTTATGAAAATAAAAAAACTGCTTTAAAACACTACACTTAATATGAGATTTAACTCACGAGGTAAGGTTCCGACGAAGCGACCGTGCCGTCAGCGTTCACGTTCATCGTGACGAACTTCACTAACGTGGGTACGAAGTGTTCACATTCCAAAATCACACGACCCATAGTCTGACAGCCGTCTTCAGTCTATAATCAAATTGAATAATCAGAATTTCACAAAAGCTCCTCTTCAGAAAAATTATACTCCCAAAATTATTATATTACCAGCAGGGGCAAGCTCGCGATCCACGCCAAGGCTTGCATGGATAATACCCAGCAGCGGAGCGAGACGTTTTCTAATCTGTAACAAAATATATGAATTACAACAATTAGTACAATTGCAGTTTGCAGAAAGTAGATCCTAATGTACTAAAATGGTAAATTTGTGTAATTGTACTTATTAACTATATATAATACATAACAGTAAGCATTTAATTTAATATTAGTGTTTTTAATGTATGGTATTTTATTGAAAAAAATGTTTTTCGCTAAAACCATCGGAACTGTCATTTTTCGTTTCTCTAAAAGCCATTCCACAGGTTAATGGAAAAAATTATAATATTGTTATCATTGAAAGCAGAATTTTGAAAGCTCATATTTAAATTTTCAAATCATCATCATCCCTCTGAACGAAATTCATAGACTTACTTGCACAGAGACTGAAGCAAGGCCGTAACAGTATCAGACGCCAATCGTATTCGCGGCCTGTCCACGGGCACTGCGAGCGTGGCCATCGACCAGGCGCCGCCGCTGCCCCACGCCGAGCCGTTCAGGGTCAACCAGAGGGACACTACGTTCTCCATAAACGAGCATTCGATCTGTAAAATTTTATAAATTAACGACTTGAACAACCAATGTACCGCTGTAATATTTTTTTTATTTTTTATTGCTTAGATGGGTGGACGAGCTCATAGCCCACCTGGTGTTAAGTGGTTACTAGAGCCCATAGACATCTACGACGTAAATGCGCCACCCACCTTGAGATATAAATACTAAGGTCTCAAGTATAGTTACATATACAACATGACAGGGCATAGTTTCCGATGTTATCAAAATTCTTTACTTGGTCCCTCTAACAACAAAAATTACATTAGACACACAAGTCTTCCTGTACATAATAAAGTGCTTATCGAAGGTATGCCAACAATAGTTAAAATGTTATTTAAACCTTATTATTCAATAAACTTATTTACCATGATTTTATTTATGATGAGTTATAATAGTATTCATTAAAATTTCTTCACAATTTAATATCGAGTTTTTTATTTGCATTACATTATTTCCTGCGTTTCAATTACTTTACAGTTTTCATGTTCGTGCACAGGCATCCGTGACCGTGACGTGTGCCGACTTGAAACGCGAGTTTGACCCGTAAAAGTTCTCTTAACAACACCTACGACTCGCAAAATGCGTAGAAGATACTTTGGTTATCATAGTTTTTTATCAAGTATAAGAGTGTCAAACAGTTTTATTCATAAGCATCGATAGAAATAAAATGCTCATTAGCAGGTCGATAAATTTAAAGTAATTTGGACCCTCGTATAATTCCAATATTAATGAAATTTCAACTGAGTTGAAGTGGACACATTTTCGTTTACCTTATTGTGGAACTCAAGTGCGAGATGCCTGAAGACATCGTAGAGCGTGTGCGTAAGCGGGGGATGGTGTCGCAGGGGAGGCGCGGGGGGCGGCGCGGCGGGCGGCGTGCGGGGCGCGAGGGGTGCGGTGAGCACGGCGATGGACAGCGCGTGTCCCGTGGTGAGCAGGGCGCGCCGAGCCAAGCCCTCGCCCGGCCCGCCGGCGCCGCCACCCGCGCTCTCCAGCCGAGCGTCCGCGCACTGAGATAAGTTGCTGCGAATAATATCAAACGCACTCGTATTATTATACATATTATTATTAACCAATCAATATAGAATCAGTCGTTCTATCTATATATCTATCGCCTTGAAAGACCATATCAGCGTCACCGGGCGAGTAGGTGAGCTCGCGGGGCTCAAACCTGACGTTGTTGCTAACACGAACCTAGGGTTAGGGTAGGGAACCAAGAGCCGTGCTTCGAGAGAATCTACCGGATCGGAAACGCGACCCACTGAGAAGATCCGGCGAGAAACTCAGTGGGCTGTGTCTATGGGTTAAATTAATCGCCGAGCCCTTCGTCGCAAGCGACGGATTCGACAGGAACGATAGGCCGGTGCTTGAGGTACCTAAAAGCACCATTAGTGGATCAGGAGGATTCTTAATGACGTGCATAGGGCGACGTCGACTGTTTACAATTCGGTCCGCAGGATTGGGAATGCGTTCTATCTGATTTCGATTTGTATTATTCGAACTCAAAATCAAGATGTATTTATGATTAAAAAATATACGTACCTATTGCTTGTGTCGATAGCGATTTTGAGACTACTAGTGACTTTTTTAACGGCCTCCAAGAAATATTGATCGAGTTTCTCTTCCGAAGAGTCTGAATCATTGGACTCTGGTTGATTTAAATCTAGTTCTACGTCGATGTCCTTGATTGACACTGGAACAAATTCAATTGTTAAAAGACCCATATTGTATAAGCATCTTGCGTATTTTTAGCTATTACGTGGGTTTAAAACACAAGCTGTATTTAAAAAAAAACTATTCCATTTTTAATAATGTTTATGATGAAGCAAAAGCAATGACAAAACAGTTTCTTTTAATTAGACAACTAAGACAGTATAATGTTGGCAACACACTGTATCGTTATGGATGGTGCTATGCGAGATTGCTGCGGCTAGTGCTGGCCTTGAAACAAATCTGTTGTGGTATGCGATTTCGTGAATTGTTATTAAGCTTTGATGAATTCACAAACATTTTTGCTCATTAGAATTTTAATTCGAAGAATTTTAATTGATATTAATTGATAATAGATTTGTTATAATTGATAGTGATATAACTTATTGTATTTATAAAATAGCCACTATTTATAAAAAATACATAAGTAAAAATTAATAAATAATTGTATTGTTTTTAAATATTGTACTACAATATAATAAGCATAAAAGTATAATAAATATTACACTAAATTAGGATTTTCAAAAAAGTTTTTAATCATCTCTGTCTGAATGGTTACGGTGAAAAATGTTCTTTGTTTTAAAAAAAAACTAGTGAGTAGCATTAATAATACTGATAATAGATTAGTATGAATAATATGCTATTATCCCTAAAGGAATTATAATTTAAAGCATTCGATACCTAGAACCTAGTTAAGACTTTACGAATATTATTAATAATAGCCTCATCCATAGTACCACAAAGTATTATTTCAATGGAAAACCTTAATAAGTTTTAAATTAGGTGTTGTTTTAACTATATTATAGCGTGAATTGTGTGTTTCTTCGAACCAAAATTCGTCATTTCCTTACTTGATGGCATGACACAGGTCGGTTTGGGAATGCCTTTCGCCATACCAAAACTATCCGCTAGCAAATCTGCAATAACAAATATCAATTTCAACTACTACTCAAACTAATAATTTTAACACAGATTTCAAATATAAATCAATATATTACTAAGGAAACAAATTTAACAATATTCAAACAATAACTGTAATTATAAATAAATTTAAAAAAGGCTAAAAATTATATTTGTTTTATGATTTTTATAATTATATTGATGACTGGGTTTAGTTTCTATTTTCACACTATCAAAAATTACTTTTAATTAAAGACAATATTACTGGTGACATATTTGAAATTACTTTAACATTAATCTCCAATGTTACAGAATATTCAAAACATAAGCGATTTACTGTTGGACAGAAATACTGTTCACTTAAATACATTGTACATCTTAATGTCTAGTTTTCATTATTATTATTATTATTATTATTATTATTTAATTATATACGATGACACTGTACAGAGATAAACAAACGAAATATGACGTTTATTAGTTATTGTGATTCAGGTCATTTGTAATCTGCTTAATATGTTCGTATCACAATACAGTATTACGCTTGCAAATGAAAAAAATGTTTTCAAACATTCAAGCATATGGTGATGTAACCTTTTTAAAATGCGCGAGGAACAATATCAAGTTACGGTACTGACCTGCAACAGTCGGTCCCTTGTTCTTGCGAGTTTTCCCAGACTTCTTCTCAGACGCCACGTGTATGACGCGCGAGCCGCCGCCCCACTCTTCGCTACTCACTTCGCCAC
Organism: Bombyx mori; assembly: GCF_030269925.1. Classification (NCBI taxonomy): domain Eukaryota; kingdom Metazoa; phylum Arthropoda; class Insecta; order Lepidoptera; family Bombycidae; genus Bombyx; species Bombyx mori. The sequence goes on along the minus strand of NC_085131.1, from coordinate 9,491,901 downwards.
CTTCGTACTCAACCAGATCCTGCGGACGGAGTGACAGCATTAGCCGGATGTATGGGTACGGTCTAAATCACGCTTTACGTTAACTTTTATAATACTGTTATGCGGGTAAGAGTAACGCCATCTATCGCCGAATAGTCGAACGAATATAGAAGGATCTAGTAGCACCTGGAACGCTCGAGAAGTACAACGCCATCTATTGTCATATAGCGGAAACAATACTAGAGATGTGTGAAATATTCTCGATAACTCTAGGGGTGTGGTATCGACTATAAAAGCGTTGCAGGGATGGCACGCAGTCAGTCAGCAATCGGAACTACTCGAAGCGAAACAGCGAACGGATCACCTGAAGCGAAGCGGAAGAAGCGAATTGAGAGTTTTAAAGTGTTTGTTGAGTGTTTTAGTGTTTTAAGTGTTGAATACTGTTTTTAGTTGTACTTTGGTGGAATTTTATTTATCCCGAACCACAGCGCGTGACAATACTGTCCAGCGTGTTAATGTTTTTATTTTTTTCATTTATTTGTTAAAAGTAGCCGTTATCAAAAGATAACGGCTAAGCCCAAAAGGACTATTTTATTGTATTTGGCGGTGGAAGAGCTGACGGCACATCCCGTGTTAAGTGATTACCGGAGCCTAGACATTGCAAAGTCAACGGCACCACCTACCGTGAAGCATAAATTTGTAGCAATCTTCAAGCCGGCACCCCTGGCTGTGGCTGGCCAATGAACTCACCTGCAGCAGCGTGGTGAGCGCGTGCCTGGGCCAGGGCGGCAGCGTGACGGCGAGGCGCGCCAGCCCCAGCACGCACGAGGGCTCCAGCAGACTGTCGCCGCCTGACAGCGCGCACAGCCGCCCCACCACCTGCGGCACGAACCTGTCTCAGAGCCCGTCTACACGCGGCCATCTCCTCGAGTGCCACCACTCGTAATATTTGTTCACACCGAGTCCAGCACAAACATTATTAGCGGGTACAGGGTGATTTAATTTTTTGAAACATTCAGCGATAATTACTATAACACTTCAGTGGTTTCACTGCGCTACGTGGCACTAGTGACTTAAAGGCGTCACGGTCATTTTATACATTTTTTTATGAATAACAGCTGTATACACTACGTGATTTGTTCACAAGTGCTAACAACCGATAAATACTGCAATTGCAAATGTTACCAGAACAAGTGACAGTTGTGTTAGTTTCAATTGACTGCAAACAAAACTAGGAAATGTACCAATATGGTAAATTCACACTAATAAAACTGTGAAATAAATATAGCCTATTCTCATCTATTAGTAAATTCTTTTGCGAGATTTTTTGTCTTATTTTTGGGTTTTTAATTTTAAACATTTCAAACTGCAGCGGAAGACCGCCATGAATACAATGTATCTATTACTTGATGGTCACCGTAGATCATAAATATTGGTATTTTTACATAGACCCCCTTGCTACAGTTTTTGCAGATATAACAAAGTTTCTATTTGAAAGAATTGTATAGGATGTGACGTCCGCCTGTTGGCACTGTCATGTCAAGGAGGGATAGTTCGACACATTAGCTGAGCATCAACTCTATGGGTATAAAGTTGATTGAAATTACCTTAGCGGCGAGCAACAATGCGTCTCCGTCACTGGCACTGTCGGCTGCCAGGATGTGAGCAACCAGTGCTTGGGCCAGTTGCCCGGCCAGCGCGGGAGACAGAGGTCTGGGCGGTGGAAAATCAGCGCCCGAGCCTATGACGTCAGCTTTTAGCGCACGCTTACCAGCCACGGCTAGTCGAGCTTTAAGACTCATGCGAGCTCTTTGTAATAGCTGCAAAACAATAATTTTTATATATAATCTGACAGAAATTATTCTGTTCTTATTTTTGATAAATCCACTGTACAAATAGATTTTCTTCAAGTTATTACCATGTTAGTACAGTATTATGGGTACTATAGAGAAGGTTTTTGTCACGTTATGACGAGTCATTTCGATAATGGTATTTAACACAAGTGAAGTGTAAAATCGAAAAACGGTTACCGCGGAGCGCGGCATTTTTTTTATTACACAAACGAGTGAACGAGCTCATGGCTCATCCGGATTTAAGTGACTACCAGAATTAATAGAAATCACAATCTGAATGCCGTCATCCACCTTGAGACACGAGAATTATATCGCAGATGTCGATTAAAATAAATATGTATATGGCGGCTTCACGTTCGAAACATGACACCTAGCAGTGCCGGCTTACAATATACATCCCAGTGCTATTGAGTTTCAGTCATTGAGCACCGTATTCTCGTATAGATTTCAGAACACAAGCATGGTGCTACCTGTTGATCTTCCAAAGCGACCTGCATGCCGGTCTTGGCAGCCTCGACCTCGCGCACCTGGTGCAGCAGTTTCTTGTGCAGCTTGCGCCTGTGCAGCCGGCAGTCGGCCACGCGCGGCGACGTGGCGCTGGTGTCGGCGCCGCTGCTGGCGCCGGGCCGCCCGCCCGTCACCCAGTCCCATCTGGACGGACAACGTTAACACATTCTGAATGTCTAGATTAAATTATTCTTGTAAACTATTCACTAATAATCATTGACATTTGAGTTTGTTAAAAAAAATGATATTTTTTTTATACCCATTTGACATTTAATTTTGTTAATGTTTCTATTATTATACATATTTTATATACTATGTTATATTACTATATTACATACATATTGTACAGCCGCAACATCACACCATGGTGTATATCTCAGCAATATATTAATTTTATTTTAATAATACGTAAAATAAAAGTTAAAAAATAACAATAACATTTGACATGACGTTTGGGAGTGGTTAATATACGAACAGAAATATAAATTAAAGAGCCGAAGTTTCTATTCGACTTTAAGATGAGGTCGGTGTCTCGAATCGTACAATGATCTGGCCCTCAAACCGGAAGACGTGACTGCTTCGCGGTCGAAATAAGCGGGATGATAGTACCTATCTGAGCGGGTTTACAATACGCCTTACCAGGTGACTTTTTTTTTTGTCCTACCTAAGCTGATGGCTTTGAGAGGCCATTTCAGCGCGACTCTAATAAGTAGGTGAGCTCGCTGGCCTCAAACCTGACGATGTTGCTAACACTAACCCTAGCAAGAGCAATGCTTCGCAGAATCTACCACTGGATCGGAAACGCGACCCACTGAGAAGATCCGGTGAGAAACTCAGTGGGCTGTGTCTGTGGGTTAATTTACTCACCGAACTCTTCGTCGCAAGCGACGGGTTCGATGAGAACGATAACCGGTGCTTGAGGTACCTAAAAGCACCGTTAGTGGATCGGGAGGATCCAAAATGTGTTATTGGCGACGTCGACTGTTTACCATTCGGTCCGCGGGATCAAGAATGTAGTTCCTGATACAATCGTGACGTGTACGAACCCTTAGAAATAGTACTCGAAATTTTAAAACATGAAAAACTCAAATACCTGGTATGTTTATTGGTGACTGCAGACACAGCATCTAGAACAGCTGACAAGGCAGTCAGTAGTGCAGCCGTCAGCGCCGGTTGTGGTCTCCCGCTCTGCAGCAGCTCCAGGGTGCGGGTCGCGAGCGCCGGGCACACGCCTCCCTCGGTGTCCGACAGCACGCTCTTACGGCACATGTACATTATCAGCACCAGACACCTGGAGATTGTAAACTACATGTAATTTAAATTACTCGATACTCACTTTACCGCCTAACTGATGAAGGGGAAAATAATAGCAGCAGTTGAAATTAAAGTGGTCAGTGTTTATTTGTACAAATCAATGGTAAATCCAATAGATAAAGAGAAGTAATTAGGAGGGATAGCTCTTCGTCCATATTATGTTAAGCAATTAAAGGAATTGACAAGCTTAGCTTAGATAGCTTTCAAACTGGAATGTAAGATCTCGTTGCAGCAAACAGACAAGTTGGAGACTCATTTACAGCATTCCCTAAAACAATTACGTAATGCAACAAAAACTTAAAAAAAATAGAGCTTCTTCTGCACTTCCAACATTTTGACTATAAACTATACAACATTATCTCTGTTAGCCAATCAAAGTACTATCGTGATCAAATTAGATTTACCCTGTCTACATAGGTTGTTAATGGAGAGTAAGCATACGTACAGGTGCGTATTAAATACACAAAAACAACGCTGACCTGTCGAGCGCGATGGGCGGTGCGTCGTAGGCCCCGAAGGCGTCGGTCAGGGTGTCGGCGACGTGCGGCCCCCACCAGGGCGCGGCGCCGCACGCACGCGCCAACAGCGACGCCAGCGCGCCCGCGTTCCGCCCGCTCCACTCCCATAGCATCGGAGTCACTTTCTGACACCATTCCAGAGTCACCTCCTCGTATTGCTGTAATAAAACACAGTTTCTCTGTATTTTTAAATGTTCTGACCTAGTTACATCAATGGATCATAGGTTTTTTTACTATTTTTTTATTGTTAGATGGGTAGACGAGCCCACAGCCCACCTGGTGTAAATGGTTACTGAAGCCCATATACATCTACAACGTAAATGCTCCACCCACCTTGAGATATAAGTTCTAAGGTCTCAAGTATAGTTACAACGGCTGCCCCACCCTTCAAACCGAAACGCATTACTGCTTCACGGCAGAAATAGGTTGGGTGGTGGCACCTACCCGTGCGGACTCAAAAGGTCCTACCACCAGTAGGTAGTAGGATTGTATCATTTATTTTTCTTATATCAAAAATCCACAGATAAGATTCCACTACTTCTACTTCATCCAACAGTAGATTAGAATATTAACGTGTTTGTCTACCTAACTTCCTCTACTTGGGTACGTCATGGCTATTTATGATTCGAAGCAATCAATCAACAGTACAGTATATTAGTTAATTTAATGCAACCAAGACATCAAAACAATTGCTCAAGTTTCTCTCACACTGCTACTGACAAACGTTGATAATGGCTAAACATCAAGATTATTAATCTAATCTAATCATGTATGTCAGCAAAACAAATCCTTATATGGTAAAATTATTTTCTATTTATCAGTAATAAACACTAAAAATTGTACTTACTATTTCACCAATTTGGAAATAGAAATAAAGCAACATATCCACAATATTCTCTGTGATAACTCTAAGTTTATCTGTCGAGCACATCTGAAGGAGACCTTCAGTGGTCACCTTTCCTTTTGCAATCAACTCTGGTATGCTTCGGGTGCTATCTGTTTTATTCTGCAGTTTCTTCAAAACATTAGTACATGTATGTATCTGTTGCTGGAGCTCTATACACTCGTGGTAAGCTGTTATAACTTTTCCTTCGTTATCCATTGTACTATTCAGGTAAGACATCATGTGGACTGCATTACCATTGTACAGTTCCAGATACGGATTTAGGAGGTCCATTAGTTTGCCTGTCGCCAACCTGTTTATAGAAGCATTCGTTTTTTGAAGTCCACAACAATTGAGTGAGGGATTATAAAATCTTACTACTGGTATGAAGTACAGCAGGTGTCATAGTAAGCGTGGTATTACCGTTTTAACTATGTTTAATGAGTGGGGCAAATCATATTATAATATCATACAGAATTCCACCTCCTGATTTAAGATAAACAAATTGATTTGAAACTTTATGAGCTCTGATAACCTTAGCATCTGATAGACAGTAAGCTCATTTTGAGTCCTTAAAAATTTATTCTCAAGAACTGAACAACTTTTTAGAACCGTACAGGTCAAAACGGACGTAAATATTGAAAAAAGTTGTATTAAGTGTTTAAATAGTTTTGTCGACTTTACCTGAATCTACAAGTCAAATCTTGGTGCAGTGCGTTGAGTGCATTAATGGACGCTGGAACATTAGCAATATCAGCTATCTCGCCATAGAACCAGCCAAGTGGTATTTTACACTTCATGGCAGACATACCATAACGACCGATTGTAGTTATCTATAAAATAAAAAATTAAAATTGAAATAAATAAGGTTGTTAATTCATTTTATATTTAGATATCTATAGATATAAAAGAAAGTCGTGTTAGTTACACTATTTATAACGCAAGAACGGCTGAACTGATTTGGCTGAAAATTGGTGGGGAGGTAGCTTAGAACCAGGAGAAGGACATAGGATACTTTATCCGTCTTGCATTCGCCATTACCATAAACAAATCACAAGGTCAATTCTTAAAAGTTTGTGGTCTGAATCTAGAATAAGCATTTTTTTCCTATGGTCAATTATGTGTGGCATGTTGACGGGTTGGAAGACCGTCTGCGTTATTTGTTCTTGCACCTGATAATAAAACGAAAAATTTCGTCTATCACAAGGTGCTTCACTAAAGAGTGGACGACCCCATGCACTAAAATACATGGCCAATAAAGAACCATTAAAATACTTGCTTTTTTAATTTACATTAATTACCCAAATAAAAATTTACCTTGATAAAATCAAGTCTGCTCATATATTGCCTCTGAGGCGGAACAAAGTTCGCTGGGTCAGCTAGTTTTATATATAACTGGGATGTGATTAGTTTCGGTGGACATAATCACAAAATTATTTGTGCTTTTGAACACAGAAAAAGGAAACACCGGAAGTAAAAAATAAGTTCAAGCTAGAATTTTTCTCCTTATTCTGGATATGGTAAACAGATATGAGAAAAATAAATTACGTTTCTGACAAATATCCTCAACTGTCTTACTGAGAATAATGCAAGACCTCATTACACTTCTCCAGGATCCACTAAAGTAATAAACTTAAATACGTTCATAAGAATTACTAAGGTTCCTTATAACATGCCATACAAATGTTGACACTGTTAGTAGAGTAGGCAATGCTCTATTTCGAATCTATGACCTCTTGTTTGAGAAGCATACAAGATACAACTGAGCTAAGATCAAAGTGTACTATAAAATAATTAATTAAGGATGCACACAGTATTCATTACTTACCTTCATATATCGGCAAAGAGGCGGAGGTTGTATATCAGTGAGGACGAGATGTTTATTGGTTATGTCAGTGGCATATGCTAGTTTGACCGAGTTAGTTTCTTCACAGTTGGTCCAGATATCAATGCCCAGTGTTACTAAATCGGGGCACGCTGGAATTATCTGTAAAATTAAAGCATTCAGTTATATTTTTATTCAATCTATAAAGGACAACATTCATAATACAGTGTAAGGCACAGCGGTTCCCAAACTTTTTGTCTGGTAGGCGATTTCTTGATCAACGATATTCGGTACACCACGCAAACGTTTTAATTTAGAGTTAAATAGGGAATGTTCTACATCTGTATCTTTTATTAGTACGCATTATGACGAACTCACGATATCAGTAAGTCGCACTGTGTGTCCGAAATCCAATATAATGTATCTCCTAGCGCCCGAGTGCATTCTTTCCACAATGAGGGTGTGTTGAGGCGGCCGTGTAACCAGAGAGGCCCAAGGTATGTTGCACTGTTCTTGATCCTGGAAAATTTCAGATATTCACATTTTAAATTAAAAAAATACATAAAATCATATATTATGTAGATGCCATGGCTTGCATAAGGATCATAACACAAAGAATTTTAATAATCAATGTTGTGTACCTTAAAGTACTTTTCTTCCGAAAATTCTAATTTCTCTTGGGAATCGCAATCCATCATTGAACTTTCCACATCCTCTAATGAGTCAGGATCTTGAGATGTTTGTTTGGCTTGACCTTCCTTCATTACATTCCACAACTGCAATTGACATTCTTTTTATTGTGGTAGATGGACAAACAAGCTAACATCTCACTTGGTATTAAATGATTATTGGAGCCTACAGACATCACAAGGTGAAAGCCATCATTTAACTTGAGACTTGAAGTCAAAAGTAAGAAGAGAAATTGAAGTATATTTGGAGAAATTAAGTATTTTTTGTATTATATAGAAACCAGAACGCAAGACCATTTCTTGGCAGTATCGTGGTTTGACAGTTGCAGTTTGATTCTGGGAACATTTCTGCTTATTCTTCAGTGAACTCAGTGATGATTGAAAATGTTATTGCACTTTTTTGTGGGCCATTATATTATAGTCTATAAACATTTAAGAGTTTACAACACTACATATGACAAGTATTAGATTCGATAGTATATGAAGTATTTCAAGACGAACCTGATTGGGATCTGCAGAGCCAGGTCCAGGCAGGGTGCTGACCACAGCAGGGTAGTGTCTCCCTCCAGTGGACTCCAGCTTGGTGCCGTCGGAGGCGATATGACACGTGACGTGCAGCGGCATGGACTCGCACAGCCCCGAGCCGAATACCGCCACGCTGTTGCTCTGCGCCCACCACGCAGACGGAGACAGAGTCGCTTTTAAATCTATCAGAACAAAGAAACCCAACGTAATAAATTAGTTTTCAAAGTTTTATAAAAAACATGTTTATGAACTGCCTGTCCCAAGAAAGAGCATATATATTGATCTATATATATAAAAATGAATTGCTGTTCGTTAGTCTCGCTAAAACTCGAGAACGGCTGAATCGATTTGGCTAATTTTGAACCTGAGTTATTTGTGGAAGTCCAGAGAAGGTTTAAAAGGTAGACAAATATGAAAATGCTCGGAATTAAATAAAATAACAATTTTGTTTTTCCTTTGATGTGTCCCCCGTCGGACGGATTCCTTTTGTTTGTATTAAGTTTATTTTATACAAAAGTTTCGGTCTTTTATTTATAGATTGAGGCACTACGAAGTCTGCCGGGCAGCTTGTATGTTAATAAATTTTCATTAATACTAGTTAATGGTATTTGTCCTCATGCCGGTAGTTACCATGATCCTACACATTCCTGCCTATACAGCCATTAGACAATACAATTAAGACATCAACTTAATGTGTTGAGATAGGTGGTTTCATTCCTGTTGTAATATTTATGGGCTTTGATAACCACTCAAAGCCTGAAAGTAGACAAAACTGTAGTAGAGTATATAAAGTTTTTGGAAATAATGTTGATAGACTTCTAACTGATGTGTTTATCAAAACCAAGAGGCCGATGAGAATTTAATCAATTAAAATGATGCCCATATTAAAAAAATTGCGGTCCTCGACTAGGTAACCTGAGGTAACTGATACGAGTATGGATTGAGCTATGGAAGCAGTTAGCTTACGATCCGAGGGATCGACCATTCGCATTTGAAGATCTTACTCGCTGTTGTTCACTTGACCAACGTCCGCATTTACGTACCGATTTCTAATGGTAAATTAAGTAAATCCTTCAGTTGGTGATCAAGTTTCGGTATTGGAGGCGGTGGTGGTGGTGGCGGCTGTGGTGTCGTATTATCGCCAGAGAGTACGCTGGCGTACGTAACGGGAGCGGGCGTACCCCGGCCAAGCTCCGGTACTTCGGTTGCAAACAGGGTGCGTTCCAGCGGCAAACCGTACAGCCCAAATCTGAAATAATCATAACTTCTCTCACATCTTATCTATCATAAGTATCAACCTACTGAGAAAAACTTATGACAAACATTTTTAATGTCACTACAATAGCTATAACAATCTATATATCTATATATATATATATATATATATAAAAATGAATTGCTCTTCGTTAGTCTCGCTAAAACTCGAGAACGGCTGGACCGATTTGGCTAATTTTGGTCTTGGATTATTTGTCGAAGTCCAGAGAAGGTTTAAAAGGTAGATAAATATGAAAATTTTCGGAATTAAATAAAGTTTAGATATGTTATTTATCGACTGAGGCACTACGAAGTCTGCCGGGTCAGCTAGTCTATCATAAGTACCAAAATACTGAGAAAAACTTATCACATACATTTTTAATGTCAGTACAATAACGATAGCAATAGTTTATAAAAATCAAGAATATACAATTAGCATACCTGGCTCTTAGCAAGTCGTGGTAGACGATAGCTCGCTCTCGCAGGCAACGAGCTGTTTTCTCAAGTAGAACTTGGCACCGGGAGACCAGGGCGGGTGCCGTGGAGCGATGCGTGCAGTGCTGTGCCAGAGTGACCAGCCACCGCAGGGCACCCGGAGACTCGCACGCACCCAGGTAGGGAATGCACTCCGTGACGCTGCCCGATAGCGTCGCGTCAAAAGTCGACATCCATGGTCTAGGCACTTGTTTGTCACCCCTTCACAACAAAAACGACTACATTTTATATCAGACTTAAAGTTAAATAAATATTTTATATTAAAAATATAAAGAAATTAATTTCTTTCAAAGATTGCATCATACTTTAAATTATGTCACTGTTATCTGTAATACAATAATAATCTAATTTTAGGCAACTTAAAATACAAATATTAAAAATATACTCACTCGCTGGTTACTAGTATAATTTTCATACATTTTTTGGCAAGACTGCGGTTTCCACATAAAATACAGGTTTTTATTAATGAATTTATGTTTTTCTCAACTATTTTAATACATTCTAATTGATTAGCTTCGACACTTTTGATCTTTACTTTGTCACTAGATCCTAATCGCATCCTTTGAAGTCTAATAGACACAACCCATATTATGAGATCCAGTGCGAGTTTTCTCTTGTTAATATCATTTTTGTCTATAGCTATTTCAAACAATGTGTTCAAAAATGTATTAGATTCGAGCATAGCTATCCTCTGCTGACGTTCCATAGGCACATTGGTATGAGGGCTTGAGCGAACAGTTAAAGAGATCTGATGCAACCAGTCACATCCAATGAATCCAGATTTTTTAGATCCTTCCCCAGTTTTCGTATTGGCTTTATTCATATCCTTTGCTGGATCAAATAAAGTCTTAATGTGGATTAAAAACGTTCTACCCCTCGCCCTATATAATCTAGGGCTTGTCAGTATCAACGTTCCAGACTGTTGTGTCAAATCTAAGCCAGTAGAGAGTAATAATGGACCAGCTAAAATTTCAACATTTTGTGCTTGTAAATATTCCTCACTGTTTACAGGTATATCTGTGTTATGGACATTTGGCTCCTCAGTTGTATTCTGTTCTGGGGAATCAGATTTGGGTTCAAACGAAGCATCTTTTTTGTAACCAATCCCCTGTAAGTTTTGTTTCAAAAGTGTTACTAAAATCATTGGTAAGCTACTTGTAGATGCCGTATGCAAAGTGAAGCTAAATTCAATATGAGCTAACGAGACACTGTATGGTAATGTCAACTCCAGAACATGTTCATCCCAAGTTGAAGACGTATTCTGTAATCGCCAAGTTCTATTATTTTGGTGATCCGATGTTGGTCTTTGTGCAGGTGATAATTCACACCAGAAACCAGGCACTACTGCACTGTAAGGCACAGTCGTATTAGTACCATACAACCCCGTTACGCTGATCAAAGTTTCCAAATCATTAGTATCTAGTTCAGATTTGTTTGCTATTATAATAGGCGTAGGTGTTGGTCCACAAACTTCATCTCGAGGTGCTCGTTGAAGCATGTCAAAATCAATATTAGCAAAATCGTCATCATCAATATCACCAGTTGAATCATTTTCTCCATTATTAAGTGCATAGAAATAAATGATCCCATGTTTAGTTGCCACACTCAATCTTTCCACTGAAGCACAGTATGTTACTGATGTGAAAGGTCCTTTTGGCACTCGTTTTTCAGATATAATTTTGAAGTCTGGCAAAGAGTACAACCTCAAACAACCATCAATACCAACAGATGCAAAGGAGTACTGTTCATGTTTATCCGGTGGCAATAAACATAAATCTATTGGAGTTTCATTGTAGGGTAACTCTTGAATTGACATTGGATTATCTTCTAATGTGTAAATTGAAGTTTTAGTGTTTAGCCTATATAGGATGAAATAAGCTTTTAGATCCGCCTTTTTTTCCAAGTCTGCATCATCCACTTCCATTTTCGTATCCCCATCATTGTCTGTATCGTCTTCAAGTCTTAGTTTTTGAAGATCAACATGAGATATAACAACAAACAAATGATCTCTATCTTCCGTGGGCATCAAATGTGTCACTCTGGGATTATCTTTTAGAGTTAACGTAGACGGAAATGTCAGACATTGTACTGCCACTCCGTGAGAGATAGCTTCTTCCTGAGGCGGATCATTTTCAAACCCGTCATTCGTATTTGTTGCAGCCGTTTGAGTTCCTAATTTGCTACTTCCAGTAATTGTAGTAAACTTGATCTTCTCAGTACTTTCTCCACTTTCGTACCATTTAAAATCGGGAATTTCAACAGGTCCACTCATATTCAGATAATGAACAAAAGGGTCAGCTTGTAAGACAGCATCTGTTTGATCAACTATTTTGGTACCAGCACTCTCCATACTTTTCCAGTTTTTAATTTGGGACATCTTCTTTCCTACTATATCTATGATACTAACTGGGCCAGCTTCTTGCAGTTCAGGCAACAATGCCGAAGGTGGAGGGGGTGGCATAACTTTAAAATGCTTCGTTAAAAAAATCTTTTTAGTTTCGCCCCAATTTTTACAGTCGTCCTTACTTGATGATGCATTCAAATTTATTACATTACTTATTTGTTCGTCAATCAGTGTATTAGTACACTGTGGTAGTTCTGTGTCATCATCAGAATATTGGAAGTAAATTTCGTCATAAATATGTGCATCGTCAGTCCTCGTTACTGAGCAAACTTTCTTGCTACCACCTGGTTTGGAATTGGCACTGTTATTGGATGTTGGTACAACAGCAGTGATGGACCCTGCTGAGGAACTGTGGATGTCATAAGTGAGCAAAAACAGTATTTTTTCTGTCAGTCCCATGCTATTTTCGGCTTCGTTTCGATCGTTCATTGCTTGTACTTTTTCTTCAGACAGTGCTCCAGAATCGAAGAGGGCTTTGCTACTTTCATCTTTTACAGGTAAAGTGGGTTCAGGGAGATTTGTTCTCGTTATAATGACAGCACATATAAGTGATGGTTTGGTCTTGTTTATATTTGGATCTTTCTCAATGTTTTCTAGATTTTGTCCCTGAGTGTAGTTCTCAGATTGAGTTGTCATTCCAGCAAAAGTCATTGCAGTCAATTCTATGCTATATGTAGCTAAAATAAACAACATATTATGTATATAAATATTACTATGACCTATTCAAGAATATTGCATGAGTATATTTCAGTGATTTTGAACAGAATTTCTGAATAATGCAAAGTATAAAAAAAATATTATTTGTCAGTATAAATTTTATGAGTCTACAGAACAAACACTGAAAAAACCTCAAAAACATAATCAAAACTACTCTTACGATATAATATCGCGTTTATTATTCTCATTTTATTATATCCGTTTCTAATATGTACTTTGGGGTTTTAGTTTCGAATGCTTTACCAATAGTCAGACTATGATGTATCAAAAATCAACCCATACTCATACTTAAATGGTGAATCCAATTAAAACGCGGGCCTCCCATCTGTCGTGATTCCCCAAAGAAAGGCTAAGTTGTTGGCATTTGTTAAAACTTGCAGGATAAACTACAGCGTCAAGCTAGTTTTAAGTGAGAGCCTGAGGTACCTTTTTCGTAGTCGTCTCAAATCAATACTGGCCACAAGTGGAATTGGAGTCGGTTCCAATTCTTGTGTATACCAAAGAACTTTTACTGGTGGTAGGACCTCTTGTGAGTCCGCACGGGTGGGTACCACCGCCCCGCCTATTTCTGCCGTGAAGCAGTAATGCGTTTCGGTTTGAAGGGTGGGGCAGCCGTTGTAACTACACTGAGACCTTAGAACTTATATCTCAAGGTGTGTGGCGCATTTACGTTGTAGATGTCTATGGGTTCCAGTAACCACTTAACACCAGGTGGGCTGCGAGCTCGTCCACACATCTAGGCAATAAAAAAAAAAAAAAAAAAAAAAGAAGTTACAGAAAAGTTTAGCAACATATTTAGACATGTGTCATAAAATCATTCTTTAGACTACACAGGAAACTGGGCCATTTCCCAAAATCGGTTAAATGATAGCATACCTTGGAAAATCTTAGTTTCTATAAATTGGAATGTGACTGAAGTTTCTCATACATGGGACAGATTAAGAAACACATTTCTTTTAGAATTAATGGAGACATTGCGGATGTCATTAATATCTGAATATACAAATTTGCAGTTTGTCATCATGTTCTGGACATGGTGCCAACCATTTTATGAAATTTGAAAAAATTCTACTTAAAGAAAACAAGTTAACTCCAGGATTGGTAATTGAGGACATTCAAATAAACCCCTCACTCTAATTGAAAAGATGGTTGGTACTTATCTATCATCTAGAATAATCTAGATCTTCTTATCAAAAAGATACCAGGTCAAACAGGATACCCTTACTTTAATTGAAAAGATGGTTAGCACTTATCTATCATCTACATCATCTTATCAAAAAGATACCAGGTCAAACAGGATACCCTTACTTTAATTGAAAAGATGGTTAGTGCTTATCTATCATCTAGATCTCCTTATTAAAATGATACCAGGTCAAACAATCAGCCACATCTCAAGATACTGTTAGTTTTTTCTGTGTGCACAATAACATTAATGTCAAGACATATTTTATACAAAATATGATAGTAGCACAATATTTAAATGACAACGAATGACACTTTATTCTTCCGTGGCCGCGAATACGCGAATAAACTGTAATCGTAGTTTTAATTATGTTTATAACTCATGAAAACTGAAGAAAATACTTACAAGAATCTTTCTCTAAGCTTGTAGACCACACTTTATTGTAATCTGTAGTGAGAATTCCACTGAAAATTGAGTCATATGGTGAAACATGTACAAATTTGACTAATTTCAGTCCACAATCGAATCTCCATATGTTTACTTTTCCCTCAACGGTGCCTGTAGCGATAAGATCACCGGTGTTACCTTTAGACACTACTGCTACATTGGGACATGGTACTGCACAAGCTGTAGCATTTGTCACCTGAGAAAAACATAAAAGATAGTGTTATGTCAATAAGTCAACACTGAAGGCAATATAAAATTGAGTGACAAGATGCAACAAGTTATTTTTATTTTCTAGTCAACTGCGCAGGAACTAAAATTACTGTTTCGACTATACACTCACTGATATGGGGACGTTGTGTGTGTACTCTCCCTTAACAAAGGAGCAATTAGGTGAATGGCGCTCATGTTCAACCCAAGGCTCATCACTCTTCTCCCAGCAAACGAGACACACGTTACATGCGAAGCACATGGCGCGGTCATCGCCACTGGGTGATGGTTGATGGTAGAATCCTGCCTGTGCCATACGAGCTGGGAGAGCCCATCTAAACAGATAATTGATAAAATTAATAACAATATTATCAAATTAATTGTGTGTATGCAGTGTTAATACTAGAAACAAATTGTCCTGCATTTCAATGGCTTGAATATATGTAAAGTTATATATCAACAAAAATTAAAATAATCTGTTTTGGCTCTAAGGAAACTGTCAAAAGATACAGTGCCGTAGTAAAGCATATCATAGGGTTAATTGCTATTTAATGGTTAGCATAATGTTTAATAATTATTATATATTATTAAAAAATAAGTTACTAAAACCCTATTTTATTGTAGCTTAATAAATATTGTTTTCTCTTATCTTATAGTATCTTAAGGTACTAAAAGTGTTACTACTTTTCGAATTTCAGATGTTATCCTGCAAATCATGCATATGATGAGCCATTAAGCAACTAGCCCCCAACTTGCAGATGCAGTGAGTGAGATAAAGAATTTCTTTATTTTAGAATTAGCCATCAAATTAACAGCTTACTTGTAATCCATGTGGGGCCATCTTTTGAATGTCTCTTTCCTTTCAGCCTCGGAGCTCATCAAGGGTCTATTCTCATCATCCCGTAATGATGGATCTAGTTCATTGGCTCTCTGCCCTACAGCTGATGCAATAGCTAAGGCCGGAATTCTTCGGCTCTGTCCTTTGAGCTCTTGGACAACACTAGCTGCCACCAGTCGTAAAGTTGATAGTGACAGGCATATTGTTACTGTACTCCACTAAAACATTAATTTTTATAATGTTAATTAAGTTTTACACACTATTTATGCACATCCAACAGTACCTTAATCCTTAACATTTATCCCAATCAACCCACCTTTTGGGCTTTGACGCCTTTTCGGACTGGTTCAGCATCAATAGCACTTTTCAACTCAGTGATAAAATCAGAAAGCCCTACTATAAAATGTGCATCTATGCTCTGAAGACATTGATACAGGAGCACAGCCTAAAATTAAAAAAAAGTATTAAAATAGTTTACATTAAATATTATTATAATTAAAATTTATATTTATATATAAACAGATAAGTGTTATATGGAAGTCGCAGCCAAGAATTGCAAATAAAGACAGGTTTAATAATCTCTTAATATTTTCTGGGAACCATTACAACTTGATTTGGATAGCCATCAAGTGACTCATGTTTGTGGCTCATTGAATTTCAAAACATTTCAACATAATGTAATATAATTGTCAAATTTTAGATAACAAGAAAGGTTCAATAATGTCATTTGCATTTATTGTTAAAAAAGTGATCGACAAGTAACAGTAGCAGCGGCAGCAGACTGCTGCAGCGGTAGATAGCTTGAGATATTCATTACAAATAATAATATTTATTATCATAAATACAGCTAAATGTATGGTGACAGAATAATGTTTAAGAGACAAAAAACCTAACTTTTATTATGATGAGCTTCTGCTGGAAACAGTATTAGAAACACATACACACACACACAGTATACAGGAAACACCTTAGTTAACAACAATGTACACAGTGCGTTTACTTAAAATTGCATTTGAGCGGTAGTGGTACAACAACCTCTTTCCATGGAAGTCAGGTTCAGTCTTGAAGACTAACATATCATAGAACATGTATTTCGGTCATATTGCTCGGAAAACACCGGATAGCTTAGAAAGACTATTCGTGACAGGGAAGAGCGAGGGAAAGAGACCGCGCGGGCGCAGTCCGACAAGGTGGTTCGACCAAATCCGCACCACACTAGAGATCCCATTCCACGACGCCCTTCATGCGGCCAATGATCGGAGGCGCTGGCGGGACATCACAAGGAGTAAAATCATGTCGAATTATAATGGTCACAACCCTCAGCAGTGAGGAAACGACGCGAGGAGGAGGAGGTATACCATTAAAACAGTTTGTAAAGAACATTAATTCAGTTAGTAAAATTCTGACTTCTTAACATTAAACATACACTGCACCCTCAGTCAATACTCGCACAAGTGATCCATTTCCAGCAAGGCAACAACTCAGTACATTTGTAGACTAGCATTTTTATTATTAAAAAGAGATTTACATTTTTTAAGACATTCTGTAACTCTTATTACTGTAAAGTAGTTACCACTTACTTTCTTATACAATAGATTACCACTACTATCTTGGTACTGTTATTTGGTATTATTTAAGTTCTATCAAGAACTGCTTCTACATTGATATTTAAATTAAAAATGGAAATTTATTATTAAATATGGTACTTTTATGAAATTGTTTCAAGGTTTTTGCTGAAGCCTCTGTACTTATAATAATAATGAAGAGTTTAACAAATAGATTTTATGTTTACTCTAAAAAACCAAAAACAAAATCTTTACACATGGTAGATTCTTTAAATTCTGTATGAAGTACATTGTTTTTCATACACTATTTACATCTATTATAGTGAAACAACCACTATCAACAGTGAAACATCAAATCATTATTTAAGCCACAATTAACATTGATTTCACTAACTTCATATATACTATACAGGTATGTAAATGTTTACAACATTCAAAACTGATTAAATACTTTTTGACTAGATTCAATTGATTCAACCTATTCGTAATCTTCTAGACCTTTTTCCAAAGCAAGTAATTTTATTATTCTTTTTCACTCAGTATTATTGCAATATCTTATTAGAAATATTTCAATTACATTTTAAATGGCAGTTACAGCAATTTTGTATTAATTTATGATAAATATTTATAACATTACTGTGACCGTTTTTATTATTATATTCAATATTTGGTTTGAAATTAGTACTATAAATAGTACTTACCTCAGATAAGACAAGTTCAATCTTTATGTTTTTTTCAGTATGAGAAATTGGCAGGGGACGTTGCAGAGCTGTATGAAGTAATAACACTCCATTGTAATCAGTGCGTGCACCAATACCACTACTATCCCACACAAAAACTCGGTCCGCTCCGGAAGCGTACTCTACTCCCAACGTACCAGCTTCGTCTGCAAGCAATGCATTCTTTTGACAAAACCTCCTAAATCAAAGTTTTTGGCAATTACAATTCTGCTATAAAATATTGAAGGGGCATCTCCGTAGAAGTATTATGTTTTGTGCCAATATGTATAATGTGGAAATGCGAAAGGTATATTGAACCTTATAAATTCTTAAATCTTGATCCGGTAAAATTGTTTATCGAGAACTGTCAAACCTAAGCATAAAGTGGGACAGATTTTGTGATTATGTTGATCAGCATTTAAAACCTAACATGAGAAATTTGTTTGAAAAATAGATTTGAAATCAAGCTGTGTAATATAAAACAATTAGCGTCGTACTTACCCGCTGACAGACATGAAGACTGCAGTATCACACCCGAATTCACATCCAAAACGTGTACACTACCCACATCAGTCTTCACCAATATAATATTAAGATTACTGTGGTACGTGAGAGAAGTTACAGAAAAGTTCATACGTATATAGCCATCTTCCCGTAATATCAAAGAATCATCGCCCATCGTGGCCGTGAATACATCTGTCTACACTACGTAAACGCCATTTGTAATTGTGTTTTTTTTATGTCAAAATTATTCCTATTGAGTGGCCAGCTTCGAAATTTGAAGTGGATTAAGCATAGATAATCTCGATCACAGTCAGAGCATAAAAGTTGCCAAAGCAAATTAAATCAGTTAAACAGCATTGAGCCAGCCCGCAACAGTAGGTACTTGACAGAATTAATCTGTGGCCTGGTTCTACGATCAATGTACGAGGGACTTTTTTGCGGGAACGCGAGGAGTGAAGTTGTGTGATTTGTTTTATTTTGTCTATTTAGTGTTTCTTCGGGTTAAAATGTGTAATAACAGTGGTTTATTAACTGTTTAATATCTGTGAAAGTGCACAAATGTGGGAAAATGAAACAAAGCCGCTAGACGTAACTTCTCGGGATCCTCCAAAAAGTCCACTGAAAAAATCTTAGTAAATGACCACAATTTTACTGAGATTATATTTCATCCCATATAATTTCATCCCAGTTGATTAATGTCTCAAATTAATCATCTTAATTTCATTTTACTCCATAATATCATTTTTCATAAAAATATGAATGCAAATTAAAATAAGACCTGACTTAAAGGTATCAGTTACCAGGACATAAAATCCCTTAAAAAAAATCAATGTACGAGGAGGACTTTTTGGCGGGAACGCGAAGTGAGGAGTTGTGTCCATTGTTTTATTTTGTTTATTTAATTTTTCTTCAGATTTACGTGTAATAACTCACAATCATAATCGAAAAATTCAGCGCTAGAATGTCAGTCTAGAATAGAACCACTCCGTCATTTCCAGTCGTTGTTGTAAAATTTGACTAATGTATTAATCAGTTAATGATAGCGTTCTGTGCTTACATAGGCGTGCTGCGATTTCCGATCTATATTTTTATTTATTTATGGCCCACCTGGTGTTAAGCGGTTACCGAAGCTCAAAGACATCTGCAACGTAAATACCGCCACCCACCTTGAGACATGAGTTGTAAGGACTCATTAACAATTCATCGGCTGCCCCACCCACCAAACCGAAAGGCATTACTGCTTCACGGCAGAAATAGGCAGGGTGGTGGTACCTACCCATGCGGACTCTCAAGACGTCCTACCACCAGTAATTACGCAAATTATACTATATAAGATTATATTATATAAGATTGCAAGCCAAATTATAATAAGGCCGTACAAGTTATAATTAAATAGAAATATTATTATGTTCCTAATAGATGAATGCAGAGAACAGCTGGTTTTTTTGTGATTTTATGACCTGGTAACTAAGACCTTTAAGTCATGTCTTATTTTAATGTATATCAAATATTGATACATCGCTACATACGAATGCACTGGAAGTCATCCTTTAGGCCACGGCGACTTCAAAATATTATATTTTACTGGTTGTAACTGGCATGTGATGATGCAACCCTTCTGTCAGATAAAGCCTCATGTCTTAAGGTGGTTGACGACATACACATTCTAATGGCCATAGGATCTGGTAAATACTTAACATCAGGTCGATGTCGTTCCCAACTTATATACTATCAGAATTATTCCCGCATTGACTTTTTGGCAGGAACGCGATGATTGTAGGTGAACTGCTTTATTAACCTTGTAATATCTCAATCCAGGGAAACGAATATCCTAAAACTCACTTTTTTTGGGCACTAAATGAATAGACAAACTCGTGACCCACTTATATATAGTCTTCAATGATTTGTTGATTATTTATAGATTATACACTAAACCATCAAATATAATTATGATGGTATTCAGATGGTATAGTCTTATCATAATTATTCGTAATAATGGTCTTATTCGTGTGAAGTCAAATGAAATATCATTATTTTCAATTTGGATGTCATGTAACATACTGAATTTCAAAGGATTTTTTTCGCAGCATAGTAGATGGAAATGCATATGAAGTGTTTGTTACTAATTAGGTCACAGCTTCTTCAATATCTTAGAGTTATAAGATTGAAACAAATTTAATTATAAAATAAATAAAATTTAATATTTATAAAATTAAAATGGACGGATACAATTGAGTATTTCAGTTTCATTTATGTAAACCTAACTTCGATGATATTTATGTTTTTTATTCAGTCGTTGCTATTTAAAA